>NC_081415.1:410352348-411078598 GCF_030272615.1 Cryptomeria japonica
CCATTGCAGTTTTCATTTTTCCTTCTGATCTTCAAATGAGATGTTCTCAGTCATACCGAGGTATTTTTCAGTGTAATTTTTTTTTTAAATGGTGTATTTTTCCGTGCTCTTTGCAATGGTGTAATCATTTTTTTCTTAGAAGTTGTCGATTTTCCAAAAATTAAGTTTTATCAACAGATCTAAAGGGCAGTCCCCATTTTATGACTTCAAACCACTATAACTTTCACATATGATCTCGGATTTAGGTCATTCTTTTTTTGAAAGTGGATATTTTTTCAATTAAAATACATTTTTGTTGGTTTGATATTCATATTCTGAGATATTATTTTTTCCTTTAGTATTTGTGTCCATTTTTTGGACTTTGTAAAACTCTAGAAAATAACTCCAGCATTGTAAATTCACTAAATTATAAAGTTACATCTTATAATATCTGGGGGGCTGATTTTTTATATAGTAAAAAGGGGAGGTGGTCTAGTGTGTTCTCTCTAAGTTTTTCGTCTCTCTTTCCTGCATAAGCAATCTTACTTTCTGCATTAAAATGGATCAAAATATGGTACCAATACTCACACCTTACAACTACTATGAGTGGAAGTCAAAAATGGCAAACTATCTTAAGAAGTTGGGGTTGTTTAGAGTAACTATGGGACTTGAAACTGAACCAACACTAATTGCAAAAAAGCCAAAATGGTTTGACAAATGTGATGAAGCTTATGGTACTCTATGTATGTCTATATCTTTTGATTTTATTTTTCATGTTGAATCTACTACAACTCCAAATGATGTATGGACAACATTAGAAGGGTTGTTTGGTAAACAAGATGAGTCAAGGGGACACCAATTGGATAATGAGCTAATAAGGATAAATCCATGTAATTTTGATACAATTCAAGACTTCTTCACAAAACTAAAGGTTGTAAGATTACAATTGAAGGCATGTTGGATAGATAAGAAAGATTCACAGTCGATTCTAAGCATTCTTTTCAAACTTGGTCCAAACTATTCAGTTTTTGTTTCTACTTTCTATTCTACAAAAAGTGCCTTAGGAACCAGCTTTAAAATGCCTTCTCTTGATGATTTTGAAAAATAACTCACACAAGAAAAGGATAAGCTGATTCAAATGGGCACAATTAATCCCTCTAAATCTCAAGACTTGGTTTCCAACCAGGGTACAAAAGATCAAAATGGGATTTCTAAGGAAGAAAAGAAACAAAAGAACCAAGGAGAAAAGAAGCAAGAATAGAAGCCAATTACTTCAAAAGAAACTAATGATGCATCTTCTTCAAAGGGTGACAAGACCAAGAAGGATAAAACTAAGTGTGACAAGACCAAGAAGGAGAAAACTAAGTGTTCCTACTATAAGAAACTTGGTCATGATGAACAAAAATATCTAAAGAAGATAATTGATCATTTGACTCATCTTCTAGAAAAGAACAACATCAAGGTACCTGATTCTGTCAAACCAAGTTCATCTTAGGAATCTTCAAAGGAAACGAGTAAGGGGAAAGGAAAGGGCAAGGCCCTATTTGTTGTTTCTTCCCAGCCTAATTCCTGGATTATTGACTCAGGTGCTTTGCATCACATGGCTTCATCAAAGGATAGTTTTTCCTCCTTGGAGTCATGTTCTATGCCATCTATTCTATTGGGTGATGACACTCTTGCTAAAGTGCATGAGAGAGGGTCTGTTGATGTGGGTGAAGGAACATTTCAGGATGTCCTTTGTGTTCCATCTTTATCAACTAATCTCCTATCTGTCTATCAGATCACTTGCACTGGTTCTGGAAAGTGGGTTGAGTTCACTCCAGACATAGTGGTAATCAATGAGATGCACAATGGGTCTACAATTGTAGTGGGAAAGGCAGATCATCAGTCTAGACTCTATCACCTTTCTCACTTTGTTCCTGATTCTCCTTCACTTGCATTTCTTACTCACTCAGATGAGGTGATTCATTTGTGGCATCAGCGGTTTGGCCACTTGAACTACCACTACTTGCAATAGCTCAGTCAACATGACATGGTTATAGGGTTTCTTTATATTCTAGTTTCTCATGGAGTTTGTTAAGGATTCCTTCTTGGAAAGCACTCTGAAGAAAAATTTGATAAAGGCAAAGCAGGGAGAGCCACACAACTTTTGGAGCTAGTTCATAGTGATTTAGCAGAACCATTTCCAAATCCTTCTTTAAGCAGGGCCAAATATGTCTTAACATTCATTGATGATCTTTCTCGATACACCTTTGTATATTTTCTCAAATAAAAGTCTAAGGTCTTTGAGTCTCTTCAGGAATTCAAATCATTTGAAGAGAATCAGTCGAGGAAAACTATCAAGGTTTTGTGCACCGATAATGGGGGGGAATATGTCAACCAGAGGTTTGAGCACTTTTGTATCTCAAAAGGCATTGATCTTCAACACATAGTTCCCTACACTCCACAACAAAATGGAGTTTCAAAATATAAGAATGGGTCCTTGAAGGAAATGACTAATTGTATGATCCACTCCTAATCATTGGCACCTTTGTATTGGGCAGAGGCCATCAACTATGCATGTTATATCTAGAATTGGGTTCCTCATCAAGTTGTGAAGGAGGTAACTCCATTCCAAACTTGTATTGGTTGGAAACCCATAGTCAAACACTTTTGTGTGTTTGGGTATCCTGCATGGGCCCATATTCTAACAAATAAATGCAAGGCTATGGATCTGCAGAGCAAGCCTTGCATATTTGTTGGGTATCTAGATGGTGTCAAAGGCTATAGGCTTCTCCATCCTACCACACATGAGCTTTTCATTGAGAGGAGTGTACGTTTTGAGGAGGATAATTGTAGTTCTTCTTTTGCCACTCCATATTTTATTTCTATAGAGACATTGCAACTTCATGATGATAGTTCTTCCGAGGATTTTAATCCTCCTGATCCTTCTTAGGAGTCTTCTTCCTCCACTTCAGATGACGATGATGAGGATTCCTCTTCCACCTCTCTTGGTCATCATTTAGACAGTGATCATTCTCCTCCAAATTCTCCACATTCTCCAACTACTGGGCCTCTTTGGGCTCATCAGACATTGGAGTCAGTAGGTGATTGGGCTAGTGATTCTTCAGATGAGAGAAGAACAAGGTCTCAATTTGAGCATGCTCCACATCTATTCTTTGCTACAGCTTTAGATCCATAGTCCTTTTGAGAAGCTTAAAGTGTCCCCGAGTGGGATGTTGTTATGCAAGAGGAGTTTAATTCCTTGGAGAGGAACCATACTTCAGATTTCATCCCTCTTCCTAAGGGAAGGAAACTTGTTCGGTGCAAGTGGATCTACTGAACAAGATTTTTTGCAGATGAGTCGGTTGATAAGCAAAGACTCACCTAGTCACCAAAGGAATCTCCTAGGTTGTTGGGATTGACCACTTTGAGACTTTTGCACTAGTTGCCAAGATGAATTCCATCCAACTTATCCTTTTGATTGTTGCAGCCCATCACTGGGAAGTGTTGGCATTTGGCATAACTGATGTAGATGGGGTGATGCAGTTGAAGATGGATGATTACACCCGGTAAAGGATAAAAGTCTATTTGCGATGAAAAGATTGAGATTCTATGAATAGATCACATGATCAGTTATTTGTGTTTTCATTGATGGCAACTGGTGTCAAATGATGTTCCCGATGTTCCTGATGTTTTGTTTTGTCATTTGGTTTACCGGAAGACAGGGTTTATCGACAGTAAACTAAAGTCTGTGAATTAGGACTTTAACCAGTAAAACTGAGTTGTTTTGATTGGATCGGTCGATCGGTGATGATTGGTGATTTGTGGTTTGGATGGTGAACTTGTATCATGGAAAGATATATATGACCAAAACTAGAGGGTGTGGAGATTACGAAAGGCATGTTTCAAATTTCTAATGAAGTTTTGCTAAGGTTTTAGTAGGGTTTAAGGACCGATGAAGAAATCATCAAACTGATAATGATTTCTATTATGACGATGATTGATGAAGAGTCTACATGAAGTTGGTAACTCGGCACAACCTGTGTGAAATATTTAATTATTGTTTTGGCATGATTCAAGGAAGATTTTCTTGGGAATCAGTGAAACGCTTATTAGAGTGTTTTGAGGGTTTGACTTTGGTGTAGATTGGATTTTTGTGATGGTTTATGATTAACCAATAGTTGATACTGCACTGTAATTTGTTATAATGATCTGTATAAGGATCTGTGATGATCTCTTATGATCTGAATTGTAAATTCATGTTGTAATTAGGTTTTGTGGCCGACCTAGTTGAGATGGCTATTTAGGTTGACACAGTTGATGTTCATTGTGTCGGTGGTCTTAGAGAATGTGTTAAGCCGTCCAAGTGAAGTGTGAGATCTCCCTAAGAGTTGCAAAGTGTTGTGCATACCTGGATCTAATTAAGTAAGCAGAGAAGTGCAATTAACAGATTATTTTCTTATTGTTGTTCCCTAACAGTTGCAGCAGGTTAAATCCCTTAATCGGGTATGTCCTAACAGGCCTTAAACTTTTAAGTTCCCTAAAGGTAGCTCTCAAAAGAGTGTTAAATCCTCTCACGAGGTTGATCCTGACAAATCATCAAGCTCCTAACCAGGCTGCAAGGCAAATCCCCTAACCGGGTGACTCCTAACAGGGTCTGCTCTTAATCGATCGTATTGTAAGCTCCTAACAAGGCTAAGCTTCAAACTGGGTGTACTTCAAAAGAATACAAATATTTGTGGGTGCCAACTCCCACCATGGTTTTTCTGTATTTGGGTTTCCACGTCAAAAACTTATGGTGTTTATGTGTGGAATATTTTTCATGTGATGTTCTTGTTTATGTTTCATTTCATGCATTATTTCTGAGACACCGATTATGATGTTTTATCAAAAGTTTATCAGAGGTTATCGGTACTAATAAAAATTATTAGAGAAAGTATTTGATTTGATTGATAAGGTTAATGAGTTGGTAAATGATCAAGTTTATATGATTGCTTTGGTGGTGAAAGTATCGATAGTTGTGATAAATGATTTGATTAATGTGTTAAGAAAATCTGATAAAGATGTTGTTAGATCTGATTAAAGAAGTTGGAATATTTGTTAAATGGTTTTAGATCTGATATAAGTTTGATTTTGAGTTTAAAGTTTGAATTGGTCTTAATACTGATTCACCTCGTCTTAGTATTAACCAGATCCTCATAGGATTAACAATTGGTATCAGAGCTTTGGTCCTCTGTGTGCAGAAAGCCTAACCACTTGAGGAAAAGATTTTGAGGAAGTAAAGATGATGAAGAAAGAGGGTCCCAAGTTCAACAAGGATAACTATAAGATTTGGAAAGACAGGATGAAGATCTACATCAAAGGTCTTGGTGCACAATATTGGAAGCAATTTGAAACAATATATGTTGCTCCTACCACTACTCCTTTGACACCGGATGAACTCAGAGAGCAGCAAGATAACATGCAAGCCCTAGAAGCTAATGTAAGTACTTTATCTGATTCAGAATATATTGATGTTCAAGGATTGGAAACTGTAGGTGACGTTTGGGAAAAGTTAGAGACAATCTATGGAGGAGATGAGCATGTTCAAAGAGCCAAAGAGGAAAGCTTGAGAGGAAAATTCGATGACATGAGAATGCTTGAAGGAGAGAATATTGGACAGTGTGGTCAGAGAATAAAAGAAGTTGTTGGTGGCATAAAGAGTGCTGGAGGTAAAATAGAAGATGATGCAATAGTAAGTAAAATTCTCAAAACTCTTCAACCTTAGTAAGCTATAAGAGTATCCGCAATCCAAGAACTTAGATCTATTTCAAAGGATAAGGTAAATGTTGATTCATTGATTGGTAAGCTTGCAACTTTTGAGTTAAATAGTTTTGACAATAGTGTGACAAAATCTACTGAATTTGCATTTAAAGCTTCTATTACCGGTTCATCTACTAGAAAAGGAAAATATATATGTCCAAATCATGAGTGCAAGACAAGTCATGGAAGTAACCGGGGAAATGAAGACAATGAAGATCAAGTGATGGAACTTGAGGCACTAGTAAGTATAAAGGAAAGCTACCTTTGAAGTGTTTCTCTTGTAGTAAAATTGGTCATATTGCTACTAACTGCCCTAACACCGATAAGAAAGAAAAGTTTAGAAGATTCAAAGGAAAGGGCAAGAAACATTGTTATGTTGCAATAGATGAAGGTATGAGTGATGAGGAGTCGGAAGAAGAATATGACAATGAATAACTTGTGTTTGTAGCTATGAAGGAGGAACTATCAGATGAAAAGGCACTAGTATCTCATATGGATAATAGTGATGAATGGATTATAGATAGTGGTTGCTCACACCACATGACCAAAGATAAAGGTAAGTTCATAACCCTTAATGAATTTGATGGAGGTGTTGTTAGATTTGGAAATAACTCTCCTTGCATAGTGAAAGGTAAAGGTTATATCTCTCTAAATGGGAAGAGTAATATTGATGATGTATTTTGGGTTGATGTTCTTAAGTATAATCTTTTAAGTGTTGTTCATCTCAATGAAAAAGGTTATTTTCTTCAGATTAAGAGTGGAGTCTATAGAATACTTGGAGCTAATGGTGAGTTGATTGCTACCGGGAAGCAAACTAGAGGTAACTTATTCCAATTGAATAGTAATATTAATAATTGTCTGGTTGCAAGATTGGAAGATAGTTGCTTTTGGCATAAACATTTTTGTTATGTTAATTTTGATAATTTGGTTAAGATAAGAAAGTCAAGTGTTGTAAGACAATTACCCCAACTTGTCAACCTGGATAGTGTGATATGCAAAGATTGTCAAATTGGTAAGATGACCTCTATTTCTATCAAGAGAAAGAATTGTATTTCT
Source organism: Cryptomeria japonica (assembly GCF_030272615.1). Taxonomy (NCBI): domain Eukaryota; kingdom Viridiplantae; phylum Streptophyta; class Pinopsida; order Cupressales; family Cupressaceae; genus Cryptomeria; species Cryptomeria japonica. The sequence goes on from NC_081415.1 coordinate 410,359,168, forward strand.
AAGAATGTTTTAGATTTGGTACATATTGTTCTTTGTGGACCTATGAGAACAAAGAGTTATTACAGTGATAGGTATTTCATGATATTCACCGATGAATATTCTAAAATGATGTGGGTGACATTTTTGAGAGAGAAATCAGAAGCATATAATAAATTTAAATCATTTAAAGGTCTGGTTGAGAAGGAAATTGGTAATAACTTCAAGTGTTTAAGATCAGACCGAGGTTGTGAATTCACATTTGGTGAATTTATTAAGTATTGTGATGAACAAGGTATAAAGAGACAAATGTCTGCTCTGAGGACACCACAACAGAATGGCATAGTAGAAAGGATGAACAAAACAATAGTTGAAGCTAGAAGAACCATGTTATTATAGTGTAATGTATCCAAAATGTTTTGGAGAGAAGCAGTCAGTACTATTGTATACACTTTAAACCGGGTACTAGTGAAAAGAGGTAACAACAGGACATCCTATTAACTATGGTATGGAAAAACACCTTGTGTAAGTTATTTCAAAAAAATTGGAAGTCAATGGTTTATTGAGAGAGATAACTACACTGATAAATTTGATGCAAAATCTTATGAGGGAATTTTTCTTGGTTACTCTTCTAAGAGTAAAGCATATAAATGTTGCAATAAGAGAACTAAGAAAATTGTTGAAAGTGCTAATGTAAATTTTAATGATCTATCTGATAATTTTGAAGGTACAAGAAGATTAGAACCTAAAAAGGATGATAATGAGGAAAAGTTTGTGATCATTGAACTGAAAGAAAAGAACAATGAAGAACCAGAAAAAGCAGAATTAGGTTCTCAATCGGTAAGCAATGACAGTGAGGAAGAAAATGAAGAACTTGATGCAGAAGTGGCAGAGGCAATACCTAGATATGTCAGATTGAATCATTCACAAGTGGAGATAATTGGTGATAAGAATGCAGGTGTGCAAACTAGGAGAAAGATCCAAGATAACTCATGTTTGATATCTACAATGGAACCCAAGATAGTTTAGGAAGGACTAAAGGATGATGATTGGGTGAATGCAATGAATGAAGAATTAGATTAAATTGAGAAGATTCAAACATGGTCAGTTGTTCCAAGACTGAAGGATAAGAATGCAATTGGAACAAAATTGGTCTTTAGGAATAAATTGGATGAAGAAGGATGGATTTTAAGAAACAAAGCAAGGTTAGTCTTCAAAGGGTATGTTTAAGAGGAAGGTGAGGATTATGGTGAAACATTTGCACCTATTGATAGATTAGAAGGAGTAAGGATGTTGCTGCCATGTGTTGCATATAAGGGATTCAAAGTCTACCAAATGGATGTCAAGTCAATCTTTCTAAATGGGATTCTAGAAGATGAAGTATACTTTGAACAACCAGATGGATTTTCCTTGACCGATGATAAAGACATGGTGTGTAAATTGCACAAAGCTCTATATGGTCTAAAATAGGCACTGAGGGCATGGTATATGAGATTACATGCACATTTGATCAAAATTGGATTCTAACATACCAGTGAGGACAACAACATTTATTTGAAGACTAATGGAGACAAGATGCTGATAGCAGAAGTGTTTGTTGATGACATATTTTTTGGTGGAAATGATGACATGTGTATGGACTTTGTTGATATAATAAAAAAGGAATTTGAAATATCTCTAATCAGTGAAATTAAGTTCTTTATTGGCTTATAGGTTCAACAACTAGATGGTGGTATCTTTATTTTTCAGACCAAGTATATCAAAGAGGTGTTGAAGACTTTCGGTATGGAAAACTGCAAACCGGTAGGAATGTTGATGATTACAGGCCGAAAGTTGTCAAAGGAAGATGATTTCCCCATTGTTAGTGAAAAAGAGTATAGATCTATGATTGGAAAGCTACACTATATTGCCCATAGCAGACTGAGCATTGCTCATGTTGTTGGATTAGTGGCTAGATTTCAAAAAGAGCCCAAAGAGAGTCACATTGTGGCTGTAAAGAGAATTTTTTGGTATCTCAAAGGCACAATAGACTATTGTATATGGTATCCTTATAAAGGAGATTTTACTTTGGATATCTTTATTGATGTTGATTGGGCAGGTAATGTGGATGATCAGAAAAGCACAACCGGTGGAGCCTTTCTACTTGGAGGAAGATTAGTGGCATGGACGAGTAAGAAACAAACTTGTGTTTCTCAATCTATAGCTGAAGCAGAGTATGTAGTTGCATCCATGAATTGCATGTGGGCAATATGGATGAGACATGTGCTAGAAGGATTCAAGATAGATATGTCAGAACCGGTGACTATCTATTATGATAATACAAGTGCAATAAACATTTCTAAGAATCATGTACTTCATGCTATAACAAAGCACATTGAATTGAAGTGTCATTTCCTAATGGAAAGAGTTCAAGAAAAATAGGTGAAGATGGAATATGTGAAGAGTAAAGATCAGTTAGCTAATATCTATACTAAGTCCTTACCGAAGGCTACCTTTGAGTTTCTTAGTGGTAAACTAGGGGTTAGACCTCTACACCAAAAGAACTAGAATGATGGAGATCCATCAATCCTATGGTTCCATGTTTATTTTTCAATAAGGATTGATGAAGGTGCAAACTACACCTTTGGAGGAGCAAATCTAATGTAAAGTTCTGATTTGATGCTCTGTTATAATTTTTTTGATTTGAGTAGTAGAGATGATGGAAGAGGCAGTAGCAGAATTGAAGACAAGTGATGCATTTGCATCTTTGGCATTATTGTCAATAGGGGAGAAGAAATGAATAGAAATCAGATATGGTAGATATGTGAGAAGTTGAAGATAAGATTGAGTGAAGCATTGGTTAAGGGGGAGATGACAAAAGGGGAAGAACTGATAGATGATGTGATACTGGAAATCAAGTTGCAGATGATGATGATACTCTAATTGTATATTTGATTGGTGTTTCCATCAATGCCAAAGGGGGAGATTGTTGGTATTCAGCATAATTGATGCAGATGAGGTGATGCAGTTGAAGATAGATGATTGCATTGGTAAATGATAAAAGTCTATTTGTGATGAAAAGATTGAGATTCTATGAATAGATGACATGATCAGTTATTTGTGTTGTCATTAATGGCAACTGATGTAAAATGATGTTCCTGATGTTTTGTTTTGTCATTTGGTTTACCAGAAGACAAGGTTTACCGGTAGCAAACTAAAGTCTGTGAAATAGGACTTTAATCAGTAAAACTGAGTTGTTTTGAGATTTGGATGGTGAACTTGTACCATGAAAAGATATATGTGACCGGAACTAGAACATGTGGAGATTATCGGAAGGCATGTTTCAAATTTCTGATGAAGTTTTTCTAAGGTTTTAGTAGGGTTTAAGGACCGGTGAAGAAATCATCAAACCGATAATGATTTATGTTATGACGATGATCGACAGCAAGTATACATGAAGTTGGTAACTCGGCACAACCTGCATGAAATATATCATTGTTGTTTTGGCACAATTCAAGGAATATTTTCTTGGGAATCAGTGAAACACTTATTAGAGTGTTTTGACGGTTTGACTTTGGTGCAAATCAGATTTTTGTGATGGGTTATGAATAACCAATGGTTGATATTGCATTGTAATTTGTTGTAATGATCTGTATAAGGATCTGTGATGATCTCATATGATTTGAATTGTAAATTCATGATGTAATTAGGTTTTGTGGCCGACCTAGTTGAGATGGCTATTTAGATTGACACAGTTGATGTTCATTGTGTCGGTGGTCTTAGAGAATGTGTTAAGCCATCCAAGTGAAGTGTGAGATCTTCTTAAGAGTTGCAGAGTGTTGTGCATTACTAGATCTGATTAAGCAAGAAGAGAAGTGCAAGTAACATATCATTTTCTTATTGTTGTTCCCTAATAGTTGCAGTAGGTTAAATCCCTTAACCAGGTAGGTCCTAACAGGCCTTAAACATTTAAGTCCCCTAACAATGCAGCTCTCAAAAGAGTGTTAAATCCTCTCACAAGGTTGATGCTAATAGATCATCAAGATCCTAACCGGGCTGCAAGGCAAATCCCCTAACCGGGTGACTCCTAACAGGGTCTGTTGTTAACCAAGCATATCATAAGCTCCTAATAGGGTGTACTTCAAAAGAGTAAAAGTATTTGTGGGTGCCAACTCCCACTGTGGTTTTTCTCTATTTGGGTTTCCATGTCAAAAACTTATGGTGTTCATGTGTGGAATATTTTTCATATGATGTTCTTATTTATGTTTCATTTCATGCATTATTTTTAAGACACGTGTTATGATGTTTTATCAAAAGTTTATCAGAGGTTACCGGTACTGATAAGAAGTTGTTAGAGAAATTATTTGATCTGATTGATAAGGTTTATGAGATGGTAAATGATCAAGTTTATATGATTCCTTTGGTGGTGAAAGTATTGATAGTTGTGATAAATGATTTGATTAATGTGTTAAAAAAATATGATAAAGAGCTTGTTAGATCTTATTAAAGAAGTCGGAATATTTTTTAATGGTTTTAGATCTGATATAAGTTTGATTTTGAGTTTAAATTTTGAATTGGTCTTAATACTGATTCACCCCCCTCTCAGTATTAACTGGATCCTCATAGGATTAACAGGAAGTTCATCAGATGGATGTGAAGAGAGTTTTTCTTCACGATGACCTTCAGGAGGAGATATATATGGAGTAGCCATAGGGGTTCATCCAGGATCCTTCACTAGTTGTCACCTTCGAAAGTCTCTCTATGGCCTTAAAAAGGACCCTCGAACCTATTATACCAAAATGGACTCCTTCCTTCAGCCAGCTGGGTTCACTCGGTGCCATTCGTATCGGAACATCTACATTTTGCAGCAAGATAATACTCTCACCTTCCTTGTTCTCTATGTTGATTACTTGTTATTCAGTGAAAGTCACTCATCCCATATCAAGGCAGTCAAAAGTGCCCTTCATGGTCATTTCTTAATGTCTGACTTAGGCCTACTCTACTACTTTTCAGGGATTGAGATCACTCAATCTCCTTATGTTATCTTCATTGGACAACCTAAGTACGCTCTTGATATGCTCTCAAGATTTTGCATGGCTAACTATAAGCCTGTACCGAATCCATTTCTGTCAAAGTCAAACTTGAGGCTTCTTGTTCTTCACCCTTGGTGAATGCTACCTTGTATCATCAATTGGTTGGATGCCTCATATATTTGACTCACATGAGGCCTAGTCTCCAGGTTCATGTAGGAGCCACATGAACTGCATTGGAAAGAGGCTAAGTAGATTCTTCACTATGTACAAGGTACTCACAGTTATGGGATTTATTATATAGTAGGCATGGCTATTGACTTAGTGGGATATATAGATTCAGATTGGGCTGGTGATTCTTAGGATTGCAAGTCCAGTTCAGGGCATTGCTTCTCCCTTTGTTCTGGTCCAGTTTCTTGGTCGAGCAAGAAACAATTTACTATTTCCCTTTCATCTATTGAGGCTAAGTATCGAGGAGTAGTTAATGCTTCTACTGAGGCCATTTGGCTTCAGAACATTCTTATTGAGTTTGACATTTCCTTTTGAAAGCCTACAGTCATCTTTTGTGACAACTAGAGTGTTATTCAGATTTCTCGCAATCCAGTCCTTCCTCAGCAGACCAAGCACATTGAGATTCACATGCACTACATTCAGGAGTTGATTCATGATCTTGATCTTCATTACTGTTAGACATCAGATCAAACTACAGACATCTTCACCAAACCCTTCACTGAGAGAAAGATCATTCATTTGAGAGATTTTCGTGGTGTGCAGTTACATGTGTTCTCTTTTGTTGGGGGCGATTCTTAGTTCCTTCTTTCTTTCTCTCTCTCTCTCTCTATTCTAGTGGGGGTGTACTCTCCTTTCTTGGGGGGAGCTTCTTCTTTGTTGGGGGAAAGACTATGTACATGGGTACCTCATCAGGCTTCATTTGTCAGGACCCATATTTTCACCCACCTAAGCTATGCTTAAGGGGGGATGTTAGTGTAGGTTTTTATTTTCCTAGTTGGGTTTATTATTTTCCTTTTTCCTAGATTTTTCCTACACTTTAATTAAGCTTTCTTAGGTTAATAAAGCATGTTTACTTAAGACAAGTGGGTATTTAGGTGTTGACATGCTATGAGGAGGTGCATTTACTATGTTTAGACCATTATGGTGGTCTCTCCTCATTGGTCGGTATTGCCACTTCCACCCCTCACTTGAGTCTATATAAACATGCTACCTTGCTTGTATTTTCATATTGGATATTGGGAGATTTCTCTTGATGCTATTTTGTCATTGAGCATTCACATCAAGTTTATCTAGTATTGTTATTCTGTCCATTTTATTTCTGGTATTTTGTTCTAAATCTTTCAATTTGATTATTGTTTAAATCTACTTTCTCAGATTTTAACAATGAGAAGCTTTTTCAGAAGTGCATCCTATTATTTCTTCTTAAGACTCGGGAAAGAAAGGAATTCATATTTGAATTTTAGCATAACATAGGGGTTTTCTTGAGGAAGTTGATGATTGTATTAGGAATGGGAGGTCCTCCAATTCAACATGAACCTACAGATCATAGTCTTTTATTGAATGACTAAGATTGTGAACCTCTAATTAGAGGATGTGGGTGGCTATATTACTTTATGAAGCTACATACCTTTGATGATGGTATTGCCCTAGAGTTTGCACAAATATTAAAAGATGACTAGGCAGTGGTGAAAGGCTTAAAGGTGCCTGTTTCAAAAGAACACTTTTCACAAGTCACAAGCTTACCTAGTAATGGAGAACCTTTTCTTGAAACAAATGATGCTAGGTCTGCTAGAGCTCAGTTTACAGAACATGGTGACCCTCCAATGCATGTTAACAAACAAGGGACAAGTCAGTTGTCACTTCCACCCCTCTAGGCTCACAAGGTAACATTTGTTATTATGTATCTCACTTGTGAAGGACGACAATTACAATTGCATTTCGTTCATTTTAAGTTGTTAAGTTATCTAAGGCATGGATGATGCATGAATGTCCCTAATTTCCTTTACAATATGCTAAAATAGATGGTTGCCCAAGTGTAGAAAGGTATCATTCAGTTAATTTCTCACCATTGTTTAATCCAACTATTAATTGAGTGACCCTAGTTGAAGCAAACCCTGTAATGCAATGGGTAGATTTTCTTGTCATAACTAGAGCTTAGCCATTAAGGCAAGTACCTAGTATTCGAGAAGTTGGAGGTGCTTCATCTTCCAAAGTGACAAAAATTCCTTGTGAAGATGAGGGTTTTGCTAAAAAAGTTGCAAAAGAAACTCTTTTGGCATAGGGGTTAGCAGTTGCTAAAGGCAAAAATAAGAAACAAACATAGGAAACAATGGTGAAGAAAATAATGAAGGTTAAGCCTTCTGGTGCTACTTTGAGAGAGCCAACACTACAAATGCCCGTATTTGAAAAACAAAAAGTGAAGAAGTCTAAACTCCCTACAGCAACTCAGAAATTGAAGAAACCAGTTGTTAAAGCAAGTCAAACTGGTCAAAATGGAAGCAAAGAGATAAACATTCTATGAAAAAATGTCCTACTATGAGAAGTCATGGACTAAAGAAAAATTTCAAAAGCAAGATTTCTCAAGGGGAAAAGATTGACATCCAGAGCTCAGATATTGAGGAGGAAGAAACTCCTAAAAGAAATTCCCTTGAACTTCCATCTCCATCTTCTTCTATGAGTGAGGAGGAAAGCCAAGACCGAGAAGCATCCCATTTTTAGGAGTTACCTGAAAAAAGATTTTGAAGGAAAGACAGGAGAGAGAGATTAAAGGGATGCAACATACTATGAAGCAGGGGACGTAGCCTAGGATGTAATTCAATCTATGACAAAGCAGGAAACACAAGATGTTACAGCAGAGGGGGAAGAGCCTGCAGAAGAAGAAGAATCAGTGCAATGTGGAGAGATCTAGATTTAACTTAACATTGAAAACACTCATGAACCTCAGTAGCCACATAATGAAGAACCTACTATTAAGAAAGTGATTGTTGCATCCAGGTTGAAGAACTTAGCAAAAGCTGCAGAAAATGTTAATCTAGAGGAGCAGAGGATGAGAATCAGGGTAAGTAAACATAGACCCCCTCATTTTTGTGGGCTTTAATAGTGCTTTTGAATTGTGGGAATTGTTAGAAAAGAGGGAGCAGGAATGGAAAGAGGAGAAAGAAGTTTTAGAGGACAAATTAAAAAAAGAAAGATGTAGAAATAAATAAATTAGAGGATAGAATAGATAATATAGCTACTTTACTACCTCAAGCAATTGAATGTAGACTACCTCCTAGGGTATACTCCCTTTACCTAAAATAATTACATCTTTCATATAAGATAAGAAGGGAATTGTCTAGGTTAAACTCATCTTTGATAACCCTCGAGGAATTTGTCAATTCTTATAACAATTCATCTACTCAGCAAAATAATTTATTGTGTGATTTCTATCTCCATAACTATGCCATCCCTTGTACCCCACAATGGAATCCATTGCTCACAATTGGAGATATTCATCTTGGAGCAGTCATGTCCTATATCTAGAACGAAAATAACAAAGGTGAACAAGCAATGGAATACTTAGATATGAAGAAAATTATTCCATTTCTATTGAGAGTCGAAGTAACTGACCCTAAAAAAATTATTATAGGTGGAATCAGCTAACCTATGAACCTAATATTAAGAAGAGAGTGTTGACATTAAGAGAGGAAGTTTATAATGAATATGAGGAAATGGTAGAAACAGTAGCAAGGGAAGTGTATGGACACTTAGCTCGTAGGTGGAACTGGTTGCCTGCATATCTAAAAATAATAGAGCCTCATTCACTCACAAATTACCATGTGACACTCAGAAGGGTAGATACTTACATTCATTTGGGTTGGACTTAGTAGGAGAAATGGATACCACTGATCTTTCAGCCACCTATGTTATGGTGGCTTGTTCCACACTAGGAGGAGCTTCAATACTATGATGTAGAGTAGGAAAAGCATAGATGGGAAAAAAATTTAAAAGACCAAGGGTTCTATTAGATTCATACTGCTAAAACAAGAGGGGAGACTTCTGTTGTAGATTATAGGTTGCTCACTTGGAAAGAGAACTAGAAACCTCTTGTTGATGGACCAACAAAACCTTTAGTTGGGGGGAATGATGAGTCCTAGTTTATGTATTTATTTGTAGTCACTTTATCATGCTTAGGACTCTTATGTACCTACTGTTATGATTTTATATTATGTTTTGACTGAGTTTTTGAGCCTATATGATGGTCATGTTATCTATAGTTAAAAAACCTTCATTATGACAAAACAGTGAACCTTATGAATATAAATATAAGTATTTACTTTATCTTTGTATGATGATAAATGTGTTGCAATGAATGGTCATGAAATGTGAATAGAATTACTTGTGCTAACCTTAGTGTTGTCATTGTGTGGAAGACATTTTATGATGAAAGGGGACTTTATTATCAACAACATGGCAACATGGACAAGACTGGACAACGAGGCATAAAGGGTCAAAGGTTATTATGACTTGGGCACTAGCTGTTTGAAAGTCATTAAGGAGCCTTCAAGAATAGTCATGTTCAATTAATGATTTTGTTAAATTACCATGCTGGATGTTAGAGAAAATATAGGGAAGATTTACAAATGTTCAAGGACAAAACAGAGTCCTATTTTTCTTAGTTCTCTTAGACTTTATATTCTAAATAAAATCCTCCACCTAGATATTAGGAGTGGAGTGACTATTGTGGAAAACTATTGTAAGGATGAATATTATATAAATCCTTCTAAAGTTTCCTAGTTTAGTTAGTTGTTATTTTGATATCAGACTATGTTATGTTGTCGAGTTGATTCTAAAAAAGAAGAAGATTTACTATCTTGAATAAGTTTATGGTATTTTAATATGGTTATCTAAGCTTCATAGTTAACTTATGTTGTAATTTCTAACTCAGGAGACTCACTCAAGGGGGCCACTTGGTGAGGATTCTGTACATTTTTTTTATGAACTTTATTTTTTTAAGATTTAATTATGTTCTGGTATGTTGTTCATTGTTTGTTCCTGCAACCACTAGACTGATAATTTGTGTCTGCCCCAACAACCGCGACAAAACAGAATAGTTATTTCTTCATAGGCTAGAAGATTTTATATTTTATTGATAAAAGTTGGTATAGTTTTCCTGAGTTATAATCTCGAAGAAAGTTATTTCCTTATGAAGATTTATTCAGCATTTCCATTTGTTTAGAATAGGATAGACTTGTTCCTTAAAAATCTTGGTGCATATATTTTGTTGTCCCATTTCAAGTTTTACATCCTTGGATTGATAAGATAAATGGGCCAAGATAGTGGGGTTTTGGATAGCTTCTCAACTTGGAACTTGTGTATCTAAGCTTGAGTATAATGTTGTGTTTAACACCTATTGTTCTAGACCAACAGGACACTTGAATCTTCTTATTATATTTCAGCTTAATCTCTTTAAATACTTGCAATGTTTTGTAATGTGGATTTGAAAACTTTTTGAGTAATGAAATCCAATCCCTTTAAGCATTTGGTGGATTTCTTGTTTGTTGTGAATGTGGGTTTGAGAAATTAAAGTAAAAATGGGGTGTTCTTGGGAAAATGCTGCCCAATTTTCATGGCAAATTTGTATGGGTGTTCTAATTATGTTTTTGAAGCTTCATGAGGTACTTCTCAAATGGGTTGGTCCCCGATTTTGGCCTTCCATACTTTATTTTGGTTGAACTTGAGGTCCCAGGTAGCTTCCTGGAGTAGAATCCCGCAACTACTTCCAAAATTCCACATTTTCATGTAGAATTTTGCATTTGCATGTATAACTTCACATTTTCTTTCAAAATTTTGCAATTGGCTTCTCTAAATTAATTTTTGGGTTTCTTACCTTCTTCGGGGGTTCGAGAGTTGTCCCACCTTTTGGACTTGTTGCTTGGGTTCAATTATCTTATGAAATAATGAATTATGATTTCAAAGCATGCTTCCATGATATGCCAAAGTGAAATTGCATTTATAATTTTGAATTGATATCAATCTAGGATTGAGTTCTTGACTCAAAGACCTAGAGGTTTCTCCTTGAGTTATGGGTTTTTTATGCATTGAGTATGATCTTGTGATGTATTATGGTGATTACTATGTGTATCTATCTATTGTTCTCACTCATGTATGATTCTTGTGTGTGTCACATTACAGTATGTTGAATTGCAATGAGGTTTCTAATGTTTCTTGCTTGACTTGTGTTCTTTTGACATGAAATGAATTGGTAGCTCTTAATATGAGCAATTTTTATGAATGCTTGAGTACTTATGGATATTTTGAATAGATGCTTAAATCATCTTATATGATTACATTTAATTTTGGGATCAAGTGGATCCATTCTCTTGGTAGCATGACCAGCTGAGTATTCCTTACATATAGTTGATATGGCATTGTGTAAAATAGATACTTGATGTTATTGAGGATATGGTAAAGTAAATCATTGTATTGTTTTATTTTTATTTCTCATTCAATTGAATGGGATGAACCTATGTCTAGGTACTAAAGTGGGTTTAGGTAGTGGCTCCCAAGGTGTACCCAACCCAAAGTGGTATGTAAACAATCATGTTGGGGAGTTTCTTCATCAAGTGATAACTTAATAATAAGCTTGGAATGAGATAAAACATTAATTAAGATAATTGGTTCCCTAAGCACGCCTTGAGCACTAGTACTATTACCAGATTTTTACCTACAGGCTCAATCAGGTAGAGCCACTAAGTTTTTTTAGAAAATGGTACATTTTATAACCTTCTATGCTACATTCAGTCATACAAATGAATTAATTTTACAAAATTGCATGGATATAAATCATCGCATTCATACATGTGAATGAAACATAAAAGATTTCATAATCTTTTGAAAAAATATAATTCTTATTGAATGGAAGAACATACATGTGTCTCACACAACAAGCCATTAGACTGACTGTGCTCTGTTGATACAAATAAGTATTAACATATACATGCATGAGAAAATGTGAAAAGAAAAGAAGACATGTAGAGAAGGTAACCAGCCATTGCCTAAATGACTAATTTTGTCGGCTTGATCTGCTCCTATTTGTCTTGCTTCACCTTGCCAGCTCCCTGATCTTTAAAGCCTTGTGTCATGCATTAAGTGCATACAATGAGTTTGAACAAAAGTTATAAGCAATGAAAGGCGGTATCCTATACATGCACATCTACTCATGCATACATATACTAATCCCTATGTATATCAAATGTAGTGCCTATTTTAAATATCAAAAATCAAACAAGGAGTCATCATGTAGACCTCAAATATGTATAAATTTTTCTAACATGTTTATGTCATGTGCAGAAACAGGTATAATTATGTTCATTTTCAGCATGTGGGATTAAATGTGGCTCCCACAAGGGTTAATCCCAACATGCAAGTGAAATGTACAGTTATTGCACCTTCCCTTAAGGCCATTCAAGCCCAGAGTCTTGTTGAATGAATAATCAGATGAAAAAATAATGTTGGTGTTGATCTTTGTATTTGTCACCAAAAGATTCATACGACAGAAACTCTAGACTTAAAGATTCTAAGAGGATTCATTTTTGGAGAGAAAAGGAGTAGTGACTTTTTAGATGAGTAAATGGTACATGTATAAGGGTTATGATTTCAAAATTGCAGCCAAAGGACAAAACCATGAAGATTCCCCTGTCATCTTGCAAAGATTTAACAGAATAAGCCAAATATATCACAGGGGAGTGATAAAGACACGACCAAAAGGTGATACATACAAAGATGACATTTACAATGATTTTAACCACCAATTCAAGTCATAGTTCCTAAACACTCAGTCTATAGATGATTTTCAGAGTTGCAGCATGAAGATTCATAACAGAAGTCATCTACATAAGTCAACAAGTGAGCAGTTCATTGTCTAGTCATAGTCAAAGATGCTCAGGTAGTAGAGTTATAGCACTGGTGATATGAGAAAAAGGGGAATAGGAGCACCCCAAACTGAAGATGATGTGTTAGCATCATAAGTAGAAGTGTATCTGTAAAGACATCTCGCATAATATAGAAGGATGCTTTGAAAATAATGAAATCCAGTTAAAAAGGCAAACAACCATTATATTTTGATAGACACAGTAAATCATTTTCAAAGCAAAAAAGAGTTGTAAGTCAACATCTTGTTGCAAACCCTCACACAGGTAGTGAATAGTATCATGTCAGTCATACGATTCAAGATCATCAAACTTCAATGGTGAAATATGCATTATTGAGCATACAATAGGGAAGGGTTTTGATCAACCATATCATGAAGAATAGCAATGAAAAGGCATTGTAATGAAGTGAGGGGCATTAATTTTTTTTGAAAAGATAGCTCCATTTCAATAATTAGAGAGTGACTCAATCAGTTCACCAAGAATAAAATGCAGATCTGAGATAGAACAATTTCAAAGATACAGTACGACAACCATAAGGAATGAAAAAAAAATGTTCCTAATTAAAATCACATAACAAAAACCAAGAAAAGCACAAGTATTTCTATAAAACCCATATTGTGTAATGATTTTGAATCATTTTCATCTATAAGCAGATAATTGGGGATTATATTGCATATTTTGTTGTATATAGTCATGGAACCCAAACTCACTTGGGGGTTTGCTACTGAGATATAATATACAGAAGTGTATTGGAGCAGTAGATGAATCTCTCTAAAAGGCGACAGAAATGAATGAAGTATCCCCATGGCTTCAACAATGTAAGAAAAAGCAACACTGAGGACATTTCTTTATCTCAAACTGGTACAAATATTCAACAAGAAAACAAAGGAAAGAATTTGAAAATCTACCTGTGGCAGCCTGATGATAAACTAAAAAATGCATCGTATCTTTGTCGAAGAAAACCTTCATTCAAGCCAACAAAGTAGTGACAATGGGAGTAAAGCTTTCTAGTTCAAACTGAAGGAACATTCATCTACAAATGGTTTCCAGAAGCCCTCATGGTGGCAGCCCATAATAGAGAAGAGTGTGCACAGAGATAGCTAGGGTTCCAAACCCTTGGCAGCCTGTAGCTTCCTCATGAAGTTTCAACATAAAAATGAAAATAAAATCTTCATCACTTCTTCTTTTAGGGTCTTCTTTACCCTAAGTTAACCATGGGGTATTTTATGGCATTGGTTTCATAAAATTATTTTGAATTAATCAAAACTCGCGGCCTTGTGTTTTCAAAATATGTTGTGTTATCACTTGTATATAGTCGACTAGGGGAGTCCTCTCATGTGTGCTTTATATTGCCTAATGTTTGGCATAAACAGTTTTCAAATATGAATTATATGCCACATCACCTTATTTAAAGGATTCATTCAAGGAAAGTTAAGGCTACCTTGCATACATATGGAGTCATAAGACTTTATGCCATGTGGGCTAACTTTTTCTAAGACTTAGGTGGACTAATTAAGGCTTTATGTTTTTTATTTTACATTTTTTTTGTACATGAGACAAGTGGGATTAAGGTATCATTATAAACCTTATCCCTTTTTGTTATATTTTTAATGCAAAAAAGTGACTTAGTCAATCTAGGAGATGTTTTAGGATTTGGTTATGAGTTGTCATCATTTGGAGAGGGTTTTTAGCACATGTGGACTCAGTTGGAGCACATTTCTTGGAAATTATGGCTGGATAGGATCAAGATGGATTTTTTCACTCATTTGGAGGTTTTATGGAGAGAATATAGGCCCTAGATTTAAGGCTTTTTAGACACATCTGACCCCAATTTGTTGGAGGTTCCTATTCTTAGGGAATTTTGGTGGAGCTTGATTATTATAAATTCTTCATTGGAACTCATTTTGAAGGGAATTCTTCTTATGCAGTCTTGTACTTAGTGACTTTTTTGAGTCCTAAAGAGCATTTTCTGATTATATTGTTGTAACTCTTTTGATATATGAATATAGAGAAGCCTTGGATTTTAGTTTTTTGAAACATTTTGCCTACTTATTCTTGTGTTATTGTGCATTATAAAGTGATTGATCAAGCTACATGTGAGGTAACAGTTATCTCCTTATAGCTTTGTCTCATTCTTTTGCCTTTTCTGCAAAGTTTGTTTGTATAGGTTGCTAGTTGTGCTAAAAATGCATATGGCTCTTAAATTGTGAACTTCATTTTTAAGTGAATGTATTTTAGCCTCCTAGTGAAATATTTATGTTAAAACATGCTATAATAAGTTGTGCAAGCCTAGTTTCAGTCATTTGGAATCAAGTGTTTCATTTTTTTATTTTTCATAATCTTATTAATCTTGCTGCATCACCTTTAGGAGTGGCTTTTTGTTTTATGTTTCTCTCTTACTCTTTTCCTCAAAAGTTTCAATTATTAGATTAGGTGATAACCAACTAGGAAGTCGGCCTCATTCAGAGGTTCATTCCAAAATTAGGTGACCCACAGCCTTGGAATGTCCCCATGTTTCTTTGAGATGTTAAGTTTCATAGCTTGATAAGGGTGCAATTTCTGTAGATAACAAGTACAAGGATAAAGATGACTTGGAAAGGTATTCCCGCACATGGAGCATTGGGACTATTCTAGAGAGACATGCCCGCTTATGTAGCATTAGAACTTGCATGATCGTCATTCTCATCCATATGAGATAATTATCGATTCTATGTGGTGTGTCCTCATGAGAACACATGATGACACTCCCTACACTAGCACTCTAGTATCTAGGTCCTGAAAGTTGACTAGCACCCTACAAATTTACTATTGCTTAATCTTTGGTTATGTTGTTATGATATATATCATATGGAAAATTTGGTGTTTCTCTTGTGGGTGCCTCCTTTCCCTTATCGATGTTGATTAAGGATGCTTCATCGCCCTTTTGGTGTTTTACTTATTGAAGCTCAAGCACCCTCTCTCTTAATTGATTGTTTATCTTTGAAGTGAGTGATGCATCATCTTCTTGTGGTTTTATGACTCTTATTGGGTTGATGTGTTTATATTGATCATTTCCTCCATTTTTGGCTCTTGTGTAGGCCTGTTGCTCTTCTCTTGTTTACTTGTATGGTTGTTTGGACCCTATGACTATCTCCATAAGCATAGTGGGGTGGACCTGAGGGTTCCACATGGTTGGGTGGCATTCCCAACCACCGTTGGGGATCAAAGGACTTGTTTCATGATTGTCTTGATGGGTTTCACCTCCTTCCTTAGCTTTGGATTCCTTTTTATCTTTCTCTCTTTCTTGTAAGATGTAATCATTTGTATATTGAGACATGTGTTGTATCATTGATCATATATGTATTAGAAAACTCTAATTGGAGATGGATGTAATAATTGTTATTCGTTATGGAATTGGTATTGCTTTACATGTTTTAGTTAGAATTACGCATAAAGTATGATCTCTTATGCTTCTCTATTCTTGATGTATCATGATGTTGTCATGGGAACATTTCAAATGGTGTATTAAAATGAACATAGATGTGTTTGGTTAGCATTACAGGTTGGTTTAGTCATCTCCTAGTGGGTCATGAGATATTGATCCAATCTTGACGTGTTACTTAGGTAGCGATGTCAAGGAACCCTTATAGATGAATTGAGTTATCTCGGATGGAGTTTCAAGAGTTTAGACTTTTGCATGTGAATAGTTGGTTAGCAATTGGTTGACCATATATTGAGGCTGAGTGTTATACTTGTATAAGTCATGCATGATGACATTAAATTACTTCAATATATATATATATATGCATTTCATGTATATTTTTCTCTTATCCTCTAGCGTTCCTTTGAGAAGCGTTACATAAAGAACCATTGAGAATGAAATATGAATGCAGCTACATGAATGTGTGCATCAAAATTCCATCATGCCAATTGTTGCTAGGCATCTCAGAAATATATACCTCAATTACATTCTTGTCTTTGACATGTTCCCGCACTCATTCACACACAAATTCTTGTCAATAGGTTAGTCCATAAAACCATAACTGAAGTATAATATTTTGTCATTTCAATTTCAATTCCATGCATTTAGAAATAACATCTAATTTCCTATTCACGCAACCTAAATTGACCATATTCAAACAATCATAAGATAATTAACCAATAGTCTCAACTAGTTTATTGTATTATTAATACAAGCAAAAAGTCAACATATGACAATTGATTA
The DNA here is from genome assembly GCF_030272615.1 of Cryptomeria japonica. Taxonomy (NCBI): domain Eukaryota; kingdom Viridiplantae; phylum Streptophyta; class Pinopsida; order Cupressales; family Cupressaceae; genus Cryptomeria; species Cryptomeria japonica. Next base: position 410,376,282 of record NC_081415.1, read on the forward strand.
CACGAATGAGTTGAGACAAATGATGGGGGAGATACTAATTGAGTGAGGTTGTAAATAAGCATAAAATGTTTTGGTTGCATGAAGGACATGTGGAGTATACAATATTTTATTCTAAATATTGTTATGGAATGAGTGTCTCCAAAAACTCTTCCACAATTTTTTAACATGATAGAGGAATTTTCTAGACATTTTGGAGGCAAAGTGAAATCCAAAGTGTAGACACCTAAAAGTTGCACAATGAATTAAGTGAATTTTATTCATTTCATTATTCTTAATTCTTCCAATTAATTAAATTAAGATTTAATTAATATCCATGTTCTTCTAATCACCTATTAATTAAATTGAGATTTAATTAATATACCCTTCTTCTATCTAAGCCATTTAATTAAATTCACATTTAATTAAATACCCTCCCCCCCCCCTCTAGCCATTTTAATTAAATTCACATTTAATTAAAAATATCAATTTATCCTCTTCCCATTTTAATTAAATCTACATTTAATTAAAATATCCTTTGCATTTAAATAAATCTAAATTTATTTAAAAATCCCCCCACTTGCAAAATCCTACAAATGCAAGTTGCATCCCCTATTTGGCTAAAATAAATCTTTTATTTACCAAAAATTATCTATTTTCTCTCACTCACTTGCATTTTCCTACATCTCCCACTTGCCTCCTAAATCCCTTCTAGATTCTTCTAATCACTTTCAATTTATTCTAATCCATCTCCTAATTATTGTCACAATCCTAATCAAAGAGAAGTCACTTCTCAAAGCCTCCAAAGTCTTCAATAACCATTAAAGGCTTTATGTCCTCAACAAATTAACCCTCAAAGTCTTCCAAACCATTTAAGGCTCTTACATAACCATTAATGGTTAACTCAACCTTCTTGTATGATTAGAGACTTTCTCTCTAACTCAACCCTCATCTAACCCAAGAGTCTCATCAAGCATTCATGGCTTTAACCTCGGTTATCCCTTTAACCCTTGCACAAGAGTCTACCCCTTGGGTAAAAACTTTATCCAATGGATAACCCTAACCTAACCTTAAACCTTACCTCCTAAGGTAACCTTTATGTCTTCTCAAGAATTTAATGCTTCTTACATCTCCTCTCAAGCAACCTCTTGTTGACAATTATCACCATTTCATTGGTGAGAATTGTAAACATGGATTGATTAACTTTCAATCCTAGCCCTCATTGAGATTATTCAATCTCAACCCTCCATTGCTCTAATTTCCCTATAAATAGAGCCCATTCCTTCTTCAAAATAATCAAGTCTTTTGTGCATAAAACTTATAGTCATTTTGGAGGTTAAGGATCTCTCTTTGTCATCTTCAAAGCATCAAGCATTCATATCATAGCATTTTGCTTTTATTTAACTTAGATGAATATATTTTCTTAGCTTAATTAACTCATATAGCATCATCTTAGCTTTCAATTTGGAACTCATCTAAATCTTAATCATCTAGTTTTGCATTCCATCTTCATCATCTCATCTTATCATTCACTAAGATCTTGGTTGCATTCCATTTATATATTAGAATCATTTAAATCTCATTCTTTAGGTTATCATCTTAAAGAATCAAGTGTTCTTCTAGGCTGAGAGCCACCTTGAATCTTGAAGATCCTTGGAGATAGAGGAACGTGGAACGATTTTAAAGAGTTTAGATTCATTTAACTTGCTTTGTTTGGATTTCTGACCTCTAATGCAATGTTTCATGTGTTTGTTTGAATTGTTTTCTCCTCTTGCAGGTTGATACCACATTTCTAGAATACAAAAAGAACTCATAAAACAAAAAGACAAGGCTTGAAATTATAAAAAACTCATGCTTCTATGTGCTTAAGTGAAACTACTCATTACAACATAGATGTGATTGTAAAATTTATATGGTAGATACTATGATGGTTACACAATCATCATGGAATTTTCATAGTTGTTGTGAAGACTACACAAATTGTTGTGGTGGTTTCGAAATCACTACCTAGTTAGAATTGACAATGTTGGCAACAACAATGAAGGAAAACTGAGAGGGGAGGTGAATCAGTTTTTACTGGATCAAACAAATTAAGCACAATCTCAGATCTGATTAACTGGAGCAAGAAGAAATATAAAGACAATAACAGCAACACACATAAAACCAATATTTTTGATGTGGAAAACTCGGTTAAGAGAAAACCACGGTGGGAGCCTACCCATAATGAGATAATACTTTGCAATAATATGTGGAAATATTATAATGGAGAATGCACATACATTTAGGCACACTTCCTAGAGCTCACTGCTCAAAATATAATGACCAGAAGGCTTCAACCCTTAGGGAAGATTCACTACCTTACATTAATATTCAGACTACAATCTGGATTACATTAATTACAAAGATAGCATCTGTCAATGCCTGAAGATAGTTCTGGTTAAGCTCATTTGTCTGCCCTGCAACAATCTCTGCTCAATACATCACTTCAAAGGATGAATTCCCTTATTCGCACATATACCACTCTTTGATAATGCAGGCACAACCACTACTACACCAAATTACATGAATATAACCTATTTATACAATTCATCAACCTTGACTACAAGGTCGGCCAAACCCTCAACCCTTAATTAAAAAATTACATCAAACAATACATAAATCAACCACTAGACCAATAAAATGATATAGAAAACATAACATGGACCTAAATCAACTCCTCGAACATGCAACACCACCAAAAATCTTGCCAAGATCAACCGCAACATGCTACACCACTGAAAATACTGCATAACATGAAGAATATCACCGAACCCATAAGATCTTCAATAACATGCACAAAGATCGATATGGATCATCAAGACAAATAGGAAGCAATCAAGAAACACCAACAAGCATGTTAGAACCATCTGCAATAGCTGCACCAACACCACTTAATCAAATCTTCATCGATCAACATGCTAACACTCAAGAACACTTAATAGGAGCAACTCAGACTAGAAAGATAGCTTGTGGAGCACCAAATAATGAACCATATAAAATGAAGATACACATGAACATCCAAAACACTCTACCAAATCTACAACCAAAGATATTATCATACCGGAGCACAACGAATTAAATACCAAACTCTGCCAACCACTGAACAGAAAAGAGCAATCTTCATACCAGAATCCACAACTCCACCAAATCACCACATAGCAACATGAAATCAATAAATATTGAAGTATCTCTAGTTTATTCAACATCCCAAATAGATAAACCAACCAAATCAACTCACAACAATCACCAGATCACCAAACAGCTCTCTGCAACACCAAAATGTAGGAATATGTTGACATCAATGACAACAACATATCCTAGTAGTAGCAATATCCAACAATCTACCCCTTTGGAATTGATGGAAAAAGATGAATTTGAAAAACAATCAATGCAAATGAATTAATCAACACCAACAAACTCCCCCTAAGATCATACACACAAAGCTTCAAAGATAAGGCAATTTTTTACATGCTTATCTCCCCCTTTGACAGCAATGCCAAAGACAAAAACAAATAATTCTTCTCTCCCCCTTACAAGATAATCTCACCCTTAGGATAAAATCATAGTTCTGCACATCTGAACCACTCATTGACTACTCAGGCTAAGTATCGGCATCAACTCATCAACCCAGATAAAAAGATAAGACTCTGAAATCCACCTGATTGATGCAACTCCATGCATCCAGTTCTCATCGCGAGGGGCGGAGACCCCTAACTTGTCTCATAAATAGACAAATGTATCTATAGGAAAAGGCTTAGTGAAAATATATACAATTTGATCCTTTCTAGATACATATTCCAATCTATCTTCTTCATCATTGACTTTCTCCCTCAAGAAATGATACTTAATTGATATATGCTTTATTTTTTAATGCAACACCAGATTCTTTGAAATATTAATAGCAAGTTTGAATTTTCACAATATATAATAGTAGGCTTGTCATACACAACCCCAATATCCTCAATATCTACTTCATCCAAACTACTTGAGTATAGTTACTAGCAACAGCAATGTATTCAGCTTCAGCAGTAGATAAAGATATAGCATCTTGTTTCTTACTGGACCATGAAATCAACTTCTTCCCTACAAAGAAAGCTCCACCGATAGTTCTCTTTCGGTCATCAACATCACCTACCCAATCAGCATCAGTATAAGCACATAACATGAAATCATCATTCTTCGGATAGCATAAGCCATAGTCAACTGTCCCCTTCAAGTATTTGAAAATCCTCTTCATAGCAGTAGCATGAGTCTCTTTCGGATCAGCTTGAAATCTAGTACAAAGACAAACATCATGCATAATATCTAGTCTGGTATAAGTTAAGTACAACAATCCACTAACCATAGATCTAGCTTTTTGAGATTCATCATTCTTAGACAACTTGCATCCAGTCACCATAGGAGTTCCAACCGGTTTAGAATCATCTAACCCAAACTTCTTCAATAATTCCTTCACATACTTAGATTGAGAAATTAAAATTCCTTTATTAGTCCATGTAATCTACAATCCTAAGAAGAAATTCATCTCACCTATCATAGACATCTTAAATTGCTTTTTCATATCATTAGCAAAATTTATGTTGAAGTCATCATCTCCTCCAAAAATAATTTCATCAACAAAGACTTCAATAATCAAAATATCATTATCAACCTTATCTATAAATTACTATCAGCAGTAACTTTACAAAATCCAAACTTCATCAAGTACCTGTCCAATCTAGCATACCAGGCTCTAGGGGATTTCTTCAGTCCATACAATGTTTTCTTCAATTTGCATACCATATCTTCTTCATCTGATAATGAAAATCCATCTGGTTGTTGAATATAGACTTCCTCTTCCAAATCACCATTTAAAAAGGCTGACTTAACATCCATATGATATACCTTAAAATTCTTGTAAGCAGCATATGCAAGCAGCAATCTAACAGCTTCAATCCTAGATACCAGAGAAAAAGTATCCTCATAATCAATTCCTTCCATCCAAGAACACCCTTTACATACCAGTCTTTCTTTGTTTCTTACTACTTCACTAGCTTCATTCAGTTTATTTTGGAACACCCATTTAGTACCAATCACATTCTTATCTTCGAGGTCTCGAAAGAAGCTCCCAAGTGTTATTCTTCTCAATCTGATTCAGTTCTTCTTCCATAGATTTTATCCAATTCTCATCTTTACATGTTTCTGCAACATCTTTGGTTTAATCTTGGAAATCAAACATATTTCTTCAGCAACAATCCTTCTCCTAGTCATCACACCTTTATTATTATCACCAATAATCTGATTTTTTGAATGATTCAATCTTACATACCTCAGATTCTTTTGATTATTCTGATTATCAAGCTATTGAACTTCTTCATCGATAGCAACAATATCCTGATTAACTATCTCTAATGGATCATTATGCTTTAAGATCTCAGTCTGCACAGGCTTTGAGACAACATCCTAGTCATCAGTCTCATATCCACATATTCTGATCTATTTTCTAGGACATTCATCAACCTTCACATTTTCACTCTCTACTATCTTCTTCAACCTCTTATTGTAACATCGGTAGGCCTTGCTCTTAGTAGAATATCCCAAGAAGATTCCTTCATCACATCTAGCATCAAACTTTCCTATATCCTCATCTCTTTTGATATAAAATTTACTTCCAAAAATTCTATAACATCTAATTGTAGGAACATGACCAAACCATAACTCATAAAAAGTCTTACCGGAATCACCATTTATATGCACTCGGTTAAATGTGTAAACAACAGTGCTAACAACTTCTCTCTAGAAGATTTGTACAACATTTCCTTCAATCAACATAGTCCTAGCAGCATCCAAAATGGTTATGTCCTTCCTTTCAACAACTCAATTCTATTGAGGGGTCCTAAGAGAAGATAACTATCTTCTAATTCCATTCCTCCCATAAAATGTATCAAACTCTCCTGATGTGAATTCTCCTCCTCTGTCATATCTCAGACACTTCAGTTTCAACCCTGTCTCTGTCTCCACTCTAGCTTTGAATATCTTGAATTACTCCAATGCTATTGATTTTTCCCTTAGAAAGGTAACCCAAATCATTCTAGAGTAATCATCAATCAACAAAATAAAATATGTGTCACTCTACACACTTCTCACTCTAGTAGGACCACATAAGTCAGTATGCACAAGATCTAACAGTCCATTAGATTTGTATATGGTGAAAAGTAATGATAAACTATTGTAAAACCATAAAGATTCAACCACAAACAATCTAGGTCCTATATTGAAACATTCACCAATACCAAAAGAGATACCTAAGATCATGCAAATAAACAAAATAAAGCAATATTACCATTCACATGTATAGTAGGGTTTCAATCTCCATTGTCTCCTATCTCCATTGATCTTGTTTGATATATTTTCTCTCAATTTTATGTGTGCACAAGAGCTCAAAAAATAACGGATTGTGGGTGATAGCTTGATCGCAAAAAGGCTTAATTGAAGCAATTGTTTAGACGCATCGATTAGGATTGATAATGAAGGGAGTATCCTTTTATATAGAAGAAACTTTAGGAAATGGAGGGATAAGATTAAGAGTTGTAAAGATAAATGGTCGTCTAGGATTAAAGGGTAGGTAGAGGAAATAATTAAATCATAAAGGGGGTAGGTAAGAGAAGAATTAAGAGATGAATGACAAGTGTCATGGGTAGACAAGGCTAATGAATTAATTAAAAATAAATAAAAAATTAATTAATAGTGGAAGTGGGATCAATTAAATAAATAAATATTTATTTAATATAGGAAAAGGACAATTTAAATAAATAAAAGTATTTATTTAAATGAGGAAAGGCTTAGAAGAGGATTAGTGAATTAATTAAATAAATAAGAATTTATTTAATTAATAGAAGACTTAGGATAAAAATATTTATTTAATTAAACAGGGCAATTTTAGGTGTCTACATTTTGCCCCTCTTTGAGACAATGTAGCTTGTCCCATTGGCTCAAAGAAGATAAGATAAACTGATACAAAGTTGCCCCATGATAGGAAAGATATGCCTATTGGCCATTTGGTGGAATTGATTATGTGTTGCATTGATGGTTTGTCATTGATGCCAACACTAGTTGTTTGGATGCTTTACCGACACCCTTCTGGTCCCTGTAGGTTGAGTGGTTTTTGGTTGATTTGGATCCGGCATGATCCGGTAGGCTCCGGTATGATTTGGTTATGGAATTGGCTTGTTCATGATACTCATGTTCATATTCAGTAAGTTGGTTTTGGTCTGGTGATTGGATGCTATCATGTTTGCTTAGAAGCTTGGTTTCTAGTTTCAACGAGGGTTTCACCGACAGAGCGTTTGATGAAGATCTTTGATGAATTGCATAAGTGGTGTTGGTGCAGCTTCTGGTGGGGTTTCAAGATGTTGTTGGTGATCATGTTTGAGACTTGGTGGATTGAGATCATTGTTGTAGTGTATGGACCTATACTGGGTCCTGGTTGGTATAGGTTATGGACCAATTTAATGAAGCATGTGGATTGGACCTCTCGATACGTTTTCGGGATGACTTATGTGTTGGATATTATTTGTTTGGTCTAAGGTCGACATGGCTTGTAATTTTGTAATTGGTTTATTATCTGGTGACCGACCTGATTGTTTATGGTTGAGGGTTTGTATATATAGATGTAAGATCTCATTGTAGATCATCATGGTTATGTTAGAGGTCATGGTCAAAGAATGTAATGTGCAAATAATATAATATCATTCAGGAAGAGGATTTGGTCAATCATTGGAGATCGAATTGGGTTTATGTAAGATGATTTAATCCTCTGGTATTGAGCTTAACTAGAACTATACTCAGGCATAGGAGATACTATCTTTTGTAGTTCAACACTTCTCTGGATTGTAGTCTGGATTTCTATGTAGTCAGTGAGACTCCTTTTGTGATAAGTAGTGCGCTCTAGGTTGTTGGCCTTCTTGCAAGTGCACGCCCCTCAATTGTAATTCATATACTACAGAAGTATTATCTGATTGTAGGTAGGCTTCCCACCATGGTTTTTCCCTTATCGGGTTTTCCATGTACAAATCTTGGTGTCATATGGATGGTATTTATTTTGTGATTATTGTTTATGCTTAATTGGTTTAATTGCTATTCTGGTATTAATGTTTTGGGTTCCAGTATCAAAGTTTTAATTGCTAATGGTTCTGGTAATCTGTGACAACTTATTCACCCCCCCTCTCAGTTGACTTCCGGTTATCTGAACTGTCTAACAATTGGTATCAGAGATTTGGTCCTCTCTACAAAAAGCTTAACTGCTTGAGAAAGATCCTATAGTGACTAATAGTTCAAGTTCATCCTGTTCATCTGGAGCTATCTTTTAGAGAGATATTCCTAGGCTTGATGGAACAAATTACATAGGATGGAAGATTCGGATGGAGACTCATCTGAGATTTCTTGGCAAGGAGATTTGGGAGATCACACAGAATGGTGTCACACCTTATAATCTTGGATCTGGCAATCCTCCTCTGGTAAACCTAGATAAGGATCTTGAGAATGATTGTAGAGAAAGACAATCCCTCTTGTGTGCACTTTCTGATCAGCAAATAATGGGATTAACCGACAAATCATCTGGAAAAGCTATATGGGATAAGTTGGAGACACTTAATGAAGGTGACCTTATAGTGAAGATTGTTAAACTTGATGGTTAATGGGTGAGATATGAAAATATGAAGATGGAAGAAGATGAAAGGATTATTGCATTCATGGAAAGGGTAAATGAGATTTCTATGGGAATACAATGTTGTGGTGGAACTTTGAGCAAAGATGAAATTGTTTCTAAAGTTCTGAGAGCCCTACCATCGGCTTACAAAATGAAAGCTACTGCTATTAATGAGTTGAGAACAATGGCTAATAAATTTGTCAACATAGATACTTTGGTTGGGAAACTATCTACTTTTGAGCTTGAAGAATTTGGACCTTCTGGAGCTATGAATATTGAACCTACTTTTCATGCATCTGCATCTGCAACTGGTAGGCAAGATTGGAAATATTTGTATGCAAAGGAATTGGAAGATATGAAGAGAGAAGATGATGAGTTTGATCAACTTGAAGCACTATTTGCTAGAAGAGTACCTAAAGGACTGGTAGGAAGTAAGTACGAAGGAAAAACACCTTTTAAATTTTTTGCATGTAATAAGATTGGTCATTTTGCATCTAGATGTCCTGAAAGGAATTCAAGATTTGAAGAAAGAGTAAGAATATCATTTAAGCCTAACCCTAAATATCAGAACAAGTATAAGTATAGGAAAAATAGAGACAAATCATGCTACATAGCGGATGAGGAAGGCATTACCAATTCTGATGATGAATCGACAAAAGATTTTGCTAGTGGTTCCGACAATGGGAAGGAATGGGCGTTCCTGGCTATCAAGGAAGATGATCCAGCACTGGAAGAGAATGTACCTGAAGAGAAGGCACTTGCTTCTAAAATTGAAGACAAGGATGAATGGGTAATTGATAGTGGTTGTTCACATCATACGACTGGAGATAAAGGGAAGTTTCTATCTTTGCAAGCATTTGATGGTGGTCTAGTTAGATTTGGAGATGACAAGGCATCTATGATCAAAGGAAAAGGAGCTATATCATTGGATGGTAAGAACAATACTGAAAATGTTTATTATGTTGAATATTTAAGGCATAATATTTTGAGTGTAGGACAATTGGTGGATAAGGGATTTCAATTACAGTTCAAGGATGGAAAATGCAAAATCATTAACATATCTGGTTTGGAGATTGCAACTGGTACATAGACAAAAGGTAACATATTTTATTTAAATTCTGGTGAGAAGACATGTATGATTACACAGATTGATGAGAGTTGGATATGGCATAAAAGGTTGCGTCATGTGAATTTTGATTGCATTGTACTAAGGCAGTTAGGGATATACCTAATATTATGAAGCCCTATTATTCGGTATGTAAAGAATGTCAAATGGGTAAATAGGTCAGAACCTCTTTTATGAGTATACAAGATAAATCAAATGATGTTCTTGATCTTATTCATACTGATTTGTGTGGCCTTGCTAGAGTTAAAAGTTTTCAAGGTGATAGATATTTCATGCTAGTCATTGATGATTATTCTAGAATGATGTGGGTTACTTTTCTAAAAGAAAAATCTGAAGCATTTGAAAAGTTTAAAATCTTTAAGGCTAAAGTGGAAACTGAAATAGGGTTGAAGATCAAATGTTTGAGGTTAGATCATGGTGGAAAATTCACATCCGATGAATTTAATAACTTTTGTGAGAAGCATGGTATAAGAAGACATTTTTTTCCTCCTCGGACACCTCAGTAGAATGGACTTGTGGAAAGGAAGAGCATAACTATCTTGGATGCTACTAGAACAATGATGATGGAAGCTAGTCTACCTCATATCTACTAGAGAGAATCAGTGAGCACATCAGTTTATACAATCAACAGAGTACATATCAAAGGAGAAACTGGTCAGATGCCTTATGAATTATGGTTTGTCAATACACCTATAGTTAAGTATTTCAAAAAAATTGGTAGTAAATGTTATATCAGGTGAGATGATATCATTGGGAAATTTGATCTTAGATGTGATGAAGGCATATTTCTTAGTTATTCTAATGAAAGAAAATCATATAGATGTTATAACAAGATATTGCAGAGAATTATGGAGAGTGCTAATGTCAAATTAGATGAGTTGAACAAAAGTCAAATCTAAGTTTATGAGAAGGAACCGGCAGTGGAAATGATTATATCTGAATCGGTAGCACCTTTACCAGAACCAGAATGTTGAACCAGTTACTCCGACAGTTTTAGAGAATTCTATAGTAACTAAAGATCAGGGAAGAGGAGCAATGAGTCAGAGGACTCCTAGGTATGTAAGATTGAATCATTCAGAAGATCAGATCATTGGGGATAAGAACAATGGAGTGATGACAAGAAGAATATTGGCAACTAATGAGGTATGTTTAATTTCACAAGTTGAACCAGTATTAGTAATTGAGGTATGTAAAGATGAATATTTGTTGAAAGCTATGGAAGAAGAATTAGATCAAATTGAGAAAAATAACACATGGACTTTGGCTCCCCGGCCTAAAAATAAAAATGTTATTGGAACTAAATGGGTTCTTAGGAATAAATTGAATGAGGATGGTCAAGTTATAAAAAATAAGGCTAGTTTGGTTTGTAAAGGATATTCTTGGAAGGAAGGAATTGATTATGGAGAGACTTTTGCACCTGTAGCTAGGATTGAAGTTGTAAGATTATTTGTTGCCTATGATGCTTATAAAAACTACAAGGTTTATCATATGGATGTTAAATGTGCATTTTTGAATGGGGATCTTGATGAGGAAGTTTATATTGAGAAACCTAATGGTTTTTCACTATCAGATGATACAAATATGGTTTGCAGGTTAAGGAAAGCTTTATATGGATTGAAACAAGCACCCAGAGCTTGGTATGAAAGGTTGGATAAATATCTTTTGAAACTTGGTTTTACTAAGGGTAGTGCTGACAGTAATTTATATTATAAGATCACTGGTGATGATATACTGATTATTGAAGTATTTGTTGATGACATTATTTTTGGAGGTTAAGATAAATTATGCATAGAATTTTTTGAGAATATGGAGAAACAATTTGAGATGTCTATGATTGGTGAAATGAATTTTTTCTTAGGTTTGTAGATTACTCAGACTGATAAAGGTATTTTCATCTATCAAACTAAGTATGCTAAGGAATTATTGAATAAATTTTGTATGGGAGATTCTAAACTGGTAAGCACTCCTATGGTTACAAATGAGAAATTGACAAGAAAAGATGTTTCTGCATAGATAAATCTTACAAGATACAAATCTATGATTGGAGGTCTGCTTTATTTGACTCCAACTAGGCTTGACATTATGAATGTTGTTTGTATTGTTTCAAGATTTTAGAGTAATCCTAGAGAAAATCATGAGATTGCAGTGAAAAGGATTTTTTAGATACTTACAAGGCACATCAAAATATGGTTTGTGGTACCCTAAGAAAGATAACTTTACTTTATATGCATATACAGATATTGATTGGGCTAGAGATGTTGATGACCGGAAAAGTACTTCTAGTGGAGCTTTCTTTCTTGGAAAGAAGTTGGTTTCATGGATCAGCAAGAAACAGTCATGTACTTCTTTATCTACTATTGAAGCTGAGTATGTTGCTGCTGCTACTAACTGTACACAAGTTTTATGGATGAAGAAAATGTTGAAGGATGTAAAGGTGGATTGTGATGCACCGATAGTTATTCACTGTGATAACTCTGTTGCTATTGATATATCAAAGAATCTGGTATTTTATTCTAAGACAAAGTATATATCTATTAAGTATAACTTTTTGAAGGAATAGGTGGAAGCAAATGAAGTTAGACTGGTTTATGTGAACACTAAACAACAGATTCCATATATTTTCACTAAAGCTTTGCCCAAGGAATCATTTGAGTACCTTAGAGACAGATTGGAAGTTTCTGCCCCTCCAGTAGAGACTTGATTGATGCATATTAGCATCAGTCTGGTATGCATTATCATAGATACTATTCATTATGGCACTGATGTGGGGATGCTACTACTCTGGGAAAGTAGTCAGCTTTGTGATTCAATGGTTTATATTTTTGCTTTGATATTTTTGTCAAATTTATGGCATTGATGTCAAAGGGGGAGTGATATTTATTTGAAAAAAAAAGGAAGTGAAAAAGAAAAAGAAAAAGGGAGAAATTCAGAGCTTTATAGAGATATTATTCACAAGGGAAGTTTGGTCTTTATTTCAGAGCCGTATGCGGGAGATTTTTGGTTGTCTTCCATTGGGGAAGACTTGTTTGGCATTTCTTGGTACATAGATGTTTTTCACATCTAGTGTTGCCATCAATGCCAAAGGGGGATATTGTTGACCATTTGGTAGAATTGATTATGTGTTGCATTGATGTTTTCTCATTCATGCCAACACTAGTTGTTTGGATGCTTTACCGGCACCCTTCTAGTCATTGTAGGTTGAGTGGTTTCTAGTTGATTTGGATCCGGCATGGTTTGATAGGCTCCGGTATGATTTGGTTTGTTCATGATACTCATGTTCATATTTGGTAAGTTGGTTTTGGTCAGGTGATCAGATGTTATCCTCTTTTCTTAGAAGCTTGGTTTCTAGTTTCGACAAGGGTTTCACCGGCAGAGCTTTTGATGAAGATTTTGATGAATTGCATAAGTAGTGTTGGTGTAGCTTCTAGTGGAGTTTCAAGATGTTGTTGGTGATCATGTTTGAGACTTGGTGGATTGAGATCATTGTTATAGCATATGGACCTATATTGGGTCCCAGTTGGTCTAGGTTATGGACCGGTTTAATGAAGCATGTGGATTGGACCTCTCGATACGTTTTCGGGATGACATGTGTGTTGGATATTATTTGTTTGCTCTAAGGCCGACATGGCTTATAATTATGTAATTGGTTTATTATCTGGTGGCCGACCTGATTGTTTATGGTCGAGGGTTTGTATATATAGATGTAAGATCTCATTGTAGATCATCATGGTTATGTTAGAGGTCATGGTCAAGGAATGTAATGTGCAAATAATGTAATATCATTTACGTAGAGGATTTGGTTGATCATTGGAGATCAAATTGGGTTTATGTAAGAGGATTTAGTCCTCTGGTATTGAGCTTAACTATAGCTATACTCAGGCATAGGAGATGTTATCTTTTGCAGTTCAACACTTCTCCGGATTGTAGTCTGGATTTCTATGTAGTCGGTGATACTCCTTTTGTGATGAGCAGTCTACTCTAGGTTATTGGCCTTCCTGCAATTGCAGGCCCCTCAATTGTAATTCACATACTTACTGTAGAGGTATTATCTAACTGTGGGTAGGCTTCCCACCATGGTTTTTCTCTTTACCGAGTTTTCCACATACAAATCTTGGTGTCATATGGATGGTATTTATTATCTAATTATTGTTTATTCTTAATTGGTTTAACTACTATTTCAGTATTAATGTTTTGGGTTCCGATATTAAAGTTTTAATTACTAATGGTTCCCGTAATTTGTGACAATTGATTCACCCCCCCTCTCAGTTGTCTTTCGGTTATTTGAATTGTCTAACAATACCCCCTTGAGAGATTGGATGAAAATGTTTGAAAAGATCACAGACAATCTCTCGATAAGAAATAAAGGCTAGAAAGGATTAACAAGATAGGGTGACAAGGTCACGCAGGAAAAAGATTGACTCAAGAGGAATCAACATAACCATGTCTATGCTTGAAAGCCAAAATTGATACTTTTTGGATGAACATATGCTATCAATTGGATAAGTTGCTGAGAGGATTCACTCAAAAAAGTTCTCTAGAGAAGACAAACTAAAAATAAGGCTAGAATTGATAATTTTGTGATAAACATACGTTGCCAATTGGATAAGCTACTGAGAAGATTCACTCAACACGTGCCCTAGAAAAGACAAATTGGAAAGAAGGCTAGAATTGACAATTATGTGATAAACCTACGTTTCCAATTGGATAAGATGTTGAGAGGATTCACTCAACAAGTTCCCTAAATAGGTAGGTTTACTAAATTGGATGTAGGATAAGTTGTCAAGTTCATAAAATCCGGCAAGTGCTCTAGCAGAATAGAATATAGTGCAATGTGACAACCATATACACTAAGATGGAGCCTAATGAGTAGCACCATGTGATGGACATAGGTACCACTACGTTAGGATAGGATAAGATAAGAAGGACCATGTGATGAACATGAGTACCACTAGGATTGACATAATTGAATTGATTGGATGCAGGAGTACTTACCCCAAATTGAATCTAGAGAGCGATTCCCTATGACACAACGGTTATGAATAAATTTCACTGTTGAGGACCACGTTGCGATCAAGGAGATGGGAATGAGACACATTATGTATATGCCTGAGATTTGGACAAACACAAGATAGTTAGTAGCTTTGGTGAAAAGATGGTCTCAGAGGGTCCATAGGAGGGGACAAATGAGATGATTCAGGAGTTGGTCCTTTGAGAGCTTAGATTCCTTCGAGGCCAGTTGGCTCCGAGGGAGGGTCTTCATCATAGATCTCTTGGATCCCTTTTGTATCAGTTTTTGTATGATGATGTAGACACCTTCAGGTCATTTTGTAGCCTTATGAGATATTGACTTCATTGTATCATGACACTTATTATTTTTTGATATATATATGAGATGATTTATTCCTTATGGAAACTATATGCATGTGTACTATGTATTTGTGATGCTATATGATAATGCAATTATTTATGCATGTTCTGCTTGTGATGATGATTATGATATGGATGTAAAATATGTATAGGATGAGATGCATTAGTTTTTATTCTTTTATGTTTTATATAACATGCAAATGCTAATAAATGATACATGCAGAATGAGATGCGATTTTAATATATATATGTATGCATGAAATGCTAATATGTGGTAATGCAGGTGAAAACTACATGAAATACAAATATTTTTGGTGTGTCATTATACTTAGTTATGTGATAGCGGGATACATGAACTCAGAGAAGGACAATGGAGGTCAGTCAATCAAGAAAGGGGGATGGAAGGTAGAAGATATGGAAGTGAAAGAGCTCCGTGTACTTTATCATAATTGAGCTTTATTATGGCAAATAGGTTATGACAATCCAGATATAGGTTTGACCCAGAAAGTCATTGTACCCATTTGCATGGAGATCAGACAGTCGCAAACAAGGAATGCCCCAATTCACATTGGACTCACAATGTCCTCATATCCTTGGACAAGTCATAGCATTACTAAGAGACAATCCAAAGACAACAAAACAATAGTAGGTGAATCATATCCCATCCTCGCCTTTCTAGTCAAAGACATCCTGGAGATAGAATCTCTAGTCAAAGACATCCTGGAAAAGCTAAAAGACATGTCACCAAAAGATAAAATCAAAACAAAACCAAGACTTGACACCAACACACAATGAAATCTTAAAGTTATTTGTGTTTCTTGCCACATATGTTAACATGATTGATTTGGTCACAATGTTGTTATCCTGATAAAGGACAAATAATGTTGAAAACCATGTTGTTGCCAAAGTCTGCTGAAAGATTTGATTTGTAAAAAGCCCACTGTTGCTTGTGTCTCATCTGAAACTAACTAAATCCATGAAACTGATACTTTATTGCGAAGAAGAACAAAACTTTATTGTGGATTGGTTATGGAAGTGATCTTTTATTGTAGACTGTGCAAAAAAAGGAGGAAGAAAAAGACAATGCTCCTCAAAACATGCGATACTCAGGGTACCACTTCCATCACTAGATTTAGGATTTTTGCCCCAGTTACAAATTGGACCTGATTTATTATGGAAGGAAAGGGTGAAAAGGGAAGGGTATATTATGAATGGCTAACCAATCTTAGGTAGATCAATAACAAGACATGATATGAATGGCTAATTTTATTATGGATGTATAGGTTGTGAGTGTGTGCAAAGTGAAAGGATAAGATTGAATCTTGAAGGAGGGAGGATCAATGTCTCTACACATGGCGTCAGTAACCCATTTTTTATCATGATACTTTCCCAGGGCACCACCGAAGTGGTTTTCACCGTTGGACGAATTTATTTCTCTTTACTTCTTTTGATTTTATTAAATTTTGTTGTGTCACAAGGCGCCTATTTACCAGGTTTTCACCAAGTAAAGATCTTTTTTTGTATTTTTTGATATCACGATATTTGAAGAGCTATGTGTTAAACCTGTGAAGGTGCATGTTGTTGATAGGATCCTCCAAAGGTTCTCCATCTGGTGTTGAGAGCTAATATGCACGTGATCCATAGACTATTGTGATGACATAAGGACCAATCCAATTGGGCTCAAATTTTCCTTTCTTCTCTCGGTCATGTTGATTCTTAGGATTTTCTCTGAGAGTTAAGTCACCCAACTCAAATGTGTCAGGATTTACCTTATGATTGTAGTTGCGACATTCCTTAACTAAATGATAGGTTTCTCCCTTGATTGTCTTCCTTGATAAAGGAACTAAGGTAGAATTACTAATGTGTGAACTATGTAGGCCCATATGTGTGTCACCTAAAGAAGTTTGGGCATCCCTGATAACAAATTCCTTCAAGGAAGTTCCATTAAAGGGTCATTGATGTGATGTATTGACAAAAGGGAATGGATGTGTGGAACAAGGGGATAAGTTATGAAGGCTTATGATTGCGAAAAGAAGTGAAAGTAGGATGGGATGATGGAGACTTAGGATCAACAAGTATTCTTTTTTACTTGAAATTTTACAACTTTTCCTCCCAATTATTTTGATATTAGGGGAGATCAACTCTTGTTCTTTTTTCTTCATAGAATTTTTATCCTTAACTTTGATTTTTGCAGAGTCCAATAGCTTTTGATTTTGATTTGGACTGATAGACTTCTCTTTATTTTTGACTTTTGGATTTTTCTTTTCAAAGCTTGATTTTTGATCCCTAATAAGTAAGGGCTTTTGTAATTCATGTTGATCCAAGTCTAGGAGTGGAGTTGAAATGGAATGAGCGGATGAAATGGTAAGGCTATAGGAGTTCTAAAGAGGGTTGGTGATATATTCAACAGATTCTTCGTTGGAACCACTCTTAGGAATATTGATATCAAGAGTTGCTTGCACCAGTAGAGGAGATTTGCATTCAGACTTAGTAGCCAAAACACTAGGTGGCTCATACCCAATTCGTTGATATTGTAAATTGTTTGTAGGTTGTTCATGTCGGATAAATATCTTAGGAGATAGTGGGAGTTGATCAAAGTGAAAGATATACTCACCACATCCCATGTCGTTAACCTTGAATTTTTCTTTTAGCTCTGCTTGTTTTGATGTAGAAGGTTTTAATGATTCAAGATCAACATATGCATATGATGGAGTTGCTTCTCTATTTGTTGATATTATTGTGTCCAATTTTGGTCACATCTTCTTGCAATATATGAACGGATTTGGATCACAATTAATGGTCACTTCAACTCCATTGTGTGGGAACTTGATACATTGATGATATGTA
Organism: Cryptomeria japonica; assembly: GCF_030272615.1. NCBI lineage: Eukaryota > Viridiplantae > Streptophyta > Pinopsida > Cupressales > Cupressaceae > Cryptomeria > Cryptomeria japonica. Next base: position 410,394,323 of record NC_081415.1, read on the forward strand.
GAAGGAATATCTCTCATTTCATGGATCCATAGGCATCCCGAGAGTATATTGTATGTGAGCTCTAAATCAAGGACTTGACATACCACATCCTTTGTAACTGGCCTAACTCTGAGTGGTAAGGTAACTGTTCCCTTGGATGAGAGCTCTTCGTCATCATATGCCTTAATGGTAATTACATGTGTTGAATTCATAGCCTTTTAGAATATCCCAATTGTTTTATGGTGTTCAATGTACAAATGTTCAGACTTACTCCTCCATCTATCAAGACTCATTTTATTCAATTTTTTATGGAGAAACGCTTCAATATGTAGAGGCACATTATGTGGTCACGTTACAAATGTATCATCGACTTCTGTGAATGTGAGGTTATGTGGAATGGAAAGGTATCCCACCATGGCTTGAAACTTGTCATGAACCATATTTATCTATAATTATTTTATTAGGAAAATAATGCTTATTTTTTATTTATGAAATTTAAAAGAAATGGAAATAGAATTGTGAGTGAAATAAGATAGGAGATCAAATGCAATGAAATGATTTACATGCAATTTAATGATCAGTATTATTTTTATTATAAAATTGGGATCGTCATCGCTAATGAGCAATTGAGTGCAAGTGAATGCAGGAATAGATGAAAGCGTATGAAGGGAACCTGGTTCAGGTAGAGTTGTTTTAGCTCTTGGACTTCGCTAGAATAGATGGGAATCTCACACACCACTTTAGAATGCATATTTTCATTTTTCAAAGATTGAATATTTATATAACTTTAATTGGGTGTTTGTTCAAATTCGAATGATGAATTTCATATAACTAATATTAAATGATATTTCTTTATTTTAAAAGTACAATTTATTCTGACATTGTTAAAAGAAGATTAACTATAGATATTAATCATAGAGATGCACGTTCTTTGTATATAGATATGTGTAATTGGATGAAATATCGTACTTATTGTTGGAATTGCATGAAGATTGCATTGATGAAGTATAGTGTTTTCATTTATGTCAATAGAAACCAGTAATGAAGTTGTATTGCAACTAGTAATGATGCAGCAAAGCAACCGATAGTTAAGCAATGAAGGAAACCAATATTGGTATTATTATTGAAGCAGAGTGATCAATCGATAAACCTAACCGATGGAGCTTGGAGAATCGGTTGTGATGATCTATGACTGAATGGTGATCGGAGATAAAGATGCCACGTAAGCATGTTGCACGTGATGAGTTTCAAAGTGGTTTTGGCGCATGAAGATAACCATTTATCTTGGGAATGAGCAAATGCATAGAATGAAGTGAAAAATGTGTGATGAGATCCAATGTGTAGTGATCTAGGAGCAGTTGAAGTTGTCTAGAACAATGTGTAGTTGATTGCTATGTAATCCAATGGTTATGATTGAACCGATATGTTTGTAATCTCTATGAGATTTGTAGGTTTTGTGATGTGTTACCGACCTATTATTTTTGTATTTAAGGTCGATGAGTTGTTTGTAATTGTGTTGGAAATTTGGTTAAGTGTGGTAGTGTGATTGTTGCCGAACTAAAAGGAGTGTCTGCAGAATGATGTGGGGGCAGATAGGAGCAGAAAAGGATTTGATTAAGAAAGGAAGTGCTATTTCTAGATCAATAAAGAACTTGTTGTTCTCTAACCATTACAATAGTTAAATCCCTTAACTGGGTAAGCTTTAACAAGCTTGGTGTTGTTTAAATCCTCTAACCAGGTGATCCATTAGCTTGGATTTGAAATCCTTTACCGAAGTTACCTTTAACAGGGTATTGCCTTTAACAGGGTATTATAGTCAATCCCTTAACCAGGTGGTCCTTAACTGGATTTGTTCTTAATAGAACATTATTGTATAAGCTTCTAACAAGGATTGGCTCCTAATAGGAGGAACTTCAGAAGAGTTCAAAATACTTGTGGGTATCCATCCCCACCATGGTTTTTCCCATTTGGGTTTCCACGTGAAAAATCATTGTGTCAAGTGGTGAATAATTTTATGGATGTGTTTTGATATGGTTGATATGATTAAATGGTAAAGCCACATAGATATGTTTATATGACCAGAAGTGATCTGAAATGAGCTATTACTAATATTGGATAAGTGGTTTAATGTTTTGGTTAAATGGTATTTGAGTTCCAGATGTGTTGCATTGTATCATTGATGTTTTGGTCAACCGGTAAAGTTTGACAGTGCAGTTATAGTTTTTGATATAGTGTCTAAACCAGGTAGGTTAGCAAGTTGCTTCTGAGTTGGAATTAATTTTGGTGAAATTTTAGTATATTTCTATCTACTAATTCACCCCCCCGCCTTGTTAGGATTCCCAAAGATACTGAGAGGGGGGGGTGAATTAGTATCTAACCGGTATATCAAATTACTTGATTTAAAACATGAAAAGCATATTAAAACTGAGTACCGATAAACCAGAAATAATGCAGTAAATAAGAACAATAACAACAACATGAGAAGCACACCATAACATAGTATTTTAACAAGGAAACCCGGTGTGGGAAAAACCTCAGTGGGATTTGTGACCCACAATATTTGCTTACTGGCCAATAAGGTAATATTACTCTTACAATAGGGGCTTGCACATGCAGGAAGGCCAAGTGCCTAGAGCTCACTGCTCAATTACAAAAGAAGTCACACTGACTTACAAAAATGGATTATACTAATCCAATGTCTTGTACTACTTCAAATTAGCATCTACTATGCTAGATTCAGTACCGGTTTAGGCTCTGTTACAACATAAACCCTTAACCAACAATTCGCATATTAGGTCTGTTATTACTTTTCCATACTTTGCATCCTATCACTTGTCTACAAAATGATCTACAATGATCTCATACATATATGAGTCATATTACAATCTGCCATGTCGGCTTACAAGAGATTTTACAATTAATTACAAAAAACATTAATACATAATTGTTGTCGGCCAGGATGTCAGCATTCTTCCTTTTTGTTGTCGGTGTTCTGTGTGTCGGTGCCAGTGCCTGTGTCTTTTTGCTGGTATCACATGATTGCAAGGTTTCCATCAATGAGAATACCTTCAATCACCTACAATTTCTCATTAGAGTGTGCATTTTCCAACAGTCTCCCCCTTTGGCATTGATGGAAACACTCATGAGAAAAATTCAAGAATGCATCTGAAAACTGAAGTCCAAAAAAAATCTTTGCCAAAAAACTGTATGTCCAAAAATGTGTGTTCCCCCTGAGTAGATAATCTCTACTTCCTTCTGACCATTTTTCTCATCACACTACTCCCCCTTTGGCATCAATGACAAAGGTTGTCATTCGCTGTTAGTGCAGTCCTACCTGGATTCTTGTAAGTGGTGGGTTACAATCTGAAAGATATCTGTCATAATCAAATTTATACCATTACTGAATGTTTTGATGTCTTTTATTTCCTCTTGTGTTATCTGCACTGTACTGGTGAGTATGTGCATTTTCTCTTCCGGTGTCTTCAATCCAGGAACCATAGCCTCAGATATTTCTTTTCTAAAAGAAATGAGGTATTCTAGTCTTGGACCAAGTCTACATTTCAAGTCCTTTTCTTTATCCTTTATTCTCTATTTGTCATTCTCTAACTTCTTGATTTTCTCTTCTAGCTCTGCAATCTTCTTTTCTATCTCCAAAAATGAATCTGATGATCCTATCAGATTGTCAGCAATATTGTTAATCTTGTCTTGTGATTTGCTGATTTCTTTGTCAAGGTCTTCTGTTAAGATATTTGTCTTACAAGTGTCCCTGTACAATTTCTTGAAGTCAAAAATTATTTCTCCAAGTTCCGGTAATAGGGTATCCATTTTCTCCTTGTTCTTCTTCACAATTTCCTCAAATAATTTGTCTTTTTCTTTAATCATTCTTTCCTTAAATGTATCCTCATTTAATTGATCAACAGTTAATACCGGTGATGAATTTAGACAATGTGTCTAGTTGACCTAGAGAATCCTTATTATCAACAATGCACTTTGGTGCTATCAATTTAAGAATTGGAATTGTATCATCAATAGCCTTATAGGCTTGTGCATTACATTCTATGATCTTCTTTATTGAATCCAACAAGACCTCTGTTATATTTGTAGGTCTGAATTCTGCTATAGATGTACCAGATGTTTGTCCAATAGTCTTTACAATAGCCATGCTACCGGTTGTGGTAATCACCTTACTTGATTCGACCTCTGGTAGGTCAGTTTGTGTTTTCATTTCTACAAACAAAGATTTATGCTTTTTAGTTTGGGCCGGTGGCACTGTCTCTGTCTGAAATTGTGCTTCAACTTGTACCTGTTTTGGTTTCTCTATCTGTATCTCAGAGGGTTTCTCTGAGCTTTCAACTATCGGTTTCTCAAATGTAGTCTCAGTTTGTACCTTTGAACTCTCTTTTGTTGGTTCTTCAGATGGTTTTTTAGTTGTTTCTACTGGTTTCTCAGTGGTATCCTCAGTCGGTTGTTCTGCCTATGTAGTTTTTTCTATGCTTATCTTAACCTTTGCAACCGGTGACTCAGTAGTCACATCTTCCTCCTTATCTTTAGTGGTTTCTCTGTCAACCACAACATTTACTTCCTGGGTGTCTATATTCATAGTATACAAAATTTCAAACTCAGGATTTGTATCCTCTAGTAGAGTCTTCATACTCTCTGTGGCCGGTTGACTGTCAGTAGTATCTACTGGTGGAGTATCTGAAAGAGGTGGGGGCATATTGTCAGTTATTTTAAGGCTTGGAGGTCCACCTACCTTACCTTTGTTGGTATTTTGGTATGGTTTTGTCATTGATGTCACCACCTACTAAAGCACTAGCACTCTGGAGATCCAACAGCATTCACCGGCAAGCAAGTAACTATTGCACAGTTACTGGTATATGGTTCACTGGCAGGATATAATGATCACCGGTACTTGGAATGATATGGAAGACACTTGGTAATGTCGAAGACATCATGTTGACACTTTGTTTTGAAGAATTAATCATTGGTATATTCATATTTGCATATTTTCTTTTACCGGCAAATAGGTCCAGGGTTACCTAGGGTTACATCGGCAGGTTTATCTTTTCCAGATCAGCATGGCACGCTATGGAGATGATGTATTATTGTTGTAAATTATTTAAGCTGACATGTTTAATCGATTATTGCATTGGATATTATATTGTTTGTAAAATGTTTTTATTGTAATATCTTGTAGAGCCGACCTACTAAAATTGGTCTTAGGTTATGGTATAAATGTAAGATCTTATTTGTAAGATCAAATGTGGAATGCAAAAAAGAATTGTGAGAAGGTATATGCGAGATTAAGCAGAGCTATACACAAAGACATCATTTGAAGGTGAAGCTAGGTTTTTGTGTAAGCATATCAGTATTACACTGGTACTGAATCCAGCATATGAAGATGTTATTTTGTGCAGTACATTCTTATTGGATTTAACCATCCAATTGTAGTCAGTGTGACTCCCATTTTGTGATTGAGCAATGAGTGCTAGGCTATTGGCCTTTCTGCATGTGTAGACCCCATTTATGTACACTTACTATCTGCAATAGTATCATCTAATTGTGGGTAAGGTTTCCCACAGTGGTTTTTCCCCTTACAGGGTTTCCACGTACAAATATTGGTGTTAGGTGTTGTGGATGACTTTGTGTTTATGTTTCATGCATTAATCTTTACCGGTATAGCAATTAACTGTTAACACTGTCTATCGGCATACTTAACTGGTTTACCAGTTGTAGCGTCCTAAAATTGCGACACTTGCAATTTCGACTGCATTTCGATCTTCACGATGGCGACGCAACACACAACCTGAATGGAGACCCCAAAACTTGCTCACGACACTGAAAACTGTATTTTTCAAGCACCATTGGCCTAAACCTCCTTGCACCCCGCTGTCCCGGAGGTGGGACCAGAGCACCCAGCGCCCTGGTCCCTAGGTCCTATTTTGGGCCCGGTTTCCTAAGTGATATCGGGTCTTTTTGATTGCAATTTGGAAATATACTTCCCTGGTCGGCCTAAGGTCGGGAAAATCAGTCTATCAGCCCTAATTGACAAGTATATAAACTACATTTTTCTCTCTCATTTAGAAGAGAATAGAAGACATACATGACGGAAAAAGCGTGGAAACTATACTCAAGCATTCAAGCATTCAAGCAATTGATCATTCCAAGTCTCCATTCAAGGCTAAGTGTTGCATTCAAGTCAAGGATTCAACCATTGAAGAGGAGATCACTTATTACATGCTACATACTACAACATACAACATCTAAACCTTTGCACATAAGGATACAAACATCCTTAGAACAAGGTATTAGTACTTGTTTTACATTACAGTCATTTACATTTACAGCACTTGCTCATTTCTTGGTTAATTCCAAAACCGGGGTTTGACCTAAAGGCAAACCCCTAATCCCTAACCCCCCAATCGTCTTCGCTTTTCTGTGTGTAGGTTGCAGGTACGCGGCTGAGATTGAAGATCTGGAATCCTTGTGCAGAGACGAACCGATCCCCCTTTGTTTCGCAGATTTTTCGGAGGACCGTGGCGCCGGGCGCCATCGTCCCGACAACTTTTTCTCAAATTTGCAGGACAGCGCCGTATCGACATTCTACTGCTAATTCCAGGTCCGCAGCTTCATCCTATAACCTAAACTCAGTTTATGAGCGAATCTTTATGACTTTCTATGCATCCTTAGCTTAATTTCCTTAATCAACATTCTTTACAAAAGAGGGTAGCTTTGCTTTCCAAACCCTTGAAATTCATTTAGCATCCAATCTTACATTGTGTGGGATTGAATCTTATGAGTTTCAACCCCTCTTTTGAATGTAAAGTCTTCCCCCTAAGTGAAAACCCATCGAATCCTAGCGAACCTCCCTTCTCTCTCCTCAGAGTTAGAAGAGGGGAGACCAACTAGGGTTCGACCGCGATTTTTCGCTTTACATTTTGGTGAACCCGACGTGAACATCCTTTCTGATTATTCATGATTAGATCTGAAAATTGATTCCTTGATTACATTTCCATGTTTGATCTTTTGCAAAATTTTAGAGGTGATTGCATAAAAACCCTAAATTTTCTTTTTTTGAACATTGAACTTGCGAAATGTTTAATTATTAATGCTTGCTTCAGATCTGCTTTTCTATTATAAATTATCAATTCATATCTGTACTTTAATTTTGAAAATTAAGTGGTTAAATGTCAAAACCCTAATTTTTGAAACCCTCTTAATTCAACCTTTGTTTGACAATTTGACCGATCAAAACATCTCCAAATCAGCTGTAACTTTGGATTCTGCAATAAAATCACAATATCTTTCATCCCTGAAAATTTGGAAAAAAGTTGCGAGGACCGTGTTGCACTCCGAGCGCCATCGTCCCCGACATTTTTTTCAAAATTTCGGGAGCGAGATCTTGCTATATTTTCCTGCTAAAATCCAGAATTTTGGCTGATTTTGTCAATTATAACACTTTCAAAATTACGGTCAAAGTTGGTCTTGTGATTGCTTGGTTTAAGGCTCCTAATCATTCAAAAATTGTTGAAATTGAAATTTTGTGTCAAAATTGTGTTCTTACTGTCCTAAATCTGAAAATTGTGTTTGCATTCATTCAAAATTTCAGTGCTTTATTCAAATTCTTGCATTTTGTGACTTTTGAAATTAAGTGCCTAATTACAACAACTTTGATTTCCGCTTTCAAAATTGAATTTAGCGTGAAATTGAGTCAATTTTTAAATTTCAAAACTTGCACTGCTTTTGACATTCCCTCTAAAATCATAAAATTCAAAATTTCAGTTTCCCTCTCTTTTTCAAAATTCAAATTTTGCATTTTTTGACAATCTTGATAGGGTTCAATTTTGAGATTGCAACTTTAATTTGGCCTATCTACAGATCGTAAAATCCCTCAATTTTTTCAGATTAGCTCTAAAATCATCATACCTTTCATCCCTACAAATTTCGAAAAAAGTTGCAAGGACCATGTTGCACTCCGAGCGCCACAGTCCCGAACATTTTTTCCAAAATTTCGGGAGACTGTTGTGATTGCATTTAACAGCTTAAAGCTGGAAGATTGGCTGGTTTTACTGAAAATTGCTACCTCTAAAATCAAAATCTTCTCTCTCTCTCTAGTGCATGAGTTTTACAACAGTAAGCCCTACTTACACTATTCCCGTTAGACGAAGCCGTAGAATTAAGTCCTTCCGAGGTTTAACTACCGAGGAGATGGAACCTAATTTGAGTAGCCTTTTTAACGAGGACATGGGTAATTCCTCTAATCCTCCTAATGATGAAGAAGCTCCCCATGAAGTTTCTGTTGAACAACTTTCCAAATTGGATAACCAATTTGACGATTTTCGACAATGGATGTCTCAAGAATACCCTGATAGTCAAGCTCTTCCTTTAATTGAGGGTCTAAAACGTATGCTTCAAAGTGATAAGAATGGAATTGATATTTTGCGTGGTATTGCACACATTGTGGATTCAAATGTGATGCCTATGAAAATTTGTGCCGAAACCTTAGGTTATACACAACCTCCTACTCAAGACAATCATTCTATTCCTTTGACGACTTCTATTGCTAGTATACCTACTTTTACATCAAACATAATGACTACTTCAACACAAGACATTGCTCCTATGATCACCAGTCATGGGGGCAATCCCTCTTCTTCAATCAACCCTCTTCCTTCATTCAATCCAACTTCTTCATTCATTCCTTCAGTGAGTGTTCCTCTTATATCTCCACAAATGAACATGACACAAGGGGGCAATTCATTTAACCCTTCCATTCCTCCTTGTAGTGTTCCTCCTTTCCAATCATCTCCTATGACTAACTATCATAGTATCCCGATAGTCAAGCTCTTCCTTTAATTGAGGGTCTAAAACGTATGCTTCAAAGTGATAAGAATGGAATTGATGTTTTATGTGGTATCGCACACATTGTGGATTCGAATGTGATGCCTATGAAGAGTTGTGCTGAATCTTTAGGTTATACACAACCTCCTACACAAGTCAATCATTCTATTCCTTTGACCACTTCTATTGCTAGTTTACCTACCTTTACATCAAACATCATGGCTACCTCTATACAAGACATTCCTCCTGTGATCACTAGTCATGGGGGCAATCCTCCTTCTTCAATTAACCCTATTCCTTCATTCAATCCAACTTCTTCATTCATTCCTTCAATAAGTGTTCCTATTGCATCTTCACAAATGAACATGACGCAAGGGGGCAATTCATTTAACCATTCCATTCCTCCTTGTAGTGTTCCTCCTATCCAATCATCCCCTATGATTGACTATCATAGGGTCCCACCACCTTACTCTTTACCTTCTTTCAATAACATCACACCTCCATCTCAATCTAACACACCTAATATGAACTCTTCGACTGAAGCTACCATTAATAATCTTGCACAAACTGTCTCTTCTTTACAGCAACAAATTGCCTCTATGAATCAATCTAAGTTTAGTGTGCCCACATTTGATGTTGCGAGCCCACTTTCTCTTGACATTGTTCGAGCTATTCCTCCTAAGCATGTTGAAATCCCACATTTGGAGCTTTATAATGGTAAAGGATATCCTCTAACACATGTTAAGACTTTTCAAACAATATGTACTGATTTTGCTTATGACCAAAGGTTGCTTGCAAAACTATTCACCAGAACATTAAGAGACAAAGCCCTACAATGGTATTGCTCGTTGCCTTCTTATTCTATTACTTCTTTCGAACAACTTGCAAATGCTTTCATTCAACAATTTCAAAACAATATAAGTCCTAAAGTTACTTTGATTGATTTAATGCATTGTAAACAAGGTGTTAAAGAAAAAGTGACTGATTTCATTGGTAGATATAAGCATTTGTATGCTCAAATTTCTTTTCCAGTGCCTGATAATGATATTCAAAGAATCTTTATTTCTAATTTGCAAAAATATATTCGAGACAAACTTCTGTTTTCTGAGTTTACTTCTTTCCAACAGTTGTGTGCCACTCTTCACAATTATCAACTGACTGTGAGTCAAATGGAACAATCACATCCTATGGCTCCGAGTGATAAGGGTGATAGCAGTCAACAACCATTTGGGAAGTTTAAACCGAACAGAGATTCCATCAAATTCAATGAAAACATCATCAACAACAATGTGAATGCAGCATCAGGTGTGCTTCCTATTTCTAAATTTTTCAGGAAAGAAAGAAAGTATACTCCTTTGAATGAATCATTGCATGATATTATGAATAAGTTATTGGGACAAAATGTGCTTACTCTTCCTCCTATACGACAAATTGATCCTGCAAAGATTACTTCACCTTATTTTGATCACAAATCTTTTTGTCACTTTCATCGTCAGCCTGGGCATGATACTGAAAAATGTTTTTCTTTAAAGGGTAAAATTCACGATTTGATTGATAATAATACTATTTATGTTTCTGGAGTGAATGATAAAGGCAACACATCTGTAGCTCCTCCTAACCAAAATCTTCAGATTTTTACTGATCCATTACCTTCTCATACCTCTCATACCTCTAATGTGATTGAGGCTAATGATTCCTCTTTCTCATCTGATGGTCTTGTGTCTATAACTCCGAATGTGATTAACTTTGTAGAGCAGCAAGAAAACCCTAAAGAACCTTCCATCACATTTGATTCTAGTGAAACCATTAGAGCACCTGATGGTCCTTTATACGTAGTTGCAAAATTCAAAAATACACCTTGCCGTGGAGTGCTTATTGATCCTTCATGCATGGTGAATGTTATTACTGAAGAATTTCTTTTTACTTTGCAATTGAATCAAGTGATCTATGACAAAACAGATGTGATTGTGAAACTATTTGATGCATTTTCTTCTCCTGCAATTGGTTCTATTACATTGCCTATTGAGGTCCATAATAAATCTCTTGATGTGAACTTTGCTATTATTCCTTCTTTCGAACAATTTCGTGTGAAGCTTGGCTATCCTTGGCTATCTTCCATGAAAGCTATTGCTTCTCCTATTCATAAGTGTTTAAAATTTCCCCATAATGGTGAAGTTGTTACTGTCAATCATAGTCTCTTTAAACCAGCCGAAAGAACCTCTAGTGTTCCTATTGATTACTTTTGGCCCAAACAATTCCAATCTCTTCCTCCGCGAAGTGATCATCTTTTTAAATCTTATCAAAAGTGGAAAACAAATATGATCCTATCTCTAAGTGAACCTAGAACACCTAAACTTGACATTCCTATCATTCTTGAGAAGGAAATTCTTCCTTTGAAAGACAAAACTAATGTCTTTCCCCAAGAAGATTCCCAACCCGTCCCCATGGATGTGACTATGTCTATGCCTAATAAATCTTCTAAAAATAGACCTATACCTCCTCGTCATGATGGACTTGGTCTTCTTCCTAAACCAAATATTCTTCCCTTATATGGAGCAGTTCCTCCTCCTTTTTATAGAGAGAAGAGACCTTCTTCTTCTCCTATTATCCAACCTAAGAGACCACAACCTAAACACCCAAGTGCTAAGGATGAGAACATTCCTCCTCCTCAGTCTTCTACACTTCCTACTAAGACTAGACGTAATCGTTCTGCACGGGAACGCCGACGAAAGTGTCATCTTAGGGCTCAAGCAGCTGCTTCTCAAACTTTACAATCTCCAAAAACACCTTCAACAAGCATTATTCCATTTTCTCCTCAGCCGGATATTGAGCCTAAATTTCCTAAACATAAGATGCATGATGGTCTTGATCCTGTGCGAGTTAAAGATCCTATTTTTATAAATCTTGATGATGATATAGATGAAAATGTTATGCATGATGAAAATGTTACTCCTCTTGCTTTTGATAGCGAATATGAACTTGTTGATGTTGATAACCATTTATCTAATGAATTTTCTAAAGCACTTATCCTAGCTCCTAGACAAGAACAATGTGGCTTGGAACATGAACATAGCCCTTGTTTGGATCTTGTGATAGCTCCATCTGCTGTGTTGGATGTTCCTCCTCTAGCGTGTTCCCTGCCTTCCCGAAACATTGATCAGCAAGATCGGGGGGTAGATGACGTGCTAGACTAGTTACATTAGCATGGCAGATTCTCTCCCCCTCCCTTTTGTTACTTCTTCTATATGTTATTCTCATTCTTCTATTTGTCGTCCTTAGTGTTGTCTACTTGAGGACGATGCAAAGCATTGAGATCTCTTTGGTCTCTCTCATGTTGACTCAAAAGACACATGTGTTCCCTTCTTCTAGGTGACCTTCCTTGATTGGGGAATGAAGAACAATTATGCATACATACATATGATATATATACATGACTTATCATACAGCATACTGACCCCGAGGAAAGCGAAGTCACCTCGTGCTTTATGTTTTGTGTCTATTATCCTTGGGTTTATCTCACACTTGGGGGCTAAATCTTTGCGATAATGTGCTCCTTTTCCTTTCTCATTTCTTATGTGTATCACTACGTTAAAACAATCACCCCCGTTGAGGCGTGTGCGATCGCTTTAACGTAGGGGGGCATACACCCTGTCTATCCTTTCAAAGATACTTGAAAATTTCTTGGCAAACTTAGCTTTGTCTTGAAGATTTTTGGTATTTCTTTTGCATGACTCATAGTGAGGGAACGTTACTACTGACAGTCATGGTTCTTCCTCATGATCTTCCCTTTTACTTTGTCAATCGAAGTTGTAAGATCCTTAGTCCACTGGGGGCTTGGTGTATCTTGCCTCCTTGACGTGGTGAAAGTCTTTCAACGTTGTTTCCTTGTACTTTACCGGAAGTATGAGCATACATACTCCCGCTAAAGTGGGGGCTAAATGTAGCGTCCTAAAATTGCGACACTTGCAATTTCGACTGCATTTCGGTCTTCACAATGGCGACGCAACACGCAACCTAAATGGAGACCCCAAAACTTGCTCACGACACTGAAAACTGCATTTTTCAAGCACCATTGGCCTGAACCTCCTTGCACCCCGCTGTCCCGGAGGTGGGACCAGAGCACCCAGCGCCCTGGTCCCTGGGTCCTATTTTGGGCCCAGTTTCCTAAGTGATATCGGGTCTTTTTGATTGCAATTTGGAAATATACTTCCCTGGTTGGCCTAAGGTCGGGAAAATCAGTCTATCAGCCCTAATTGACAAGTATATAAACTACATTTTTCTCTCTCATTTAGAAGAGAATAGAAGACATACATGACGGAAAAAGCGTGGAAACTATACTCAAGCATTCAATCATTCAAGCAATTGATCATTCCAAGTCTCCATTCAAGGCTAAGTGTTGCATTCAAGTCAAGGATTCAACCATTGAAGAGGAGATCACTTATTACATGCTACATACTACAACATACAACATCTAAACCTTTGCACATAAGGATACAAACATCCTTAGAACAAGGTATTAGTACTTGTTTTACATTATAGTCATTTACATTTACAGCACTTGCTCATTTCTTGGTTAATTCCAAAACTGGGGTTTGACCTAAAGGCAAACCCCTAATCCCTAACCCCCCAATCGTCTTCGCTTTTCTATGTGTAGGTTGCAGGTATGCGGCTGAGATTGAAGATCTGGAATCCTTGTGCAGAGACGAACCGATCCCCCTTCGTTTCGTGGATTTTTCGGAGGACCGTGGCGCCGGGCGCCATCGTCCCGACAACTTTTTCTCAAATTTGCAGGACAGCGCCGTATCGACATTCTACTGCTAATTCCAGGTCCGCGGCTTCATCCTATAACCTAAACTCAGTTTATGAGCGAATCTTTATGACTTTCTATGCATCCTTAGCTTAATTTCCTTAATCAACATTCTTTACAAAAGAGGGTAGCTTTGCTTTCCAAACCCTTGAAATTCATTTAGCATCCAATCTTACATTGTGTGGGATTTAATCTTATGAGTTTCAACCCCTCTTTTGAATGTAAAGTCTTCCCCCTAAGTGAAAACCCATCGAATCCTAGCGAACCTCCCTTCTCTCTCCTCGGAGTTAGAAGAGGGGAGACCAACTAGGGTTCGATCGCGATTTTCCGCTTTACACCAGTATTAAGCATTAAGTTGGTTGAGTTGTTTTTGTTTTGAATTTATTAGACAACTGATTCACCCCCCCCCCCTCTCGGTTGTCTCTGGGACCTAACAACCTTTCCCCTTATCTCTGTCCTTTTGATATACTTTAATAGTTTTTGGTCTAAGTAATTCTTCCTATTTTTCTTTTTCCACAAAGAATATATCCCATGCATCTGTTATTTCCTCAGAGACTTCCTTTACTCTACCTGCCATCAGTGCTACATGTCGGTGAGTAGTAGAGAATACTGTCCGGTTTGCTTTACTGATTAGTATAACTATTTCATCAATTGAGTTGATTGGATGTACTACAAGTAGTTTTTCAATCTTAATTTTCTTGTCCAGCTCAACAATGGCTAACCTTCTAGCTTCAAGTCTCCTATACAGATCATTTGGAATTTCATCAACAACTTCCATCAAAAATTTCTTGTATATATCTAAGTGTAATATTACATTGTTCCCTATGCTTTCCTTATCATCAGCTGATAGTGTATTGTATATTTTGTTGATGTTCTTCAGCTTACCATCCTTTGTAATTTCACTAAGAAGTTTGTCTATTGGAGCGATATCTTGTTTTACCTTCTTCTTCTTAGGAGTCATTTTCTTTGTTGGGGGCCTTTTTGTCTGGTTCTTTTTGGTGTAGGAGAGGGTGTCGGTGTGGATTTTCTTTTCCTTTCTACCCTTTTAAATATTGTCGGTATATCACTCTCAGAAGAAGTTCCAACCAGAGAAAGATGAGTTTCTGGTTGAGGTGCTTCCAACTCACTTTCACTTATACCAATTTGTCTCAAAACATTTTCCTTGATTGCTTTATCCTACCGGGTTCCTTTCCTTACGGTTGCTTCAACCTTTTTAACCCTTTTCCTTGATTGAATTCCACTTTCTATTGTTTCAGCATTTCCAAAAACTTCCTCAGTGGGTTCATTAGGTGCTTCAAGAAGGGATTTTGCATAAGTTTCAATGATATTGTCATCTATTTCATAGCCCATTTCAGTTACCCAGATAGTTCTAGGGACAACTGCCTCCATCCAAATTTCATCTTTCTTGATCACAAAACAAATTTCCTTCTGATATTTATCCACAATAGCTTGTGATAGTCTTACTCTAGTTTTCATTCGAGTCTTCAATGCTTGAAAATGTTCATTTAGGTTTTTCTCTCGGTTTTCTCCCATATTGTTCAATAGATCCAACAATTGTTTTCCTACCGGAATGTCAAAACCAAAATCTCTTGCACCAATACCGGGTACTTGTTTTGTTATGTACAGCATCAGACAAACAAGCAAATTTCCAAATCTGAATGTTCCTTTCTTATCTATTTTAATCTTTCCTAGATTGTCTATCAACTCATCTTTGAGCCATTCACATACATCTATCCTTGCAATATCATTAACCATATCATAGGCACTTTTGATACATAGGCTAGAAACTGATTTCAACCTATTTGCATGTGTAGCCTTATAACCTAAGATCATACTGATAAATCTGACATTTATGTCTTTTACATCATTTACCCTTAAAGACCTTTTATCAAATGTTGCACCGTTTAGGTTTATCACTGTGTCATTTGAGACCTTCTTTGTTTTGTCAGGTTTGTTACTGGTGGAAGGTAACCCTATTACATCTTTTACCGCTTCTTTTGTGATTTTGTGAATTGAATCTAACCAAAAAAATTCACCATGTACTCTGCTTAACACAATCCTTATGATATCCATAGAAAAATTCGGGATACTAAGGATTTCAGTAAAACCTAGGGTTTCCACTATTTTATGTTCCGGCTTGACATTTCCAGACTCATCACAAATCATAGTCTTATACATATTCTTGATCTCATCATCACCTAATTCATCAATATTACAATGTATATACATCCTAGGGTCTTCAGCATATACTACTCCCTTAGGAATTTGAGAAAATGCACCTATGTTATCATCTTTCTTTGCAATTTTGGGAACCAATTGCAATATGGGTCTAGGGCGCTTAACAACTTTAACAACAGCAGGGTTTGCAATAAATTCAGGAGTAGATGAAGATGCTATAGCTATAAATACCTCAATCTTCCTTAAGGATGAATGCTTTGATGGATTGCTTCACTATTTCACTTGTTTTGCCTTCGCTCGGGAATTTTTGTGCTCTCAAAGATTTGAATGCTCAGTGAATGGAAAAGAAGCCAAAACATTTGTTTTATAATGTTATTTTCTCCAACTACCACATTTAATTCTCGTCTGTTAAGTTGCAACTTAACTCATCTACCGGTATAGAAGTAATTTCAACTTCTCACCATCAACCAAGGGAATAATAGCATGTTTTTAATTTTGTTGCTAAACCCCCAAAGGATTTTCTTTCAGTTAGATGAAGAGTCTCTTGTCGGTGGAGTGTTACTCTATTCTGCCAGTGGAGGGATATTCCCTTCAACATTCTAGTCTGACTTTCTGATCCATTGTTTTGAGAATTCTTGCTTTACCTCTTCAACCTTTTCTTTACCTTTCAAACTAGGACCTTTGGTATTTGTCGGTGATGCCTTACTTCTACAAAATTTTGCAATATGTCCAATTTTGTTACAGGAATAACAAGTCACATTGTTCTTCTGAATAGCTTTCCCATATCCTATGCCGATATGTGTTCTGCATTGATTAGATAAGTGTCCAAATCTTCCATAAATATAACATCTTACATTCATTCTGCAATTTTCTGAATTATGACAAACTTTGTTGCATTTAGAACATTGACCGGTGGGTGTATTAGTATTTTGATGATTTTTATATCTACACTAATTTTCTCTATGACCATACTTGTTACAATTAAAGCATTTTCCATTAAATTTGTAAGCAATAGGTTGTCTTACTGGTTTTCTATGATCATGATTGTTTGCAATATCGGAGCTTTCACCAACTTCAAAGCCAAGGCCATTTGTATCATCATTAGGTTTCTAATTCTTCAGCATGTCACCAATTTCTTCTGAACTTTTCTTGAATTTCTCCTTGTGTTGATTTGCAGAAGTCAGTTCATTCTCCAAGATTCCTTTCTATCTCATGAGTTCAGTTTTGTCATTTTGTGTGTGCATTAGATCTGTCTTCAACATATCATTTTCATGACTGAGTCTTGTGTTTTCATTTCCAGCATCATTTATTCTTCTAACCAAGTCTTCTTCATTCTTCTTTCTGTCTTCAATTTCTTTACAGAATCTCATAGTCATATCCTGCATCTCATTCTTTGTTGTATTGATTTCTTATCTTAGCTTGTTTACCAAATCATTAAGAGTTTCCTTTTCATTTTCCTCATTCTACATCTTTTCACAAAGTTCTCTCCTCTTGTTGCTTGCAATAGTAAAATTCTCATGAAGTTCTTGAATAATATCCTGAGCAGCCTTCAGATCATCCTCAAATCTGATATTCTTCACTTTTTCTGCATCATAGTCTATAAGAGTTATTTCCAATTGCTTTCTCAAGTTTTCCATCTCTACCGGTGACAATATCTTCCTCAAGTTGTTAGGCTTTTGAAAATAGAGGACCAAGCTCTGATACCAATTGTTAGGATTCCCAAAGATACTGAGAGGGGTTGGTGAATCAGTATCTAACCAGTATATCAAATTACATGATTTAAAACATGAAAAGCATATTAAAACTAAGTACCTGTAAACCAGAAATAATGCAGTAAATAAGAACAATAACAACAACATGAGAAGCACACCATAACACAATATTTTAACGAGGAAACCCAGTGTGAGAAAAACCTTGGTGGGATTTGTGACCCACAATATTCGCTTACTGGCCAATAAGGGAATATTACTCTTACAATAGGGGCCTGCACATGCAGGAAGGCCAAGTGCCTAGAGCTCACTTCTCAATTACAAAAGAAGTCACACTAACTTACAAAAATGGTTTATACTAATCTAGTGTCTTGTACTGCTTCAAATTAGCATCTGCTATGCCAGATTCAGTACCGGTTTAAGCTTTATTACAACATAAACCCTTAACCAATAATTCACATATTAGGTCTACTATTACTTTTCCACACTTCGCATCCTATCTCTTGTCTACAAAATGATCTACAATGATCTCATACATATATGAGTCATATTACAACCTGCCATGTCGGCTTACAAAAGATTTTACAATTAATTACAAAATACATTAATGCAAAATTGTTGTCGGTCAGGATGTTGGTATTCTTCCTTTTTGTTGTCGATGTTCTGTGTGCTGGTGTAGAATCTGTTGGTGTCGATGCCTGTGTCTGCCTGCCGGTATCACATGATTGCAAGGTTGCGATCAATGACAATACCTTCAATCACCTACAATTTCTCATTGGAGTGTGTATTTGCCAACACCCCTCTTAGTAGTTGATTGGATCCTTATTGTTTCATCATATTATCACTTATGTGTTCACTTTTGTATTTTGATATATGTGTGTGTGTGTGTGTGTGTGTGTGTGATTTCAAAATGCGATTCAATCATATACATGTGTATATGTGTATAATTATAATATATATATATATATATCTAATTATCATGAAAATGAATTACTTCACTTCATGAATATTAAATTAATTGAGAGTATACATATTAATATATATATATATATATATGTATGTATGTCGACTTGCAAATTGTATGCATTCATTATGCGAAGTGGGAGTCGATGTTGATATTGACTATTCCACATAGCATTCTATTTGGAGGACTTATAAATAGCATGTAATTAATATCAAAGCATATCGTATTACAAGGAGTCGATAATGTATTGACTATGCAAAGTAACAAGTTTTTTTTGTTTAGAACAGAAGGGAGTCGATAGTAACACCGACTACCCCCATTAATGATAGGAAGGGAATCGGTATTGCTACCGACTACCCACTCAAACCTCCACTTTCACATGCAATAAACAAATAGTTACGTGGCATGAACAAATAGTTACATGGCATGAACAAACACATGATAATAATGAACTCAAACGATAGGCCACCAATACTTGGAATCAAATTGCAGGGGAGTCAATATTAATAATGACCATGCAACTAACAGACACTTAGTGTTTGAGTAGAACATGGACTGTAGGGTGAACAAGGACTATTAGACATCGTGAAAGTCATTGGGATAAGTGTTGCATGGCATGCAAACTACTTGACATGCCATTAGATATACATGTGTGGCACAGTAAAACTTTAATAACAGAGTATTTAAGCCTAAAACATAGCAGATTATATAGCATGCATTTAGCATAAATATGGAGCATTAGTACACAAAACACACAGAAAAGACAGGGAGAGAGAAGACGGTATTGGGGATAAGACAGTAAGAAATATATGGTAAATCAGTGAAAATAGAATAGAGAAAAAAATAAATAGTGAATAGAAAAGAGAGGGAGAGAATAGAAAGGAGAGAACTCAAGTGATAGAACATCATAGACAAGTAAAAGCATTTTAAATCTAGACGTGTTGCAGATAGATTTGGAGAAGATCATCATTGATCATATCAGACTTGGGTCAAATTTTAGAGGTAGGCTTTTAAACGAGCAATAGTTTGTTTTATTATTAGAGAATAAGAATAGAATTATCTAGAGATTTGAATTGTTTTAGATCTTTAGTGAAGTAAAGAGTTATATTTTTGAATAATTTATTGTTTTAAAAGTCACAATGATTATATAAAATTTCGTTTGAAAAGGCCATATCGGTATGTACAATCAGAATTATCATTTTAGATCATGAAAAATAATTGTTAGTATCAAATTCGAGAAAAGAAGTAGATAGTCAAGATGATCATAAATAAGTCAGAGTATTAAATATTTTAATCTTTAATTAATTTTTATCCTTGTATAAACGTAATAACCTTTCAATATTGGATTGTCTTTTTGACTTTCGATGAGGACATAAATGTGGTGGTTGTCCAACTTCTTTGAAAGCATATAAATAAGCCCAATTTGAATCCAATTGCAAGGAGTAGGAGAGTTATAGGCATACACTCCTTCACAAGATTGCCTAAATTGTACAAGCTCAAGCATACAACTCTCTTTTACAGAGTTTTCCCAAATTGGATACATTCCAGGCATACAACTCTCTTTTACAGAGTTTGCCCAAATGGGATAAATTCAAGGGCACACAACTCTCTTTCACATAGTTTGCCAAAAATTGTATGGTTCTTACATATTTTCAATCAAATGAAATTTTATATGATTTGTTATGTGTTTACAATACCACAAATTCTGCTTTGGGTATTGTCCTCTGAATTGACAAAATAATTCAGGTCACAAGAACAAATGGAAAGATAGAGAACTTATGCACTCTAAACTTAGAAATTTGAACCATAAGATGCATGATTACGCTATTGGATTCTATGAGAGAAGATAAAAGAATGTGTACTCATAATTTCTATTTTGGAATTTTACTTTTGTCTATATGCTAAACATGCATACATGTGTTACACCTTCTTACTTTTAATTCTTATTCTTGTTTTACTTAAAAAAAAATAGAAGTGAAAGAATGTTTTCTTATTAAACGAAATTGGTTGTAAATGAAGGATTATTCCTTATCTATCAAGCGAAAGATTGTCTTCTTTAAATACCTTACAAAAAATAGGAAAGTATGATGTGTTTGTGTTTGTTTTTATGGGAAAGTTACCTTCCGCGATGAGTATCGAATGTCGAGCCATAGAGAGAATAGTTTTCTTTTCCAAACTATATTTTATTTCTATGCATGGCATTATACTCAATCGAGTAACTTATTGACCATTGAAATAGATGGATTTATTCATGCTCTCTACCATATCCTTAATTCATCTTGCTTGTTTCTTTATGGAATTAGAAAATTGAAAATGCATGTATCATTCCAGGCATGCACCAGATTCCATCTTGTCTATCGAATTCCTTCTGCTAAGCAATTTGTGATGAATACTAAGAGGGGGGTGAATTAGTATACCAAAAAATACTGAACTTAAACACTTAAACAATTTAGCAGTAAACCGGTATAATAGTTATACTAACAAACCGGTTAACCCAAATGCAAACCAAATAGCAAATAAGGCATTCACCCACAGTAGCACAATCACCATAACACAAGAGATTTTGATGTGGAAACCCAAATGGGAAAAACCACGATGAGATGAAACTCACAAGTAACTATCTACAGAATAGTAACCAGACCGGTTAAGGTCATACAATGTTCTTTACTAGAACAGATCCTGTTAGGAATCTCAATCTCTATTAGGAGATAAGTCTGATTAAAGACTACCTTGTGAGAGGATTTCAGATCCATAGTTGTGAACCACCTTGTTAGAGGATTTACAAAGGCTTTGCCAGGCCTACCCAGTTAAGGGTTCCAGACTTGTCGAAGATGTGAGTAATCAATAAGTGGGTGATCTAAATACTAGCACATTATGCTTGGTTAGATCCTTCATAGCTCATTGTTAATGCATTTCAGCATTACTCCAGTCTTCAATATCTTCACACTCTGTTTCTTCACATATACCTAATCTTCTTCTATGATCGCACATGCAAAAACTTCATCAACCACACAAAAACCCTAACTTTTGTCTAAAACCCTAGACATGATATCCTTATAAAGGAATTTGATTTCATGTCGGTCCAATAGGATTACATTGCAAGTTCCTAGGTTCAGTGCATCTAGACACATTTGGTAACACGACATAGAATCACCACCAAAGTGTCAGCAGATGATAACTCATCACAAAAATAATACCGGTTGGAAACTCATCATAGAGTAATATCGGTTCATACATTTACCTATTACTGGTTCACATATTTTACCGATTACCAGTTTTCCAAAATGAAGACTGGGAAAAATGTTAACTGCCGCTTCAGTTTCTTCGTACCACTTGAGATCCTCGAACCGCTTGAGTTCTTCATACCGCTTGGGATTGGTAGACACTTTCTACAAAAACTGATAGCCTAAAGGCTATAATACATAATACTGGTTTGGAACAAATACCGGTTGACCATAACTCATACATACAAAAAGTGATCCCAAAGCAAGTGTGTGTCCATCAATGACAATCACAACAACATCATCAAAAATGCTGACAATCTCCCCCTTTGGCATTGATGGCAACACTTATGAAAAATTTTGACATCTAAGTGTTTTAAAACAAAAAATATGCCATAATAAAAATTACTCCCCCTAAGCATATACACTACCCCTTTTTGCAGAAAATACAATGTATACTACTCTCTTACAGAGATAAACATGAAAGTATACATAACATGCATCAAAATTTAAATACAAAATACTACTCCCCCTTTGCCAACAATGACAAAGTACAGCTGAATAACCCCTATTTCCATTATCATTAAAATAATAAGTGTTTATGATAATAAACAATGAAACTTGTCAAAAACTGATTTAAAGTCCTGCATAAATGTCTTCATGGATAAAGACCATGACTCAAGCAATGAGGTAGCAACCTCACTTTCCATTTGCATCTGGAAAACTTGTTCCTCCATGGCATCCAAGGTACTCATATCTTGAGTTACCGTTAAGGCATCCAGATTGAGAGAGCACTTCTGAAGTATTTGCAGTCATGGGAGTAGAACCAGTTGAAGTTCCTACAGATCTCGTGTCCGATTGCTGATCTCTAACTCTATTCTTGCAGTCTGGAGTTGAAACCGGTGAATGGTTTGCCCAAATGTGGTGAAGGAATCATAGGGTGTCTTGAAGGTGCTTATATATGCCTGCAAATCATATTGTAGTTTGTCTTTCTGAGCAAGCACATCATCACAGAATAGATCGGGTTGGCTTATCTTACTAAGTAGTAATTTCCCCTCATCCATGGCATCTCTTATGTCCTTCTGTGCCTTCTGAAGTTTAGACCGAAGCTCATTTAACTTCTTCACTAAGGCAATGTTCGGTGCCTTTTGATGCTTCTTTTGAGCATTGGCTTTAGCAACATCTTCCAAGCATTGCACCTGGTCCTCTACAACTGTGCATAAGAGTTTCAGTTGAGCTAGAGAGGAATCGGTACTTGGGAGGTTGGTACCGAGAATCAAACTTGACTACCAGTTGCCTTTGGGGTCTCCTCTTGTACGATCTTTTCCGCTTCCTCCTTGTCCTTGGCTTTTTGCTTTTCTTCTTCTGCCTTCTTTTTCTTCTCTACTTCTTTCTTTCTATTCTCTTCTTCCTTCTTCCTTTCTTCTTCTTTCTGCTTCTCTTATTCCTTCTTCTTCTTCTTCTCCTCTTCTTTTCTCTTCTCCTCTTCTTTTTTCTTTTCTTCTTCCTTCTTCTTCTTCTCCTCTTCCTGGTTCTTCTTCTCCTCTTCCTTCTTCCTCTTCTCCTCTTCCTATTTCTGTTCTTCTTCCTTTTTCTTCTTCTTCTCTTCCTGTTTCTTTTTCTCCTCTTCCTGCTTCCTCTTCTCCTCTTCTTTTCTCTTCTCCTCTTCCTCTTTGCTCTTTTTCTCCTCTTATGTTTGTTTCCTCTTCTCTTCCTATTTTCTCTTTTCCTCCTCTTGTTTCTTTTTCTCATTCTCCGCTTGCTCTCTGTCAGCCTTTTCTTTGTCTTGTTTCTCCTTGTCCACTTTCTCTTTGTCAGCTTTGTCCTTTGTTGTATCTGGGGTGACATTTTCACCATCCAAAGCATCAATGTCAATAGGTTCCATTTTTTCAATGACCGGTTCTCCTACACTATCATACACCTCATCCAGTTTTTCAATTTTCGGTTCTTGTTTAGCTTTCTTGTTCGATTTGGACACTTGGTGCAACCTCAGAGCGTCTTTGGCATGAGAGTGGGTACCTTTTACCACTTCAGGGACTTTCCCTTCTAGCAACAAGAGTCTCCTTCTCATGAAGAAGAGGCCTTTATATTTTTCCATAACTTCATAAAGTTCTAAATTAGACACATCAGGAAAACATTGAGCAAATATTTCCTCTCTTATTTCCTGTTCCTTTTCTATGGCAATGTGCCATTTGTTATCTAAAGAATTGTATAAAGAATCTAGTGTCACAGATTTAATTTCTGATGGTGACCGGTCATTAATACATAAATATTGAATGACTTCCTATTCTACTTCCTCTTTCTCATTGTCATTGAAATCATCAAAACAATCTACTAAATCACTCAGCACTTTTCTCCTAATATTCTTGATTGTTCTTTGACAATGTGTCAAAGGTTTGTAAGAGGAAATATCAATATTTACCGGTGTTGATGATGTCCGTTGATTGCTGGTTGTCTTTGTCTTCTTCCTTGTTTGCCTAGTCTTCTTAGGTTGTTCTTTAGATTTTGTGTCCTCTGAGTCCGGTGTGTTGCCTTGTGTCTTCCTTTTCCTCTCAAATACCTTGGCGGGTGCAACTTCCGGTTTGTTCTTTGCCGGTGACCGCTTGGTCACTTTAGGACTTGTTGAAGTAACTGGTGCCGATACAGATGGCACTGCCTTTCCCTTCTTTATTGAAGGCTCTTCAATCAGTGTAACCCTTTCCAGATAGGTGTCGGTTCTCTTCTTCTTGGGATCAAGTGGTGAGGAAAGTAGGGTAGAAGAATACCCATCTAGCATATCATACATTACCTCATATCCCATAGGTTCCACCTTTTCTTTTCTAGGCTCAACCGCCTCCATTATACACTCATCTACTCTGATGGTGAAGCGGATGTCCTCTTCATACTTCTTGACAATATCACCAGATATTCTCACCCTTTGGCTCATCTTGCGTGTGAACTCATAAAAGTATTTATTCAGGACTTCAGGATAACCGATTCCAACCACTTGAAGACTTTCTCTGATTTGCTTGGTAACCAGTTGGTCAGCAGACCACTGGATATCACCAACTCCTGGGAAGTAGCCTTGGAAGTAGAAGAACAATCCAACCAATAGTTGTCCAAATTTAAATTTCAATGCATTGTCCTGTTTGATTGACTTTAGATTCACCAGAATTTGCCTTTGCATACAGGTGCATAAATCAAATGAGGCATCTTCCATGATCATCCTATAGGCAGCATTTACCACTGCAGCAGAGACAGAGTTAATTCTGCTAGCATAGAATGTCCGATAACCTATCACCATGCAGGCATATTTGACCAGATCGTCCTTGATGTATTGATGGTCATTCCTTGTTGGTCGCTCACAGAACCGGTGAGCTTGGTCATTTCTGTCTTAATGACTTTCCTTAGGGCTGGCACATCTCCAACATTACAGAAACCGGTGATGACATGAATCGCTTCTGGTGCGATGTCATGTGTCCGCTCTAAATATATTTTGTCACCATGCACTCTCCTTAGAATGATGCGGATGTGATCATCTATAAATTCTTCAAGGAAATAGACGACATTGTGAAGCTTCTTCTTTTCCAAGATGTTGTATTCCAGTTTGATCTTCTTGTCCTTTCCGCAAAATGGGCTTAACTGAGAATGGATCACTAGAGATCCTAGCTCTTCAATTGTACAGTCAATATAATCCGAAATACCTTCCTCAAATATAACACCAGCAGGTATTTGGGATAGGGCATTATATTTTTCCTTCTGTTGGATGAAATCAATTGAATCAACAGGTGCACTAGAACTAGAGTGTGATGCAGAAGCCATGATAAACAGAGAAACTCAAAAAATACCTTCACACATCGAGATTTAGGGCTTGCAAATTCTGCTTCGCCACACACTACTTCAGTTGCTGGATTACCACTTTGAGTTCTACACTTGACTGATTGATATTATCTTCTGATTCTTCTTCAAAGTTTTTAAATCTATCTGAATCGCAAGACAAAGTACCTTTGTCACTCTGCACTTGAAAACTTCTTTGCTCGCAAATTGATAAGTAAAAATGACTTGAAAATCCCTTTTAAATGAATTCTTCACCTACCATAATAAATGCTCCACCATTAGGGCGTAAACCCTAATTTGCCTTTTACTGTTTCTGATCTTCTGCCAATTGATAGGTATCACATACCGGTTAAGGTCTTTTATCGGTGTAAACTAGGGGTTCTAAACATTTCACCGATTTTTTTCCCCCTTAGCTTTTCTATAGCTTAGTTTGTCGGTTCAGCGAATTCCACACTAGGTGCAGAAATCGGTTCTTGTGACACTTCTTCAGGTTTCTTCTTCCATGTTGTCTTCATATCTATTTTAATAGTTTCAACATCAATCTTTCCTTCCGGAGTGACCAGTATATCATCTGATATGTTCTTTCTCATTCTGCAGGTTCTGGCAAGGTGTCCCGGTTTGTTGCAATGACAGCAAACCATTACAGGTGATCTCCAAGGTCCATTATTCATGTTTCCATTCTTCCTCCTGCATGTTGCAGCAGTGTGACCATTTCCATGACAGCTCAAATAGGTTGCTCTCCATCCGGTTGCCACTTGATAGCCACCACTACCTAACTAATGATTATAGGTATTAAATCGGTTTAGATTCCAGTTCCCAGAGGGTTTAGGAAAAACTCCTTGACTCCTTTGAGGATACCTTCTGGTGTTGTGCATGACAAACCTACATTCAAATGCTCTATGCCCAAACTTGTTGCATGCATAACAATTTCCATTGAATCTATTGGATCTAGGCTTATTGTTTAGAAAGTAAGGAAAGTTATTGTAAGCCTTATTTCTACATACATTAGCAGTATGTCCTTCCTTGACAATTAAAGCAAACAGGTTTGAAATTTTTCTTACCTTTATCCTTTGATTCTGGTTACTTCTTTGATGCTACATCTTTTGTTCCAGAGGTCTCACCTTCCTCATAACCAAAAAAACCAAGTCCAATGGTATTCTTCACCAGTTTTACTAATTCAAGCTTTTGTTCTAGCTTAACAGTGCTCTTATTGAATTTTTCAAGTATTTCCTTTGACTCAGTGAGTTCTATGGAAATAGCAGCATTGGACTCCTTCAAGGTTGCATTCTTAGAAATAGCCATGTTTAGTTCACCTTGCATTTCCTCTTTTTCCATTTTACTCTCTTGGAGATGAGTGGTAAGTGCACTGATTTCTTGCTTCAGCTTAGAGATCTCGTGATCTTTGTCTTTTACTAGATCTTCATCTTTTCACTGCTTCTCAAGCTCTTGACACATCCTGATAGTCAGTCCTTCAAGTTCCCTTCTTACGTTGGCATTAGACTCATTCAATTTTTCAACTTCTTCAACTAGGGCTTCCATGTTCGCTTCATCACAGGAACTGTTTTCAGTTAGTTCCATCTGTTTTTCAGCATGCTCTCTTCTTTTTGCCAAAGAGGCCTTATATTTGACTTTGAGTTCATCAAAAGATTTCTTAGTCTGAGTGAGTCGATGAGTAAGTTCCATCACAGTGTATTCCCCCATATCTCTTTCCAAGTGGTTAAACTTATAGAAAGGTTGGCTCTGATACCAATTGATGAATACTAAGAGGGGGGGTGAATTAGTATACCAAAAAATACTGAACTTAAACACTTAAACAGTTTAGCAGTAAACCGGTATAACAGTTTTACTAACAAACCGGTTAACCCAAATGCAAACCAAACAACAAATAAGGCATTCACCCATAGTAGCACAATCACCATAACACAAGATATTTTGACGTGGAAACCCAAATGGGAAAAACCACGGTGAGATGAAACTCACAAGTAACTATCTATAGAATAGTAACCAGACCGGTTAAGGTCATACAATGTTCTTTACCAGAATAGATCCTGTTAGGAATCTCAATCTCTATTAGGAGATAAGTCTAATAAAGACTACCTTGTGAGAGGATTTCAAATCCACGGTTATGAACCACCTTGTTAGAGGATTTACAAAGGCTTTTCTAGGCCTACCCGGTTAAGGGTTGCAGACTTGTCGAAGATGTGAGTAATCAACAAGTGGGTGATCTAAATACTAGCACATTATGCCTGGTTAGATCCTTCATAGCTCATTATTAATGCATTTCAGTATTACTTCATTCTTCAATATCTTCACACTCTGTTTCTTCACACAGACCTAATCTTCTTCTATGATCGTACATGCAAAAACTTCATCAACCACACAAAAACCCTAACTTCTGTCTAAAACCCTAGACATGATGTCCTTATAAAGGAATCTGATTTCATGTCGATCCAATAGGATTACATTGCAAGTTCCTAGGTTCAGTGCATCTGGACACATTTGGTAACATAGCATAGAATCACCGCCAAAGTGTCAATGGATGATAACTCATCACAAAAACAATACCAGTTGGAAACTCATCACAAAGTAATACTGGTTCATACATTTACCTATTACCGGTTCACATATTTTACCGATTACCGGTTTGCCAAAATGAAGACTGGGAAAAATGTTAACTACCACTTCAATTCCTTCATACCACTTGAGATCCTCGAACCGCTTGAGGTCTTCATACCGCTTGGGATCGGTAGACACTTTCTGCAAAAACCGATAGCCTAAAGGCTATAATACATAATATCAGTTTGGAACAAATATTGGTTGAGCATAACTCATACATACAAAAAGTGATCTCAAAGAAAGTGTGTGTCCATCAATGACAATCACAACAACATCATCAAAAATGCCAACAATTCGTGTAGGGTCAGGTATTCTTGATTGACCAAGAATTCAGGGAAAGTGTAAGCTTCAAGGGTGAGTGGAAAAAGAACCTGAATCTTGTTCTCATTTTCATTCTAAATATTGCATTGAAGATAGCTTGGATTACAGATCAAAGGACGCATCTCATCCTTTACTTTATATTTTTCTTGTTATTTGAACTTAAGGCATTAGAAAGGCCTAAGTATTGTACGTAGAGATGATTGAGATACTATTGCATTTTCCTATTGAATAAAGAATCTTAATCTCTTTATAGAAATCTCATGTACATTATGATATCAAAGGGATAATCATTTAGAGCTGAGAATGGAATAATGAAAGATAATAGACTTATTAAAGAAATTATGAGTTTATTTAATAATAAAGAGTATTTTGTTTTATTATTGAATTTAAAACGTTTTACGTTTTTACAAAACTGGTCCACGTTTAGATCAGTGGGTACGGAAGTTTCTCTCAAAACTTTATCAAGGATATCCTTATGTGAAGGGGATATGTGTAAAATCTCAAGGATGGAAATGAGGGCGGGTGTTTTTCCTAGATAGTCTACAAGGTCATATTCATTTTTGGTGGATTAAGAGGTTGTGGTCTTAGATGTAACACCTTGTAAGGTGACTTTACCTCAACGGGTTGTGACATTACATTCAGAGGTTTCATTTTTAGAGGATGAAGAAGATGTTCCAATGCCTTTCAAAACAACTTTACTCCTTTGGGTAGAACCTTCAGGAGTTTTGTCCTTTATGATAATGGTCGAAACATGATTTTTCATTGAGATGTGATTAATGGTAGAATTATAACCATAGGGTGTTATAGTATAATTATCTTGATTATCTATAGTTTTGTCTTTTCCCTTGTAATGTTTAGGAAATCACTCCTTAAACATCACATGTTCTTCATTGGAGGTGTGACCATCAAATTCTATGTCACCTCTGTCAATGAGATCCTGTATGATATTCTTCAATCTATGACAATTGCTAGTTAAATGCCCTTTACTCTTGTGATATCCGCAATATTCATCATCATTTCACCAATTTAAATTCACTTTTGGCTCATATGGTGGATTATCTGGTAGTGTTATGATATTGTTTGCAACTAACTTCTTGAATGTTGTTTCGATTAGTTCTCCTAATGGAGTGTACTTTCTTCGAGGTTTTGATTGCCTTTGATTGTTCACTTAATTTTTCATATTAGAAGAACTTGCACCAAGGAAAGTAATCTTAGGTTT
Source organism: Cryptomeria japonica (assembly GCF_030272615.1). Classification (NCBI taxonomy): domain Eukaryota; kingdom Viridiplantae; phylum Streptophyta; class Pinopsida; order Cupressales; family Cupressaceae; genus Cryptomeria; species Cryptomeria japonica. Next base: position 410,423,994 of record NC_081415.1, read on the forward strand.
CACAACATTTGCATCTACTACCCCATCATTTACTGTGTTCTTATTCTTGTTCCAAAAGTGGGGTTTGTCTTTCGCATTTGATTCTTCTTTGTTCTCTTTGAATATCTTAGTGACACCTTGTTCAATAAGGACTTTTTTTTGTTGCCATTCCTTTCTCAATGACCTCTTTGAAGGTAGACAAACAAGCCTTTCTTAGCTCATATACAATATCCTTGTTGATTTTTTGAGTGAACATCTCTACCATTTATCTTTGTGGTATATCACAAGAGCATCACCTAGCAAGACCTCTCCATCATTGGAAAGATGAAGAGAAGGATTCCCAATTTTCCTACTTAGTATTGCACAAGGTAGCCACTGACACATCTGTCTCAATGTTGTATAAGAAGTGTTGTAATAAAGCCTCTGCTAGATCACTCCATGACCTAATTCCAGGTGGAAGTTGGGAGAACCAGTCCATTGCTTGTTCACCTAAGTTTTGTGGAAATAATCTCATCAAATATGTTTCTTCTCGTGTTACCTCAATGCAAGCTATGAAAAATTGTCTTATGTGTGCCTTAGGATCCCCTTTGCCTTTGTACTTGTCAAACTTTGGTGTCACAAAATCTAGAGGGAATGGAAGCATTGGAATGCTTCTATCAAATGGGTAAGGACATATGTCTTTCATTGTGTACTTTTGCTTTGGTGTATTCATGTCTACCATTTGCTTTTGCAAATCCTTGATTTGTTGTTGCAAGTCATTCTTGGGTGGTGTCTTTTCTCTTTGAGCTAGTAGCATGCCTGAGCCACCGGGTGGAGGAGGAGGGATATAATGCATGTATGGATGGTATTGATCATATATGTGTTCATATGGAGGAGGGACATAGTTGTGGCTTGTATATAGACCACTTGGTATGGTGTTGTAATGAGGAGCACTAGGTCTAGGTCCATACAGTTACCACATTATTTTATTGATTATAGTATGTTATAGAATTTCACTTGATTTTGGATATGTAATGTGATCAAGGTCAACCTCCCAAATCTAGCATGGGGTCTCCTCATGTCACGATTTTGAATATTTGTTTGGGTGTAATTGTATGCATTGGTAAGATCTTGGGTATTATCATGGTCATGTGTAGTGGTAGTTCTCCATGGGAAAGGTTGACTGTGGGGTTGTTCACGAGAGGTTCTATCATAACTGGCATGAGAATGAGTGTATGTGTTTAGAATTTTAGGTTTTTGAAATAGGGAGGAAGGTGACTCAAGCATAAGATGCTCTCTCATATTACCACCATTATTAGGCCTCATATGCCTTGTATTAACTTAATTTTTTTGATTTGGATCATCCTCCAAAATTTGTGACATATCAAAATCATGTGGTAGTCTTGTTCCACTTTATGCCTTAACTTGTAGAAAATATTGTCTATCCCTCTTCATGATTTCTTGAACCAATTTATTAAAATGGGGATCCATGATAGTTTCCTCAACTTCTGCAAAATCCACTAATATATTATCATTGTCATTGTCATTTCCATTGTTGTTGTCATTGTCATGGTCTGGTATATTACTACAATTGTCAAATGGATTGTACAATTCATCTTCATCAAACTCATAGGTACTCATGTTTAAAGACCTTAAAGATTCTTTGGCTTCCCTTCTAGACCTTTGTGAATGGGTTTCAACCATAGATTAAAGTCTTGACCAAAATGAAAGGTATGATGAAGATGCAAAGACTATGGAAGATCACGAGGTGTATGAGGTATAGATGAATCTAGGGTAAACTTGCAATTTCCAAGAGTGTAAGACCAAAGTATGTATGTTTGAGAGTAAAGTGTGGCTTCTAAAGAGATGATGGATCTCTTCATGAGGTAAGTTGACCTTGACTCAAGAAGACCAAATGAGACCCTAAGATGATAGATCTTGATACAGGAATCACCTAGTGTTGTGTTGTAGTATGTTTGTAAAGTGTGATGAGGACAAGCAAAGTAACCTTTTGACTCAAATTTGGAAAATGTGTATGAGGGTAATGCAAGAAAATGAAAATGGTTGACTATGTGTGACCAAGATAGGTTGACTAAAAAATGAAGCCCTATAGGAAGCAACCTTAGAAGCTCTTTGAATCTAAAAACTTAAGTCCTTTTTCTCTTGACAAATCTTTTGCAATTTCTTAGTTCTGAACACAAACGTAGTTTACAAAAACCAAGATGTGATTTTGAAAATGTTTTGCAATTTTGTCCAATTGTGAAGTTGTTGAATGTGACCAAATCTCAATGTTTTGACTTTAAGTGGCAAGAAAACATAACAAACAATCAAGACACAATAAGTCAAGGTGTTTTTATCCAAAAATGATAAAGTGTTTCAATTTCAAGTGTGATTGTAAAATGTCCTTGTTTGTTTTGCATACACTTGAAAACATGATAGACACAATGTTTCTTTGTTTTGCTTGAAAATGTTTGAGTGTTTTGATCATGCAAGCACAAATCCTAAGGCTAGCCAGGACAATAGTTGTTGAATCTCACTTGGGGGGTTACCCCGAGCTATGCAATTCAGAGCGGATACTTAGATGCTTGACCCGACTGGCTCCACCCTTAGTACTCACTTCTCCAAGGCAAGCAAGCACCAGTCCCCATGAAAACTCCATGTGGCAAACTTTGTATCTCTACTAAGAACCATAAGAATGTGAGTCACTTCAGAGGTCTGACCTCCTGCACCAACAACTAGAAGGTTTTTGGCTTCTAACACAAAATGGTGTCTAGTGAGGGCATCCATTTGGGTGGCTTTAATCAGCAGTGTCTTATACTTCGTTAAATGGAAGGCCTTCTAGCCTATAGAAGTTGCACTCTATAGGCTTTATGGGGAGTCATAACGTCGTTATAACAACACATAACACTCGTTGCTCGCATCTTTTGTCATAAGCAATTTTATCTATAGTGGCTTGGAAGAGATTGGATTTAACCCATTACCACTTGGGTCATTCCCTCTCACTTGGCCTTATGGGCTACTCGGGAGGCAGGCCCTCTAAAAGGTAAAACAAAAAGAGCCTATTGCTCAAGACACAAAAAATAGTTGTTAATTTTAGAGCACCAATTGAAGTGTTTTGCTAGACTAAAGAAGACAAAGAAAGAAATTTCAAAATCAAATATTTGCCAAAGGTCCTACATCAAACTTGTTAGTAGTTGTGAAATAATACCCCTCCTGCAAACACACAAGTTAGGTAATTTTTTAGAAATCCCAAAGGACTTTGTGAAATAGGGGTCTTCGACAATATATTTTTTGACAAATTCAAAGATCTAATTTTCTATGATTTCTTTTACATCAAAATTAAATTCATAAAGAACAGACCACCTGTAGAATTTCAAGACTTTTCGAGAAATGTAAGAAAATCCAAAAAAATTGCTAATTTGCTCTCAAAATTAATTTTTTATGAGAAATCATAAAACATTCAACTTGATCCAAAAAATATATATATATTGTACTAAAAACTCCTGATACCATTCCCAACCTGCAAAAAAAATTCCTACAAAAATTCCAAGCAGTTTGTAAGATTTCATCAAAACATTGCAAAACCCTAATTTTTAAAGATCTAATTTTTCACGAATTACTTTGCACCAAAATGAAAATCACAAGGAAAAAATCCCTTGTATAATTATGATAAATTTCCATAAATGTAAGAAAACCCAAAAAATTCTCTAATTTTCTCCAAAAAATAATTTTTAATGAAAAATCATAAAAAAATCATAGAAAATTCAAATATACTCCAAAAAATCTAAATTTTGGACTGGGCACTCTTATTACTATTCCCAACCTTTGAAATAAAATTCCCGCAAAAATTCCAATCAATTTGTGAGAACTGATCAAAACATTGCAAAACCCTAATTTTTAAAGATATGATTTTCCATAATTTATTTTGCACCCAAATTAAAATCACAAAAAATACACCCTTGTATAATTCTAAGAGCTTTCCATAAATGTAAGAAATTCTGAAAAATTTGCTAATTTGCCTCCAAAATTATTTTTTATGAAAAAGCATAAAAATTTTATAAATAATTCAAATATAATCCAAAAAATCTGAATTTTGGACTGAACACTCCTGATACTGTCCCCAACCTGCAACAAAAATTTTATGCAAAAATTTCAAGCAGTTTATGAGATCTGATCAAATCTCTCCAAAATCTTAATCTTGTGTCCAAAACCCTAACTGCACAAGGTTATTCTCCAAATTATTTTACAAAACAACAATATAGGGTTAGAACAACCTGCAAAAAAAAACAAAAAAAAACATAGATCTAGCAAAAATCCATGTCTCTCCGGGCATGCCAAAATGTGTATTGTGAAAAGTGATGATAAGCTATTGTAAAACCATGAAGATTCAACCACAAACAATCTAGGTCCTACAATGAAACATTCACCAATACCAATAGAGATACCTAAGATCACGCAAATAAACAAAATAAAGCAATATTACCATTCACATATCTAGTAGGGTTTCAATCTTCATTGTCTCTTTTCTCCATTGATCTTGTTTACTATATTTGCTCTCAAAAAAAATTTGTGCACAAGAGCTCAACAAAGAATGGATTGTGATTGATATCTTGATCGCAAGAAGGCTTAATTGAAAAAGTTGTTTAAATGCATCGATTAGGATTGATAATGATGGGAGTATCCTTTTATATAGAAGACACTTTAGGAAATGGGGGGATAAGATTAAGAGGTGTAAAGATAAATGGTCGGCTAGGAATAAAGGGTAGGTAGAGTAAATAATTAAATGATAAAGGGGGTAGGTAAGAGAAGAATTAAGAGATGAATGACAAGTGTCATGGGTAGGAAAGGCTAATGAATTAATTAAATAAATAAAGATTTATTTAATTAATAGTGGAAGTGGGATAAATTAAATAAATAAGAATTTATTTAATTAATAGAAGACTTGGGATAAAATAGTTAAATAATAAAAATATTTATTTAATTAGATAAGACAATTTTAGGTGTCTAGAAGATGAATACAGCTTACTCTTGAATGAAGTTCTTGTTTTCTTTCCCATCTGACATTCTTTACATACTAGATATGAAGGTTTCAAAATCTTAGGCAAATGTCTAACTGCTTGAGTAGAAATTATCCTTATCATGCAGTTAAAATTAACATGATACATCCTTTTATGCCACAACCAACTTTCATCAATCTGAGCAATCAAACAACTTTTCTCACCAACATTCAAGTGAAAGATATTACCTTTAGTCTTAGTCCTTGATGCAATCTCTATACCAGAGGCATTTAGGATCTTGCATTTACCATTCTTGAATTGCAAATCATATCCCTTATCAACCATTTGTCCAACACTCAAAATATTATGCTTTAAACCTTAAACATACAAGACATCATCAGTATTATGCTTACCATTAAAAGATACAGAACCTCTACCACAAATCACACAAGCTTTGTCATCTCCAAATCTCATTAATCCACCATCATACATTTTTATATTGACAAATATTCTTTTATCACCTATCATATGATGTGAACAACTGTTGTCAATCACCCATTCATCTTTCTCTTAAATCTTAGTAGCCAAAGCTTTCTCCTCAACAATGCAACTTGCAAAATTCACTAGTACCGAATCATATTCTTTGATAGCAATAAATACAAACTCATCTTCAAAAATTTCATTCTCTGATTCTTCATCTATCACACCTTCATCAGAAGCATAGTAATATCTCTTCTAATATCTATACTTATGGTTAGGCTTATAGGGCTTGTCATACTTATCATGCTTCTCATATCTATCATATTCATCAGAACTATCATTCCTTTCATATTTTTTATGCTTATCATACCTAGACATTCTTTCAGGACACCTAGAAGCAAAATATCCTATCTTATTACAGGAGAAATATTTCAAAGGTAACTTCCCATCATACTTATTGGCTTCATTAGGTAATCTCTGAGCAATAACTGCTTCAAGCTCATCCAGCTCCCTTTCTTGTTCTTCCATTTCTCTCATTTATCTTTCATATCTAGAAACCCTACATGAACACTCTCTCAAATCATACTTCTACTTCCTAGATATAGAGGCTTTAAATACAATTTTAGGTTTACCATGTGATTCTCCAAATTCACTCAACTCGAATGCAACAAGATTTCCAACCAACATGTCTCTTGTCATAGTAGTCACACTCTGGATTTCATCAATAGAAGTTACCTTAGGCTTGTAAACAGGAGGCAAGGATCTCAGCACTTTAGCAACAATTTCATCTTCTTCAAGAGTTCCACTAGCATATCGGATATTCATGACAAGTTCATTTACTTTACCCATAAAGGATGTTATGTTCTCATCTTCTCCCATCTTCAATGTCTCATACTTTCCTTCCAAACTCTGCAACTTAGCAACTTTAACTTGTGCATCTCCTTCATACAAGGTCTCTAACTTCTTCCAAATCTCATGTGCAGTCTACAAATCCATCACATTAGTCTTATCTGAATAAATCAAGGCACTCAGCAATGCTTCCTTAGCTCTTATGTTATGTTCAACATCCTTGATCTCAATAGCAATAACCGGTCCATTCTAAGGAACATTGTAGACATTCTTTGTAATCTTCCAATATTCTTCTTCAAGACACTTCAAATGAACTTCCACCCGGTCCTTCCATATAGTGTAGTTATCTCCATAAAATCTCAGACTCTCCTTCTTGAACACATAGGTTGTCATCTTGGATCTCCTCAAGTACTCAAGCTTCTTTCAGAGGATCTAACTCTAATACCAATTGTTGGTAACAACAATGAAGGAAAACTGAGAGGGGGGGTGAATCAGTTTTCACTAGATTAAACAAATTAAGCACAATCTTAGATCTAATTAACTGCAACAAAAAGAAAGATAAAGACAATAACAGCAACACACATAACACCAATATTTTTGACGTGGAAAACCTGGTTAAGAAAAAAAACACGGTCGAAACCTACCCATAATGAGATAATACTCTGTAGTAGTATGTGTAAATATTACAATGGGATTGCACATGCATTTAGACACACTACCTAGAGCTCATTGCTCAAAATATAATGACATAGAAGGCTCCAACCCTTAGGGAAGGTTCACTACCTTACATTAATATTCAGACTATAATCTGGATTACATGAACTGCAAAGATAGCATCTGCTAATGCCTGATGACAGTTCTGGTTAAGCTCATTTGTCTTCCCTGCAACAATATCTTCTCAATACACCACATTAAAGGATGAATTCACTTATTCACACATATACCACTTTCTATTGGACATTATTGTTGCTAGGATATGTTGTTGTCATTGACGTCAACATATTCCTACTCCGATTGGTTCATTGTGGTCTTGGTTTGGTGTATGGAGTATTTATAGTATCACTATATTCTTCTGTATTGGTTTTGGTGATCCGGGAAGCTTAATTGATCATATCAGATGATTCGGTTTTTCAATTTGTTTATCTGATCAGTGCTTTGCAGAGTTTAGCAATTCCTCCCGTATATTTCGGTGTGATCAGATCTTGTGCTAATATTTTGGGATATTGTTTGGGATGGTCTTGTGTATCTTTATTTCATATGGTTCATGATTTGGTGCTTTGCAAGTTATCTTTCTTCATGACAGTTACTAATGTTTGAGTGTTCTTGAGTTTTAGATGTTGATCGATGAAGATTTGATAAGTGGTGTTGGTGCAACTATTTCTAATGATTCTAACATGCTTGCTAGTGTTTCCTAATTGTTTCCTATTTTTTTTAATGATCCACATTGATTGTTGTACAAGTTCTTGGTGATTTTGTTGAACTGGTGATGTTCTTCGTGTTATGCGGCTTTCCTAGTGGTGTAACGTGTTGCGGTTGATCTTGGCGTGATTTCTGGTGGTGTTGCATGTTTGGATATTTGGTTTAGTTCTATGTTATGTCATGTAAATCATTATATTGGTCTAGTGGTTGATCTTTGTATCATGTGGTGTAATTTTGTAAATGTGACTTAAGGGTTTAGTCGTCCTTGTTGTCAAGGTTGATGAATTATATAATAGGTGATATAGTCATGTAATTTAGGTGAAAAGGTTGTATCTGCATTATCAAAGAGTGGTGTATGTTTGATCAAGTGATTCATCCTTTGACATTATGATTGACCAGAGTTTGGTGTTGCAGAGCAAACAATTGTACTTAACGGAAATTGTCATTAGGCATTCGGAGACGCTATTATTGCAGTTCATTCTTTTTGGATTGTAGTCTGAATCTTGTTGTAGATCAGTGAGACTTCCCTAAGGGTTGTAGCCTTTCGGGTCATTATCTTTTAAGAAGTGTCCCTGAATGATTGTGCATTCCCTATTGTAATATTTTCACATACTACTACAGAGTATCATCTTATTGTGGGCAGGTTTCCACCACGGTTTTTTCCTTAACCAAATTTCCCACGTCAAAATCTTGGTGTTATGTATTGTGTTATCTATTTACTTATCTTTGTTGTTGTTGAAGTTTATCAGATCTATTTTGTGATTAAGTTTGTAGATCCAGTGAAAACTGATTCACCCCCCATCTCATTTTTCCCTCATTGTTGTTTCCAACACTCTCTGATAATACAAACACAACCACTACTACACCAAATTACATGAATATAACACCTATTTATACAATTCATTAATCCTAACTACAAGGTCGACCAAACCCTCAACCCTTAATTACAAAATTACATCACACAATACATAAATCATCCACCAGACCAATAAACTAATATAGACAACATAACATGGACGTAAAACAACTCCTCTAACACATAACACCACCAGAAATCTCGCCAAAATCAATCGCAACACGCTACACCACAGAAAATACTGCATAGCACGAAGAATATCACCGGACACATAAGATCTTCAATAACTCACACAATGATCAATGCAGACCATCAAGACAAATATGACACAATTAGGAAACACCAACAAGCACGTTAGAACTATCCACAATAGTTGCACCAACACCACTTAATCAAATCTTTATCAATCAACATGCTAACACTCAAGAACACTTAACAACAATAATTCAAACTAGAAAGATGGCATGGAGAGTACAAAATCATGAACCATCTGAAGTGAAGATACACATGAACATCCAAAACACTCTCCCAAATCCATAACCAAAGATATGATCATACCGGAGCACACAAAATCAAATACCAAACTCTGCCAACCACTGAACACAAAAGAACAGTCTTCATACTAGAATCCACAACTTGACCAAATCACCACATAGTTGTTGGCAATTGACACTCAATTGGTTGGTTTCACTATGTTGTCATTGATGGCAACATGGTATTTTGTTCTTGCTTCATATTTTGGTTCAGTTATGTACCGGCAAGCACTTCACAGACACTACACCGGCACCGGCACCGACATGATAGAAGGATTTCTTTGGTTATCGACAATGTAGGCTGACATGGTTTAGAATATGGTTATCGGTATTGGAGGCCAATATCTCTTGGATCTAGCATCAGCAATTGATTTTGTTATTCATGTATTTATGTTATCTAGCCAACATGTAATTTGATATTGTAATAAACTTTGTAAGCCGACATAAGGCATGATAAGTTGTATAGGGTATATAGGTCATTTGGATTAGATCAGTTTGATATATAGGAGATTATGGATATGTTAATGTGATATAATCCAAAATATATCAAAGCGATTATGTATGTGAGGATATTTATGTAAAGATTATTTCGGTAAAGGGTTTAGGGTTTCAGACCGGAACAGATAGAGCTTAAACCAGAATTGTATTCTGGCATAGAAGATGTTATCTTAGTAGTTTAACACTTCTCCAGATTATAGTCTAGATTTATATGTAGTTAGTGAGGCTCCATTTGTGATTGAGCAGTGTGCTCTAGGCTATAAGCCTTCCTGCTAGTGTAAGCCCCTTATATTTTGTAATATCTCTTCATATGGTCAGTGGATTGATATTGTGGGTCACAAATTCCAACGTGTTTTTTCGTCTTTGAGGTTTTCCACGTATAATTTTGTGTGTTATGGTTCTCATTTATGTGATTGCCTTATTGGTTGCTTTACTTATTTCAATTATGTATGTATTGGTATACCAGTTGGTGTATGCATGTTTTAATAAGGCTAAAATTAATACTTATGGTATACCACTGATTCACCCCCTCTCAGTGTTATTGGATTCCAACAATTGGTATCAGAGCCTTGTGCCTCAGAGGAATTTTAACAGCTTGAGGGAGATCATGAATCTGGAATCCATAGACATGGGTTTGGAGAAACAAATTGAGATGGCACTTGAAGATTATGTTGTTGAAAGGTTGAAGAACTTAAAGCTACAATATGAATTGAATTCAGCTAAGGAATTCATTCTTGTCCTACAAGAGAGGCTATCATCTATTCAAGCTAGGAGGAATGAACTTTTGCAAAGTTGGGATGATGAAGAGAATGATGCACTTAAGGAACAATGTCACAAAAAGAGTCAATAGAACATGGTTATGAGAAATGAAATGCAAGCTATAACTATGAGAATGTCTAAGGAGATTGAGGACCGAAAGAAAATCTTGCTATATCCCTGAAGAACAAATTTGAAGAATTTGGTGGGTTGGTTCATGAGAATGATATGTTGAGAATTGATTTAGTACAATCCCAGAGTAATGAAAAAGATCTTGAGAGACAAATGATAATTTTGAGAGAAGATATAACTACTACAAGTGAGTACAAAGAAAAGTTCAAGATTAGTTCAGCACAGCTAGATGAGTTGTTGAAGAGACAAAGGAAGATTGGAGATTCTAGTGGACTTGGATTTGAGCAAGGACAAAGTTCTGGTACTGCAAATGAAGATCAAAACCATAAGGCATCGGTAAGGAAATTTAATACTTATAAATTTAATGGTATATGTTTTGTTTGCAATAGATTTGGTCACATGGCTAGGCAATGTAGAAACGGAGGAAATCAGAACCCTGATTCTGCTCTCGGTAAATGTTCTAAATGCAGTAAGTATGGTCATAAGATAGAAGATTGCAAATTAATGTTAAATGCTATGCATGTGGAAAGTTTCAACATATGGCTAATCGATGCAGGTCAATAAATTTCACCAGTTTTAGCAAAGAAATTCAAAAGAACAATGTTACATGTTATGCATGTAATGAGGTTGGAAATATTGCCAAATTTTGTAGAAGAATAAATCCAACGGTTGGTAATGGAGGATCAAATGAGAAAGGGAAAGAGAAGGTTAGTAAAATCCGGCAAGATCATACTCAAAGATTGGTCAGGAAGACTAAAAAAAATCAGCAGATGGGAATGCACCAGTTACTTAGCCGGTAGAGGAGGTTGCTCCTGCATCGACAGGTAGCTCATCCGGTAACTAAAGCAAATGCCTTAGGGGTAGGAAAAATTCATGAAGATGTTGCATATGCCTCGGGAAGAGGTTCTGGAAGATGTTCTAGACATTGGAGATGCTAATTCGGCATGGATATGTTATGTTCAAGATTCGGTATCTTTCACCAGTAGTCATTGATGTCAATGGAAGATTAGGGTTTTTTTCGGAGGTTAAAAGTTTGCATTCACTTCATTATTGATCACTTGGCATTCAAAGTGATTTTAGAGTGATTAAGAGCGATCCAAGGCATTTCAGAGCAATCAGATTTCTTCTTGAGTGATTTCACCAGCAGCTGGAAGAGTTTATTAAGGGTTTTCACCGGAAGCGATCAACAGGTATTTATCTTTAAACATGGAAGTAGGATCATCATCTATTCTTGTCTTTCTTGAAAATCTGACTGCAGTAGAGGTCAACAACCGCCCCATGCCAATTTTCAAGCAATATCTGCATGTGGCTACCCTGGAAGATTCGGTTGGAACATTTTCCTGTGTTCCGGAGGGAGTTGTCTATGTTGAATATGTTAGGGCATACATACATTTTCACATTGAGGAACTGGGAACATTTTAAATAAAGGGCATGTATGTGAGCGAGTTGATGGCAGAATCTAGAAAGATCAAACCGATATACAAGCACATTGAAGACTTAGGGTTTACCGGTATTCTGGACATCCCAGAATTCAAAGATGAGATAATTAGGTATGTTTTGAGCAGAGTACATGGGGAGTTTATCTAGTTGAATAGACCTTACAAGATCACTAAGGAAGCCATCAGGGAAATCACTGGTTTTCCATAGGTTGGGCAATGTTCAGACAAGAAGGTTTTGAATGATTATGTGAATAACATCACCGATGAGACATCTAACAGGAGATCTATGAGAATAAGCACTATTACCGACACGGACATCAAATTTTGTAACATGATCATCAGGTATAAGGTAACTCAGTCAAACTGATTGAACTTTGTTTCTAGTTCTTGCATTTTCACATCATACAAAATGATGAGAGAAAATGAGAAATTGGATCTATGCGGTTGGATGTTAGATGAATTGTTAATAAACCTAGGAAAGATTAAGGGAGAAAAGAAAGGAACCTTCCGATATGGCAACTTGATTGTCTTCTTAATGTTATTTTTCATGAATGACACTCCCAGTTTTGGGAAGAGGCAATGGGCATTTGATATTTTGGTAGGGAGACAATTGAAACAGTCAATTGCTACTTTAGGCAATCAGAGAGATGATAAAGTATGGGGATATTTTAAGGGGTTCCAAAATTCTATGAAGTCTAGGGAAAGGGTTCCTAAGCATATTGTTGAAATATATTCAACTGACATGTGCTTCATGGTGAAGAAGGATGAAACACTTATGGAAGAGGTTAAGCCCCAGAAGATTTGGATTCGAGAAATGGGCTATCAATTTGATGCACAAATCCTTGAGGCTTATGCAAAAATGTTGATTGATGCACCTATTGATGAGGCAGTGAAGCCCTGTGGTACTGCAAAACAAAAATCACAAGAGGTTGAAATAGAGCTCAACCAAAAGAAGAGAAAGAAGAAGGAAGGAAAGGCTAGAAAATTTGTTGAGAAGGTCTCACAGGACATTAAAGCATTAATTGATGTTGTCCTGAAGAAAGGCGAGAAGAGGAAGAATCCAGAAGTACACATTGAGCCTGTTACAATAGAGTCTAAATCTAAGGATGACACACCCTTGGCATTCAAGAGGGTTGTAAGGAAGAAAACAGAGGAAACAAAGGTAGAGGCTAAAAAGCAACTGGTTAGGAAGGTTACATTCAAAATACTGGCATAGAAGCAAGCACCAAAAGTAACCACTTAAGCTTCATCTGAAACTGCAAGAAGGAAGAAGAAGAATGACATCGATCTGACAATTCAATCTAGTAATGTGACTATCATTCCACCAAAAACTTGTGTAGAGTTAGTAGATGAAATCACTAAGGATGGCATGCTAAAGAATGTACAGTTTTATTATGAACACTTAGAGGATGATGAATAAAGAGAGATAGAGGAAGCAGTATTATTATATTTGGATATATATATAAGAGAGCCTTAATAGAAATTGAAAACCAAATACCGGCAGAATTATATAATATGTTAGATTCTAGAAGACTGTCAGCAATGCAAGAAGACAAGCATATTATAATTCAAGAGTTATTATCCATTTGTGTTACTATTACCCTAGAGGAAATGGAAAGGACACTTTAGGTAGCAGATAGAATATTATTTAATAGCAAACATAGAATAACCAGTCTGATGCTAGGAAGGATAAATGAGATTATAAAGGAGACTCAAAAGGCATGGGTTAATTTCTTTGGAGAGAATAGAGGTTTCTTTACTTCACCAGAATCAAAGACAGACACTGTAGACACCCTGGTTGAAGGAAAAGGAAAGGAGATTATGGATACTTCACCCTCAATTTTCAAAAACATTAAGATAGTAGAAATCAAGCCACGGGTAGATACAAATGTTGAGATACTGGCTAATACAAAGAGTGAAAAGGTTGATGATGTATAGGATACTAATATTAAGGATAACAGTCCTCTGGATACAAATGTATAGGTTGAGGTTATAGTTCCTATAGAGGAACTGGCAGTTACAGGGACTACACCAAGTGGTGAAGCCACCGGTGCAAGTGAGGAAGCTATAAAGGACAAATCATCAGAGGAGAAGAAAGGGGAATCTGGCAAGGAACCAGTAGTACGTTCATCATTATTGTCAATTGACACCTTGCAGGTTGTAAAGAAAAACATAACTGATATGAGTCCTACTGAACTCATGATGATGGTTGCACAGAAATTAATGAAGGAGGGATCTGCAGACAAAGGGATTATTGATCAGTCAATCACTGTTTTAAACAGACTAGTCTTGGAGTGCAAGATTGACAATGAAGCGAGCCCATCCGACAAGCTTAAGACAATTACTGAGCACATTTCAAAGGATTTTCAATCCTTACAGCAGATTTCAAACTGGCAAGCACTGGAGAGGTTCACTCAGGCTAAAAGAGATGCATTTGATCAAGTGATTGAATCTGATAAGAAGAATATTGATGAAAAGCTAAAACTGATAGATAATTCTTTGAAGCAGTGTACAAATACTTATAGGGTATGTTGTAACATAGATATACTTACAGTTAATGTGGATAAGAAGATAAAATAATTTCAGGAGAAAATTGCAAATATAGCTAATTCTTTTAATGGATTGACTTCATTGACTACATCCATTGATGGTCAAATTTTGATTTTCGAAGCCCAAATTTCTATTCTTCAGAAGGAAAGAGACAAAATCATTAGAAGAGCTAGAAGTCTGAGAGGATTGGTGAGTACACGGTTGGTTTCACTCAGTGTACATAAGAAAGAATGTATGGATATGGTTGGAATGCCCACACCGGCAGAGGTAAGTGAGAAAGATTTGTTTGAACATATATTAAATGGACTTGTATCTATTTCCGACACTTTCAAAAATGGTTGGGATACTTACCTTGAGCTATACAAGAAGGCTTATCTAGAAATTTTGAAATTTGTTAAGCTCTGGTAAGATATTTTTGGGATATTCATTGTACAGTTTTTTTTGGATCTTTGACATTCTTTTTAGAATTATTGATGACATTGATGTCAAAGGGGGGGTGATATAGATGTGAAAAAGGAATAAAAGGAGTTGTATACATTAGGTGGAGATATGGAGATATGAGAGTATGGAGTATTTTGCATTGATGAATATTCAGCTCAGGGGGAGCAGGCAAGATGGAACCGACAAATGAAACCTTGACCATTTTTCACATGAGTGTTTCCATCAATGCCAAAGGGGGAGATTGTTGGCAATTGACACTCAATTGGTCAGTTTCACTATGTTGTCATTGATGGCAACATGGTATTTTGTTCTGGCTTCATGTTTTGGTTCAATTGTGTACTGGCAGGCACTTCACAGACACTACACTGGCACCAGCACCGGCAGGACAGAAGGATTTCTTTGGTTACTGGCAATGCAGGCCGACATGGTTTAGAATATGGTTATTGATATTAGAGGTCGACATCTCTGTTGACGACTATTTTGACACACCCGCCAATAGTTAGGTAGCCAATGTGAATATTCATCACCTCTCCTAAAAAGCAACGAGTTTTGGAAAACTCACTACTCCAAGGTCTCTATAGTCGGGTCTCAACGGTGATGGGAAGCCCAATGGTTGATATGGTTGTACCTTTCAAGGGGCCTACTGGTAAGACTAGATCTCGATGATTATGGATAACTACACTTCCTTCCTTTTTTGTATTTTTATGGTTTAAGATTCTCTGGGAATAAAATGTGTAGCATAAAGGGGAACAAGAAAATAACAATCAAAACCAATAATAACAACTCAATGAACTACTCAATTAGTTCCCTGCAATCCAAGAAATTATCAAATATTATCCAAGTTAACATTCAACAATGGACCTCCAGGAAACCTGTGAAATCGTCAATTCCACAGATTTATGGAAACAAAATAACCAACAATATGGCTTATCACAATAACTCTTATACACCACTGGCGTGCGCAATATGATTCATAAAATGATAAACAAAAAGATTTAAACCATGTTACTAATTCCAAATAATAGATGTTACCAAATTACACAGAACAATTTGGTAGAACATAGACATAGATCAGGCAATCCACAAGCTGCTTCTTATATTGATCTCAATGAATGTATAACAAAAATAACTCAAACTTAATCTGCAAAATATTCTAAAATCTCTAAGTGCACCACAAATCATCAATTTGGGGACCCTTACAAATCAATCCAACTTCTCAATTTATAGAAGTTCTCTGCCCTACTATCTAGGAAATAACCCTACCCTAAATTAAGAACTGAAACTAGGAGTCACAGTTAACTTGCAAGTTTCTGCCTTGACACTCCACTTAACAACTATGAAATGGGGACTGCATGAGCACTACGAAGACCCTGCTAGGTGAGCCACATTTTTGTAATCATGCAGAATTTCTCTCAAAATTGGAACTTGAGTAGGAGCTGCAGCTAAAAATACAAGATTAAGGATTTATGAAAAAGCTTTGCCATCTTTAGCAATTATGCGCTTATACCTTATTTCTTGGTAAAATCTCTATAATTATCAACTATACATGCAACTGCTTGAACTGGAGGATCAGCTACATGCTTAACTCTAAATTTATACTTCTTCAAAACTTCATCTGCATGTGTTCTCCCCTCCTCTAACTCCTTCACCATGCTTGCCACCTCCTGACACTGAGTAATCAAATATGTGTACCTGTCCATAAGGGTGACATCAAACTTGGTCGCGGGTCCTAGGTGTTGCGCTTCATACGTATCCCACCGATCCAAAACTTGTTGCTGCTCCATAATTCCTATATCAACTAATCTGAGGCCAAAAGGTCCTAGCATATTCTTTGCAAAACTATCATACGACAAAATTTCCTAGAGGAGAGGGTCACGAATCTCCATCATATCCTTGATATACTACTGAAGCATTTCAATCTTCAGCTCCAAAATGTATACATAGGATAGTAAGTTTTCATAGCTGTCACCTCCTAAGAGGTCTTCCTTCATTACTGTCTCTACCCCTAGCGGCAATATCTTTTTCAAAATTCAGAACTGTTTATTGAAAATGTTTAACTTCCATTCCCATTGCATGGAACAGGAAGCCAAAGCTCCACCTTCCTATACCACTTTACGATATATCTCTACCGTACTTTGTAAGAACAAACTATTCTTAGCTGCATTCATTTGGGTCCATGATTTGGTTGTAGCAGCAACTCATCTCACCTCCACCGGTGCCTTTACTTCTCCCTCTTGCAGCAATGAGGTTGAAGGTAGGTCATCGACTCTACAGGATTCTAGAGGTTTGCTCATTTCAATCAGGAGCTACTTGTATTGCCCTAGTTGTGCTCTGAGCTCCATATTTGGAGTATGCTCCTTTTCTACACGCCCCCTAACAACACTTGTGGCTAGTTCCAGAGTATCTAGCTCTCCCCACTTGGTTTGTTTACCCAAATTTACCTGGGATATTTGATAATTGGGAGAAGCCTGCCCCTCAACTTGGAGTGGAATTGTCACATCTACAATCACTTCACTGGAGTCCATTTTTTATAAATGATGAATCATTTTTAGCTTCTTAAACTTCGGTGACTCCTCAATGATTACTTGTTGTAAAGTGACCTTGGGAAGCTTTGCTTATCTCTTTTTCTTCTCCAAAGTGAACTCAAGCCATTGCGGTATATTTTCATCCTTGTCACCTTGATGTGATACTATTTCTGCAGTTATAACATGGACGTTTGCCTGCTCCTCTGCTTCATCTCTTTCCTCTATCTTTGTTTGCCCGGGAACTTGAGGTGAGGTAACTTGACAGGATAGATTTATTTGGAGATCCTGTTGCTTATGTAATTCACTCAATTTTCCATTGACCTCTTCATTGAATGTCATAGCTTCCTCATCAAGCTTTGTTCCAACCTGCCTGGCTGCTATGTCCTTGAGGAGATCCTCTTGACCTTGAGGGGTTAGAATTAATCTTTCATTGAATAGGTCCTCTACCTCGTCCCCATCTTTCTCACCTTCCAATGGTCATTGTTGCTCAAGATCTTCTTCCTGTTGATCTAAATCCAACTCAATGTTTCTAACTTTTACTCCTTCAGTGGTAGACCTGAAGCCTTGCACTCCGGGCTACCCTGCGGAAATATTAGCTGGTGGTGGTGCAGCGGCGTAAGTGCTTGGAGCATGTGTGGCCTCTGTTGAAGGTGACTGAGTAGGTATATCCTCATTAATTTATATATCTTCCTCTTGCTCTTGGGTACCCTCTCCTGTAGTCTTCCCTGTAGCCATCCTCCATGGGAGAACTTTGGCAAGTGATACTGCTCCCAATCCATCGGTCACTCCCAGGTCCACTGCCTTCTTTAACAATTTAGACTCCCTCATCTTTTCTTAAAGTT
This sequence comes from Cryptomeria japonica, assembly GCF_030272615.1. NCBI lineage: Eukaryota > Viridiplantae > Streptophyta > Pinopsida > Cupressales > Cupressaceae > Cryptomeria > Cryptomeria japonica. Next base: position 410,442,269 of record NC_081415.1, read on the forward strand.
TCTTGATTAAGTCCTCTTTACTTTCTTGAGGTTTTTCCTCCTCACCTGGATTGGTGGAGGTATTTTGCCTTGAGGTTGACCTTGTCTTCCGGGCGTACTCCTTATGGCCCCTTGATTGAGGTACCCCTGAAGTGGATTCTATCTGTTTCACCTTTGTGACGTTGGGCCTCACCCTTTGGCCTAAATATTGCTTGGTCATGTTGATGACTTCTTGGGAGATCTTTTCCATATTTGTATCTTCACTTGCAGACCATTTTATTGGGGAGAGGGGCCTTTTATCTATCCTTGATTCCTTATAAAATGGATCAAGTAAGTCCCCATCATCCCTAAGGTCTTTAGGGAGGTTAGTCTCAATTCCAAAATCTATTACTTGTGGCACAGATAACCTATTATAGCTCTTCTCCCTTACCTCACAACTGTCTTGCAGGTTGGCCCAAAAGTCCTCCAAGCTAGGCTTGTGCCCCTCGTATGCCTTAGGCATAGCTTGTTTAAGTTTCCCATAGGGATCATAAAACTCCCTATCATGATCATACTCCTTCAAGTTCAAATCTTGAAGCTCTTGTTCTACTAATTTGGCCACTTGTATCTTAGAACATGCAAAGTACCAATAGATACTGAGAAATTGATACCTTCTTTGTGTTTTGATGACAAAAGTGATTGGAGGCCCACAAGTTGCCTTACATATTCTATCAAAATTATCCTATCATTGCAATATCGGGGCAGCAACATTGGGTTCCCTGTGAATCCGCTAACCCTGATGCAAGGAAAGAGTGGGTTTTGGATAAACCAACATGCCCACTCTTGGATGATAGGCATGGCCACCAGGCTAATCAGATATCCTGCATCTCCTGTCAATTTGATTATTATTGGGAAAAAAAGGCATCATTAACTCTCTTGAAATGAGCCTTTGCATTGGCTAGAGTGATTTGGGAATAATACTCCCATACCTTCTTCTGTCCTTCCTCGTCTCCCAATTGACCTTCTACTTACAGCCCTGGAAACTTTCCTTCTCTAGCAGCTACCCAGATGACATATGATGTGAAAAAGAACTTTTGGGTATGCTGAACTTCTTTCATCTGCTTGTAGATATTGTCAGAGAGGATCTGCGGCCAATCAAAGTATTGTTTCCCTATTAAAATAGTACTCATGAATTGGAACATCTAGGGATGAAAAAGCTTGTGATCCGGCTTGTCAAAGGCCCTGCTAAGAATAATGATTAAGTCTCTTTGAGGCTCTTTAAAATCTGTCCTCGAGATCTCTCTTGCCTTGAGGCCTGTCTTTCTTTCTTTTTTCCAACCAGTTCATATTCATGTACCTCTTACTGGCTGATATTTTGTCATTCCATTCCTTTAAGGCGTCTTCTTTGGTTAACAGAAATATCTCCTCCCTGGTTGGGATACCAAAAATGAACCCGAGCATGTCAAGAGATAAGTCTATGACTTTTTTTCCTTATGCATCTGTGCACTTTCTAGTCTCTGGGTTATAAAATGGGGCAATGGTCATTATGAACTTCGGTGCTTGTAATGACTATGGAAAGGCAATAGCTTCAACTAGGTCGGATCTCTTGATTCTCCTATGGAGGGCCTCTAGACTAGGTTTGTCCAATTGAGCCTTGATATCCTCAATTTCTATATGGCCGATTTTGGTATCCGTCACCCATCTCACTTGATCCTCTAGCTTTGAAACATAGACCTATCCTTGATAATGATATTTCATGGTGGTTGTGAGTCTATCAATTTCTTTGCCTCTTTTGCTAGAGGATGAGTCCATCTAACCACTCAAACCTACAAGTAGAACACAAATCCTTGGTCTTTGATAATAAGCATAAAAGTTGATTTACTTCAGGACTTCGGGGTCCCGGGGTCATGGGCTAGGCACAAGTGAAGAAGGCCCAGAACTCCAGGTTTCTGGGGTTAAGTTGTGTGCAAAAGGGAATCTTAGAACTCCACAAGTCCAGGGTTCTGGGCTTAGGTTAAACAGCAGCCACTCAGAACTCCAGGGTTCTGGGGTTTAAGTTAAACAGAAGTCGCTCGGAACTCTAGGGGTCCAGGGTTTTGGGCTTAGGTTGAACAGAAGCCACCTGGAACTTCAGGCGTCCAGGGTTCAGGGCTTAGGTTGAATGGAAGCCACCCGAAACTCTAGGGGTCCGGGGTTCTGAGCTTAGGTTGAACGGAAGCCACCCAAAACTCTAGGGGTCCAGGGTTCCGAGCTTAGGTTGAATGAGTGCTACCCGAAACTCTGGGGTCTAAAAACTAGGGCACGCAAAAAACAAAAAAAAAAACCAAAACAAAACAAGGAGGAAAGAAAAACTAAACTACAAACCACCAAAATGGATAAGAAAAATCACCAACCTAGTGAATCAAAATGCCCGAAAACGCTAAGGAAAGCTCGAAAGTCTGGAGGTTCATGACTTGGAGCTAGGGAGGAGGGGCTCTGAATGTACAAATGAACTTTAAAATTCCATCATCCCTATTTATATCTCATCCCAAGCCCATCTATACGAATGCTTTAAACATGACCTCGGGACTTCGGGTTCCTGAGGTTCCAAGCTCGACATGGGAAAAGGAACACCCCACCCTGGAACTCTAGGGGTCCAGGGTTCTGAATCAGGGAAAAGAGGCTCCACCTAGGGGCTTCGAGACTTTGGAGTTCTGAGGCAAAAGATGCAAAACCTGAGAGCTCCAGGGTTCCAGACTTCCGAGGTCAAAACCAAAGAAAAGAAAAAGGGACCTCGGGACTCCAAAGTTCCGAGGTCAAAAACCAAAAATAAAGGGGGGACCTCGAGACTCTAGGACTTCAGAGTTCCAAGGATAAAAATCAAAGAAAAGAAAGATGAAAGGGGACCCAACTTTCAACGCAAGGAGACTAGTGGGGAAAATAGATATGCAAGGCATAACAAATGGCGACTATCTTGGAAAAATGACTATAGGCAATTTAGAACTTCAGAATCTTTGATTAAGTAGAAACCTAAGGCTATTATCATTCAAAAGGATGTATAAGAGAAAATATGGGTGAGCCAATGACTAAACAAATTCCAGAACTGAACATGATTAACTCTTAAGTGTGTGCATGGGTGGTGGAAAACATTACCAGCATGCAGGGTAAACAAAGGGAGTTGGAAGTTAAGATCAACAAGCTGATCAACATGTCTGACTCAGGGAAGTAGCACGAGGAGATGGAGAATAGTGAAGCGGAGGAAGAAATGGAAATAGAAGATTGGCTGGAGAAAGACTTGATAAAAGGCGACCTAAAACATCTGGAGGACGTCATCAAAATACTAAAGGAACGGGTGGAGGAGGATAAGGACAATGTCAATGCCCGGATGGGTAGAAATGAGAAAGCCTTGAAAATCCTTATGGACCATAGCCTCCAGGTTCTAAAAGTCTCCTCCCAAAACATGAACGCACTGGTGAATCATCTGGAAAAGAAAAACAAAGAGAAGAACCTGGTTGTTATTGAAGATGCTCCTACTTCCAGCCTAAGCCACCAAACCCCTAGGTGCAGAACCAGGCAGATTGTGGCAAATAAGGATATGAAGATGAAAGAAAGCCAGACTGCTTAGGAAAATATCGACTTGAGGGAAGTGGCCAAAGCAATGATGCTTTTGGTGCAGGATGCATAAGAAACAATGAAGAATTTCTAATTTTATGCTTTTGCTGGGCTTGGGGCCAATTTCTTGCTGGCCTCTTGCTGTCCTTTCCTTTGTTGCTGGTCTTTTTGCTGGTTTTTTGCCGCTGTTGTATTTTGTTTCTATCCTAAATATCTTTCATATGTAACTGGGTTTTGGGTCCCTTAAAACCTATTTTTAATTAATCAAAAACTCTTAAGTGTGTGCGCGTGATTTATTGCTCCATCATTTCAATAATGCAGATAACCAAAGGAAACTGGGCGCAAGCTACGTAGATGAAGTCATCAATAATGTTTCATTCAAGGTTATCCTAGGCATAGCTCTGCTACCAGCCAAGCATCTATAGCCCCAATAAAGATACCACTGGTTCCCTTTAAACAGTGCTCCACTGCTAGCCAGGCGTCCATAGCCCCGGTGGAGGTTACTTGAAATACCTATTTGAGTTGCTCAAGAGGATCATTTTTTTCTCTCTCTCTTTTTTTTTTTTAAACATTATAGGATATAGAGAATGACTTATTTCTTCAATAACCTTTTAAGAAACTTTCAAACATTGAAGTTCGATAACTGGGTTGGGACCCACGGTGGATAACATGAAATGCCTTGACTTCGGATTTTTCACTTGAAAACCAGTTTATCTGATATCTTACAAAACTTTCTGATGTATCTTAATGTGATGTTAGTGCTAAGTTTATCAAGCTAGTCTTTTCCAATTTAAAGTCAAAACTCAAATCATATTTAAACGATTATATACCACTTTGAACGAGTAGAGACAAAAGTTTCAAAATTAACCAAATGACAATGAAGTCACAAATAGTAGAGAGTCGAAGTCTCTCAGAATTTGGCAAGATGTTATGTAAAGGATACCTTCCTTTAAGAATCTTTTAGAACAAAATATGTATATCCCGACTCAACAAACAAACAAAACGAACAAACAAGCAAACAAAACAAAAGGGAAACAAACACGTAGCAAAAACAAAAACACAGCAAACAAACAAAAACACCCAAAAACATGAAGCAAAATAAAAAGAAAATAACTAAACTACTATATACAACAAGTCAAGCTTCACTGAGGATTAATCAAAGTAATGCTTGACGAACTAGCCATTGATGGGCAATGGTACCATTTCTCCACTCAAAGAGCTTGACCTAAAAGTTTTCTTGTGTAAAATTTCAGCTATTTGGTAAGGAGCTAAACACAATCTTTCAAACTTGTGATGATCACCTTTCTTCTCCCTGGCCTTGTCCCATAACAAGACTAGGTCAGAGATCTGAAAAGCTTTCACCTTGGCCCTTTTATCAAACCATCACTTAACAACGGCTTGGTGCTTGGCAAAGTGTTGTATAGTATTAATCCTTTTTTCATCAAGTCTTAATAAATTTAAGAGGTGAACCTCTACCTGATCCTCAATGTCAAGTTCTTTCATTAATTGGAGGGCCGGTATTTGCAAGTTGATTGGGAAGACAGGGGTCTAGCCGTAGACAGGGTAATATGGAGAACTTCCCAAGGTGGCTTTTACTCTGGTTCGATCGGCCCATAAAGCATATCTCAATTGATTATGCCAATCCCTGGGGTTTTTCTCAAGTAGCTTCTTGATGACATCTAGGATGTTCTTGTTCGTGGATTCAGCTACTCCATTACCTTGCAGGTAATAGTTGGATGAAAATTTTAATATCACTTTACATTTGTATGACCATTGCATCAACTATGCAGAAGTAAAAGCAAGACCATTGTCACATACCAAAGTGAATGGCATACCAAACCTGGTGACGATATGCTCTTCAATAAATTTCAAGACCACCTCAGTAAGAGCATTCTGGCATGCAATGGATTTTGTCCACCGGGTACAATAATCTGTCACCATAATAATAAACTTATGTCTTGTAGATGAGTTAGGATTAATAACACCTACGAAATCCAGTGCCCATTAAGAGAAAGGTCTTACCTCGAACACTGGTTGGAGAGGCATGGCGGGATTTCTTTCTCACGAGGCGGTAGTTTGGCACGTATGGCAGTGACGAACATGCTCATGAGTATCCTTAAATATGCTAGGCCAATAATATCCATCCTTCAATATTTGATGTGCAGTGGCATCCGCTGACCCATGACCTATACCATATTTCCCATGAAATTCCTCAATCATATTATGGGCTTCTTGATGATCAAGACACCAAAGGTAAATACCTTCATAATTTTTTCTATAAAGTGTCGAATCCTTGATCATATAATTGGTACTTTTGAGCCTTAATGTGTGTCTTTGCGTGGTTATCAACCCCTCAGCACATCTACTATTTAGCAATATAAATACCAAATCCGTGTACTAGGGATTCTGAGTGAATGACTTGAACGTATATTGTTGGCACTGGATTTGAGGGATGTCGATCGCCATGGCCTGAGACAATCCTTGGCCTCAAACCAACTTCATTGGATGCATCTCTAAATCAAATTCTTGCAATATTGCCATCCATTTCCCTCGACATTCTCCCAGTTTGGACTGCATGAGTAGTGACTTCACTGCTTGGTCAGGGACAATCGCATAAATTTTACTTCTCAGAATATAATGCCTAAACTTCTTAACTACTCTTACTAATGCAAAGGCATGTTTTTCAAGAGCAGAATATCTAACCTCAACACTTTTAAAAGGAGAGCTCATAAATACAATAGACTTCTCGTTCCCTGCTTTCCTCTGCGTCAAAACAGTCGCTCCTGAGTGTAGCGAAGCAATAGAATATATGTAAAATGGCAACGCGTAATCAAGGCTAGTTAGCACAGGAGCTTCAGCGATGGATTTCTTGATTTGGGAAAAAGTCTCTTTTGCTTTAGTTGTCCATTTGACCTTAGCATCCTTCTTCATCATTTTATTCAATAGCTTGACTATTTCTGCAAACCCAGTAATAAAATTTCTAACAAAATTGATCTTCCCAAAGAAAGATCTCATCTCCTTTTTACTGTTGGGCATTTGTAACTTCAATAATGCTTCTACCCAATCTAGGTCTATAGATATCCCCCTCTCAGAGATTACATGGGCAAGTAGCTTTCCTTCAACCACTCCAAACACACATTTCTTGGGGTTAAGGGAAATCCCATATCTCCAACATCTCTCCAATACCATTTGGAGGTGGTCTGGTGGGTCTTCTCTAACCTTGCAAAATATCGTCAAATTGTCCATATAGATAATAATGCATTTTCCAATCAGTTCCTTAAAAGCCGTATCCATTGCTCATTGGAAGGTCACCCTAGTATTAATCAACTTGAATGGCATTCTTTTGTACGCATATGTTCCCCACTTCATCGTAGATGTTGTCTTCATACAATCCTCATAATTCACCAATACCTAGTTATATCCTAAATAACTATCTAAAAATGACATCATTTGCAAACCATTTACTATTTGTAGTACTTCATCCAAAGAAGGAAGCGGGTAATTATCTTTCTCAGAGGCTTTGTTGAGATTGTGAAAGTCCACGCAAAGCCATATTTCTCATTCTTTTTCTGCACTGGTACCAAATTAGAAACCCAAGTAGAATGTCGTACTGGAAAAATAATCTTAGCGGAAAGTAACTTTTGTACTTCCTTGAAAATCAAGGGTTCTATTAGTGCATTGACCAGGCGTTGTTTTTGCCGGAACGGCTTTATGTTAGGTTTTAGGGGAATCACATGGGTGATAATCATTGTATCGAATGTCTTTAAATCTTCATACCCCCATGCTATTACATCAATGAGCTCTTTCAAGATTTGTATCAGTTTTTCTCTTTTATTTTGAGTGCAAATCTTCCCAATATAGACAATCCTCTCTTGTCCTTCTCGACCAATATTATGGGGCTCGTACTTTCTAGCATCTGAATCCATTGTTAGTCTCTCCTTTACTCTAGGGTTTGAATAAAAAAGTCTCTCTAGGGTGACCATCCCTTTAGGAATAATGTTAGTTGGTAAATCCAAAATATCAGCATTACTTTCAACATTAAGATCATCCGATTTATCTTCCTCATCAATAATTTTTTCTTTAAAAGCCCCTAAATTGGCAAGAAAGGCTAGAATGTGGGCATCATCCTAGAAGACTTGGAAGTGTTTGATATTATCAAGTACAGTAGGTATAGATATTAGCTCCATAAAGAACTTCTTCAAAGGGGATTGGCTTACTGGTTCTAATGTACTAGCAGCTACAACCAGCGCATTGGGTAATCTGTTGACTTTTCTAGGTACCAGTTGAATATCGAAAGCATCAAAATCCTCAATCAGATCCCACACTCTATTCCGATATGCTGCTAACCTTTTATCGTGGCACACATATTGGCTTCGCACTTGTTTAACCACTAGCTCAGAATCTCCTTGCACCTTCAAAGACTTTGCCCCCTTCTTATGAGCAAAAAGTAATCCTCTAACTAAGGCCTCATACTCCGTCATGTTATTAGTACAAGGGAATTGGAGTCGGTAAGAAGCTAAAAGGGTTTTCCCTTTTGGTTTGGTTAACTGTACACCTGCTCCACTTCCTTGCTTGGATCTTGACCCATCAAACTTTAAAAACCATATTTCATCTTTTGGTCTCTTTACATTTTTCACCTTTGGGTCAATGATCAGGTTAGCTTCTAGAGAGGATTGCTGCTTCTCAAACTTGAGGTCTTGTGACAATTGAGGTTGTTTAATTTTAGGTTGCATAAACACTGTAGTAGTGTTAGGAACAACCTGTTCCGATTGAGGTTGAAGTTGAGTTTGTGTTTCTTCTTTCTCTTGCTCAAGAGGAATATCTTCCTCTTCATTTTTTACAATCTCAACTGCAAGAATCTCTTGGTTGTATTCTTTAGGTAAGGTAGTCTTACTTACAAGATCCATTATTTGGGGATCTAATCCTTCGCAAGTTAGACCTTGAACTTCTTTCATATTGATGGTATGATCATCTTCTTCGTATAGAAGCGGACTCATCAACTTCATAATCTCATTCTGACATGGGATACATGAAATTTATGAGTGCTCGTCATGATGTATCCAACACCATTTTGGAAGCAACAACTCTTGTATCTTCATAGTGTCTCCCAATAAACACATTCCTTGTTGTACTGTTGTAGCGAACTCTTTGACCCGCCTTCTATATGCGGTCTTGTCTGCTCAAAATAATTGAAGAGGAGCTGGTGCGGATAAAGTAAGAATCTCATTGACCCTGTAAACTCTTGGACTCACTTCAACAAATGCCACTTCATTGAGAGCACCATAATTCGTGACTAATTTCTTCAATTTAGGCTCTCTAGCAATTCGGATCTGGTTTCTTACTCCTTTCCATGGAAGCCATAAGTACGTAAAACAAGTTGAGAAATATCCTCCCAATGTCTTGGACCAATCCCTACTGAGGAGAATCCCATATACTTCTGGAATATCCACTACTTGAATGTCAATATAATGAGATATTCGAGGATCAACACCTAATTGGATGTATACATCTTTCAATTCTTCAATTACATTAACCTTCATTTTGTCTAGTTGTACCACCTTACTATTTGCACGTATTGGTTGAAGTCCGAGCTACTGACATATAGAGTAGGGGCATTACATTTCTTGAAGCTCCTGAATCTACCAAACAGTTATGTAAATCCTTCCCTCATATCCTCAAACTCAGTAAAAATGGTGGATTTTCTATTGCATCACTACTAACATTAGCGTTGACTTCATTAAGGTCTGTCATCTTAACCTCATTGCTCTGTGATTCTAACAATTCCAACTTTCTAAGGAGAGCCCTCTTCTGTTCAAGGAAATATCTCAATACTTCCATTAATGACATAGTGGTGGTAGTCCTTTCCATCTCCTTAGTAACGTCAAATGATCCTTTAAGAATATAATCTTGCCCTTGAGCTTGTCTAGGGCGTGTTCCTTGGAAAGCCTGAGAAGGGCAAGAATTGTTTCTTGTATTAGCATCAAGAGGTACAAACCCTCCTATCGAGGGAGGTGGCTCCGTTAATGGAGCTTTGCCTTGACTCTTAAGATTGTAGTTGTTCTTGTTCTGATAGGCCTGAGCATCGTAGACACATGGTTCACCTTCAGCTTCAGCCTAAAATTCTCTACACAGGAAAGTATCAACCAGCATGGCATTATTAACCTTATCAGGTTCATCATTGGAACAATCTTTGGGCTGAGAGTCAGCTTGAGCAATTCTTATGATTTTCTTGAACTGAGTATAATTAACCTCAGAATGCGCAGCTATATCATGCAACCTGCACCAATTTCTTAGTAAATTCATATTGGCAATGTTAACACTTTGTGTGTGGTTTGGGTTATCTCGTGCATCGGGGTGATCATGGTTCACCCCACCATTATTCAAACCTGTATTCCACTGCCTATTATAAGGTTTGTTGTTATACCTTTGATTTTGGTTTTGGTAATTGTAATTACACTGATTATTATATGGTTGGGATTGCTTATACCCTCCTGGAGGATTCATCTTTATCTGGCTCAAGTTTGAAGTAACCTATGAGATCATTTTCTTTAAGGCTTCTACTTCAGCGGATATATGAGATCCTTGATTCTCGGGTGTCATAGTTGGAGGTTGATTTTCTAAATTAGTATTATCAAATTTTTTATTTCCAACTTGTGCTTGACCAGCATATTGCATTTGAGTGGGGGCGGTATTGGTACCATTTTGCCAAGTCAATGCTTGGGCAACAAACTGCTAATTCGCCTGAGGTTGGGGTGCATAGATTGGAATGGGGTTCATCATTGGGGAACCTACAGGTAGAGACGAGGGTACACCTGGGAGTTGATTGTAGTTTCCTTGATTCACCCCTATAGGTGGATTATATCCGATCCCTCCTGGGGTTTGATTCAACTCATGATTCATGCTAATTACTAATGTGAAGACTTTTGCCAAGGTGTCCTTTTGATCTTGAGGAACACTCTTCTTAATAAACATATAAGTCCAAGGGTCGATGGCTCTTAGATATGAATTGATGGCTACGTTAGGTGCTACTTGGTAAGGAGCTTGTAGTTTCTTGAGTGCCCTTTGGAAGCTAGTATTAAAAGTTGTTAATGGATCATTTGATGACTTCTTAAGAGAAGCAAACTGATGGTATAGTGTCCCGGGCTCTACGTATACTCGGAATTGATCGATAAAATCTTTCTCCAAGACGTCTCAGCCTATGATAGAATATGCAGGTAAGGTTAAGTACCAATTATATTCATTCTCCCCAAGTGAATATGGGAAGAGTCTACATACTACATCTTGGTGTTCAATATGGTTACAAACAACCGCATCTTTGAATGCTTCAATATGCTCATCAGCTGTTTGTCCCCCCAAATAATAAAATTTTCTGCAAAATTTATCTAGGTTTCTAGGTAGATTGTGTATACCCCCTGCTATGGTTCCTAGTGGTGTGATGTCTTGGTTAAAGTAGGCCATTGAAGGTGGTGGTGGTGGACATTGACTAACAAAAGGTGCAGCGATAGGTTGAGGATTAGGAATCAGTTGATCTTCTACGTTGAGTATGGATGACTGTACTGGTGAGGATGTTGAGGGTTGTCTCTTAGCTTTGTTCCTCTTTCTCCTAGTGGCAGGCCCTAACTCTACTAAGTTGGATGATGAAGAACCACTCCTAAGGACTCGCTGGAATCTCTCGGGAGAGAAAGATTATATGTGATCTAGCTTAGTACCTCAATTCTCAGGTTGAGGAGGTGGTTGTGGATTTTCTTGTGGGTTCACCTGAGGATAAAGTTGTCTTTGTGCCTCTTCTTCTATACATATAGCCTTTTGTTTCTCATTTTCCAAGACTTGTCGTGCTTGTAACCAATCGTTATAATTTCTTGTAATGTCCCAAGAAAAGTCGTATAGTTGGGTAAGAATGTCATCTGTCCTGTTGTTGAGGTTAGGTTGGGTAAAGGGCATCAATCTATCTCCTGGAAGTACCATATGTGGTTAACCAGTGAGGGGACTAGTCTAGGCACTCCTTCTAGGGCCAATTTTTGTTGACGACTGTTTTGACACACCCACCAACAGTCAGGTAGCCAATGTGAACACTCACCACCTCTCCTGAAACGCAACGAGTTTGGGAAAACTCACTACTCCAAGGTCTCTATAGTTGGGTCTGGATGGTGATGGGCAGCCCATGGTTGACATGGTTGTACCTTTCAAGGGGCCTGCTGGTAAGACTAGATCTCGATGATTATGGATAACTGCACTTCCTTCCTTTTTTGTATTTTTATGGTTTAAGATTCTCTGGGAAATAAAATGTGAAGCGTAAAGGGGAACAAGAAAATAACAACTAAAACCAATAATAACAACTAAATGAACTACTCAATTAGTTCCCTGCAATCCAAGAAATTATCAAATATTATCCAAGTTAACATTCAACGACAGACCTCCAGGAAACCTACAAAATCATCAATTTCATAGATTTATAGAAACAAAATAATCAACAATATGGCTTATCACAATAATTCTCATACACCACTGGCGTGCGCAATATGATTCATAAAATGATAAACAAAAAGATTTAAACCACATTACTAACTCCAAATAATAGACGTTACCAGTTACATAGAACAATTTGGTATAACATAGACGTAGATCAAGCAATCCACAAGCTGCTTCTTATATTGATCTCAATGAATGTATAACAAAAATAACTCAAACTTAATCTGCAAAATATTCTAAAATCTCTAAGTGGGCCACAAATCATCAATTTGGGGACCCTTACAAATCAATCCAACTTCTCAATTTATAGAATTTCTCTGCCCTACTATCTAGGAAATAACCCTGCCCTAAATTAAGAAATGAAACTAGGAGTCGTAGTTAACTTGCAAGTTTTTGCCTTGACACTCCACTTAACAACTATGAAATGGGGACTGCATGAGCACTCCAAAAACCCTGCTAAGTGAGACACATTTTCATAATCATGTAGAATTTCTCTCAAAATTGGAACTTGAGTAGGAGCTGCAGCTAAAAATACAAGATTAAGGATTTAAGAAAAAGCTTTGCCATCTTTAGCAATTATGCGCTTATCCCTTATTTCTTGGTAAAAGCTCTATAATTATCAACTATACATGCAACTGCTTGAACTAGAGGATCAGCTACATGCTTAACTCTAAATTTATACTTCTTCAAAACTTCATCTGCATGAATTCTCCCCTCATCTAACTCCTTCACTATTCATGCCACCTCCTAACACTGAGTAATCAGATATGTGTACCTATCCATAAGGGTGACATCAAACTGGGTCGTGGGTCCTAGATGTTGTGCCTCATATGCATCCCACCGATCCAAAACTTGTTGCTGCTCCATTATTCATGTATCATCTAATCTAGGGCCAAAAGGTCCTAGCATATTCTTTACAAAACTCTCATACAATAAAATTTCCCTGAGGAGAGGGTCGCGAATCTTCATCATTTCCTTGATATATTGTTGAAGCATTTCAATCTTCAGCTCTAAAATGTATACATAGGACTGTAAGTTTTTATAGTTTTCACCTCCTAAGAGGTCTTCGTTCATTACCGTCTCTTCCCCTAGCTGCAATATCTTTTTCAAAATTTAGAATTGTTTATTGAAAATGTTTGACTTTCATTCCCATTGCATGGAATAGGAAGCCAAAGCTCCACCTGGCTGTACCACCTTATGATATATCTCTATCATACTTTGAAGGACCAACCCAATCTTAGCTACATTCATTTGGGTCCATGATTTGGCTTCAGTAGCCACTCATCTCACCTTCACCAGTGCCTTTACTTCTCCCTGTGGCAGCGATGAGGTTGAAGGTAGGTCATCAACTCTATAAGAGTCTAGAGGTTTGCTCATTTCAATCAGGAGCTACTTGTATTGCCCTAGTTGTGCTTTGAGCTCCATATTTGAAGTATGCTCCTTGTCTACGTGCCTCCTAACAACACTTGTGGCTAGCTCCAAAGTATCTAGCTCTCCCCACTTGGTTTGTTTACCCAAATTTACCTAGGATATTTGATACCTGGAAGAAGCTTGGAGTGGAACTGCCACATCTGCAATCACTTCACCGGAGTCCATTTTTGATAAATGATGAATGGTTTTTAGATTCTTAACCTTCGGTGACTCCTCAGTGATTACTTGTTGTAAAGTGACCTTGGGAACCTCTGCTTTACTCTTTTTCTTCTCAAAAGTGAACTCAATCTATTGTGGTATATTTTCATCCTTGTCACCTTGATGTGATACTATTTCTACAGTTATAACATGGTCATCCTCCTACTCCTCTGCTTCATCTCTTTCCTATATCTTTGTTTTCCCAGGATCTTGAGGTGAGGTAACTTGGTGGGCTAGATTGATTTCTAGAGCCTATTGCTTATGTAATTTACTCAATTTTCCACTGACCTCTTCATTGATTGTCATCTCTTCCTCATCTTCCTTTGTTCCACCCTGCCCAACTGCTATGTCCTTGAGGAGGTCCTCTTGATCTTGAGGGGTTAGAATTAATCTTTTATTCAATAGGTCTTTTGCCTCATCCCCTTCTTTCTCACCTTCCAACGGTTGTTGTTGCTCAAGATCTTCTTCCTCCTGATCTAAATTTGACTCAATTTTTTTAACTTTTACTCCTTCAGTGATAGACCTGAAGCCTTGCAATCCAGGCTGCCTGCAGAAATATTAGCTGGTGGTGGTGCAGGGGTGTAAGTGCTTGAATTATGTGTGGCCTCTATTGAAGGTGGCTGAGTAGCTATATCCTCAGTAATTTCTATATCTTCCTCTTGCTCTTGGGTACGCTCTCCTACAGTCTTCCCTGTAGCCATCCTCTGTGGGAGAACTTTGGCAAGTGGTACTACTCACAATCCATCGGTCACTCCCAGGTCCGCTGCCTTCTTTAATAATTCAGACTCCCTCATCTTTTCTTGGAGTTTATTGATTAAGTCCTCTTTAGTTTCTCGACATTTGTCCTCCTCACCTAGATCGGTGGAGGTATTTTGCCTTGAGGTTGACCTTGTCTTCCGGGCGTACTCCTTATGGCCCCTTCATTGAGGTACCCCTGAAGTGGATTCTTTCTGTTTCGCCTTTGTGACGTTGGGCCTTACCCTTTGGCCTAACCATTGCTTGGTCCTGTTGATGACTACTTGGGAGATCTTTTCCATATTTGTATCTTCACTTGCAGACCATTTTATTGGGGAAAGGGGCCTTTTATCTATCCTTGATTCCTTATAAAATGGATCAAGTAAGTCCCCATCATCCCTAAGGTCTTTAGGGAGGTTAGTCTCAATTCCAAAATCTCTTACCTGTAGCACAAATAACCCTTTATAGCTCTTCTCCCTTACCTCAAAAATGTCTTGCAGATTGGCCCAAAAGTCCTCCAAACTACGCTTGTGCCCCTCATATTCCTTAGGCATAGCTTGTTTAAGTTTCTTGTAGAGATCATAAAACTCCCTATCATGATCAGACTCCTTCAAGTTCAAATCTTGAAGCTCTTGTTCTGCTAATTTGGCCACTTGTATCTTAGAACATGCAAAGTACCCAATAGATACTGAGAAATTGATACCTACTTTGTGTTTTGATGACAAAACTGACTGGAGGCCAACAAGTTGCCTTACATATTCTAGCAAAATTATCCTATCATTGGAATATCGAGGCAGCAACATTGGGTTCCCTGTGAATCCACTAACCCTGATGTAACTAGAGTGTAGGTTATGGATAAACCAACATGCCCACTCTTAGATGATAGCCATGGCCTCCGGGCTAATCCGATATCCTGCATCCCCTATCAATTTGATTATTATTGGGTAAACGAAGGCATCATTAACTCTCTTGAAATGAGCCTTTGCATTGGCTAGAGTGAGTTGGGAATAATACTCCCATACCTTCTTTTGTCCTTCCTCCTCTCCCAATTGACCTTCTACTTGTAGCCATGGAAACTTTCCAGGTCTAGCTGCTACCTAGACGACATATGATGTGAAAAAGAACTTTTGGGTATGTCGAACTTCTTTCATTTGCTTGTAGATATTGTCAAAGAGGATCTAATGCCAATCAAAGTATTGTTTCCCTATTAAAAATACACTCATGAATTGGAACATCTAGGGATGAAAATGCTTGCAATCCGGCTTGCCAAAGGCCCTGCTAAGAATAATGATTAAGTCTCTTTGAGGCTCTTTAAAATCTGCCCTCAGTATCTTTGTTGCCTTGAGGCTTGTCTTTCTTTCTTTTTCTAACCAGTTCATATTCATGTGTCTCTTACTGGCTGATATTTTGTCATTCCATGCCTTTAAGGCCTCTTCTTTGGTTAATAGAAATATCTCCTCCCTAGTTGGGATACCAAAAATGAACTGGAGCATGTCTGGAGACAAGTCTATGAGTGTTTTTCCTTGTGCATCCGTGCACTTTCTAGTCTCTAGGTTATAAAATGGGGCAATGGTCATTATGAACTTCGGTGCCTGTAATGACTGTGGAAAGGCAGTAGCTTCAACTAGGTTGGGTCTATTGATTCTCCTATGGAGGGCCTCCAAACTAGGTTTGTCCAATTGAGCCTTGATATCCTCAATTTCTATATGGTCGATTTTGGTATCCGCGACCCATTTGACTTGATCCTCTAGCTTTGAAACATAGACATATCCTTGATAATGATATTTCATGGTGGTTGGGATTCTATCAATTTCTTTTCCTCTTTTTCTGGAGGATGAGTGCATCTAACCACTCAAACCTACAAGCAGAACACAAATCCTCAGTCTTTGATAATAAGCATAAAAGTTGTTTTACTTCGGGGTCCCAGGCTAGGCACAAGTGAAGAAGGCCCAGAACTCTAGGGTTCTGAGGTTCAGTTGTGTGCAAAAGGGAATCTTGAAACTCTGGGGGTCTGGGGTTCTGGGCTTAGGTTAAACAGCAGCCACCTGGAACTCCGGGGGTCCAGGGTTCTGGGGTTAAGTTAAACGGAAGTCACCCGAAACTCTGGGGGTAAGGGGTTATGGGCTTAGGTTGAACAGAAGCCGCCTAGAACTCCGGGGGTCTGGGGTTTCGGGCTTAGGTTGAACGAAAGCCACCTGGAACTCCGGGGGTCCAGGGTTCCGGGCTTAGGTTGAACAGAAGTCACTCGGAACTTCGAGGGTCCGAGGTTCTCGACTTAGGTTGAACGGGCGCTACCCAGAACTCCGAGGGTCCAAGGTTCTGGGCTTAGGTCAAGCCAGCTACCCGGAACTCCAAGGGTCTGGGGTTCCATGGTTAAAAACTAGGGCATGCAAAAAAAACAAAAAAAAACAAACAACAACCAAAACAAAATTAGGAGGAAAGAAAAACTAAACTGCAAACCACCAAAATGGGCAAGAAAAATCACCAACCTGGTGAATTGAAATGCCCGCAAATGCCAAGGAAAGCTCGAAAGTCCCGAGGTTCACGGCTTGGAGCTAGTGAGGAGGAGCTCTGAATACACAAATGAACTTTAAAAGTCCATCATCCCTATTTATAGCTCATCCCAATCTCGTCTGTACGAATTCTTTAAACACAACCTCGGGACTCCAAGGTCTCGAGGTTCCGAGCTTGACACGGGAAAAGGAACACCCCACCCCAGAACTCAAGGGGTATAGGGTTCCGAAGTAGGGAAAGGAGGCTCCACCTCGGGACTCTGAGACTCAAGATTTCTGAGATAGAAGACACAAAACCTTGGAGCTCTGAGGTTCTGAAGTTTTGAGGTCAAAATCAAAGAATATAAAAAGGGACCTTGGGACTCCGGGAATCCAGACTTCCGAGGTCAAAAACCAAAAAGAAAGGGGGGACCTCAGGACTCCGAGACTCTGGAGTTCCGAGGTTAAAAATAAAAGAATAGAAAGAAGAAAGGGGACCCAACTTTCGATGCAAGGAGACAAGTACAGAAAATAGATATTCAAGGCAGAACAATCTCTTGGATCCGGCATTGGCAATTGATGTTGTTATTCATGTATTTATGTTATCTAGCCGACATGTAATTTGATATTGTAATAATCTTTGTAAGCTGACATAAGGCATGATAAGTTGTATAGGGTATATAGGTCAGTTGGATTAGATCATTTTGATATATAGGAGAATATGGATATGTGAGTGTGATATAATGAAAAATATATCAAAGAGATTATGTATGTGAGTATATTTATGTAATGGTTATTCTGGTAAAGGGTTTAGGGTTTCAGACTGGAATAGACAGAGCTTAAACCGGAACTGTATTCTAGTATAGAAGATGTTAGCTTAGTAGCTCAACACTTCTCTGGATTGTAGTCTGGATTTTTATGTAGTCAGTGATGCTCCATTTGTGATTGAGCATGTGCTCTAGGTTGTAAGCCTTCCTGCAAGTGCAGGCCCCTTATATTTTGTAATATCTCCTCATATGGCCAATGGATTGATATTGTGGGTAACAAATCCCACTGTGGTTTTTCCTCTTTGAGGTTTTCCATGTATAATTATGTGTGTTATGGTTATCATTTATGTGATTGGATTATTGATTGCTTTACTCTTTCAATTTTTTATGTACCAATTGTTGTATGCATGTTTAATAAGGCTAAAAATTAATACTTTTGGTATAACGCTACTTCACCCCCCCTCTCAGTGTTATTCAATTCCAACAATAGCATCATGGAATCAATAAAGAATGAATTATCTCTAGTTGATTCAACATCCCAAATAGATAAGAGAATGGAGCAAGAGAAGGGAGAAGCATTGCATTTGAATTCAGGGCAAGGCGAGAAACCCTGCAATGGACAGGCAAACCAAGGGGAGAATAGAAAGGAGGATTCTTGGGACTGCCTGAATTCCTATGAGCTGAGTGGAAAGGACCCAATGGATGGGGACTCACAAGCAGGCAACAAGCCTATCGATCCTGATGAAGAAAATGGTGAATCACGTGCTGGAGACACTCCTAGGCATGAAACTGTTTGAAGGGACAGTGATCGGTCTTGGACTTCTCTATTCGGTGTCAAACTGAGTGGAAAGTCCTTGCTCCCTCTAGTTTTTAATATCTCAGACCCAAAAAAGGGTAGATTTTCTATTGAAATTCCAGACCCTGTTATTGATTATAATATTAACCTTATGGAAATGACACTGGTTGGAAAAATTTTGGGCCCAAGGCCAAATATTGATATTGTCAGGGCATTTGCTAAAAGCAAATGGGTGCTTAAAGGCCAACTAGATATCAGTTCTATGTCCAAAGGGGAGTTATCATTAGATTTCTCTTCCAAGGAAGACATGTCAAGAGTGCTCTTTGATGGCCCTTGGTTGATCGGTAAATCAATGCTAGCTTTGCAAAAATGGTCACCTAAGATGAACCTAAATGAATCCTTCTTTGTTCAGGCTCCAGTATGGGTTAGACTGTCGGGCCTTCCTTTAGAGTTCTGGGTGGAATATGTGTTTAAAGGAATTGCTATCTCTTTTGGTGAACTCCTTTCTATGCACCCTATCACAACGGCTAGAAGAAGACTTACCTTTTCCAAGATTTATGTGGGAGTTATGCAAGGCACAAATATGCCCCTATCCATTGAGATCAATTGTAGATTGGGAAAATGGAACCAACCTTTGGAATATGAAAGTGTCCCTTTCACCTACTTTCACTGCAAAAAAGTGAGACATACAGCAAGGAAATGCCCTCTTCAAGTTGTCAAAAAAAAAAGAAAAGAAAGAAAAGGCAATGCAATGGATAGCAAAAAACCTTGTTAAGCAACCTAAGGGCTTTGAAAAAGAGAAAAGAATCGAAGAGGCCCAGAGTGTCATCATCCCTAACACAGTAGAAAAACAAGTGGATGCTAATGTGGAAAACTCAGAAATACCTTTGCTTGAAGAAGGGCAAAACGATCAAACAGGCAAAGATAATAGAGAACAACAAGATACCAATCAGGAGGATCAAAGAAGTGATAACCTAGAAGAAGGAGAAATATAGGTGGTGTTATAGGACAATGAGGAAGAAGATTTGAATCACATTATAGATAACACCATCAAAGATGGCCTTATTAGTGACTATGAAGAATCCCATAAGTGTCTGATCCTTGGAGGAATCTTGTTGTCGGGATCACAACAATCAGTGGAGATGGTGAAATCCTCCATCCATCAATCACCAACAACCTCACTTCTTAAAGCTAGTGGGCTAAGGTCGAAGATGTTGACCAGAAGATAACCACCCAAAATAATCAAGAGGAAGATTGCAATACAAATGAAGTAGCGGAGCATAAGAGGGGGTAAAAAGGGCCTAAATCTACCCCTCGGGCTAATTCAATCAAGACAAGAAACCAGACCAAAGATAATACGGGTTTTAACCCATCTCCTCCTAGAAAGAAAAAATCAAGCCAGATCAAAGATCAAGAGGCAAGTAAGAATATAGCGGATGGTACTCAAATGACCATCCATGAGGTATGTTCCCTAGTTAGAAAATCAAAATAATTTCATGGAATATACGTGGACTGAATAGTCCACATAAACAGGATGTTCTTAGAAATTTAGTCAGTGAGCATAAACCGAACATTGTTATTATCCAAGAAACTAAAATGACTAAAGAGAAAGTAGAAAAGGTTAAGCTTTTTAAGGATGGGGAAGTTTTTGGTGGAAGCTCTGATGGTGCTTCTGGGGGCATTTCCATTTTTTGGAAACTTATGCGTGTTTCTAGGGAGCCAGTCAAGAAGGATAGCAATCTGGCTTTTATCAAGTTTCATCACATTGGGGAAGGCACCTCCTTACTACTTACCAATATTTATGCCCCTAATAATAGACTAGGTAGAAGCAAATTTTGGAAAAAAATGGAAGTTATTTGGGTTCATTACAAGGAGGATATGTGGATTGTTATGGGGGATTTCAACACCCCCCTCTGAGACAATGAGAAATTTGGAGGTGTCCCTTCATAGCTTGAAAGTAGAATGGATCTTTTGAACTTTATAAAAAACCAGGGTCTACATGATATTGAGCTCCAAGAGCCAATTTTACCTGGATGAACAGGAGGACGGGAGAAGATCTTATTCAAGTCAGACTTGACAGGACCCTTATTTCTAACGCGTGGTTTAACCATTATCAATGCTCCCTCTCTGCTATCTCTAGGATACGTTCTGACCATTTCCCTATGATTTTTGTTGCAGATAATACCATTGTTAAAAAGAAATTTCTCGTTTAGATTCGAAAGGATGTGGTTGGATCACCCTAACCTTGTGCAGGTCATTGAGAAGTGGTGGTCTATTGATGTTAAACATACTACTACGTATAGAATGGAAAAAAATTAAGGAATGTGAAGGACGATATTAAAAAATGGAATAAGGAGGTTTCTGGACATCTATTTGCTGCCAAGACCAAAACCCAGCTGGAACTCAAAGAAATGCAGGATAAAATCCAAAAGAGTGGATACAATGAAGTATCAATCAGGGAGGAAAATGAAGTGCTAGTGAAGTACCACAAGATTATCAGAAGAGAGAAAGAAATTTGGAAACAAAGGTCTAGATCTCTAGGGCTTAAAGTTGGTGACAGAAATACTAGATTATTCCATATGATCGTTGTTGGTTCCAAAAAATGGACGGGTTTACATTGCCACTGGGCAGAGACCAAGTTGATTCCTCTAGATATCTATGGAGAGCCACCTTCAACTATCAATATCTGTCAAGCTTGGACCAACTTTTAACAAGGACATAAAATCCTTCTACACTTCGGGCTCTGAAGGACTCGGGAGGGTGATCCCTTCAGTGAACTTCCTGCTCTCTCCAACAATACTCAGGAATTTGTTGAAAACAAAGCAGATTATCTCATGAAAGGACTCAACAGAAAGGGAGAATGCTTAAGGATGGCAAATACTTCAGTGATCCTCAACCTTAAGATAGATTTTGAGAAGCGTGAAATGACTTTTCAGTAAAAACATAAAACTTAATCAAATGATATTATGATATTTAAGAAATTTGTTCTGAGAAATCATAAAGAAGATAAACCAGAAATCAAAAACCTAATGACATTTGCTAGCAAATAACAATGCCTTGTTCATTTGGGTTACAGAGTCTTTGAAAAATGTCACTAAAACCTGATAAAAACTCGTCTAATAGGTGGTCTAGCCTTGAACAATACCGCCTTACAATATTGTTTTGCTTACAATCCTTTACCTGGACTACTTATCAAATCTTGTTACAAATCTTATTTCTTTGTAATCTCATTCAAGCATTTTAATTAACCCCTTGGATTAAAGCATTGGATGGAAAATTACACACATCATAACAATGCAACAAACAAATGAAACCCTTGATCCCATTTGCTTAAAAGAAGATAAAATCTCACACAGTAGAGTAAAGATTAGGAAATATATTTGCATTAATATCATAAGCTATCTTCTATCAGATTACAGTCAACAAATTTCAGTACAGAATAACCCCCTTAAAAAAGGGAACTCACAACTATTTAATAATTTTTTCTCTACAAAATGACATCATAGTTCCTTCTATTTTCCATGACTCTATAGAACTACATGGAACCTACCCCCTGCAGAATAGACCTATTTTTACAGAGATCCTTCTCAGAAAATTTGGAACCCTAACTAATGGCCTTCATTTCCCTTTTATAGAAAACAAGGGAGCGACAAGCTTCATGCCAAAAGACACTTGTCATCAAAACCAAGCCCTAGAGGCTTTGCACAATTTTTTTACAAAATATTCCTTATCCACATGCTGGTGCCCATGATGAGGTGGAACCAAAATCTTCAACCGATTATCAGTAGAAACAAAAACACTTGAGCCATGTCGATATCACCCAAACACTTCTGGATGGACCCTTAGATGCTCAGTCTGTTTCATACCATTTCTTTTTTTGAAAAGGAAAATAGATCTTGGCATGAAACAAGACTTTCCCACCGAAATAGAGGAAAATATACAGCCTTTATGCCTAGGATCAGATGAAATGGAAAAGGGAACTTGGGGTAAACAGGATTTTTCAAGGAGGCATTGCAGGTTCTGTGTTGTTGCAGAGATGACTGGCTGCCATTCCTCACTTGAAAAAATCCTTCTTTCAGCTCCTTGTGAGCTCCATCTTGGAACACTCTGCCAACAAAATGCAGAGTAAGAGCAGAGAATATGTCTTAGGTGGCTTTTCCTGATAAGAAAAGGCTTGCATGCCCCCTCTGACAATCCTCTAATCTTTCCCAACCCCTCTAACAATGAGAATCCTCATACCAGAGAAAAAACATCCATCTAGTGTCACAAAATATGCAATGGCTCCATTCATAGTTTTGTTCAAACACCATCCTCTCACTAATGAAAAATTGTTCTCAAAAAAATGAAAAAGATTGTATTTGTTCCTACCCATTATATCATCTACCTAGTGAATTTATAATCAGAATTCCTTTCAATATGGCGGTGTTAATCCATGTGAAGAATCATCATCCTGATATCTTTTTCTTATCTTGTTAGCTATGGATTCCAATAATCATGCCTATAACTCAAGTCACCACCATTTTCTAGGCCATCACTCCATTTCCACCGGCATGTTTTCATCTCACATGAATTATTTTATTCTGATCTTATTCCTTTCTCAGTGTATAGTTTCCTACTTCAGGATTCTTGTCAACAAGCAAATCTCTAAATTTATCAGAGAACTTGTAATCCATCATATCAAAACCTAAAGCTTTTCTTGATCCTTTCACAACCCTGAGATATCATCTTTGACTATTAAATCAATTCTGAATCGACAAGTCTGTATTCATGTTCATCTTACTTCTTCCCCACGGGCTATGACTAGTGCCTCCAAAATCCCTCCTAATTTCATATTTGAAACTCAACCATAGATCTTACCTAGCTTGGCAAATCTAACGATCATTGTATTTCAACTCAGCATTTGACCTTCCATTTGTATTCGAGGACCCACCAAATTCTGACTAAACAGTACCATATCATCTTTTGACCAGACTTTGTCATCGGCCCCACCGTAGGTTTTCCTGGTCAACCTGGGACATGTAGCATCATCTCATGATGTCACGGTCTGTAACATCCGTGCAACTTCCATCATGGGGATATGGGGGTCATCATATCTATTCAAACTTTACTGCTTAGCATAATGCCTTTACAGCCTAAGAACCGGTAACACAATGCTTCAACCGGTTGTACTGCCAATCTTGTCGGTTTCCGCTGAAAACACGTGACACAATCTCGCGATGTTGTGGTCTTTATCATCCTTGCATCTTTGATCTTGAGGAAGTACAAACCGTCGGATTTATTCTATCTTTAGCAACCAACCAAAATACTTAGGACTTTTGGACTTAGGGAAATTATGGGCGCAAATATTTAAAGGGAGACCGGTCATAAAGAAATTTTTGCAGCTTAGGAAAAATCACATTTCATAAACCGGTTGACCACCACTTAATATTTAGGGAATGAAATGGCCCCACCCATGGTAAACAACCCTTGTCTTTAAGTAGACAAAAGTAACAACATAATATATCATTGCTAGGGTTTTCTTCACAAAATGTAAGAAACTTTGAGAAACCCTAAACCCTAGACCTTGGATCATTTATAGAGGATACAAATAAAACCAGAAAATGAATATTTGAGCTCAAAATTGAAAATTTCATGCAATCAATTTTTGAAAGCTATCAGTGGCTCTAGTTGGGGACACTCATTTCACAAGAATGAGATGAGAAACTAGAATCTTTGGGTGAAGCAAACCAACTGCAGGGGCAAACCAAAAATAAACTACCTGGACAAGGTAACTTCAATAGAAAGGAAACTAGATTACCAAAGCAAACCTAACTAATGTTGATGGATAACAACTACTTTAAGAAAAGTAGAACCTCAATAATTGTCCATGAACAGGCAATTTAAGAGAGAATTTATTTATAACTCCATTGGGTATAGAGTCAAAAACTTACTCTACCCCAAATTATTTGTGGCTTGCAGGGTCAAACCACATATGATGGCCCAATGTCATCTGCCAATGTCAACCAATATTTTCCTCTGTCAAAAATATAGTTATGATCACATTGCATCTTGAACAATCTAGAAATATCACAACTATATAATTTTTCCTCCCTCAGCATGTTATAAAAATTCTTTATCTGAGTGTGATGTCCATTCATCTTAACCTTGCCATCTATCTTTGCATGAAATAAATAGAACCCAAACTCATTATCCAAAATGGAGTTTTGTTGATAATAACATTCAACAGGTTTCATGTCTGCCTCGTCAACTTGAAAAGAGAAGTTAAAAACTTCATATTCTGTTATGCAACTATCATCATGAAAATTGGTTTCTTCATCTATTTGCACCCTTATAGCATGCTTATCACTAAAAAAAAATTGCAAACATGGTGCAAACTCATTACAAAGGTCAAAGGGAAATCTCTCATATGTTGGCTCATTCAATATGGTAACTATTTTACAAACATCCATACCCAAATAGTCAATACCTGAAAACCATTCTAATTCATTTCCATTTTTTATTATTGTGGCCAGCGTGTCTTGATCAACTTTGTGTACATTCAGATCACTGCATGATGAAAAAACATCATCATTTACCCTTTCAATAATGATATCTTCATGTAACATAAAACACTCTCATGATGGCTTCAAAATGTCATGTGGAGCAACAAGATAGCAATCTCCTTCATCTATTTCAGAACCTTGGTCAATATCAACGAACTCCACACTCTCATATTCAATGTCAGTACTCATGACATCAAAGAGGAAATCATCCTCACATTTACTAGTCAAAAATGTTTCCAGATCAATTTTGTAGAAATCCCCCGGAAGATCAGGACAACCAGTTTTAGCATTAATCTTTTTCATCTTCTTCAAACTCCCACTCTTCAAATGAAGTAAACTCCTTGCAAAAAGCCAGTTTGTCATAAGGTTGATCCCTAAACTGGTTTAATATGGCTTCTTCATTATTTGAACATACCACACATCTAGCTATCTCACATATCTTATCAACTAAAGTTGATGGCATCTCATCATCTGAATTTTCATTATCATATAAAACCACTTCCTGAGAGACTAGATTCATCTATCAAAATCCTACAAACTTGCATCTATCTTAGACATAACACTTTCGAATTTGGCATACTCATAGTTGGATTTATCTGAAACATAATATTGTAGACAAATCTCCTATGAGATGCTCTTACTGGAGCAATTACTGTTGTTGTCATTTAGTAGAATGATTGACACCATATCCCTTTCTACATCCAATATGTCAGATAATTTATCATTAACCTCTTCTTCATCAATATAAGGAATAACCATTGTCTAGGACAAGCTCTCTTCACTCATATTTTTGTTCAAACCATAATCAATAGCAAGGCTAATGTGATCAGTAGGGATATAAGGGTCTTGATACAGATTTTTACCTTCTGATACATGCCTTTCTTTATCCTCTAATATCTTAGGATAACATACCCTTGCAGATAGATAACCCTTAGGGATTCCATATCTCAAGTTGTTCTCAATATCCATTGCTATCCTATAAGCTTGATGCAAGGTTTTAGGATCCTTATCTCTCAACAAATAACTCTCTTCCTCATCAAATGCAGCCAAATAAACAACTAAGCACACTACATCATTTGGTCTATAACTGCTAGGAATGTCATCCAATGCCCTAGCAAACCTGAGATTAAAAGAAGGTACTAACTCATCTTATTCCTTCTGGATACCCATGAAAGTTTTCATAACTGAGCTTGGAATAATGCTTTCACCAAAATGTTCCATAAATACTACCTTCAACTCATCCCATGATGAGATAGAACATATTGTCATGTAAGAAAACCAGTCTCTGGCATTTTCCTTTAAATACTGAACAAACAACTTCATGAAAACATATTCCTGGTTTATCTCAAAATCTTCCATTAATTCTGAAAACTCCTACAAATGTTGTCATGTTGATTCTGACTTTTTCCCACTGAATTCTGGTAATTGCTCCCTAACCCCTACAGGAACAGGATTTGGGAAACCTTGGATACCATTAAATTTCAATGGCTTATATCTTTCCATAAAGAAAACTCTATGGTGATTCGGCAGAGGCTGCACATTTGTATTTGATATTTCATAGGGAAGCACATGCACATGGTACATGTTTTCATTCATTTCCCTATTTCTTTCCTTTGCCATAGATCTTAAACTATCACACTGCAAAGGCTCAAAACATACTCCATCTAATCTCATACAGAAACTAGAAACTGAATCACAAGAGTATGTAAAATAATCACTACCATTCCCTTCCCTAGTGCTTCTTTCACTCTTTAGGGAACATTTTTTCACACATAATTTTCATCAAAATACATTTGAATCATGAAAATCTAAATACTTGGAAATGTTGAAGTTGTTGCCTTCTTTAACCTGGGACTTGTAAAATCACCTTCAATCCTTCAAATCTTTAACACTGATCTTTTGAAAGAGTTTCCACCTCCTTACAGAGGATAAATACTCAAACAACTGGAAATCCTTCACAGGTCAGATTTGTTTCCACACAGCACCACAACACTTCCTTATCATCAAATGGCATTATAGCTTTCATCCTCAACTTGTCAGGCTACTTCATCATAAGAGCTCAAATTTGCTTCATCTTTTCTGCAAATTTCTTGGTTCTTCTTCAAGCAAATGCACACTGGTTCATAGATCTCAGAGTCTCAGAGTTGCCACTCACACTTGTGAGGTATTACAAATAATCTTTGAAAAATGGACATATTTGGACTAAACTCTTTATAGAAAAAGAACTATAGCATATTTTCCAGCAACATTTATGAGAATTGACTCAAACCGACAAGGGACAGGTTAAGAAACTCTTCACACTGTGGGCAAAATTTTTAGTCCCACAACGTGGGAGAAACGCTCAACCATCAAATCACAAAAGACCCAAACAACTTTATGCAACATTTCCTAGCAGAGTTGCTATTTTTGTTGGTGACTCGGATGGGATAATCTTGACTATATATTTAGGCAAATCTATGTACCAGAGATTCTTTACAATTCATATTTCCACAGCAGAGTCGCCATTTTTTGTTGGTGACTCAGCTGCGATAATCTCAATTATATATTTAGAAAACCTTTTCTAACCAGAGATTCTCAACAGTTCATTTATCCCTAGCAGAGTTGCCATTTTTTGTTGGTTCCCAAAAATGGACGGGTTTACACTGCCATTGGATAGAGACCAAGTTGATTCCTCTAGATATCTATGGAGAGCTACCTCCAACTATCAATATTCATTGGGCTTGGACCAACTTTTAACAAGGACATAAAATCCTTCTACACTTTGGGCTCTACAAGACCCGAGAGGGTGATTCCTTCAATGAACTTCCTGCTCTTTGCAACGATACTCAGGAATTTGCTGAAATCAAAGAAGATTATCTCATGAAAGGACTCAATAGAAAGGGAGAATGCTCAAGGATGGAAAATCCTTCAGTGATCCTCAACCTTAAGCTAGAGTATGAGAAGGGTGAAATGACTTTTCAAAAAATACATAAAACTTAATCAAATGATATTCAAATATTTAAGAAATTTATTCTGAGAAATCATAAAGAAGATAAACCAGAACCTGAAAACCTAATGACATTTACTAGAAAATACTAGTGCCTTGTTCATTTGGGTTACAGAGTCTTGAAAAAAGTTACTGAAATCTGATAAAAACTCGTCTAATAGTTGGTCTAGCCTTGAACAATGTTGCCTTACAATATTTTTTTGCTTACAATCCTTTACCTGAACTACTTATCAAATCATGCTACAAATCTTATTTTTGTGTAATCTTATTCAAGCATTTTAATTAACCCCTTGGATTAAAGCATTGGATGAAAAATTACATACATCATAACAATGCAACAAACAAACCAAACCCTTGACCCCATTTGTTTAAAAGAAGATAAAATCGCACACAGGAGAGTAAAGATTAGGATATATATTTGCATTAATATCATAAGCTATCTTCTATCAGATAACAATCAACAAATTTGAGTACAGAATAACCCCCATAAAAAAGGGAACTCACAACTGTTTTATAACTTTTGCTCTACAAAATGACATCACAGTTCCTGCTATTTTCCATGACTCTCTAGAACTACATGGAACCTACCCCCTCCAAAATAGACCTATTTTTATAGAGATCCTTCTCAGAAAATTTGGAACCCTAACAAATGGCCTTCATTTCCCTTTTATAGAAAACAAGGGAGCAACAAGCTTCAGGCCAAAAGACACTTGTCATCAAAACCAAGACCTAGAGGTTGTACACAATTCTGTTATAAAATATTCCTTATCCACATGCTGGTGCCCATGATGAGGTGGAACCAAAATCTTCAACTGATTATCAGTAGAAACAAAAACACTTGAGTCATGTCGATATCACCCAGACACTTTTGGATGGACCCTTAGATGCTCAAATTGTTCCATAGCATTTCTCTTCCTGAAAAGGAAAACAGATCCCGACATGAAACAAGAGTTTCTCACCAAAATAGAGGAAAATTTCTAGCCTTTATGCCCTAGATCAGAGAAAATGGAAAAAGGAACTTGGGGGTAAACAGGATTTGTCAAGGAGGAATTGCAACTTTTGTTGCAGAGATGACTAGGTGCCAATCCTCACTCAAACAAATCCTTCTTTCAGCACCCTGTGAGCTCCTTCTTGGAACACACTGCCAATGAAATGCAGAGTAAGAGAAGAGGATATGTCCTGGGTGGCTTTTTCTGATAAGAAAAGGCTTTCATGCCCCCTCTGACAATCCTCTAATCTTTCACAACCCCTCTGACAATGAGCAACCTCATACCAGAGAAAAAATATCCATCCAATGTCACAAAATATGCAACGACTCCATTCATAGTTCTGTTCAAACACCATCCTCTCACTGATGAAGAACTGTTCTTAGAAAAATGAAAAATATTGTATTTGTTCCTACCCATTCTATCATCTACCTAGTGAATTTATAATTTGAATTCCTTTCAATATGGTGGTGCTAATCCATGTGAAGAATCATCATCCCGATATCTTCTACTTATCTTATTAGCTATGGATTCTAGCAATCATGCCTATTACTCAAGTCAGCACCATTTTCTAGGCCAACACTCCATTTCCACCTACATGTGTTCACCTCACATGAATGTTTTTATTCTAATCTTATTCCTTTCTCAGTGTACAGTCTCGTGCTTCAATATTCCTATCAACAAGAAAATCTCTCAACTTATCAGAGCACTCGTAATCCATCATATCAAAACCTTAAGCTTTTCTTGATCCTTTCACATCTCTGAGATATCATCTTTGATTATCCAATCAATTCTGAATCGACAAGTCTGTATTCATGTTCATCTTACTTCTTCTCTGTGGGCTACGATCGGTGCCTCCAAAATCCCTCCTAATTTCATATTTGAAACTCAACCACAAATCTTACCCAGCCTAGAAAGTCTAACAATCATTATATGTCGACTCGATATTTAACCTTCCATCTATATCCGAGGACCCACCAAATCCCAACTATACAGTGTCATATCATCTTTTGACCAGACTCTATCATTGGCCCCACCGTAGGTCTTCCTGGTCAGCTTGGGACACATGGCATCATCTTGTGATATTGCGGTCCGTAACATCCTTGCAACTTCCATCGTGGTGATATGGGGGATGTCAAATCTATTCAAACTTTACTGCTTAGCACAATGCCTTTACAGCCTGAGAACCAGTAACACAATGCTTTGACTGGTTGTATTGTAATCCTATTGGTTTCCATTGAAAACACATGGCACAATCTCGTGATGTCGCGGTCTTTATCATCCTTCCATCTTTGATCATGGGGAAGCACAAACCATCAAATTCATTTTGTCTTTGGCAACCAGTTGAAATACTTAGGACTTTTGGACTTAGGGAAATTATGGGCGCAAATACTTAAAGGGAGACCGATCATAAAGAAATTTTTGCAACGTAGAAAAAATCACATTTCATAAACTGGTTGACCACCACTTTATATTTAGGGAATGAAATGGCCCTGCCCATGGTAAACAACCCTTGGCTTTAAGTGGGAAAAAGTAACAAGAGAATATATCATTGCTAGGTTTTTCTTCACAAAATGTAAGAAACTTTGATAAACCCTAAACCCTAGACCTTGGATCATTTATAGAGGATACAAATAAAACCAGAAAATCAATATTTGAGCTCAGAATTGAAATTTTCATGCAATCAATTTTTCAGAGCTATCAACCGCAATGAAACACAAGGCTGCTAATAGAATCTTGAAGCTGAGAATTGGGGGAACTGAAACGAGGAAGGATGATGAGATCAGAAAGGAAGCCATGAACTTTTTTACATCACTTCTTTCGGTGGACTCTGGTCTGGTTGGTCACTCCCAGAGTACCATCCTTGAGAATATTCCTTCAATTATTAATGAGGATCATAACAAGGAATTGTTGGCCATCTCTTTTGAGGAGGAAGTTAAAAAAGCAGTTTTTTCTTTTGACGGGAACAAAGCCCCAGGCCCAGATGGATTTCTGTTGTTCTTCTTTCAAACCTTCTGGGACATCCTCGAAGCTGATGTGGTTAAAGGTGTGCAAGAGTTTTTTGGGTATAGAATGTCTTAAAGGAACTCAATGCAACTTTCTCGGTTCTGATACCCAAATGCCCAGGGGCTGACTCTATGGATAAGTTTTAGCCGATTATCTTATGCAACTCATTCTATAAAATTATTTCTAAGGTAGTGATAAGCAGGCTACTAAGGATTCTTCCTCTAATCATTTTGCCCCAACAAAGTGGATTTGTTCCTAGAAGATAAATCCTTGACTCTATCATTGCTATCCATGAAAACATTCATTGGTCGGTGGATTGGAAAAAGCAAGGATTTCTTATGAAGTTGGATTTGTCTAAAGCCTATGATCGAGTGGACTGGAGTTTCTTGGGTAAGGTGCTTGGAGCTTTTGGTTTTGGAGTTAGTTTTATTAAGATTATTGATCAACTCATCTCGACCCCTTCTTTTTATGTCATTGTCAATGGGATGTCTTCCCCCTTCTTCAAAACTTCTAGTGGTATCAGGTAGGGGGATCCCATATCCTCTATACTCATCATCATTTTGGCTGAATGTCTAGGTAGATTTATCAGCAAATCTATTTCTTTGGGGCTTCTATGTGGTATTTCGCCCTCTTTTGGTTTTAGAGCTTGTACTCATCAGCAATTTGTTGATGATACCATTTTAATGGGATCATCCACTATCAAAGAAGTGTCCAATCTAAAGAACCTTCTCAATAGTTACATCTTGGCCTCAGGTCAAACCATAAACTGGGAGAGAAGATATATTTTCTTCTTCAACGCCCCAGAGGACAGACAAATTACGATGGCCCTGATCCTTGGTTGCCAAATTGGTAAGCCTCCTACTATCTACCTTGGCCTCCCCTTGGGATTGAAACCCTCATAGTTGTTTTGGAATAGTCTTGTGGATAGATTCAGTAGAAAGTTGATTGGTTCCAAAGGTACCCTTCTTAGTCAAGCTAGAAAAATCCAGCTTTTAAAATCTTATGTCCAGAGTCTTCCAGTGTATGCTTTAAGCCTTCTTAAAATCCCTAGAAAATTTGTTGATGTTATTGTGAAAATCCTAAAATCCTTCCTGTGGTCTGGGGTTGATGAGAAGAAAAGAATGGCTCTCATAGCCTAGGAAAATGTGTGTAAACCCAAAAAGAAGGGGGGTCTGGGCTTAAGGAATATCAGAACTCTAAACAAAATTCTTCTTGCCAAACAAATTTTTAGAATTTATCAGGGAAAAGGAGAATGGAATGATATCTGGAAGGTTAAGTACTTAGGGAAAGTTCCCACCATTGAGGATTTCCTAGTCTCTGATCAGATACCAAGTGGTTCTTTCATTTGGGACAGTGCTATTTAGGCTAAAGGTATTGCTAGTCTCGGCAATGTCTGGGCCATAGGTGATGGCAGGAAAGTGGACTTTTGGGATGATGCTTAGATTGGTAGAGCCCCTCTTAATATGAAGGCCTCTCAGATGCTCATCCATAATTGTAAGAAGAAGATCAGTGCCAAAATGGTTGATTATTGGAAAGATCAAAACTGGGTGGACCTCAGTTCTATTGATCCCAAAATCAAGCAAGTAAATTTAATGATAAACCATGTTGTCTTAAATAACAAAAGGGAAGACCACATGGTGTGGAGTGGGACTTCCTCAGGGACTTATTCTATCTCTTCTATTGTCCTTTTATTGGCACATTCCCAAGACCCTACTCCTTGCTGGGCTAAGGCATGGTATCCATGTTTGATTCCTAAAATCAATATTTTTTTGTGGATCCTTTTGCAAAATAAGATTCTAACTACAAATAATTTGAGAAAGAGGGGCTTTTGTTTCCCAAATATATGCTATATCTATCTTAATAATGACGAATTTGTGAACCGCATATTTTTACACTATCCTTTTACCACTCCTATTTTGGGGATGTTTTTTCAAATGTGGGGGTTGAATTGGGTTTTCCTAGAGGAGATGCGGGTTTGTTTCAGAAGCTAGCATTATTCTACCAATAACATCACCATAAGAAATTTGTGGAATTTTTCTTTTGCCCATATCCTCTAGGGGATATGGAAAGAGAGAAATAATAGAATATTCTAGAATGATATTAACACCTCTGAAGTGGTGTTGGTCAAGATAAAAAATAGTTGTGTTGAGAATGTGATGGCCAGGGGGGTGCATTGTTGTAGCAATAAGGAGGACTTTGATGTTCTCAAAAGATGGAATATCCTTGCATTTTTGGACTCCAACATCAAGAAAATCAATAGAAGATTGTGTTGTTGGTCCTTTCCCCCCATGATTGGTTTAAGGCCAACTTTGATGGCGCGGTGAAAGGAAACCCGAGACCTGTTGGTTGCGATGGTGTTATCCAAAATAGGGCTGGCTTTTGCACTAGGGTGGTTGCCTATCCCTTGGTAATTTAGACCAATCATCTGGCGGAAGCTATGGGCGCCCTTCAATCAATTAAATTAGCTTATAATTTAGGGTTCAAAATGCTATGGTTGGAAGGCGACTCTAAAAACATTATTAATTGCCTTTTAGGTAAACATCAACCTTCATGGACTATCAAAAACATCATAGATTCCACCAGGGATTTGCTTCAGGGGTTTTAAAAATGCCATATTTCCCATGTTTACAGAGAGGCCAATAGGAGTGTTGACTGGGCTTCCAATGAGGTAGTATGGAGCGAGCAAATTATTACCTGGAATGGCGAAGGGAAGATATCGTGTGTGGCACGTGATATCTTAACTTATGAAAGATTGCATGGTAAGCAGGGTTAGATTTGAAATCATTTCCCGATGTGTAAGGAGAAGTCGTGGCAATAGAAGTTGGTTTTGTAGGCAGTCGAGAAGGAGGTACAGTAATCATTGTAGGTTCACTTCGCATGCTTTATGGGTGTTTTTCTCCCTCTTGAACAAAAGCATCAGAAACTCCTACAGAATTATGGTGGTTTCTTATAGAAAGTTTGTAGCAAAGAAAGGTATCAATTGTAAATTGCATACAATTGACATCAATAGCATTATGGGTAGAAAATGAAAGAGAACAGAGGCCACCACCATTGATAAATGGAGGAATTGTCTGCAGGTCTGGGCAATTCTTCAAGCTGCCAAGATGACTGATTTTATGGACCGCATGTAGGAGAAACGGCCCAAAATTATGATAATCTTTAAGAAGGGATGGAACAACGGCACTTTAACCATAAGCCATAAGAAGGTCAAGGTGACTGAAACTATGATTGCGGAGGCAATGGGTCTTTCGATGGCCGACATCAAGTTCTACAAGGACAGAAAGATTTCAGATGTTGTCGTGAGGAAATTTCCGAAGGATGAGGAGGAGAAAGCTAGACTGGTGAAGGGCAGCCATACCTACTTCTCGCCAAAGGTAATTAAATTAATTTGGCGAAGGGTTTTGCTTGCTATAATGGAATTTATCACTCTCAATGGTAGATACACTAGGGTTTACACCTACCATTTTGTCTTACTTAATCACTTTAGGTATAAAGACAAAATTTATATTCCATATTATCTTTTATGTTCCCTTAATGTTGGGATCAAGGATGCTATATCCAACCCCAATATCAACCCAGCAATGCATGAGGGTTTGATGGTGATTCTGTATAATCACATCAAGAACACTACCGTCTAGTTGAATATAGTTGAGGTCTCTGAGTCAGAAGAGGATTTTGATGACTCAGATGATGAGGAAGGTGAAGACTATGATACAGAAGCTGAGATAGAGGATGGCCCCCAAATTGCTAGGTCAAGCAGGAAAAATTAAAAAACAAAGCATGGGAAATAGAATAAAGGGTCGGTCAAAAAGGAGCAGAGAGGGGAGGATGAGGATAGCTAGTACGAGGATGATAATGAGACTAACAACGACATGGATACAGAAAGCGAGGAGGTCCAAACCCTCATGAGCTAGAAGAAGAAATAGAAAACTCCTAAAACTAAGGATGTGGGAACCAAGCACCGGTCGCCTCTCATGACTGAGTCTAAGGATAAGGCCCTAATGGAGGAGGATACGGCCATGAAAGAAGCTCAGAGCTCTGATGTCAGGGAGGTGGGATTGGAAGTGAATCTTGAAACCGTTGGTGACAAGACCCAGGAAGAGCATCACCTAGATATTGACCTTTGCATCAATAATGGCATGGATAGCTTCAAACAAGTGCTCCTCTGGATGCAAAAGGAAATTACTGGCATTAAAACCAAACAGGTCTAGGAAGCAAGGAAAATCGAGACTTTACAAGCTTTAGGCTCAGGTAAATTCGATTTCCTCCTAGATTGTCTCAGTGATCTTACCAAAGCTATTGGTAATGCAAAGGAAATTATCAATGCTAATCGCAATAGCTTTCTTAGCCTAGACAAAAAAGCAAGGGCCACTGAAAAAAGACTTGATGGTGTTGAGAACCCTCTGAAAAAAATTGGTGAGAAAAGTCATAAGATTCTTAAGGCTACCTCGGCTAGTATGAAGGCTCTTATTAGCAAGCTAGAGAATGACCATGTGGATAAGGTTGCTGTGAGAATTATTGAAGTAAAGGACAATACCCCAGATGATAAGGAAACAGGTCTTGGGAGAGGAATGTGAGAGATCACTAAAAAGATGCAAAGCCATAGCAAGGAAATTGAGGATATCAAGCGGGCAGCTGATAATATGGAACAACTAGAGTTGGAAGCTGTTGAAATGCTTCAGAACTTAACCTAAA
This sequence comes from Cryptomeria japonica, assembly GCF_030272615.1. Lineage (NCBI taxonomy): Eukaryota > Viridiplantae > Streptophyta > Pinopsida > Cupressales > Cupressaceae > Cryptomeria > Cryptomeria japonica. The sequence goes on from NC_081415.1 coordinate 410,477,922, forward strand.
TCTAGGCCTTTATCAGTCCTTTTTGGTTTTTGACTTGTTGTCTCTTATTTGCTGGTGTTTTGTTTGTCATTTGTCTTTTCTTTATGTGTTGTCTTTTGTGTTTTGTTGTGCTTTGATGTAACTCTTTTGATCTTTTGGTTGTAATGGGTTTCAGGGGCCCATCAAAACCTATTTTCCCATATTCAAAAAACATCCCAAACAGATAAACCAACCAAATCAACTCACTGCAATCATCGGATCACCAAACAGCTCTCTGCAAACTAAAACACAAGAATATGTTGACATTAATGACAACAACATATCCTAGCAGCAGCAATATCCAATAGAAAATTTAGTCAATATAGGTAGAGTGAAAGAGTTTGAGGTACAAACAAATTAGTAACACAAAACTAAACAAAAGGGAAAGATAACTCAACCAATAAAAAAGACAAATGATACAATACGTAGATATCAAAGCAATGCTCTTCACTATTAGACAAAGTAGTTGTAGTTTTTGTGTGCATGAATTATGTGCTAATTAAATAAATCCTAAAACACATCAATGGGACTAATATGGAAAGCAAATTAAGAAAATGAAATTCAAATTCAGCCTTCCTATGAACGTCCCATTTTCCTCATCTCTAAGGATTCTTCAAGTCATTTTTGCTCTCAAATTTATGCCCTTGGTTTTCAAAATGAGAACCTAGAGAATGAGATTATATTCTAAATGCGGAAAATCAATCCTACACTATATGATGATAAGTTAGATGATATGCAAATTAAGATCTACATGATTCAAAGTGCTTCTATATTGATGTATGCTAATGATAATACTATGAGAATTGAGCTAATGATAATGCTAAAATATTGCTAACATGCTTAATTGCTAAAAATGATCTATTATTCCTAAACTTCTTCTAGCTAGCTCTTGATTTGTGATTCTAGACCTTGATCAGTGCTTCCAGACCTTGATTAATGCAAATGGGGCCTTATTTATAGATTTTCCAAGGCTCGTGTCCTAGGTGGCAGAAATGGATGGTTGAGATTCGATTTGAGGAAATGAAGGGTTGGAGATGGAGAGGTTAGAGATAAAAGTGGATCTTTCTCCCTCAAGAGGAAACAAATGCTATGTGGAGGATGGAGAGGAGAAATAAAAGCCAAGTGTCCTCAATTGGTTGAATATGCCATGTGTCTCCTAAAGATATTTGATCAATTAAATATTTAGGAATATTTAATTTCTCAATTTGTTGCAAATGCCATGTGTCCTTTTAGTTTGTTGAATTGAATGAAGATATTTGATCAATTAAATATTTAGGAAAATTTTAATTTATGAGACACATGTTGATGTGGCACTTTGATGTGGCAAAATAGGACAAATTAGCTAGATGATGTGGAAATGATTTAGGATAAGAAGAAATAAAAGTTATGAATCATATAAATAAATTATAGAATTTATTTATATAATAGAGGAATTAAACACTTGACATTAATTAAATAGCATGTATTTAATTAATTTTCTTAAGTCAATTTTAAGTGCATACATTTTGCCGCTCTTTGAGACGATGTGTTTTTGACATGTCGTTTCAAAGAAAAAAATTGATTTGGTTGCTCTAGACGAAAATTCAATTTTTGATTGTGGATGGATGCACCCTCAAGAGATCAATTGAGAAAATTTTGATTTTTATGATATTTTTATTTTTTTGAAATTTTTGATTTTTTTTTGAATTTTTGGAATTTTTCGATTTTATTTTTCTTTTTCTTTTTTAAATTTGATCTCCTAATAAAAATTATTTTATCATGTGAAAATTCATGTGAGCACACTGTTGGCAATTGACACTCATCGGATTCATTTTGTTGTCATTGATGGCAACAAGATTAGATGGAAATCATTTACCAGTATTAGGAGGCATATACCGGCAGACACCGGCTTTGGAGCATTCAGCGCTACATTGGCACCGGCACCGGCACCGGCATTAGTACTTGAAGGAAGCCAACATAAAGAAACATTTATTTAGTAAATCATTTTGTAATTATTGTCGAGGCCGACATTGGATATCTTTTGTAATGCATTGTAAGCCGACATAAGGCATATTGTTTGTAATGGGTATATAGGTCAGTTTGCAAGGTCATTTTGTATATATGAAAAATATGATATGATATAGGATGCGACATAGGAGAATATAGCAGAACTGTATAATGCAAATTATATGTATGTAGATCATTTGTATGCGAGTGTTATATCATGCAATGATCTGTAGATAGCTTGGAAAGCATTTTGGGAGGACAAGAGATACCGGTACTAGTGTTCAGGGTTTATGAACTGATATAGAGCAGAGATAGTACCGGAACTCTATTTGGCATAGCAGATGCATTTTTTAGTTCAATTTTATTGTTTTAATTCAGCAAAAACTTGCAATCAATGAGACTTTTTAGTGATGAGAAGTATGCTCTAGGAAATGTGCCTTCCTGCATGTGCAAGCCCCCATTATATGTAATATCCTTTCATATGGCCAGTGAACTAAAATTGTGGGTCACAAATCCCACTGTGGCTTTTCCTCTTTGATGTTTTCCACGTACAAATTTTGTGTGTTATGGTGCTCATTTATGTGGATGATTTATTTGCTTTAATTTATATGTTTATTTATTTACCGGTTTATATGTGTATCGTATAAAAGGATAAAATCTAGTTTAACCGGCAGAACACTGATTCACCCCCCCCCCCCCTTCTCAGTGTTCTTCGATCCCAACACACACCACACATGCATCCCCCACACATTCCTGATTGTGACACACCCCTCTCACATCTCCACTAGGTATATAAGCCCTTGGGGTCAACTCTCCATCTCATTTGCACATTTGGTTTGTGTAAATAGAGCATTTGAGAGAAGAAGAGCTTGGAGAAAATATGGTGCAGAGCACATTTCATTACACAACTAATTTTCAAGCACATGGTGTTGTCTGCGGGTTCATTTATGTTGTAATTGTGGGTTGGATCAATGATCAACCTTGATGTAACTGAATGCCTATTTGGTATGGTCAATAATATCTTAGGTGAGCATATAAACCTAGAGGTCTATTAGGCCATGAAGGCTTGGAATTTGGATTTTGTCAAAGTTAGTATGTCTAGGATGTTGTCTTAGGTGTTGGAGTAAATAATGACCTTGGATGTGTTTCCATAAGGTCTAGGTAGTTAATAACCAGTGTTGTTCTAAATTGCAAAATGTTGCATTTGTTGTCAAGCAACTTTTCAAAGTTGCCGGTAGAATGACAACTACTTCTCCAATGGTCCTAACTATTCAAAAGTTGGTTATGGACATTAGAAGAGGTTTATATATATGTGGACAACCGTAGGAAGGTGTGTTGAAGGTTTTGTAAAGTTTGGTGGAGAAAGTAAATAAGACAAATTTCATTTTGCCATACATAGATATTTTTTATATGATCTATACATAGCATGAGAACTACTAATGAAGTTTTGATCTGGTTAGGAATAACTCTGAAACACCTTTTCGATGCATCAGGTCTGACCTCTTGAAGTAAATTTTAGTAGAAGTTACAAATGTTTATTTTCTGTAGGTTGAAACGCTCCATTTCAAGGGTTACAATGCAAATAAGACCCTAACTCGCAGTTTACTCATTGTGATCCAATGGCCATGGGTAGAATGCTAGTTAGGGACAAGTATTTTGAGATTCCAGAGGGGAGAGGTCAAAGGATTTGGTTGGTATAATACCACCAAGCCCTAGTCTCAATCGGTTGAGGGTTTAGATTAGATTTGATGCGTTTCTTTGAGCAGACAATGAACAATGATGAGATGATGAGTTGAAGTGCTGAAACTAGGTGTTTAAACATAGGAGAAACTTCCCGAAAAGTTGGAACCTTCCTGTGATCCCATTCTCCATACCTCTTTTATCAGACCAGTCTAACCTGATCAATTAGGCCTGTAACCAAGTAGGTGTTGAAGAGTGCAGGAATCGGGTGGAAATCCAATCTTTTTGAATCTGTTAGTGATCCCAAAAGGGTGTCTGAAACCTAAATTTGGTTAAAGTGTTGTTTGGTGTTATTTGGAGAAAAGTACTGAAAGATAATGAAATAGGGCTACTAACTAGTAGACCAGTGTCGGTAAGCCTGTGAAACCTATACTGGTAAAACTGTGAAATCTGTACCAAAAGACCCATACTGGTGGGCTTGTCTATTCCTCAAAAGCCAACACTTGTCTTGTACTTCAAATAAGCATTGTGGAAGATCTTGATAATTCATAGGAAGTGGGCAGGAGTGTGTATCAGCCCGGTTAGTAGTGAGAAGTTGATTTCACAGTTGAGGTGTGAAACATAACTGGAGGAAGAAGACCAGAGGTGTGTGGGTGGGTTTATCACCCTATTGCTACCAACCTCTACATCAAAATGGTGCCACCTTACAACACTCACCAATTTGATAAGGTTCATTGATTCCAATGGCCAGAAGTGCATGGACCTCCAGCAAGTTGATTTCTAACCACTTGTGATTGAAATTTTTTTATTTTTGAGCGATTTTTTAAAAAAATTGTCCTACGAGTTTTTTCGGTTTTTTCCCCTTTTTTGTTGTTTCGGTGCATTTAATTTTTTCTTGCACATTTGATCGTTATTCTAGCGCTTTTGATTTTTTCCGTAGCGCATACAATTAATGTTTTGGCATTTTTATGAGTTGGTGTACTGCATTTAGTTTAGGGTTTTTGCAGTTTAGGCAGGTCATGTTTCAGCGCATTTGATTGATTTTAGCACATGTGATCATTTTTCTTGCACATATGAGAAATTTGGTAGCACATTTAAAGTTTGTTCTAGCGCATATAAAAAAAAATTTAGTGCATTTAAGATAGAGAATGATTTTCTTATTTTGATGAATATTTGATTGATAAAAATGTCAATTTCTTGATGGTTTTGATGTGTACGATAATTCAAATGACTGATTGAGTTTGATTGACCTCACAATTAATGGGCATTAATGATATAAACTCAAAATTTGATGATTTGATAGATTAGTTGCGTGACTTCATGGTTGATGAGTGTCACTGATAGGGTGAGTTTGATTGACCTTATTATTGATGAGCGTAAATGATATAAACTCAAAAATAGATGATTGTGATAGATTAGTTGCATGACTTCATGATTGATGAGCGTCAATAATATAAACTCAAAAATTGATGATCGTGATAGATTAGTCACGTGACTTCATGATTGGTGAGCGTCACTGATAGGGTGAGTTTGATTGACCTCATGATTAATGAGCACCACTGATAGATGCTCAAAGACATTGATTAAAATCTCAAGTGAGCGGATAGGATAACTGATTGACTGATAGATGATTGAATGGATAAAGAACTGACATTTTGTTGATATTACTGTTAGGATAACCATTGGACAACATGAAGGGGGGGTGAATTAGTTGTCAACAGATTATAAAACTTTAAGCACACAAAACCTTTTACCAGAATGCATAAACCAAATATCGGAATAGCAGATATAACAATTAAGCATAAACATAAATCATAGAACAATTACCAACCATCCATAACACATAACACCATGATTTGTACATGAAAAACTGGTAAAGGGAAAAATGATGGTGGGAAGCCTACCCACAGTCAGATAATACTTCTGTAGCAAGTATGTGATTACAATAAGTAGGGCCCACACATGCATAAATGCCAAAAACTTAGAGCGCACTGCTCATCACAAAAGGATCCTCACTGACTACAAAATAAATCCAGACTACGATCAAGAAAAATGAATGAACTATAATAATAGCATCTCCTATGCCTGAGTATAGTTCTAGTTAAGCTCAATACCGGAGGTCTTAAACCTCTTTCACAAACCCAATTCAATCACCTGTGATCAACCAAAACCTCTACATATGATAATAACTTTATTCGCACACAGATAATCCCATAACCATAACCTACCACATATATAATCTACAAAGAGATCTTACATCATATTTATACCAACCTAGGACCTAAATAATTAGGTCAGCCACCTAAAAGATAATACAATAAATCCATTACATAATCCCACAAACCAATGATAAACCAAGTTGGCCTAAGACTGAAACAACATAAACCAAATAATAAATCCAATCGGTGACGCATCAAGAGCATCAACCAACACGTTACATAAATCGATCCATAACCTAACAGAATAACCACTGGACCTAAAATAGGTCACCATAAGCTAAATGAAACAACATGATTAACTGGAACATGAACATGATAATCATCAACATTCTAATAATCTAGAAGTTGCACCAACACCACTTATCGGATTCATCAAAAGATCTTCATCAAAGCGATGTCGGTAAAACCCTTATCGGTAACCAAAAGGCTTACTAGAATAAATGATAGCATCCAAATCATCAAATCCTGAACCAACTGAATGTGATACACATCAAGAACACATGAATAACCAATCCAAACCAATTCCAAGAACTAGACCAAACCCAAAGACAAATATCCAAATCAACATGATAATCCAACCACACTACCAGAAGTCGGTAGACAACAAAACAGCTAGTGTGGACATCAATGCAACACATAATCAATTCCTCCAAATTGCCAGCAATCTCCCCCTTTGGAATTGATGGCAACACTAGATGTGAAAAACATCCAAGTGCCAAGAAGTGTAAAACAAGTCTCCCCCAAAGGAAGACATCTAATGATCTCCCCAAAATTATATGACAATGAAGTTTTGAACCAATAGACCAAACTCCCCCTGTGAATGATATCCCTATTAAGCTCTATTTTGCACATATATATCTCTCCCCCTTTGACATAATTGCCAAAAATTTGACATAAACATCAAAGAAAAGTCATTAAACCTCTGAACCACATAGCTAACTACTCCCCCTAAGTAGGAGAATTACCACATCAATTCAAAATGAATAATAGTTCTAAAAATGCATGTTGGACTGATTCCAATCAGCATCACTCAAGTCTCTACCGAAGGGGCAAAAACTACCAATCTATCTCTGAAGTGCTCAAATGATTCCTTAGGCAAAGGTTTAGTGAAGATATCTGCAATCTTCTCTTTAGTGTTCACATAAACCAGTCTGACTTCATTAACTTCCACCTTCTCCTTCAAAAAATTATACTTCATAGAAATGTGCTTAGTCTTAGAATGAAATACTGGATTCTTTGATATGTCAATAGCAGTAGAGTTATCACAGTGAATAACTATCAGTTCATTACAATCTACCCTTATATCCTTCAACATTTGCTTCATCCATAGAATTTGTGTACAGTTAGTAGTAGTAGCAACATACTCAGCTTTAGTAGTAGATAAAGAATTACATGATTGTTTGTTGTTGATCCATGAAACAAGTTTCTTTCCAAGAAAGAAAGATCCACCAGATGTTCTCTTTTGGCTATCAACATCTCCATCCCAATCAGCATTTGTATATGCACATAGTGTAAAATCATCATTTTTAGTATACCACAAACCATACTCATTTGTTCCTTGCAAATACCTGAAAATCCTTTTCACCGTACTCTCATGATTCTCTCTTGGATCACTCTGATATCTTGATATAGTACAAATTGCATTCATTATCCAATCTAGTCTGAGTCAGATATAACAAACCTCCAATCATAAATTTATACCTTGTAGGATTTATCAGAGCCGATGCATCATTCTTTGTCAATTCCTCACTTGTAACCATAGGGGTACCAACCGGTTTGGAATTTTCCATACCAAATTTCTTCAACAACTCTCTAGCATACTTAGTTTGATATATTAAAATACCTTTATCATTCTGAGTAATCTGCAAACCTAAGAAAAATTCTATTTCCCCAATCATAGACATCTGAAATTCATTCTTCATATTTTCAGAGAATTCCATACATAACTTATCCTCGCCTCCAAAAATGATATCATCAACAAAGACTTCAAAAATCAATATGTCATCATCAGTAATCTTATAATATAAGTTACTATTAGCATTACCTTTAGTGAAACCAAGCTTCAAAAGATATTTGTCCAATCTAGCATACTAAGCTCTAGGGGCTTGTTTCAATCCATATAAAGCTTTCCTTAACCTGCAAACCATGTTTTTGTCATCTAAAAGTGAAAATCCATCAGTTTTCTCAATGTAAACTTCCTCTTCAAGATCTCCATTCAGAAATGCACACTTAACATCCATCCGATAAACCTTGTATTTCTTATGGGCAGCATAAGCAAGAAATAGTCTCATAGCTTCAATCCTAGCTACCAAAGCAAAAGTTTCATCATAATAAATTCATTCCTTTTGAGAATATGCTTTACATACCAATCTAGCCTTATTCCTCACAACTTGTCCATCCTCATTCAATTTATTCCTAAAAGCCCATTTAGTTCTAATAACATTCTTATTTTTAGGTCGGGGAACTAAAGTCCAAGTGTTGTTCTTCTCAATCTAATCTAATTCCTCTTCCATAGCTCTCATACAACATTAATCTTTACAAGCTTCAATAACTGATGTCGGTTCAACTTGAGAAATTAAACATACCTCATTAGTTTCCAACCTTCTACTTGCCATTACTACTTTGTTCTTGTCTCCAATGATCTGATCTTCTAAATGATTTTACCTTACATGCCTAGGAGTCTTCTGACTTTCTGTTCCTCTGCTCTGATCTTCAGTTACTATTGAATTTTCTACTATCGGGGTAATTAGTTCATCATTTTGTTTTGGTACAGGTTCTACCGGTTCAATTATGATCATTTCCACTTCCAGTTCTCTCTCATAAGTTCTAATTTGACCTTTGTACAACTCATCCACCTTGACATTAGCACTTTCCACAATTTTCTGCAATATTTTGTTATAACATCTATATTCTTTGCTTTCATTAGAATAACCAAGAAATATCCCTTCATCACATCTGGGATCAAAATTTCCAATGGAATCATCTCTTTTGATATGCCATTTACTACCAAAGATTCTCAAATACTTAATTGTAGGTGTATGACCAAATCATAACTCATAAGGTGTCTTACCGATGTCTCCTTTCATATGAACTCTATTAAATGTGTATATTGTTGTGCTCATAGTTTCTTTCCAATAGATATGAGGCAAATTAACTTCCATCATCATAGTTCTGGCTGCATCCTAGATAGTTTTGTTCTTTCTTTCCACAACACCATTCTGCTGAGGTGTCCGGGGTGCAGACAATTGTCTCCTTATCCCATGCTTCTCACAATAACTGTTAAATTCATTGGATGTGAATTCACCACCCTGATCTAACCTTAAGCATTTAATCTTCAACCATGTCTCTATCTCCACTTTATCTTTAAAGATCTTAAACTTTTCAAAAGATTCATATTTCTCCCTTAGAAAAGTAACCCACATCATTCTAGAATAATCATCAATGCTTAGCATGAAATATCTATCACCCTGAAAACTCTGTATTCTAGCATGACAACACAAATCAGTATGAATAAGACACAGAACATCATTAGATTTGTCTTGTATACTCTTAAAAGAAGTTCTGACTTGCTTTCCCATTTAACATTCCTTACATATTGAATTATAGGGTTTCACAATCTTAGGTATATCTCTAACAGCCTTAGTTGAACTGATCTTTATAATGCAATCAAAATTCACATGACACAACCTCTTATATCATAGCCAACTCTCATCAACTTGTGCAATCAAACATGTCTTCTCACCAGAGTTCAAATGAAAGATGTTACCTTTAGTCTATGTAGCGGTTGCAATCTCCAAACCAAATATGTTAATGATTTTGCATTTTTTATCCTTGAACTATAATTGAAATCCCTTATCCACCAACTGTCCTACACTCAAAATATTATGCCTTAAACTTTCAACATAATAAACATTATTAGTGTTATGCTTACCATCCAATGATATACTTCATGTTCGTCTGATCATACATTCTTTGTGACCTCCAAATCTAACCAGACCACCATCAAATTCTTGCAAAGATAAAAAAATCATTTTATCTCCAATCATATGATGTGAACATCCACTGTCTATCACCCATTCATCCTTGTCTTCAATTTTAGCAGCAAGGGCCTTTTCCTCATTTTGAACAACTGGTGTCGGAGCATCTTCCTTGATAGCCAAAAATACCCATTCCTTTCCACTGCCAGATTTACTAGTTAAATCTTGTGTCGGTTCATCATCAGAATCGGTCACACCTTCCTCATCCACATATTAACATGATTTGTCTTTTTTTCTCATGTACTTATGCTTTTTCTGATAATCATGGTTAGGCCTAAAAGATCTTCTAGCTTTCTCTTCAAATCTTGAATTCCTTTCTGGACATCTAGATGCAAAATGACCTATCTCATTACATGCAAAACATTTAAAAGGTGATTTTCCTTCATACTTACTTCTTGTTGGACCTTTAGGTACTCTTCTAGCAAATAGGGCTTGAAGTTTCTCAAACTCATCATCTTCTTTCTTCATTTCCTCTTGTTCCTTCACATATAAAGCTTTCCAATCACTCTTGTCAGTTGACGATGCAGATGTTTGAAAACCAGATTCAGTCTTTGTAGCTCCTTGAAGACCAAATTCTTCAAGCTCAAAAGAAGATAATTTTCCAACCAAAGTATCCATGTTAACAGAAGTGTTAGCCATTGTTCTCAGCTCATTAATTGCAGTAGCCTTCATCTTGTAAGCCGATGGAAAAGCTCTTGGTAATTTAGAAACAATCTCATCTTCACTCAGAGATCCACCACAACACTGAATTCCCATAACAATTTTATTAACTCTTTTCATAAAAGCGGTAATCCTTTCATCTTCTTCCATCTTTATATTCTCTTACCTCACCCAGTAACCATCAAGTTTAGCAATTTCAACAATAGGGTCACCTTCAATCAAAGCCTCCAACTTAACCCATATAGCCTTCGCAGATGATTGGTCAGTTAATACCATAATTTGCTAATCAGAAAGTCTAGTTAAAAGTGCTTCTCTATCTCTACAATCATTCTCAATGTCCTTATCCAAGGTTGTCGGAGGAGGATTTCCAGATGTCAGATTATGATGAGTATAGCCTTTCTATGTGACCTCCCAAATCTCTTTCCAAATACATCTCAAATTTGTCTCCACCTGAATCTTCCATACCCTGTAATTTGTCAAATCAAGCTTAGGGGTTTCTCTCCAGAAAACTAATGCAGTTGAACTATTAGTTGCCAAAGGATATTCCTCAATCAGTTAAGCTTTTGCAGAGAGGACCAAGCTCTGATACCATTTGTTAGGATAACTGGTGGACAACTAAGAGGGGGGGTGAATCAGTTGTCAACAGATTATAAAACTTTAAGAACATAAAACCTTTTACCGGAATGCATAAAACAAAATACCGGAAAAGAAGATATAACAATTAAGCATAAACATAAATCACAAAACAATTACAAACCATCAATAACACATAACATTGTGATTTGTACGTGGAAAATGCGGTAAAGGGAAAAACCGCGGTGGGAAGCCTACGTCAGATAATACTTTTGCAGCAAGTATGTGATTACAATAAGAGGGTCATGTTGGGAATCATTAAATTTGAGTCAATTTTAGAGGCCTATTTCAAAAATTTGCTCTACATTTCCAAATGAGTCAGCTTGAATGGCCTAGTTAGGGAGAGGGCAAAATGGAGCCAGTTGATTTTCAGGGGGTAAGGCTCGAGAAGCATGTCTTACACCTTTCATTTGGCCTATGCAGTGATGTGAAACTTTCAAATTTCAGTTTGGATCATTTTATCGGGGACCCATTTCGAGGGGTGAGCTGAAAGTGCATTTTAGGCACAAATGCAGATTTTATCGAGTAGCCTACTTTGAATGCTTATATCTTTTGCCCTGTTGATTGTCATGAAGAATTTCAATTTGGGAAAAAATTCTATGCATAAATTTTATTCATCATGCAAATTTTCAAGTCTTTATGAATCCATTTGCTCAGTTTTTGAAGATCAATCCATTTGCAGTTTGTGTGGTTTGACTAGTCCCTGTTTCAGCTGCTAGTCGGAGCCCTGTTTCGCATAAGTGTAAAAGTTGCCTCAATGAGTGACATGACAAAAATTTTGCTCTGGGTTATTATTGGTATAAATAACAAGCTATGTTTCCAGTTTCAGGCTCCTACCAATCTGTTTAGTCGGTTTTCAAAAGGGTTCATTGAGCCATCATTTTCAGTCTTCCGCACTTTCATTGCTATATTAGTTAAAGTAGCCATTTTCACGAGCGCATTATTTGTACCCAGTCAGACTTTTGATCAAACTGAGAATTCAAAGATTTAATATGTACTTCAAGGTACCTATGTTTCAAATTTGAGGGTCTACGGAGGTCATTTGATATTTTTTAGAAAGGCATCATGTGTCGCCAAAACATTGACTTCATCAGGTCCGCAGTGTTGACAAAGCCAGTTGGTCATTTTCGACAATTAATATCTCTTCGCTCAGGACTCACCTTGAGAAACCGTTTGGTAAAATTCATGCTTGTATATCAGAGTATGCGCCTGTCAGATGGTGAGGTCCAAAAAGGTGTTTTGACAAGCTTGAAAATTACATCTTCGCAATTAAATGCGAAAATGTGGCGCAAGTGCCTGAAAGTTGTAAAACTCAATTTAGTGATCCGAAAAATGGTGCCAATCGATTCCAGAGGTATGTTTAAGGTTCGTGAGGCATTTCAGAGTTCATTTGCATGAAAATGAAATTTTTTTTTGTCGAACCCACTTTGGGGTCCGACCTGGCTCATGCCCGTGCATTAAATTTTATGGTGAAATGTTCTTATTTCATGGCGAGGCATATCAATATTGGCTCGATTGCAATTCGCCAGTTGGACAGTGAGAGAGACTCCAACACCAAATGTGAATTTGAATATGGCAAATTAGAGAATTTTAACATCAAGGATGCTGCTGGAGGCTCATACAAGATGAGTGATTAGATGTTTTATTGTAAATTTGAATGAGAGCTATTTGGAGATCCACTGTTTTGGGTTGGAAAGGGAATATATGACATACTAATGCAAGATGGCAATATAAGTATTCAAGAAAAGGTCCATCCTCCTTCACGTGGCAGAATGGGCAATGTTCAGCAGTGGAAAATACTTAGAAAGGCAAATTGCAATTGGCATAAAAGCCAATCCTCCCTGTTGTGCGTAACATAGACCAAGCTGCAGAAAATTTGAAGTAAATGTTATTGGTATAAAGCATTCCTAGTTTCTAGATTGGAGAGGTAGCATTGAAATAAGAGGAAATGTGTAGCAAATGGCCATTCTTCTCCCTCTGTGCCAAATTGGAGGGGGTTTTCTTTGAAACTTCCAAACAAATAGCATGGCAAAGTTAATTGCAGTCCTCCCTCCCTCATGTGGCATGTGAAATGTTGAAATCTTCTTAACAAATACATTAACAGGTCCAATCTCCCCTCTGCGTGGTCTTTCCTTGTTGTGTGGTGGAGTGGTAGAAGGAGTGTAGCAGAAATTTTAAGCAATGCTCATGTGGTGTTGAAGGGGGCAGCAAGGAAACAGCCTGCAGTTCCAAATGCTTCACGTGGTGGTTGAAGAAGAGACTGCAAAAATCAAGCAAATACAAACAGTCTTCAGTAGCCTCCTCCCTCACGTGCCCTCCAAGCATCATCCCTCTGTGGCATGGTGGAATATGTTGAGATTTTTTAGAAATATTTAGCAAAGGCGCCATTAAAAGGCAATGGAAACCTTCAAAATGCACAGTTACAGGCAAAAACGTTTATCCCACATTGGCTGTGGAGTGAACTTTTTTGATATTTATAACCAAAGGCACACTCATCTAATATGTCAAAGCTTAACGGATTTTGACGGATGGTGTTGAGTGCCCAAGGTAGACCCCACGCACATGGGTGCGCTTCTTGAGGTAGCTAAGGAGGCCGACAAGTGGCGATCAGGTGGACCCCACGCAGGCACTGATCCCAAGGTAGGCAAATTTTGCAGAGAAGAGATGGCTTAACCAATGAGCAGGTTGTAGAGGATCCGATGAAGCACGTTGATTCGCAAGACAAAGATGCTTGCCAGTTAAACCCTACAAAATAGCGAAAAGAGGTAAAGGTCGAGCATTTTCCAAGGAGATCAACGGTCGGTGCGATTTCGCGAAAGAAAGATGCTCGCCGGTTAAGGTTCGCAAAATCACGAAGAGTTAAAGTGCATGCATCTTGCAGAGGATCCAACGGCTCGCGTGACTTCGGAGCCTGAAGATGCACATCGGTTAAACCCTACAAAATGGCGAAAGACAGGTGGCGGGTCCAGCTCGTGGGTCCCAGTGACATGAGGCTGAGGTGGCGCACAGGTGGTAGACACATGGTGATGACATGGCGATGAGCAAGCAGCCTGGTGGCGGACACGTTGCAGAGTGATGAAGTGTCATCTGAGGTGGCACTCAGTTGATCCCATCAGCAAATCGGAGGCTGCCACGTGGCAAGGCGTCAAGCCAAAAAATGCATTGAAAAATCAAAATAAAATATATAGTTTCAACTATATAAGAAATTCGAAAAATTTAAATGATGGCTTGCTAGAAAGGATTAATTCGCCGAGGGGTTGTTTTTTGTCTGAAATGGCAAGTATTATATACCATTGGAAAGCCCTCGGAATGAGGAATGCAGTTATGAATTTTGTTTCAACAAATATTAGATATTTCGAGAGTAGTTTCCATTGGAAAGAAGGAGATATTTTTGCAATTAGGGAAAAAGAAGACACTTGGCATGTTCTGATAGATTCTGATCTTTTTCCCTCTCCTTCTTATTCCCAATTCTTCTCAATTGTAGAGGTTCCTAAATTTTGGAGGAAGTGCTCCAATTTTCATGGCTTCCATGTTCAGGGTATAGAGGTTACATTGCAGGATGACAGATTGTTTTTTAGTTGCAGGTCTTACTTGTGTCAGGCATGAGTAAATTTCCCATAGTATTGTCTATGTGCATGCATTTCATTGTTATGAATTGAATCCTCAAGGAGGCTTATAATTTGTCATCTCAAGGAGATTGTATGATTGTTTGTAGGCATTCTTTAGTGAAGAGTTTAAATTCTATAATCAATCATAAACAATGGAATGTGTCCCAGATCTGATAATTTTGTGAATGGATTGAGTAATGCATTAGTATAAGGTATTAATGCAGGGATATCTTGTACGGAAAACAAATTTGCAGCTATGATTGGCATTTTGTAGTTCTGTGTGTGACTCTGTTGTCCAATGAACAAGGCACTAGTCTTTGAAAAATTTGGGGATGGTTTTAGATATACAAAATTAAAGATAAATCTATTTCCCTTTGTGTTTAGGGGTTGTGTTCTTTTCATTCAAAGCTTTGTTTTCATTTATGGTTTATACAGATTTAGCCAATCTGTAGTGTGTTTCTAAATTGGATGAGCTTGTGGAATGGTTTGTTTGCTTTGTTGATGCTTTCATGGTGATTAAATGAGTTAATTTCATGCATCAAAAGGGTGTCCCCCCCTAGGTCTAGCAGAACCTGAAGTGCAGGAGGATCAATTAGGGTCCTATGTTATGTTGTCCAAGCCCTGATTTGTTTCATAGACTAAAATTGGCCATTTCATAGAAGGATTGCAGGTGTACTTGGGTTAATCACTTTTGGTGAACAACAGGTCCTACACATGCAGGAAGGCCAACAGCCTAGAGCACACTGCTCATCACAAAAGGAGCCTCAGTGACTACAAAATAAATCCAGACTACAATCCAAAAATATGAATGAACTGCAAGAATAGCATCTCCTATGTCTGAGTACAGTTCTGGTTAAGCTCAATATCAGAGGTCTTAAACCTCTTTCACAAACCCAATTCTATCACCTATGATTGACCAAAACCTTTGCATATGATTACAACTTTATTCGTACATAGATAATCTCATAGCCATGACCTACCACATATATGATCTACAAAGAGATCTTACATCATATTTATACCAACTTGGGACCTAAAAAATTAGGTCAGCCACCTAAAAGATAATACAATAAATTTGTTACATAATCTCGCAAACCAATGATAAACCAAGTTGGCCTTAGACCGAAACAACATAAACCAAACAATAAATTCAACCGGTGTTGCATCGAGAGCATCAACCAAAATGTTACATAAACCGGTCCATAACCTAACAGAATAAGCATCGAACCTAAAATAGGTCACCACAAGCCAAATGAAACAACACAATCAACTAGAACATGAATCTGATAATCATCATCATCCTGATAACCTTCCACTTATCAGATTCATCAAAAGATCTTCATCAAAGCATTGTTGGTAAAACCCTTACAGGTAACCAAAAGGCTTACTAGAACAAATGATAGCATCCAAATCATCAAATATCGAACCAACTAAATGTGATACACATCAAGAACACATGAATAACCAATCCAAACCAATTCCAACAGCCAGACCAAACCTGGAGACAAATCTCCAGATCAACATGATAATCCAACCACTCTACCAGAAGCCAGTAGACAACAAAATAATTCACGTTGACATCAATGACAAACATCAATGCAACACATAATCAATTCCTCCAAATTCGCAACAATTATGTTGTAGGAGGATTTAGGTGTGTTGATATCTCAAGAATGATACCTGAAGACATTTTCGATGAGAGGAGATCTCACGGATGCAGACAGAGCTATCATCGATTCACGTGGTTTATCACACATTTTATTCATACCCCTTTATAGGATGAATAGGGGATTAGTGACTGGTTTGGCTGAGAGGTGTTATAGTGACCACAACATATTTCACTTTCCCACTAGAGAGATGGTGGTGACTCCTGAGGATGTTTATAGGATTATTTGCATCTCGTTAACTAAAGAGATAGTTCAGTACAATCATCATGAGATGGGGAGGACAAATTCCTTGCATAGGGTCTTTGGAGATGAAGATATTGAGGGGTCGGATATCCTTTGCGAGTATATGGTGGAGTTCTATAAGCCTTTGCCTTCTATCCTGGCTGGTTTGGATGGAGGTTTTCTATATCCAGATAGGAGATCTCATGGATTTGTAGTGGGGTGGGATAGATTTTGGAGAGAATGGTTACACATGGTATTTGGTATGCTTGGGGGATTTGCATATTGGCACGCCTTTATCATGATTTGTATCAGGTGGTATATGACAGGGCTGCTAGTTTATTAGTGGGAGTCACCTTATTACATATATGGGCCTCAGAGCACATACTAGTGACACAACCAGTTGCGGTTCAAGCACGAGCACCAAGACATGCTTATATACATGCATACACAGTGTAGTTTCCTAATCGATGCTAGGGAAAATAGAGTATTGGAGACGGTCCTTAGACGATCTAGTTAGTGTGACATGGAGACCCTATCTTGATTGTAAGGTCTTGTAGGAGGACGTTCTAGACGTACCATGACTTTGTCATGCTAGACATTTGTTAGTCGAACCCCCTATATTATTGAGAGATTCATCCTAACTAGTGTGTGGAGGCAGTATGGGTGGACCCAAGGTATTCCTCAAGGTTCTGCTACGTATTCTCGAATGCACAAGGACAGAGAAGAGTTGATTCCTTCATTGGATTTTGAGACAGCCAAAGCAGAGTTTTATGCATTGTCATATTCAATTTGGGATATGGCTTTAGATATATCAAATGGGGGCATGACTCCATAGTATTCCTAGTATATGGCAGAGCAACCATTTCCATGATTGAGGGGTCCTAGGGATCTTATACATCCCTTAGAGGTTGTTGATGATGAGGGAGACCGACCTTGATGACGAGGATGGAGATAGTGAGCAGGAGAGGCAGGTGGTTGAGGTTGGGGGAGACTGGAGGCAGGGGTATGGAGAGGAGTGGCTGGGAAAGGAGATTTTGGGAGAGGGAGATGTGGTGGTGGTAGTGATGATGGTGAGACAAAGGAGGAGGAGGAGGAGCCTTTGGTGTGGAGGGAGTTATCAAATAGACCTATGACTTCGGTCTCACTATAGGATGTGTCGATACAGGGAGGAAATGATCCTCAGTCATCACAATAGTATTTGGTTCAAATTACAATGTCACCCCATCAACAGTAGGCACAGGTAGTTGCATGTCAGAGCATGGTTCAGGGATTGTAGGGACATGTAGGGAAGTTACAGCGATAAGTTACTTAGCTACATGCTGAGAGAGATGCAACGATTGAGCGTTATGGATGCACTGAGGCCCTTGCTGATAGATTAGAGAGGACCACTATTGGGACTATCACAAGGAAGACCATTCAAGAGATCTAGTACCTAGCCAAGAAGGCTGAGTATTACCAGAAGCTATAAGAGGAACTGGTTCTTGTTGATCAATGTGCCTTGAGCTATGCACAGGTTTCAGGTATGAGGTCTGGATGGAACCGGTCACGCACCGAGAGCATGGGTGTCACAGGTCCACCTCACAGGGATCCCATAGGTAGAGATCTAGATACTGGTACATCCAGGACAACAACAGGAGGTTCAACAAGGCCTACAACATCTGGAGGGAGCACTGCCTAGATTTATGGGCCTTATTTATGATATATACACACTTTTAGAGACATTCAATGATTCATTTTTGGCTTGAGATGTATCTTTCACATGTATTTGACATAATTATATACTTGGATATTGATCAATGCTTTATGATATGATAAGCAGCAGATGATTGGATGCATGTTACATGATAGATGATTTCAACTTTATTTATATGATAGATGGATGCATGTGATTCTATTCTATATGCTTTATTTACATAATGTGATTTCTATTCTATATACTTAGATGGTTAGTTGATGATGTGATATTCCTATTTGATTGAGATATATGCATTTGGTCTTCTTCTCATATGATGATGAATGGATGCACTCTACATGTTGAGATGCTTATATGACGCTTTTTATACATCATGGTTATACAATTATGAAATTTATATATGATTAGATTATAGATCATGATGGTGCTTGCTTAATAATGATGGTTATGTGATGATGTAATATAATGATGCATGATATTTACCAATATGTGAGTTGTGCAAATGATATTATGATCTTATCTGCATGTGATGTTGATTAATGAATGCAATTGAGGTGAAATGCATTGTGCAATAATGAACTAAATGATTATGAATGCATGAATTGAGATGCGACTAAATGATATGATGAAAAATGACTAAATGAATTATTATGAATGCTATTGATCAAAATGCAGCTAAATGAAATGACAAGATGGAAATGTTTTTAAATGCAACTAATTGAATTACACGATGGAAATGTTTTTAAATGCAACTAAATGAATGACATGATGGAAATGTTTTTAAATGCAACTAAATGCATGACAAGATGAAAAAAAATTTGTTGATACCAAGTGTACTCAATCATTAATAAGAAATATAATGACTTGGAGAATAACCAACTTATGACATGAGCCTCAGAAAATTCCTTTAATGATATGCAATGCAAATGCCATGTTAATATAATGAATGCAAATCTGAAGATTAATGCAACAGACATCATTTTTTATTATCCTACTATGATTTTTATCACCATTGAGATTTTAAAATGTTTGAAGATAGTACAAACATCAAGGTATAATTGAACCATGATGACCTAAGTACTTCTTACATGAGTTTTAATTTGCAAGTTTTACAAGCATCTAGGTATGATTAACCGAGATGACCTCAGTATTTCTTGTGTTAAATAAACAAGAGTTAATCATTTTCATATGTGAAGTGGAATGGTCCTCGATGATTACTTTGTTGATTTTCTCCTTGGACCCATTCACATATGTCTAAAACTCAACTCTCAATTAGTAGACAAATAAAATATCATGCCCCGTCCTTGCTCCTCTAGTCAATGACATACTGGAGTTGCTTAGGAAACGTGATAGCAATGTTGGCATATGTGCAGATCATGGTGACATGATGATATTGTAATGTTGTCATTGATGTCAATATGTTGAAGTATGAACTGGTATGTTGTAGTAAGCAAACTGGCAAGAGAACCGATATGATGATGTAAACCGGTATATGTGAAAAAGTGAAGCGGTATGTTTGTTCAAGGTGAACCGGTATGTTGGAATGAGAACCGAAAAATGGAAGTTTTGTATCGAGGTTTCATTTGGCATGACTACCGGTTGGTAGTCTCAGCTTTAGGGTTTCCGGTTGATGCATTCCAAGATTGTGCGATTCAATCGATGACATCTTGTGATGAGTTAGCATTGTAATTTAGACCAGATAAGTGTTGCCATGTTAGCCTTGTGTGCGTGAAGGATTTCCTTGAGGATCTTGCATGGAGATTGATCCTATCTACCTTGGGAATGTGCGAAGTCTCTGTAAACAATGGAGAGCGCATGATGAGTTATCAGCTTCCTCAAGCGGCAAAGAATGAACGTTGGAGAACGTCTTGAGATCTGTTCAAGACTGTTATATTTGATGCAGTATGATTGACGGTCAGGATTGAACTGACTGGATTGTAAAACCTAAATGCTTAGGGTTTAGGGTTTATGCTACCAACCTATCTATTTCCTATAAGGTCGATGATATTTTTCATTTTGAATTTGTTGGCAAATGTTATGTGTGTATCCCAGTGAGTGATACTTGATTCTTGCCAGAACGGAGAAGTGTGTTGATACCTGTAGAGTGTGATTGCAGAAGAAAAGGAGCTAAAGAGGATATGTCTTGGCATTAAGTGTTGTTATCAGATCAGTGTATTACTTGTTGACTTCTAACCATTTCAGCAGTTGGAAAATCCCTTAACCGAGTAGCTTTAATCGTCTTTTGTGTAAATCCTTTAACAGGGTGACTCAATTCAATGAGTTCTTCAAATCCTCTTGCGAGGTAACCTTTAACAGGGTTCTAACCTTTAACGGAGTATTTAGCCATCCCTTAACCAGGTGATCCCTAGCAAGATCAGTTATCTGTTGGTTTAATCTCAAAGTGATTTGTCCTAACTAGGTCTAGGATTTTGCCCCCCAGTCCAAAAAAAAACCTTTTATTATGGATATGTACGATGATCACCAAGCCATGATGAAACGTTGTTGCAATGCCTGAATATTTACACAATGCTTTATTATGGATATGTATAATGATGGTGAATGTATGGATGCATGCACTATGTACCAATAGATGAAAGAATCAATCTATCATAAATAACGCATATTGTCAGGTTTTCACCATTTGCTTTTATTGCACTTTTTGATCAATTTTTTTTTTTTGTTTTTTAAATTATTTTTTGTATATTTTCTTTTTACCCGTGCATTGGATGACTTAGATGTAGAACTTATTGAGGTGGATTCTATTGATAGCCTCTTCAAACAGATCCCCTTCAGGTGTAGACAACTGATATGCCCCAGATCCATATGCAAATACGATGACAAAAGGACTTGGCCAATTAGCTTCAAATTTTCCCTTCTTTTCTCGATCTTGTTGATTGCGAGGATTCTCCTTTAGTACCAAATCACCAACCTTGAAACATCCTTGACCTTACTTTGTGGTTGTATCTTCTTGACATTCTTTATTGATAAACTTCTAGATGATCAAAAGAATGTTAACAACATTCATCTAGCAACTCCAACTCTTGCAGTCTGGCTACCCAATATTCTTCATCTGGAATGAGTCCTTTCAATGATACTCTTAGTGAAGGTAACTCGACCTTAATGGGTAAGATGGCTTATGATCCATCCACAAGGGCATATGGTGTGGCTCCAGTAGGTGTTCAGATGCTAGTATGGTATGCCCACAAGGAAGGGTATAGTTAGATATGCCAATTGTAGCCAGCATCATTAACAGTTTTCTTTAAGATTTTCAGAATGGTCTTGTTTGAGGCTTTTGCTTGGCTATTCCCTTGGGGATAGTAAGGTGTGGAAAATAGATGATGTCTATGGAATCTATCACAAATTTATTGCACATCTTGGTTCTTAAAGGGTCTACCATTGTCAGTGACAATGGAGATAGGAATGCCATAACGATAGATAATATAATACAGGATGACCGATGACAGTGGTTAATGGGAGCTTCAATCCACTTTATAAAATACTTGGTGGTTGTGATAGTGAACTTTTGGCTATTTGAGAAAGAAGGATGAATCTTACCCATGAGGTCAAGACCCCATTGACAAAAAGGCCATGTAGGGGTTAATGATTGTAGTTCTTGTGCAGGTGCATGTATGAAATTTCCATGAATTTGACACTTCTTGCACTTTTTTAGCAAACCGAAAAGAATCTTTCTCCATGCTCAGCCAATAGTATCCCATTTGGATAACCTTCTTAGCTAGAGTAGGACCACTTGAATGAGTACCACAAATACCCTCATGAACTTCTCATAAGGCAGTTTCAGATTCGTCGCATTCAAGACTCCTAAGGAGAGTGCCATCAAGACCTCATTGATAAAGTGTATCAACTATTAGAGTGTATTAGGCTGCTTGACAGATAAAATTTCATTTCTAGTTTTGGGATAGATCAGGTGGAAGGGTATTCTCTTTCAGATATGTATAGATCTTCCCATAGGTTGATGAATCAGGAACAACTAAATGGCAAATAATTTGGGAATCGAAATCATTGTATGCGGGGGTAAACAATTGTTCCATCAAGAATTTGTAATGATTTTGCTTTTCAAGAATTTATAGAAGCGAAGCAATGGTTGCCATGGCATCTGCAACTTTGTTGTCTAATCTTGGAATTTGTTCAAACTTGATCTAAACAAAGTATTTCTTGAAGTCATCTACCATTCTCTTGTATGGCGTCAGCTTGTCATCTTTTGTTTGATATTCATTATTTACTTGGTTGATAACTAGTTGAGAGTCTCCATAGACTTGTAATTATGTGATTTTCCATTCCACTGCTACCTTGATACCAATCACTAATTCTTCGTATTCAACCACATTATTTGTACAAGGGAACATCAACCTGTAAGACTTTGGAATTGTGTGTCCCTAAGGAGTAACAAATAAGATTCTAGCACTTGATCCATGTTGATTGTAAGATCCATCAAAGTATAGTTTTCAAGGGTGTGTTGTAATTGTAAGAACATTTGCATCAGGTTATTCAATGTGCATGGGATGATCATCTTGTAATGGTGCTTAACCTCGCTAATATGTGATCACTTGACCCTTGATTACTCTTCTATCCACACATTGAATGTCAAATTCACTCAATATTATTACCTATTTTGTTAGTCTACATGTTAATGTTGTTTTGCTGAGAAGATATTTTAGTGGATCAATCTTGGCTATCAGCTTGATTGTATGTGTTAACATATGGTGTCGCAATTTCTGAGAAGGAAACACCATTGCTAAACATGCTCTTTTAATGAAAGTGAAATTAAGTTCATAGCCATTGAGTGTCCTGGTGATGTAGTAAATAGTTGTTTCTTTTCTAGTAGAATATTCTTGTGCTATCAAAGCTATCAAAGATACCCATGTAGGTGATATGTAGATTAAAAGTGGCTTTCCCTCTATTGGTAACATCAATATAGGTGGATTCATCAAATATTGTTTCAGTTGATTAAAGAATTCTTCACATTTTTCATCCCACTTGAAAGGAATATTCTTATGCAACAAATGAGTAAAAGGGTGACATATGTCAGCCAATTGGGAGATGAATCTTCAAATAGATTGTATTCTTCCTTATAGAGACCTTAGCGGATTGATGTTCCTAGGAGCTGACATTTCCATGATTGCTTGAACCTTCGTTGGATCTACTTCTTTGCCTTTAGCTGAGACTATGTATCCCAATAGATTTTTCAGATGTGACTCCAAACACACATTTTTTGTATTGAGTGGCACATTGAACTTTTCTAGATGCTGAAATTTCTTATCCAATATCTCTATATGTCACTCTCTAATGAGTAATTTTGCTAGTAGGTCATCTACATAATCCTCCATGGATGTGTTCATCATGTCATGAAAAATTGTAGTCATTGCATGCTGATAGGTCACTCCTGCATTCTTTAATACAAAAGGCATGACATTCCAACAATATGTACCCCACAGACATGTGAAAGCTATTTTATCTTGATCTTCTGGTGTTATTTTGATTTGATTGTACCCTGAAAAACCATCCAAGAGAAATAGCATAGAATATCTTGTTGTTAAATCTACAATGATGTCTATGTTGGGAAAGGAAAATAATCCTTTAGAAAAGCCTTGTTGAGATCCCTAAAATCTGTACACACTCTAACGCTCTTATCTAGTTTAGACACAGGTACAATTATGATATCCACTCTGCATAGTCAATTGGTTGGATGAATCTCGCATCTAACAAATTCTTCAGTTCTGCTTTCACTACTAGAGCTATGTGAGGATGCATCTTTCTTATTTTATCCTTTACTATTTTTGTTCTAGGAGGTATGGATAAGTGATGCATTATCAAATTAGGATCCAACCCTGGCATATCAGTGTAGGACCAAGCAAAATTGATTTGTCTTTCCCTGAAAAACTTGATGAAATCCAGTCTTTCTTGTTATGTCAATGATGCAGCTAGGTGTATGATCTTTGTTATTTCTTCAGTGCCAATTTTCCTTGCTTCTATGGGCTCAATCAACATTGAAGATCTTTCCTGATAATGTTTGGGAAGAGTGTCAATTCTCTCATCCTTCAGTGCCTCGGAGAGGTTTTCACTGTTGGATGCCCCCTTTTTTTTACTTTGTCATGATCTAATACTACCATAGCATAGTTTTCACCATTATATCTATTATTTATTTTATTCATTTTGTGACTAAGATACTTGGTACTCTCCTGATTGTGAGCTTCATTATTAAACTCACTAGTAGAATTTGTTTTGGGATTTACAGAATAGAGATAATGAACAATAGCGTCATCATCTATAAAGGTGGGTATATCAAGAGGCTTGTTTTGTTCCCAATCAATAAGTTCTAGATATACCAGGAGTAGGGAATTGTCTGGTTGGTCAAGGTCAAACGGAAAATTTGAGGTCTATGATGTTACTCTCCTCAAGATTGTCAATCTCACTCGATATTTGATCGTTCTCACTAGAGTCATCGTAAATATGTCGTGATCCAAATTCCAATGGTCAAGACCCTAAGATTTGTCCCTCATTGAGTACAGGTGCATATGTTGTACCACATCAATATTTTTATCTTCACATGATTATTCAGAAGGTGAATCTTATTCCCATTCACTTGAGTCTATTTTAGAACTAGCTTGTACTTTGTGGATTTGTTCATAAATATTTTTAGTGGCTTTTTCATTTTTATCTTCTAAGTATCCCAGTACTATCTTGTCTCTTGTATTGGAAGAAGTGGGTTGTATTGGTTCTACAATGCCTTCTTTTCATTTTCCAATAGGACATTTTCCATTGTACCCCATCTTTTGCATGATCTTGTATCTGTTACCATGTCGATTTGTTGGTAAGCTTATATTTAAGGCCTCCTCTTTAGATTCATCTTAATATTTGTACAGCCATTTTAGGACATCTTTGTCATTATTTTCATCAACTAGAATACCTGCTTTTACAAATGCACCATCAAAAATATTGATTGGTTGTGAAGATTGTTGTTTGGATGTTGATGGTTGTCCTTATGACCTTGGAGAAGTTGGTAACTTTGAGAGACATGAAGACTGCTCAAAAGAATACTCTCCAATCTCTTTGTCTTTCAATTGATTTTTTTTTTAAACTTTTTGATAAAGAAGTGGATAGACTCTCCTTACTTTTATGACTTGAGGAACTAGAAGCAAGAGACTCCCTGTAATGTGGTACAATAACATCTTGGACTAGTTTGAGATTGGTGCAATATTGGAATGGATTGGAGTTCACTGAGATTGTGATTTCCTATCCATTATAGGGGAACTTCAATAATTGGTGGTATTTTGATGGATATTGATTTAATTTCATGAATCCAAGGTCTACCCAAGAGTATGTTTTAGGATAAGTCTATGTCTAGGACTTGGCATAGTGTATCTTTTTTAACCGGTCCCACTCTTATTGGTAACACCACTAGTCCTTTGGAGGATCTTTCTTCATCATCATAATCCTTTATAATGATCTTTCTTTTTGGATCTATTACATTTTCTAAAAAACCTAATGCACAAATAAGAGTTAAGGTACATATATTTAAATCGGGCCCTCCATCTATTAGAACACGTTTGACTCAATTTTTAAAGATTAAGACCTCAATATGAAGTAGAGTATTGTGTGGATGACTCAACGATACATCATCTCTCTAAAAAAATGATAGATAATGAGGTGTGGTTAAATGCCCCACCATGGCTTGGAATTGAGTGGTATCCAAATTGGTAGGTATTGTGGTATCAGGTAGAGCTTTCTCTAGTATGTCTTTGTGTGTAGGTGAGATTTTGAGAAGTTATAATATGGATATATGTGCTAGATTCTTTTGTAATTGATCCATTATGTTTTATTGATTTGGAGGTGGAGATATTTTCGGTGTGGTACCTTTCAAAATTACTTTAGTTTGACTCCTTATAGTCACATTTACAGGTGTGTTTTCTTGTTTATCTTTGATTTTGATAACATTAATTTGTGTGTCAGCTACTGAAATGTGGTTAATCACATTGTCATAGATGTAGTTTACCTTGGCTCCTTTGTTTGTTGAAGAAGATTCTCCTTTTTCATAATTTGGAAGAGGGTTCTTGAAAGCTCCATGGTCATCATTTATCTTATGTCCCTCCACAATTATGTCACCTCTATCTATCAAATCATGTACCAAATATTTTGATCTTCGACAATCATTTGTTCTATGCCCCTTTCTTCTATGGAAATCGCAATAATTTGCATCATTCCACCATGATGGTTGGACTCTTGGTTCAAAATCTCGTGCATTAGGCAGTGCTATGAGAATATTTGCAAGGAGTTCTTTAAAAGTTGATTCAAATAACTACCCCAAGGGTGTGAATTTCCTTCGAGGTGGATTAGGAGGTGGTTTAGGTATATTGTTCTCTTGATTGTTTGTGGGCATGGTAGCTAATAGATTTAGGATGGGTTGTTTTGGTTTTACGTTGTGTGCATCAACCACACCATCATTGACAATGTTTTTGTTCCTTGTCCAGAATTTTGACATGTCATTGTTGTTATTGTTGGTGTGATTATTGGAATAGTTTGCTCCTTCTTTGTAAATCTTTATTTCTCCTTTCTTAACCAAGGCTTCTTCAATTTTGATTCCATTCTCAATGAGATTGTTGAATTTAGGTGGACATTGTAATTAAAGTGCATAGCTCATCCCATTATTTAGGTTATGGAAAAAAATGTCCATCTTCTCTTGTTGAGGTATAGGTCAAGAATATTTCGAAGATAATTATCTCCATCTTTAAAAGAAAGTGAGGAAAGACTCTCCACTTTTTGGTCTTGTGTTTCATAGATGAAGCATGTTTATTTCATGTTCAATGTTGTACGAGTAGTGCGTGAAAAATTTATCTACTAATTCTACAAATGTTTTGATACTGGGAGTAAGTTTTGAGAACCATTCCTTGGCTTTTCCTCCTAGGCTCTTTGGAAATAACCTCATCAAGTAAGTGTCATTGTGGGATACCTCCATGCTTGCTGCACAAAATTCTCTAGCATGGTCTTGTGGATCTATTTTGCCCCTGTATTTGTCATATTTAGGGGTTTCAAAGTTAGGAGGAAACAAAATCATGTGTAAGCTCCTATCAAAAGGATATGGGCATATGTCTTCTAAGGAGTATGTTTTCATTGTTTCTTTTTGCATGTCAAGCATTTTTTGTTGGAGGACTTGAATTTGTTGAGTCAATGCATCTAATGGATTGTTTTCTTTACTCCCTGAGTTAGTATCCCTTTTCTTTAGATCCTCTTTTAATTTGGTTACATCGAAATCAATGGGTAGTTTAACACCTTGATGTGCCAACATGAGGAAGTACTTCTCTTTATCAGATTCTAGGACCTTTTCCATGAATTTATGAGATTTAGGATCTTGTTGGGCTTCTTGGATCAACTCATCTGATATCTCTTGTACCTCTGAGTCTTCATATTTGTGAAGAGGGTTGTCTTCTCTACCTTCCATGGTTGATTGTGTTTCCCTTTCCTTCTCTTTGAGTTTTTGTTTTTGAGCTCTAGTCAATATAGGCATGCAAGTGATTCAATTGTGAATGTTTTGAAATGTTTTTAATTGCAAATACTTGTTTGTCTCAAGTCTACAAAGTCAGAATATGAAATTATGATGTTTCCCTATTGATATGACAATGTATGTCAAGATGTAAATTAAGTTTCCTGATTGAGGATGATAGATCTTGATTTTGAAGCTTAATTGGTTTGACTAAGTTGAATGGATAAAAAAAAGTATTTGGTTTGTGTGTTTTGAAAGGTATAACTAGATCACTTGTTAAAATTTGGTCGGTTTTTCTCAGAAAAGGTTTATATGATAATATGAACCGAAAGAGGACTAAAAAGGGTATTCGAAACAAGTTTTGGATTTTGCACAAAATATCAAGAAGTGCCCCTTGTCTCAAATGCACTAGAGAGTATTCGCTAACAGAATTGGTAAATGTGCTATCAGAAAGGTCAAGTGCTCTAAATAAGTGATCACATGCACTAGGATAGAGATTAAAAGCACTGCAACAAAGATTAAATACAGTATAATATTGGTCAAATACGCTATCAAATTGGTCAAATGCATTATCAAATTGATCAAATGTGTTATGAGATGTATCAAATGCGCTAGGAGAGAGATTGAATACGCTATAAGATAGGTCAAATGCATTGAAAGAATAATTAAATTTGTTACTTTGTTTTTTGGGGAGTTTTCTAGATTTGTTGAATTTTTAAGTGAGTTTTCTGATTTTTTGGTCTTTTAGTGGGATAATTTCATGATTTCTGACAAAATACAGTAAGCAGACATGAACAGCCAGTGTTTTTTTTTTTTTGCTAATCTAAACATCAAGCGTATGTTCTAAGATCTTTTCAAATCCCATTGATTTCCATAGGTTTTGTATAATTGAAGATACATCAATCAGACTCTCATATTCTCAAGGGTCATTAATAATATCATAGCCCACATCTTGGAATCTCTGCCAGATCAAAAAGCCTTATCACACCCTAGGGTGTGCCCATTTTTTTGCATTTTTATCAGGAGGGCAAGCCTTCTAAAGGTGTTATCCTAATGCAATAAATTGAAATAGTGAGTTTGTCTTTTTGGTCACCCAATTAAGGGGAGAGCATATGCCTATCACTTTGCAAACATGGCAAACAATGTTCAATTGATCCTTTATTTAAACTATGTTCCTACTTTAAGCAT
This sequence comes from Cryptomeria japonica, assembly GCF_030272615.1. NCBI lineage: Eukaryota > Viridiplantae > Streptophyta > Pinopsida > Cupressales > Cupressaceae > Cryptomeria > Cryptomeria japonica. The sequence goes on from NC_081415.1 coordinate 410,507,029, forward strand.
GTAGATAAAATAAATAAGCATTTATGTTGAAAATCTTCATGCTAGGTCCTGCAGCACACTATCAGTAGTTTGAATTTTCTTCTATCTGGTCTTCAATTGTTGAATTTTAACCTGCAAAACAGATAGAGGCATTGTTCAGAAAATGTTCTATTCTATGCTTCAAATGTGCTAAAATAGATATTAAATGCGTTACTAAACTATTATATGCGCTACAAGATGCATCAAAAGCACTAGAAGAACAATTAAATGCACTGAGATAATAATTAAATGTGCTAAAAGAAAATTTAAATGCGCTAAAATAACTACTAAATAAACTATAAGAAATTTTGAATGCACAATAAGAATTGTCGAATGCACTAAAATGGAACTTCGGATCTATGCCCATCAAAACCTGCAATAAAAATGTTAAAAACGGGACAGGGCCCCACGGTGAGTGCCAGAAATATGTGTGCACAAATCATGTGCCAATTAAATAAATCCTAAAACACATCAATTAGACTAATATGGAAAGAAAATTAAGAAAATGAAATTAAAATTTAGCCTTCCTTTGAGTGTCCCATTGTCCTCTATCTCTAAGGATTCTTCAAGTCATTTTTGCTCTCAGATTTATGCACCTGGCTTTCAGAATGACGACCTAGAGAATGAGGTTATATTCTAAATGCAAAAAATAAATCATACACTATATGATGATAAGCTAAATGATATGAAAATTAAGGTCTACGTGATGTAAAGTGCTTCTATATTGATTTATGCTAATGATAATGCTATGATAATTAAGCTAATGATAATGCCCAAAGATTTCTAGCATGCTTAATTGCTATAATGATCTATTCTTCCTAAAATGCTTCTACCTAACTCTTGATTTGTGCTTATAGACCTTGATTAGTGCTTCCAGGCCTTGATTAGTGCAAATGAGGCCTTATTTATAGATTTTCCAAGGCTCATGTCCTAGGTGGCAGAAATGGATGGTTGAGATTCGATTTGAGGAAATGAAGGGTTGGAGATGGAGAGGTTAGAGAGAAAAGTGGATCTTGCTCCCTCAAGAGGAAACAAATGCTATGTGGAGGATGGGGAGGAGAAAGAAATGCCATGTGTCCTTAGTTGGTTGAAGATGCCATGTGTCTCTTGAAGATATTTGATCAATTAAATAATTAGGAATATTTAATTTCTCAATTTGTTGCAAATGCCATGTGCCCTTTTAGTTTGTTGAATTAGTTGAAAATATTTGATCAAAAAATATTTAGGAATATTTAGTTTATGAGACACATGTTGATGTGTCATAATAGGACAAATTAGCTAGATGATGTGGAAATGATTTAGGATAATGAGAAATAAAAGCTACTAATCATATAAATAAATTATAGAATTTATTTATATAATAGAAGAATTAAACACTAGACATTAATTAAATAACATGTATTTAATTAATTTTCTCAAGCCAATTTTAGGTGTATATAGTTTTCAATAAATGATGGTATGTCTCAGTATTTTTTAGATAGATGTATTTAAGATATCTATATTAGTTTAACATTTATATGATTATAATCGTGATAATTCTTCATGCTAAAAAGTAGTTTTTCTTAAGTGGGTGATTGTGTGTAAGATGGGTTCATGATATTTTTTATGTCAATTTTAGTTTTATTGATTTTCAAATATATTCTTGAGATTCTTAGACTTATTTTAAAAAGTCTAATGTTATAGAAGTATTTCTTGTTTTTCTTCTTTATTAATTATTTTGAGAAGATTTGTGTGTATGTTATTATATTGAAGGGCTTATTCACTCATTTTGAGATCACGTAATGTCAGTTGAGATGTGAAAAGAATATCTAGATCTAAAAGTATAGAGGAGAGTCTAAATCATAATCTATTTTTCATTTTCATACTTTTAACATAATTCTACGCTTATTGCATGTTCATTTAGTATCTTCAAATAATCTCTCAAAACCATAAAGCTCGATTAATAAGAGTTTTCTTGGGGAGAACTTGACAACCACATTTGAGAAAATCTCCTAAAGGTATTTGATGTACAAATGTAATTTTTATTTCATATGCATATGATGCATATGTAATAAAATTTCCTATTTTTTTTTTCATTTTCATGATATTTTTGTAGCATCTCGATAAAGAGAAGAGATTCCAGTCATAGAGAGTGCAGTGTCATAAATTGCACCCTATGTAATTCCATTCTACATAAGCACCTTCTCTTTACGGTCATTAAAGAACTCCCTTCCCCCTTTGTCCTTTTGTTTTTTTGTCTTTCTTTGTCACCCTTTAGTTTGTCATATTCTCGACCTCATTGATTGTATGACTCATGGACCTCTATGCATCATGCTATCATCCCATGAATCTACAGTCCACGAGTGGTCATTTGAGCATTACGCCTATGACTAGTAGAGTTTGTAACACCTATTTCCTTGGCCACCAACATTGTTTTCTTCTAGAATGCATATCTTCCCTCTCTTGAAACATTTTGGCATGCTAGCAACTCATTCAGACACTCCTTGAACTTTCTACACAACCTGCAGCTTCTTGATCATTGGTCTTGGATTCCACCATTTTTGCACTTCATTTATCTTGTCACCATCATCACAGCTATGTGTTGAAGGATTCTTTGTTCTTACCTTCACTCGAACAGGCTCTTGTTCTATTGGTATTGAAGGGGAGTCTCTTCCTCTTTATTTTTATTATAGCATTATATCTCCAATAGCATATTATTTATCTCGTTTATCTTGCTTTATTGCATACTAGCTTCTTTATCCATTATCTATTATCTTGGTTGTCTATGGAGGTGGAAACACTAAAGTGGGGGTCTAACTATGATAGACCTATAAAACATAACCCCAACATTTCCTCTCCATATGTCTTTTGTGTAGGTTATTGAAGGAGGTTCATGAGCTAGTTGGAGGCTACAAGTGTGGGACTATTGTAAGCTTCTTTCATTTCACTCCTTATGAGTTATGTTATTTCATTTATTATCATATCATTAATAATATAAATGAATCCTGAGTTTGGTCCTTTTGTACTTTCTATGTGAATATATGTACTCTATCCATACAGGACGTCAATGTGTCGCAGTGTCGTCTATGACCCATGCATATGTGCTCGGGCAAAGAGAAAGTTAAGATCACCAAAGGGTTTATGTGGCCTATTCTTTTGGATTTGGTGGTTAATATGGTTTTAATAATATATGTGCTTCTTCTATCCAGTAATTTTCATTCATAGGTTTGGATAGTTGTTTGTATATTCTTGGCTCACCAGAGCACTAGTTTAGTGACATAGCAAAGGAAGGTTTGCTCCTTGAGTTTTTATCACTTTGAGGATTGAAAATCCCCTCCTCTACATTTTGGTGAACTGGATGTGAAACTTAATCTTATGTGTTTATACTTTAAAGCATTTAAAATATCCTATAGCTTTCATCTAATTATCTTATAACTTCATCCCTACATCATCAAACCTTGAGCCAAGTGGTGGCCCGTTTGTTAACATGGTCTCCATCACTCCAATCTCATCCCCTAGACAAAGGATGAAAAACACTGACATGTCATTTACACCTTTGGATGCTCCTTATAGTATAAATCCCACCCTGGTGTACGTCTCAAATAAGATAAACAATCATACTATTACAGGTGTGATGGTAGATCCCACATACCCAATGGATGTTATCATAAAAGAGGCCTTATTCATCAATGAACTGCATATTGTGAAATATGACGAGTGTCATGCCTTTGTTCGCACACATGACAGGCTCTCCTTTCCTCCTTTGGGAAACACCAATTTGATGGTCCTCGTGGGACTCAAGGAAATGTCAACTAATTTTTTTACATTATTCTTGAACCAGACTTCTTTCACATTAAGCTAGGTATCCCTTGGTTCATAAGCATGGGGGCAGTTCCTTCGGTTGTGCACAAGTGATTAAAATTCCCTCACGAAGTCACGGTGCATGTTGTCTCAGACATTGGATTTTAGCCATTGATTTCCCATGGAGGCTTTTTATTGGATCACTTTTGGCCTACTCCAATTGGTACTATGCTTCCTGGCAAAGATCTATTATACAAAGCTTATTATAAGTATAAAATGGGGGAGTTGGCCTCTACATCGGTCTTGCCTATGGTTTCTTTATATCCCCTTACATCAGTTTTTGCTCCTCCTTCCTTGTCTACTCCTATGTTGCAATGGGTCATACTTTCCTCCCCTTCTTTGTTGGGGGCTAATAATGGATCTATTCCTCAAGGTAGACTCTTTGCACGCCCAATACTACACAGCCTCTAGTGGTATCTTTTGTTCTTGCAATTGCACCTAGTGCATGCAAAGGAAAGACACCTACATTGTCCAAGTCTATAATCCACCCTCTCTTTGAGCTTCCCATCATGGTTGATGTCCCTCATCCTATTTGGTATGGTAGGAATTCACCTTGAGCTTTCTCATCACCTCTAGCTCCTACATCACAACCTCTGAGGGCACATCCTATTCATCCAACTGCTCCTTGAGCAAAACGAGGAAAGGTGAATGTGATTGTGTCTAGCACCTTCTACTCCATTAGTTGGCCTTCACCTTTGCTAGCAACAAATCTTGAGGCCTCTCCTATGAAGTACCATGTTGCTTGAGCCTTCTCCAACTTTCGTACTTGGTCTCAATTACATCAAAACTAACTTGCACATAACCATCATTGATAGATGATGGCCCAAGAGTGTGAGGCCACCTTGAAGATATGAGTGAGTCGTTGGTATTCGCCTTTGCCTCCTCTATTTTAATGCTTGATTTTTCTCTTGTTGATTGTTGCCTCTATGTTTGCTTTGTCTTCTATGCTACTGCTATGAGTGAGTATTGTTGATAGATGATGGCCCAAGGGTGTGAGGCCACCTTGAAGCTATGAGTGAGTCATTGGTGTTCTCCTTTGCCTTCTCTATTTTAATGCCTACTTTCGCTCATGTTGCTTGTTGCCTCTATGCCTACTTCATCTTCCATGCTACTACTAGCCACTCTAGGGACTACCAATGAACCTCACCCCAAAAGGGTATAGGTCATTATCACCCCCTCCTTAGAGCCATCCATCCCTTATCACCACCTTTCTTTATGTTCCTTCTTATGTTCCTTCATTCTCTTAGCCCATTGACATGCTACATACATAGGTGGTGTCTAGCACAACCTCGTCTATTTTTCCTACTTCATAGCCTCCTCTTCATCAAAGCTTTACCAAGGAGCTGAAGCCCGCTACAGTTGATTAAAGGCCTTCACCTTCACATAAACCTAAGTGGAAGTTTGAGCAAGAACTGTGCCTGAATTTCATCATCTGAAGCAAGCTCTGATGACCTCTAATTCAATTTCTTTGTCTATTTCAAGCATTTTTCTTGATCTACATCTATCTATCTTGTAGAGAAGTGTCCACCTTCTCCAGAGTTTGTCTTTGCCCCTTTCAAAGGTGGGTAGCCTGACTCCTTCTTCACCACCTTGAGTTGAGTCACCTTCATCTTCTACTAAGGGGCATTTTTTTTACTCTTTAGAGGATATTCCAGTGCTATCTACGATCTTCACATGATCATTGACCCTTGCCTCTCTAAAACTTCTAGACAAGAATGTGGAAGCTACATTGTCCTTGGCTCTTGTTGCACCTGGTGCTACCCTCACAGTTGTCCCTCTATAGTCTCAGCCTCCCTCCCCATATGATCAAGATTGGGAGGATGATTACTTGCTCATGATAAACCTATAGGACAATACCTCTTTTTCTTTATCTTGTAGATTAGGGTGTGCCTGTTTGTGTTCCCCCATGCTTACTTTATCTATTTTGTGTCTTTCTAAAGGACCCAAATTACTTCATTGGTGCTTGGAAATACGGGTGATGACTATATTTATATGTTTATGCTCCTTTGAAGAACCCAAGTCACTTTATAGGTGCTTGGAAACAAGGAATTGTCTATTATAACTTTCTTCCATTTGTTATTCACCCTTCTTCTATTTGTTGTATCTTGATTTTTTAGATTTGGGGATGATGTAAAGTGTTGGGGGCATTTAGGCTTTCCTCCATGTTGACCTAAATTTAAATTTTCTTTTTTTTTATGTGCCTACTTCATATCTATACACTTCAAAACCATGATAAGTAACTCGTATGCAACCATACACATTACTTACTTTTATTATTGTAGGTTCTTCTGATGTCGAATTATCAGATCTCCCTGTCTCTTTGTTTCTTGTTGATTTTGTGGGTAGCATGTGTTTGTTTTCATGAAGGATTGTGCCCAATTGCTCAATATTTGAATCTCACTAACCTCATGCAACATGGAAACACCTTTGAGCTAGTGAGTTTCTCATAATGAAGGTGAAACTCCAAATTATGGGCTAGTTCCCTTACAATACCTCTTAAAACTTAACTAAACATGATAGGAAAAGGGATAGGAATATTGGTTTAAACTAAAAGCTATAGCTACGAGGAGGTAATGCACCTAAATTTTAGGTTTGAAACTACTGATTTGACCCACAATCAGATTCACAAAATCCTAGATCTATTCAAAACCAATTTGAATCATAGAGTACATGAATGATTCATATGGAGGTTCTATTCTCTCAACTTTTACTCAAAGGAAATAGAGTTTCACAACTTTAACTCATTGAGAAAAACAATGGAACACAGCATACAACTTGTATTACTCAGGAAGTTTCTTGCTTACACATTTGCTTGAATGAAAGATAAAATAAAGGATTTAAAGGTAAATCGCAATGCCATTATCAAAATCACACATACATAGTAAGAGACGAGAAGATTAAGAAGGAAACACTTGTTGCTCTTTATTTAATCTAAAAGGAGTTTCTTTGTTATAAACTAAAAAATACTGTAAAAATCTGAGTAACAGGGATATTCATAAGCCTAAAAGAGATTCAAAAGCTATGCACAATACATGTCAAAAGAAAGCAAGAACTAGAGAAAAGAGAGAAGAATAGAAGACTTGATTGAAAAGGGGAGCCTTTTTTGAATGAAAGATGTGACCGAGCCTGAACTGCTTCTTTGGATCCTCAAACTTTGATTGAATTGTTGCTCTTCATTCTTGTTTTTATCTCCATCTTGCATAACAAACCTACTTTTGGTCGAATTTGATGAAGAAGCATGCAAAAAGGTACCTCAAACTCCTCTGAACTGGAGTTACACTGGTTCAAAACTTGTCCTGACTCATACTGCACCCCTGATGTGGAGACCCAAACTAATCCAAAACTATTGCAAACTCCTCAAAACTTCCTTTTTGAAGGCCCAAACTGAAACATGAACTGATGGCATCATTTGTTCTACTGATTACTGATTATAAAGATGATTGTTTAACATAAAGAATTGAAACTTAACTGAAGTTTCCCTTTATATCTTCTAGGAATAGGAGAGGATCAAGGGCTTAAAGCATCACATATCCCAAACCCTTACTTATATCATCTTTTCATCCATTTAAGCCTTTATCCTTATCTTTAATTCGCATGGGATGATCAACTGTGTATTGTTCATCAGTCCTTTCACCTTGAGATTGTTGTATCTTGTAACTGAAAGCAATGTCTTTACTATCTTTCTTTTGTTTTTATGCCTTGGTTGGTGACTTTTTTCAATGTTGCTCTACCTAATACATCCATTCTTCTTACATTCATAGGACTCCATGGCTCATCATGCTTAGTCTTGTTATCATTAATGAACTCTACCTTTTGTTAGGAGTGTGATTGTCAGTGATCTCGACATTATGTAGCCTTATGCTTATATATTCTTATGTTCTCTTGTCTACAACATGAATATTCTTTGTTATCCTATCATAGTGATGATCAAGGGATTTGTTTATTGTGGCTTGTTTTATTCCTTGACAGTCCTTTTCACAGATCTTGTAGTACCCCTCCTAGACTTGCATTTTGATTTACACATTGATATACTTATTTAGATATATGGATGATTCTTAGATGGTTCCTTATGACTCTATTTCCATCTTAGATGGTACTAATGATGCAAGTTACTCTATGTGGACTTATGTTATTTGATATGACTCATGATGTTTGGTGATTTATGAAATCATATGTGTTCGTTATTCATATGTGGAATATATGACTTATGATGTTACGATGGTACTAACCCTATTTCATTATTATGGTTTATGCAATGCTTTGATGTTATATTGTGTGACTATCTTCGTGAAAGGGATGGTGCCTTATCACTCATTGCGAGCATGATAAGGTGTTGTGATTCTCTTTTCACTTGCCTGTTTATTATGATGATTATATGTCGTATATGTATCGTTTCATGATTGTAGGATTGCAGGTACCAAACATTGACTCCACCTAGATTCATGGGTCTAGGCATGTCCTATCCCAATGGCAAGTTGTTGGAGATGGCATGGGTTTCTTAAACTCACTCTAGGCTTAGTTGTTCACCTTGTAAGTTTGTGCCACAACGCAAGTCAGTGGTAGAGATTTGCATTGATGTTTCCCTTGTCGAGTCGCTTGAGTATGCAAGTGTATGATTTCTATTTAATTAAAATTATGGATAATGCAATTTATTAAGGTTGAATTAATCTATCCTATAGTATGAGTATTGGTTATTTATTTGATTATTTTATTTATTGTGAGAATTGTATTTAATCAATTAAGATTAATTTAATTGATTTATTTTGATATATTGTTTAATACTTTATTTAGTATTATTTAATGATTTATTTATTATTGGTTTATTATTAATTTATATTGATTTATTGTTGAAAAGCTTATTTATTTATTTATTTATTTATTTATTTATTTATTTATTTATTTATTTATTTATTTATTTATTTATTTATTTATTGTTGTTTTATTTTTTTTAATTGATAATTTATTATTGGGTTTTGATTTATTGTCTTTATTAATTTATTTATTGTTTATTAATGATTTGATTTTATATTTTTATTTGAGAATCCTATTTATATGGCTTTATTCATTTAATTTCCCTTATTGATCATTATTGGGTGATGGATTATTAGTAAATATGTTTATACAAATATTATTTTATCGGTAACTGCATATATTATAAAGTTTACCTACCCTTGTGTGTGATTGGGAAATTTTAAATTGGTAGGTAAATAATATGGGTGAATAATATATTTCTCGAAACTATACAAGATAGGTTAAATATATTGTTATTTCGAATTTTTATGATTGGTCATTTTTGCACTATAGTTTTGTGTTTATTTTTTATTTAAATGGCATTCTACAAATATTGTCAAGTTAATCATCCAGAAGATTTCTGGAAAAAAAATTTCTATTTGGAATTGGTTTGAAGCTTTGGATTGTTGAGGATTTCTCTTCTTTAGATTTTCAACCCTTTTGGATAGCGATTGCAAGTTGGTTCACATTACCTTTGAAATTTGATTTCTGGCAAGCAGTGTTTTCTCCATGATTGTGCAATTTTATTGAAAGTTGTTTGAAATTGTTTTGGGGAGAATGTGATTGAATTTGAAAGATTTAATTTAGCACCAGAAAGAGATTTGGGAGGGGAATCTAGAAAAGAAGTTTATTTGATTTTTTTTGGTGATTCAAATTGTTTACAAGTAATGGTACCTACCTATATATTTTATTATTTCCTCTTCCCTGAGCTGTCAAAGTATTACTAATTTTGTTTGGAGTTAATTACCTTTGATGCAGGGGCATCTACACATCAACCACCAAGTGATCTTGAGGAGAAAATATAGGTGAAGGAGTTTAGTAGGATTTATGTCTTATTTGCATATTTGATGTTTTTCTTTATTGTAATAATCATACCCTACCTTGTAAGCCAATACCTTAGGTAGGTGTGTTATAAACCACCTTGGGTATATGGCATTTGGGGTTATTCATGCCTTGAAGGAATTTTTAGTGCATTTGAAGATTTTTAAGTGTCTTAGGGGTCAATTAGTGTCTTGGTGTGTTTAGGAGGACAAAATGTCAAAAATTGTCAAAAGTTGTCAAGCAACTATGACAACTTTTAACCCAAATTTGTAACTTCCTCCAAACCACCATGTTGGTTTCAAAAATCAGTTGGTAACTATTTTAAGAGTCATAAAAGGTCGAAATAAAACCTTTGGCAGGGTTGTTGAATGTGGAAGGTAAAAGTTGGTATTCAAAAACTCAATAAAACTGTGATTTTTCCTGCAATTTGCTGCTCTATTCCATTTTTCGTACAGTACGGATTTTTTGGAAGCATAAAACCAGTGGGATGTTTTAGATAATTGAATCACATTTCAAATGAGTCTAAATGAGGTCTTGATTTGTTCTGGAGGTGGAGATATCTGCATTTTACTGGAAGTAACCCGGATTTGATAGTTTTGCCTAGGTTTTGAAGGAAAAATGAAGTTTTCTTGCTGATACGTCATTGGTTTTGAATGGCCTTTGGGGTGAAGCAAGGTAAGACCATGTAAATTAATATTTTAATGGCCTTTTTTAGGAAATAATCAGGTAAAGGTGAGGGTTTTCTGTGTTAGGGTGGACATCTCTATGTGGCCACCTAGTCTCATTGTGCAACCGGTTCCATGAATGAAGTTAGAAGTGTAACCAGGGTCTGAAACTTGGTGATTTATGTTATTTCCATGCCCTCTACATGTTCCAATTATTAATTTGTTGGGGCAGAAATTTTATAGCACACTTCCTTTGTTAGGGTGGCCTAATTAGGGCTATTTGGCCTAGGAGTGAAATTGGGTTTATAACCCTTAGACATTGGATCTGCCCAAACCCTTTTGGAATCCTTTGGAACTCACTTAAATTAAACAAAAAAAACTCTTAGTTGTAGAGGTCATTTGGGAAATTAGGAAGAAATCTTAATTTTTCAGTCTGGCTGGGCTACTAGGCATGACAATCCCATTTATAGCAGCAGCACTAAACTTTGTTAGTGGCTCAATTCAAATGATTGGATAGTGGTTTGTTGGCTTAGGGGATGGTATAAAAAAGCCCTAGAAGTCATATTTACCTTGGGAAGAGTCTCAACCCTTGTTGGGTGGTGTGGCCCTAAAGAGTCTTGGATGATCATTGGAGAAGGGTGTGGGGTTTGAGCATTGTCAAAGATGATTAAGAGAAGAAATGGTATGTAACCAAAGAGACCTAGTCTAAACCACCCATTATAGTCTTGGTGCTGGATTCCTTGTTTGTATCCCAAGTGGAAGGGATTATCTCAGTCGTCACAAGGGTTCTGCATCAGATTGGTATCAGAGCTTAGGAGTATCCTTAGAGTGAAGACAAATTGTGAAGATGGCAGAAGGAGATGAAGAAATTCCAGGAAGGATGACCAATGTGGAATTGGCCAAGGTTGTGAGAGAACAATTGGTAGAAAATAGAGCCATGAAAAGGGAGATAGAAAGGTTGAAGGGCAGAATGGATAGGAGGGAAGTGGAAGACTCTGGAGATGGAGATGATGGGGATGAGGATGAGACCCCAAGGTAGGAAGAAGAAGAGGTTCCTTTAGACCAGAGACCCCTCTTGAATGCTCTTAGATCCATGGAGAGGAGAACCATGGATGGGAAACTAGACCTACCTATTTTCAGTGGCAAGATGGATCCAAACTTGGTCATTGATTGGATAGAGGCTTTAACTAGCTTCTTTGAATGTGAGGAGATCCCTGAGCACCAAAGGGTAAAGATAGCAAAGTCCAAGTTGAAAGGAGCAGCCTTGACTTCATGGAACTTTATCCAGATAGAGAAGGTGAGGAATGGTAAGAACATGATCAATTCATGGAATAAGATGATTGCTTTGGTTAAGGAAACCTATGTACCTGAGGACTATGGAGTGCAACTTCATAGAAGAAAACAAAATCTTAAACAAAAAGACATGGATGTAAGCACATATACTGAAGAATTCTTGAAGTTGTGCATAAAGTCCAAGACCGTAGAGACTGAGGAAGAGAAGTTGGCAAGATACATCAATGGTCTGAAATTTTCCATACAAGATGAGTTGAATCTTCACACCCCTGGAAGTGTACACAAATGCTATCAAATGGCATTGAAGGTGGAAGAAAAATTCAAGAAGAAACAAGATTAGAATAGCAGGGGCAGAGGTAGATTCCAAAAAGGAAGAGGTTCCTTTAGAGGAAGAGGAAACAATGGTGGTCCACAAGGAGACACAAATCAAGAGGACAACAAAGGTGGAGGCAACAGTAGAGGAAATTTCAGAGGTAGAAGACCAAACTTCAGAAGTAGATCACAAGGGAGAGGCCCCATAAGATGTTACAATTGCAACCAAGAAGGTCACATTTCTAGTAGGTGTCCTGAGAAGGCAAACCACAACACCATGGGAGAAAGGAGGAGCAATCTGATCCAAGAATCTGATTGCCAAAGTGTGAACAGCAGCAACACTTTTCAAAGTGCGAATGCACCTGATTCTTATGGATATCCGGAAAGAGGTGAAGCCTTGATGATGAGGAGAGCACTCCTAAAGGTTCCTATCACAAAAGAACCCCCACAAAGGAAGGCAATATTCAAGACAACTTGCAAATCAGGAGGTAAAGTCTGCAAGGTTATAATAGACTCAGCTTCAATTGAAAACTTTGTGTCCATGGAGATGGTGGAGAAGCTTAAGCTTAAGAGGATACCACATCCTTATCCATACAAGGTGTCATGGCTCACTCAAGGGCAGCAAGCTCTTGTAGAAGAACAATCTTGGGTTGAATTTCAGATTGGCACCTACAAGGACAAACTTCTTTTTGATATAGCTAAGATGGATGCTTGCCATTTATTGTTTGGTAGGCCTTGGCAATATGACTTGAAGGCACATCATGATGGTTTTAGGAACACCTATTCTATCACCAAAGATGGGAAGGTCATAGAATTGCTACCTTTGATGGAGAATGAGGAAGAACATAAAGAGAAAGAGGCTAAGGTGATGTTGATGGAAAGTAAGGAGTTCATGAAGGAGGAGTATGTTTTGCATTGATACCTATTCCTAAGAAGGAGGTTGCAGATGTAGGAGCAGCAGATCAACAAGGAAGACCTAGGATGGTACCTTATGAAGTGCAAGAGATTCTTGACAAGTATAAGGGTGTGATTTCAGAGGGTATGCCTAAGACCCTCCCTCCTATTAGAGAAATCAGTCATTGCATTGACTTTATACCAGGAGCAACATTGCCCAACAAGGCTGCATACAAACTAACCCCTAAACAAAATGAAGAGATGGCCAAGCAGATTGCTGATTTACTTGATGCAGGTCTGATTGGAAAAAGTCTCAGTCCTTGTGTTGTACCAATAGTACTTGCACCCAAAAAGGAAGGTACTTGGAGGCTTTGCACGGACTCAAGAGCCATCAACAAGATAACTATAAGGTATAGATTCCCTATGCCTAGAATTGAAGACCTACTTGATTGTCTAGGAGGGGCAAAATATTTTTCTAAAATAGATCTTAAAAGTGGATATCATCAAATTAGGATAAGGCTAGGGGATGAATGGAAAACAGCTTTCAAGACTAATGAGGGTTTATATGAATAGAAAGTGATGCCATTTGGCTTATCCAATGCTCCTAGCACTTTTATGAGGCTAATGAATGAAGTGTTGAGTGATTTTATCAGCAAGTTTGTGATTGTCTACCTAGATGATATTCTGATTTTTAGCAGCACCAAGGAAGAGCACATGCAGCACCTAGAATTGGTTTTGAGGAGGTTACATAATGAGCAACTAATGATCAATTTGGACAAGTGTTTGTTCATGCAGGAGGAGATCATTTACCTTGGTTTTGTCATCTCACAAGGTGAACTCAAAATGAATCAGGATAAGGTAAAAGCTATACTCACTTGGCCTACTCCTAGAGGTTTGAATGATGTTAGGAGTTTTCATGGTCTTGCAACATTTTATAGAAAGTTTATAAAAGGTTTCAGTCAGATTTGTGCACCTATGCTTGAAACCATAAAAGGGGGGCAAAAATGTAAATTTGTGTGGACCCAAGAAGCAGATGACTCTTTTGAACTTCTTAAGAAGAAGGTAGCAGCACAACCAGTCCTAGCCCTCCCTGATTTTAACAAGGTTTTTCAGATTGAGTGTGATGCTAGCCATGTAGCTATAGGGGCTGTCTTGAGCCAAGAAGGGAGACCTATTGCTTTCTATAGTGAAAAACTAAATGATGCTAAGAAGAGGTATTCCTCATATGACGTTGAGATGTATGCATTGGTCCAGTCCATAAAGAAATGGAGACACTACTTGTTGCCCAAAGAATTTGTGGTTTTCACTGATAGCAAGGCCTTAAGTTTCATCAATAGTCAAGAAAAATTGAATCACCGGCATATGAAGTGGGTAGAGACCCTACAAGCCTTTACATTTTCCTTGAAGCATAAGAAAGGAGTCACCAATAAGGTTGCTGATGCCTTAAGCCGTAGGGTATTGACATTGTCTCATATTCAGTTGGAAAGTGTTGGAATTGATGCTTTAAAGACCATGTATGAACATGATGCAGATTTTGGTGAGATCTATGCCTCTTGTACTCATTTGGATGACAGATATAATGTGGAATTTTCTAAGTTTTTGCTGCAGGAAGGATTTTTGTTCAAAGGAGGTCAACTATGCATCCCTAGATGCTCAATGAGGTTGAATATTATCAAGGAGAAACACAATGGGGCAATGGCAGGTCATTTTGGGTTAGATAAGACCCTAGAACTTGTGAGGAGACACTACTTTTGGCCAAGGATGCAGACTGAAATCAGAAAATATGTGGAATCTTGTGTAGTATGTCAAAAGGCTAAAGGGAGGTCTACTAATGCAGGCTTGTATCAACCACTCCCTATTCCATCTAGACCATGGGAGAGTGTAAGCATGGATTTTATCATGGGGTTACCTAGAACTCAAAGAGGATTTGACAGTGTTTTTGTTGTTGTGGACAGATTTAGCAAGATGGCACACTTCCTCCCTTGCAAGTCAACAAATGATGCTTCCTATATTGCAGCACTCTTCTTCAAAGAGGTGGTAAGAATCCATGGATTACCTCTCAACATTGTTTCAGATAGAGATGTGAAGTTTGTAGGTCATTTTTGGTGTACTCTATGGAGAAAGCTAGGTACAAACTTGTCTTTTTCATCTACATACCATCCCCAAACATATGGAAAAACTGAAGTTGTCAATAGGACCCTTCGAAATCTTCTTAGGTGTTTGACAAGAGAGCATGGAGAGAAGTGGGATATTATCCTACCACAGGCTGAGTTCTCATACAATGATACCATCAATAGGAGTACTGGTAAGTCCCCTTTTCAGATTGTGTATGGTTTGAATCCAAGAGGTGTTTTGGAACTTAGAAATCTGCCTTCTAATAGTCCAATCAGTGTTGATGGAGAAGCTTTTGCTGAAGCAATCAAGGAAGTTCATGAACAAGTTAGGTTGAGTCTTCAAAAATCTAGTGAACAATATAAAAAACATGCAGATCAGAAAAGAAGAGATTTGAGTTTTGATGTTGGAGATCTTGTATGGGTCTATCTTAGGAAGGAGAGGTTGCCAAAGGGGAAACACACAAAATTGATGCAAAAGAAGATTGGCCCTTGTTCCATTTTTAAGAAATGTGGATCTAATGCTTATGAAGTCCAATTACCCAATGGGTTGGGGTTGTCACCCATCTTTAATATTTGTGATCTAACAGCATATAAAGGTCCTGATGATGCAGCTATAGGTGATGAAGATCTGGAGCAGCAGACTGATGCAAACTTTCCCAAGCATGAACCACCTACTCTTGAGAAGGTGTTGGATACGAGAGTGGTTAAGAAGACAAGGAACAAAGAATACAAACAATATTTTCTCAAGAGGAGAGGCAAACCTGATACTGAGGCTGTATCGATGGATGAACAATAGATTCAAACTCATGGCACCACCTTGCAGCAGCTCATCTCAAGTGGACTTGAGATTTCTTATCCCCGGGAGTATGATGCAGGGGCATCTACACACCAACCACCAAGTGATCTTGAGGAGAAAACATAGGTGAAGGAGTTTAGTAGGATTTATGTCTTATTTGCATATTTGATGTTTTTCTTTATTGTAATAATCATACCCTACCTTGTAAGCCAATACCTTAGGTAGGTGTGTTATAAACCACCTTGGGTATATGTAATTTGGGTTTATTCATGCCTTGAAGGAATTTTTAGTGCATTTTAAGAGTTTTAAGTGTCTTAGAGGTCAATTAGTGTCTTGGTGTGTTTAGGAGGACAAAATGTCAAAAATTGTCAAAAGTTGTCAAGCAACTATGACAACTTTTAACCCAAATTTGTAACTTCCTCCAAACCACCATGTTGGTTTCAAAAATCAGTTGGTAAATATTATAAGAGTAATAAAAGTTTTAAATACAACCTTTGGTAGGGTTGTTGAATGTGGAAGGTAAAAGTTGGTATTCAAAAACTCAATAAAACTGTGATTTTTCCTGCAATTTGCTGCTATTTTCCATTTTCCATACAGTACGGATTTCTTGGAAGCATAAAACTAGTGGTATGTTTTATATAATTGAATAACCTTTCAAATTAGTCTAATCTGAGGTCTTGATTCATTCTGGAGGTGGAGATATCTGCATTTTACTGGAAGTAACCCGGATTTGACAGTTTTGCCTAGGTTTTGAAGGAAAAATGAAGTTTTCTTGCTGATACCTCATTGGTTTTGAATGGCCTTTGGGGTGAAGCAAGGTAAGACCATGTAAATTAATATTTTAATGGCCTTTTTTAGGAAAGAAGCAGGTAAAGGTGAGGGTTTGCTGTGTTAGGGTGGAAATCTCTATGTGGCCACCTAGTCTCATTGTGCAACCGGTTCCATTAATGAAGTTAGAAGTGTAACCAGGGTCTGAAACTTGGTGATTTATGTTATTTCCATTCCCTATACATGTTACAAGTATTAATTTTTTGGGGCAGAAATTTTGTATCACACTTCCTTTGTTAGGGTGGCCTAATTAGGGCTATTTGGCCTAGGAGTGAAATTGGGTTTATAACCCTTAGACATTGGATCTGCCCAAACCCTTTTGGAATCCTTTGGAACTCAATTAAATTAAACAAAAACAACTCTTAGTTGTAGAGTTCATTTGGTAAATTAGGAAGAAATCTTAATTTTTCAGTCTGGCTGGGCTACTAGGCATGACAGTCACATTTATAGCAGCAGCACTAAACTTTGTTAGTGGCTCAATTCCAATGATTGGATAGTGGTTTGTTGGCTTAGGGGATGGTATAAAAAATCCCTAGAAGTCATATTTACCTTGGGAAGAGTCTCAACCCTTGTTGGGTGGTGTGGCCCTAAAGAGTCTTGGATGATCATTGGAGAAGGGTGTGGGGTTTGAGCATTGTCAAAGATGATTAAGAGAAGAAATGGTATGTAACCAAAGAGACCTAGTCTAAACCACCCATTATACTCTTGGTATGATTTCTGGAGTCCTTGTTTATATCCCAAGTGGAAGGGATTATCTTAGTGGTCACAAGGGCTCTGCATCAACCTTCATATTGTTGTATCCCTTGAGTCCCGCTTGTTTCAGATTGCTTTTGTTTGTTTTCTAACTTCTTGTAGCTTCATAGAAATCTCTTTTTGTCACTTTGATTATGCAATGTAAGGGACGGACCATGTGATTGATTTATGATGTTTAAGAGCCTTATCCAGCCATGTGATTGTTCTTTTGTGGAGTTGTAGAGGTTGTGTGTGTCTCTTATGGTTCTAAGTGCTCTAAATGTCAATCTGAGCATTGTAGGAGATGAGTTTTCTTAAGCAACTTTTGACAGTGATTTTGATATCTATGTTTTTAGATTTCCTCATCAAAATTTGAGTCTTCCAATCCCTCTATTTTCAGTTTGTGTGTCGGATTGAACCCCTATGCAGTCTTGAGTAAGTACCTATGCTTTATGTGCCAATTTTGCTTGTTTTTCTACATATCTCCCTAAAATGCTATAGTAACACCCAATAATATTGGGAACTAGACTAGCGACACTGGTATGCACCCCAGGGGCACTAGGGAATGTACCAAGGGTGCTAGGAAATGCACCCAGAAAGCTAAAGTCCTAAGACTTAGAATGAAGGCCTAATTACCCAAAACATTGACAAATGCACCCAAAATGCTATAGATGTTAGCAATTGACACTCATTTAATTAGTTTCATATGTTGTCATTGATGGCAACATGTTCCATCTTCATTCTTTGGTTTGGTTGTTCACCGACAGACACTTCACCGTCACTGGCACCGACAGGTATCTTCACCAGTAGGAAGGATTCTACGGGTACCAGCATTGAAGGTCAAAATGACTTGCAATAGGATACCAGTATAAGAGACTGACATCATTGGGAGATCCAGCAATCAGCAAATCATTTTGATATTTATGTATATATGTAATGAGCTGACATGTATAATCTTTTTATAATTATTTATGTAAGTCGACATAAGGCATGAAGGATTGTAAGGGTATATAGGTCAGTTGATTAGATAATTTTGTGATAGGAGAGATATGTTAGGATATGAGAGAATTTATTGCAATTGAGGATGTTGTAATGTGAAGGTTATTCTGTTAAAGGGTTTAGGGTTTCAGAGCCAGAACAGTAAAAGCTTAAAATGGAACTCTATCAGGCATAGTAGATGCATTAAATGAGTTCAGTCTTGTGTTTTATTATTCAAAGTGACTGTAGTCAATGAGACTCCTTTGTGATGAGCAATGTTGCAAGTGCAGGCCCCCATATTATGTAATATCTTTTCATATGGGCAGTGGATTGATATTGTGGGTCACAAATCCCACCGTGTTTTTTCCTCTTTGAGGTTTTCCACGTATAATTCTCTATGTTATGGTATACATTTGTTTTATTGGCTTATTGATTGCTTTACTTCTTTCAATTATATATGTACCGGTTTACCAGTTGGTGAATGCATGTTATAATAAGGTTAAAATTGAACATTCTGGTAGAACACTGATTCACCCCCACCCCCCTCTTTGTGTTCTTGGATTCCAATAATATAATAGTCTAAAAACATAATAGTACATACCAAAAACACTACCATACATACCAGGGGCACTAATTTCCAAACCAAAGGCACTCGATTGTTTCAAGGGTCCTAAAAAGTCAATTTTTAGCCTGTTTTAGTGTCTTTTGGGGTTGTGTGATTTCTCCATAGCCTATGCAAACTATGTTGACCTTATCAAATTTTTCTTTGATGTATTTTGATCTTTCATTATGTTTATTATGCTCTGGTAAGAGGATTCATTCCTTACCGTTGAGGTGTTTCATATGCAATGTGTTGCTCCGACGAGGGGGAGAATTCCTCATTGTTGAAGGATTGATTGTATGAATCTTGTGGGATGTTTTATGCCTCACTGTAGAGGAATTGTTATGTATTTGGTTTCACTTTTGGACTAAAATCATGATTGCATTTTCCTTTATGATGATTTGGTGAAGGCTCTCTTCCATGTGTATGGCTTTATGTGTGTAGCTAGGAAATCGGAAATCATCACAAGCAAATATCAATATTATTCATTAGCTCAATAACAAAAGCTCAAATGCAATGATCAATCGTAATTACATCCAATAGAGACATGAAAGCAAAACATTCAAGATTAAAAACTAAGCAAACCAAATGCAGATCTGAATATCTCCTTCATGTGGCTCCATTGTCCTTCTTTCTTCTTCAAATAACTTTGTTTGTTGATCTCACCTACAAGTGCATATACATGAGATGAAAGCAAGTAGACAAGATAGAAGCGCACGAATACTCGAAGGGTGATTGATTCGACAAAGTGATTATTAGATAATGTGATTATTTGGGGATTCAAAAATGCGATCAATTGGGGATTTTGATTGAAGAAACTCATCCAATTTATAAACAAATTGGAGAAAAGACAAGATTAGCATGAAATTGATATTAGAGGCAATTGATTTCAAAATGGGAAAATTGAGTGGAAAGAAGAAGTTTATGACACCTTCTATGTCATGAATTATGACATATTGCCAATGCAAAGGTTAGAGGACTAGAGGCTTATGACATCTTGCTATGCCAAAAGTATGACGCATGAGAAATTCATGCTTCCACCAAAGCACAAAAATAGGGAGAACTAGAGAGAAATTAATTAGGTGGAAATTAAATTTGACAAATTAGAAAATAGGTGGAAATTAGGAATTAAGTGATTTAATTAACAATTTTTCATTTATTAATTAATTCACAAAGATGGAAGAATTAGTTAGCCAATTAAATTAAACATTTAATTGTGACACGAAGACCTAGAATAAATAAATAAATTATTTAACCTAGAGGGAGAAATGACAAACAGGGTTAAATGAATAAAATCATGAAACCCTAAAAGATGAATTAGAAATGCAAGGATGACAACTAGGTCTTGACAAAAGATAATTGATATAGGGTCGATTTGATCATGATTCTGACTGACAAAGGACCAATGCTGACAAACGATTTGATTGATAAATGCACCAATTGACGAGGAACAATGACAAATTGATCCAAATTGACATGATTGAGAAGGATGACGATCGATGACAAATCGATTGGAAAATCACAAAATTGACAAGTTGATAAGGATCGACCAAAATCATGACTGAAAATTGTTATCGACAAGACCTAATTCAAAAGTGAGACAAATGAAGAATGTAGAAGAAGGACTCGATGCTCACAAATGATAATGACCAAGTGCGTGACATAGGAGAAATGTTAATGCGATGCAAAAACCCTAAAATAAGGCAATGCGCAAATGTTAAAGTATGATTTCGCAAGCATTGACCATTTTTAGGTGTCTACATTTTGCCCCTCTTTGAGACAATGCGATTTTAAGCGTTGTTTCAAAGAAAAATAATGAAAATGCCCCAGACAATGACAATGACATATGCATGCCCCTGCGAGGAATTGGCCAGAAACATGCAGAGAAGAGGCCAATTGATCGATAATAATGATAGAACATGATAGGAGCAAACAGACTGACAATCGAAGACCAGATGCACGAAAGACAAGCAATTGAAGATGCAAAAGACCGTGACTAACATGAGATGGAGAGAGTTCACGTCCATCTATGCACTGACAAAGATCTATAAATGAGATAAAGAGAGTGAAAATTGCTCATTTGCACTAGCCAAATAGGAGGATTTGTTGCTCTGGAAAAGGACACTTGCAGAGAGATGGTGAACATTCCAAGGGCAGATCACCTCAGAGAACGTGTACACACATTCAAATGACTGGTCGACGTGGGAGCAGCGGTATGTATCTCAAAAACCCATGTTTTCAATTTGAGGAATTTGACTTGCTTGCGGGACATTGCGGGGCCCACGGGGAATGCAGAAACTGACTTTTGCGCTTGTGTAGGGAGAATCCTGCGCTTGTGTAGAGTCTTCTATGCTTGTGTAGGGTCTTCTACACTTGTGTAGGGGACACAGGCGTAGGTTATGTTACACAGGCGCAGGACTTATCACACAGGCGCAATTGTGCATTGGCAACCCTAATTTGGTCAAAAATGGCATGCGAATGATCCGAAAAGGGGGGATAAGAATAGGATAGGTCAAAATAGATGAAAAACACCCTGATTTAAACATGAAATGAGGAAATGCAACCCGTAGGAGCAAACCCTTAAACTGACAAAATGTGCCCCAATTGTGATGCAGAGTCGACAGTATCCATTGATCACGCGGGAGAACCGACCTGACTGCTTCATGTTACAGCATAGACTCAGAAGCACGGACATAGATACATTAGCAGGACTTGAGATAGGAGGGACATCATCCTTGAGACATGGCAGGGATGAGGAGGATAGAGGGAGCACCCAGTGACAAAGGCACGTGCTCCTTATGACAGACAGTGGACATTATGTAGTGTGATATTATATAGTCAGCCTGCGAGCCATACTTAGGACAAACAGTCCAATTTTGTACTCCGATATTATTTGGATATATGATATGATATGCATCAATATGATGGGATGCAATGTGTTATGACTTATGTTATTTTCCATGTATGGATGACTTATGCACTGTTTATGTACCATTATGGAACATGTATGGATATATTTTTTAATGTGTTTTTGATGCATTTATAATATGAAATGGATAAAATGCTTGATATGATGCTCGATGTAATGCAAATGTACTAACCAAATGGATGCAAGATGCAGCATATGTTTTTGGAGATCAGAGCACTAGACCGAACTGACTATCCGAACAAATGGAAGAAATGTTAGTAAGAAGAAAATGAGACAGAGGATAGTTAGAGACGAAGAAAAACTTGCTTTCAGTAATGCACTTTGTAGGTGAGAACCTTTATTTTAATGTAGCAAAATGGATGCGTAGCATCATGGCATTGAAGGCCAGAGCTGAAATGCAAACCTTTTTTGCAAAAGACAGAAACATCACAGACAAACAGCAATCACAACAAAAAGAAAGGACCATGAACCATCCCGGTCACTCTAAATCACTCAGTGACATCATCGAGCAACATAGGAACATGATTGAAGATAAATCAATAAAAAGATAAGATGCACAGAATTCCAACAAATCAAACAAACAGCTTGATCTTCATTGTCAAAAGTTGAAAGTGTTGATAGGACGATCATGCTATCTGGTTTCAGGAAATGCGATACCCCGTCTAAGATAGGACACAGTCTGGTTTCGAGTATACCACACCCTGTATAAGACCCATGATAGTGTGCCAAGGACAAACGATTTTGAGGTTGATTGATATGACAATTCGGATCAGTTTGAATGTCTGGTGTGATTGAAAAGTTCATCTGTTTATGCATGATTTCATTAAAGCACAGTGTATGATTGCATGTCGTTGGAGGGATGCTCAGTGATCTATCTTATGCACCAAGGGGATATCTTTTTGTTATGCGTGTTTTTTGAGTGTGTACAATTTTTTGTGTTCATTTTTTCTCAGGACATTATTTGACTTTTTAGGGATTTTTTCAGGACATTATTTTGATTTTTAAAGATTTTTTCAGGACTTTATTTGATTTTTAAAGATTTTTTCAGGACCTTATTTGATTTTTAAAGATTTTTTCAGGACTTTATTTGATTTTTAAAGATTTTTTCAGGACTTTATTTGATTTTTAAAGATTTTTTTAGGACCTTATTTGATTTTTAAAGATTTTTTCAGGACTTTATTTGATTTTTAAAGATTTTTTCAGGACATTTTTCAATTTTTTTGAATTATTTCAGGACATTTTTCAATTTTTTTGAATTATTTCAGGACATTTTTCAATTTTTTTGGAATTATTTCAGGACATTTTTCAATTTTTTTGGAATTTTGCCCCCAGTGTCTAGCAAGGCAAGGAATATGACAGGTGAATAAATAGGCTTTCTAAAATGTTGGTGAATAGAAGGAAGATAAAGGCCTTTTATTATGGAGACAACGCGGATGCAATTTTCAAGGGCTATGGCATGATGGGACAAGAGACTGAATATGACAATGTAAAGCAGTGACATGGTATGAGGGACATGTCAAGAGGTTTTTGAAACCATGTTTAAATTTTGCGTCCTTATGTCAGATCAAGATCAAGGAATGAAACAGAGTGTATGGATAGTGATAAGAGATGGATAGGATAAGCAAGACCAAGAATGGATAAGGGACATGGACTGAAAGTCGGGGTAGGCTAAGGGATAGTGGCAGAAAGTTGCAATAAGACAGGGAATATGGATGAAAATTTATAATAAGCAAATGGATAAATGACCAAAGCTATGATGGACTAAAAGCTGCAAACAAGATGCATGATGCTCATGAAGATCCTCAGCCTTGTCAAGATCAAAGGTGGAAAGAGGAAATTGGACATGAGGGACAATAGGATATGAAGGGGTAATGACAAGGGTTCGATAGGATAATGGAAGAATGAAGGACAAAAGGATATGAAGGAGGAAACCTACCCCCAAGTACGGTATGCAAGAAGTTCATAGATTACACATGACGCCTATTTGCCAGGTTTTCATCATGGTACTTGCCCAAGGCGCCTGTTTGCCAGGTTTTCACCAGTGGATGAATTATTTTTGCTTTACTTTTTTTCTTTTTTTCTTTCTTTTTCTTTTTTTTTTTCTTTTAACTTTTTCAATAGAAGATAGACACATGATAGGGGATCGAAAAAGGACTCAAGCGTCTTTTTTTTTTTTATAGTAGCCTTCAGAAAAAAAAAAAAAAAAAAAAAAAAAATGGACCATGACCTTTAAAAGTATGCTCAAAGACATTGGTTAGATAAGGACATGGAAAATAAGATGAAACTAAGGCAAGGATTTATGCAAAGGATTGGACCGAAGGGATGGAAGGATGGAAAATATGCATTGGATAATGGATAGGGTATTGGAAGAACTGTGCTTGAGTGGACGGAAATGAAGGCAAGATCATCATTGGCACACACCTTGAGGGGTGATGGATTGATGGAGGAAAGATGTATTTTGGATATTGAGATTTTGATAGAGGAAAGGCTATGGATTTTGGGACATAAGGACCCAAAATTGAAGAAGGAGGTGATGGAGGAACAAATTTGAGAGGTTTGGATAGAGGACTATCAATTTTGGATGCCAAATTGGATGTTTCTTTAGGCTTTTGTGCTTCAAGGAGCTGCTTAGGGATCCACATGGTTTTTGATTTTTTATGCTTTTGTGGTTCCTTGGACCGCATTGCTTGCATAAGGGATTTAGGAACCCATATATATTTTGACTTTCCTTTATTTTTCTCAGTGGGCCTTTGTGACCTTTTGGATATTTCTTTTTCTTTATAGATCATATTGTTCTTTGTTTTGACATGTCGATTATATTGGACATGTTGATCCTTGAATACATGTGGATTGCTAGACTTATGACTTTTATGCTTGGCATCCAGATTGCTTGGAGGGGGAAAGGAATGCATGGATGGATATGAATGCAATGGAGTTATTTTGGATTGATGAAATTTACTCAAGTATGTGTGCCTTTGTTGACCTTGCATAGAAGATGAAGGGATATAAGGACCTAAGATGGATGGAAAGTATGATGGGGAAGGGATATGTTTGGATTTTGAAGGAGGGATACCAATGTCTTGAGAGTGAGTTGTGTAGACATGACCCTTAAGATCTTCTTTAACATGAAGGGATGCTTGCTTATGGAGATCTACTCCTTTTCCTTTATGAATATCTTGACTTGTAGGATACTCTTTTCTTTGGGAAGAAGACGTGAGTCCATTATGAGGTGGATATGATATGAGAGAAATAATGAGATCTTGAAGTGGATCGGAGTGCACCAAAGAGGAAGAACCCATTGTGTATGTCGAGGGTTCATGAACATCTTGCACTGACATGTTAGAATCATGAGGGGGATTAGGATCATGAGGGGGGTTAGGATTGTGTAGTGGACATGGTTCAATGACAAGCTCTTCAAGAGATGGAATGGGAGAAATAATGGGATCATCACAAGAAATGAGATCTTGGAGTGGATATGTGGGATTAGGACAAGGAGATGGAGGAACAAAATGATCTTGTGGAGGATCTGAAGGAATAATTTGATCTTGACAAGGAGGAAGATCATTGGAATCCTCTTTAAAGGTGCTTTGCTCTTGACTTTTAATGGGATCATCATAAAGGATGGAAAGGATATCTTGATCTTTCTCAGGAAGTGGAATGTCAATGGGATTTGAAAGGACATTGTGTTCATGAAATAGAAGGGGATCGTTTGGGATTGGATGAACTGGGATATCTTGATCTTGCTCGGGGAATGGAGTGTCAATAGGACTTTGGATAGGATGGACAAGAATAGGGGAATCATCATGAGTTTCTGGGAAGATGAGATCCTGGTCAACAATTGGATGGGATGATAAGGTTTCGGGATCTTGATCTTGATCTATTTTAACACGTGTTTCTTTATGCTCTAAATTATCCTCTTGACATGGGGTTAGACTTTGGATATGTATGGGGGATTCTGACAAGGGATCAATGGTTTGGCATGAAGGAAATGCACTTTGAACATTTGTGATGGATTTTGGCAAGGAATCAATGCTTGAACATGAGGAAGAGGGACTTTGAATGGGGTCCTCTAAAATAGGTAATGGCAATAAAGTGCATGGTGGCATTGGGTCTTGTATTTTTGAAACATGACAAGGATGTGCATCATGAATTTTATTATCAGGGCAATCAATAATGGATAGCCCTTGGGTAATTTCATCCTTGGGTGTATTATTTGATGAGGACAATATGGAAGGTTCTTGTGAAACTTCTAGAGGTGTAGGGATAGATGCCATTGGAGAGTCAATTTGCTTGCGAGGGGATGACGCATTGCTAGAAATAATTGTATTATCTTGATCTTCCTCAAAGAACTCACTTGGTAATTTCCTTAAGATCATTGCAATAAAGCCACCTTTCTTTCGAGGTTTTGACATAGTTGTATCTATAATTTGAACTTGTTTGGCAAGGAGTTGGTTCTTACCTAATGTCATGTTTTGATATTGGACTTGGTTCAATTGTTCTGACATGTTTGAAACTTGGGCTGGTGTGTGCTGCAAGTTTCATTTTTGAATGTTTGGTTGTGGTTGTTGACATTGATATTCCACCATTGGTTGAACCATTTGTGGACATTGTATAGTTGGTTGGACATATTGTTGAAATTGGACCATTGATTGTGTTGGTTGTATATGTTGGACCATTGGTTGTGTCTATTGGAAATGTTGGAACTGTTGAACAATTGGTTGTGATGTTTGAAAATGTGATTGATAGTAAACACCTTCTTGTTCTTGTTGTGGAGGCACATAATGTTGAAATTGATGTTGTCTCTTTTCTTGAAATTGTTTTATCATCTCTATTTGGGAGAGGAGAGATGGTATGTCTGATCGTTCAAGAAGAGATCTTACATCAATTGGCTCAATCTTTGGATTTCCACCTAGAAATTTTTGAAACATTTTGGACATTTGTGATCTATTCTTCTCAATGTTTTTCACTCTTTGTTCCAAAATCTCATTTTCTTGAGCTAGTTTCTCCTCTAGTTTTTGTATTTGGACATTTACATCATCATGATAAGTTTGATCCAAGTTCTGAGACATGTAGAGATTGGATTGACATGATTGATTGCTCAATTGTGATGGCATGGCTTCATAAGAAGGTTGAGACCTCATTTCAACAAACATGTCACTATGCAAATGCAATATTTTTGGAATTTTTTTTTTTTTCAAGAATGATGTATGATATGCAACTAAATGCAAACTAAATAGACGGAAATGCAATCTATGGCAAGAATGCAACCTATGTTTTTGTTCTTTTCCAAGATTTTGACAAACTCATGAATGCAATTCTAAAAATGAGACCCTTAGGAAATTGAAATGATGTCTAGACCTCAAAGGACAAAAGGACCAAGTGACAAAAGGACAAAATGACAATGTCTCCCCTATATGCTTGGATACTAAGCTAGGTTTGACCAAATGACATTGATGACAAAAAGAGAAAAGGTTTGATAAGGTCTAGACCTCCTAACAATGACTTAGGGTTTATCAAAGATTTGGATTACTCAAGTATGACAAAACCTAGTTTTGACACTATATGCTAAGGGACAATTACTATGCAAATAACCCTAATATGATATGATAATGACCTAAACTTAATGAAGAGACCTAGGGTATGCAAATATGAATGTATGAAAATGGTATTACTCTAATACAAGAGGACACATGCAAAAGGATGACCCTTATTGATATGCAAAGGAGTATGATCTAGATGAAACCTAACCTTGGTACTCGACAATGACTTTGCAAAATGCAAACCTAAGATGGCACCTAAATCTAAGTGACATGAATGTTGAGACAAGATTTTGAAAAATGTTTGACAACCATGTTTGAAGATGTTTTGAATTTGAACTTTTTTGGATGAAATGTTCTTGTGTTTAACCTTGTTTTGAATCAATTTGCCTTGCTTTTGAAATGAGATACAATTCAACTTTTGACAAGCAAAGAAGACAAGATATTTCAACTAAGACTCAAGACAATCATGCTCATTCACACATTTCTTGTGGTAGGCAAGGACAGTAGATACTTGAGAGGTAGACTCGTTATAAGATTCAAGGAGAATACATAGATGCTTGACCCCATGGGCTCCCCTCCACGGCACTCACTTCTCAGGGCAGCCAAGCATCAGTCCCCATGGAAATCTCCCCATGGCGAACTTAATATCTCTTCCAAGTATCTGAACTTGTCCTTCTCAAGCAACTAGAAGGATTTTTGGCCTCTAAATACAAGGTGTTTAGTAAGGATTTTTGTTAAGCGTTACTCCTTGGTGTCACACAAGCGTGATTGAGACATAAGCCCACCAAGATACCAAACAAATGTAGTCACGCAAGCACGATTTATACTATGAGGTCCTACTTAGATGTTGATATGAGAAAGAGTTCAAGGGTCATCACTTCCCAAGTAACTGCAATTCCCACTTAACCCTTCCTTCAAAGCTTTCGCCCATCAAGTATTTGTTTATAGTGAGTTAGAATGCCAAGGTATTCAAGCCATACTCACTTTGGGTCATTCCCTTCTCACGATTATCACTTGCTTGCAAAAGCAAATGGTTGGGAAGGCAGGCCCTCTAAAGGTGACACACAATCAAAAACATGAGCATGGTATCGAAGATCTGGATTTATGATCACCCTAAGAAGGATGAGAGCATACTCTCCTACTCCAATGTCAAACTCAACAATCAAATCAAACATAGATTCATTCCATCCTATTTAGAAATCATACTAGGTGCCTAACATTAATTGCAAACACAAAGTTTAGTTGTAGTCCAAGGCAACCTGCAAAACCCAAGTCAGAAGTTTGATATGTTTAGTCTTTGACTATCGAACCTGCATAAAACGTGTTAGTAGTTTCATTTGTTGTCTTTGTCATGCGTATGCCAAGGTTCTGCATAGAGAATCAATACCAACAAAACCAAAAAAGCAGAAACAGAATGCAAAAGAAAACAATTTGCAAGTGAAAAAC
Source organism: Cryptomeria japonica (assembly GCF_030272615.1). Taxonomy (NCBI): domain Eukaryota; kingdom Viridiplantae; phylum Streptophyta; class Pinopsida; order Cupressales; family Cupressaceae; genus Cryptomeria; species Cryptomeria japonica. The sequence continues at coordinate 410,535,847 of NC_081415.1, forward strand.
ACTGTCTTTTACCTCTGTTTCTGGTCCTACACAAGCGCAGAATGTCTGACACAGGCACAGAATGTATGACATAGGTGCAGAATGCTTGACACAGGCGCAGAAGTTCCCAGAAAACACTGCACTACCCTATTTCTTGGGTTTTTGACCTGCAAATCAACTCAAAAGCACTCAAAAGCATGGTTAAGTGGTTAGTTCACATCGGGTTCACCAATTAATGTAGCTAGGAATTCGGAAATCATCACAAGCAAATATCAATATTAGTCATTAGCTCAATCACAAAAGCTCAAATGCAATGATCAATCCTAATTACATCCAATAGAGACATGAAAGCAAAACATTCAAGATTAAAAACTAAGCAAACCAAATGCAGATCTGAATATCTCCTTCATGCGGCTCCATTGTCCTTCTTTCTTCTTCAAATAACTTTGTTTGTGGATCTCACCTACAAGTGCATACACATGAGATGAAAGTAAGTAGACAAGATAGAAGAGCAAGAATACTCGAAGCGTGATTGATTCGACAAAGTGATTATTAGATAATGTGATTATTTGGGGATTCAAAAATGCGATCAATTGGGGATTTTGATTGAAGAAACTCATCCAATTTATAGACAAATTGGAGAAAAGACAAGATTAGCATGAAATTGATATTAGAAGCAATTGATTTCAAAATGGGAAAATTGAGTGGAAAGAAGAAGGTTATGACACCTTCTATGTCATGAATTATGACATATTGCCAATGCAAAGGTTAGAGGACTAGAGGCTTATGACATCTTGCTATGCCAAAAGTATAACACATGAGAAATTCATGCTTCCACCAAAGCACAAAAATAGGGAGAACTAGAGAGAAATTAATTAGGTGGAAATTAAATTTGACAAATTAGAAAATAGGTGGAAATTAGGAATTAAGTGATTTAATTAACAATTTTTCATTTATTAATTAATTCACAAAGATGGAAGAATTAGTTAGCCAATTAAATTAAACATTTAATTGTGACACGAAGACCTAGAATAAATAAATAAATTATTTAACCTAGAGGGAGAAATGACAAACAGGGTTAAATGAATAAAATCATGAAACCCTAAAAGATGAATTAGAAATGCAAGGATGACAATTAGGTCTTGACAAAGGATAATTGATATAGGGTCGATTTGATCATGATTCTGACTGACAAAGGACCAATGCTGACAAACGATTTGATTGATAAATGCACCAATTGATGAGGAACAATGACAAATTGATCCAAATTGACATGATTGAGAAGGACGACGATCGATAACAAATCGATCACAAAATCACAAAATTGACAAGTTGATAAGGATCGACCAAAATCATGACTGAAAATTGTTATCGACAAGACCTAATTCGAAAGTGAGACAAATGAAGAATGCAGAAGAAGGACTCGATGCTTGCAAATGATAATGACCAAGTGCATGACATAGGAGAAATTTTAATGCGATTCAAAAACCCTAAAATAAGGCAATGCGCAAATGTTAAAGTATGATTCCGTAAGCGTTGACCATTTTTTGGTTTCTACAATGTGCTCTATTATGGTCAGATTGTACTCAGTATGTTATGATTGTTTCTATATCAATTGTGAGCCTTCATGGTGTTTTTCTGATGCTCTTTGTATTTATGTTTAACCCTATGGTGATATTCCATGGCTGGGGGAGTGGGCTCATTCATATGTAAGACCAGGGTCATGAGCAATAGACCGCTTATAGAGGGTCTAGACCAGTTGGAAGCACATGAAGAGTTTTCTATTGTAATTGCAAGTGATAGCATTAATAATAATTAATTAGTGGGTTTGGGTAATTAGGAATTCACCTAATCAAGATAACTAAATTGAGGATTATGATCTTGTGCCCCAATGATGCCCAGGGAGGTGGTTTTGAGATCTAGTATTGGGAAGACCACTGAAGCAGCGTACCGTTCTCTCTTGATTGGCTCCAAGATTGAGATAAATTCCACATGAGGTTAGCATGTGATGACACTCTACCCCACATGATTCCATTGTCCATATGCCTTGTTTGTTGGTTTCGCCTATGGAGGGTTTGTTGTTGATTTAAGCCATGTGTTGTAATTGTTCTTGATTATTGTTGTTGTTTTGTGATGTCATGTTGTATCCCTTGGTTGTTAGGTGTCAGCCTAGGTCTTGAGTGTGAGTTGGAACCCCATGTCATCTCCTAGTGGGAGGGGTGGTTCCTATTTGGTTCCACATGGTCAGGTGGTTGAATGCCTTCTTCCATTGATATGTTCTTCTTGGATGCAAGCATGCGTGATTTGGATTCTTGGATTCTTCATTATGTGGATTTTCTCTTGGAGATGATTTCTATGTACTTGGAATAAGGAAACATTGTATCAAGATGATTTGTATATGTAAAGGATATTATTTATCTTTGTATTATGTGTCTTCGTGTATTTGTAGATGAAATTGAGATAGGATATGATGTGGTGGATTAGAAGGAGAGTGCATAGATCATTCTTAATGTATTGGATATTTATTTTGTAATATGACATTATGACTTCCACGTGGGAAAAGAAATGAGCTAGCATTTATGTGTTTGTGTTGCATCTGAATTCGTGAGATGGAATTGTGATATATGGGATGGAATTTGGAAAGAATAATAATTGTTTTTTATTAAGGTAAAAATGGGTTTTGAAGGGGCCCTAAAACCCTTTACAAGAGAAACTTAATTAGAAAAAGCGACAAGAAATAAAAAGGAACAGACCATCGAAAAGCCAGCAAAAAACCAAAGAAAACCGACAAATGCCCCACAAAGCCATCAAAGCCAGCCAGACTCCAAAAGAGAAACTAGTTGATTTTTTCCAGGGCATTCACCAGGGTGTTGCTAATTCCATGTAGCTCTTTAATGTTATCCCTGAGATTAGGGAGATCCTTTGCAGAAGCAGCCACAGCTTTCTTGACACTAGCCCTGGTCCTCTTCACAGCACCACCAACCAGAGTAGCTTCACCGCTACCAGTCTGGATAGTCTCTTCATCCATGTCAAGTTCCGCAATCGGTTTAGGAGAGCTGGTATGATCAAAGACCTTAGCAATATCCTCCAAGTTTTTAGTGACAGATGATAGGATGCTCGAGATAATACCCAACAGATTTTTCATTGCCTCTCTCCCTTCTTCCAGTGAATTAACCTTCTCCTCCATATTTTGCTTCCATTTTATCTGATCTCTGTCATCATCCTCCCTCTTCTCATCTATATTTTCCCCCTTTTTTCTAGGTTCTTCAGGAGTTCGTAGGTCCATTTGTCATAATCCAGCCTCGCCTCAGTGAGTTTTTTGAGGTTATCCAAGAATAACCCTTTACCCGCACTTTCCTTATCCTCACTTACCCTGACCTTAGTCAAGTCCTTCTCAGAATCCTTGTTCATTTCCCTCTCGAAATTCACATCGGTTTCCTTATTATCCTTGATATCCACATCCTCCATTGGATGGTCGTTGTCCTTGCCAGGGCAATCACTGTGGATAGGGCTTTCTTTACCAGACTCATTATCACCACTTTCTTCCTCATTACCCGCATCATTCCAGCTGTCTTCACCATTGGATTCATCTGTCTCCATTTTGCTACTTTCCTTTTCAATTTCCTCTATTTCCATTCCAAGGGCACTTTTTCTTTTTTTGCTAGAGGATGCCTTCTCCTTGCTGGAGTCACCTCCCTCCATCTTTCTCTTTCTCGGAGAGGTGAATATCCTCTTGTTTTCTAGCAGGGTGAGGGTTTTACAGTGCTCATAAATGAGCAGCAAAAGCCCGCAATGGAGAGTCAGACTAGAAGGATTTTTACTGTGTTTATTGAGGGACCTGGAAAGAGACCTAAAAAGGTAGTAGGGTAGGGATACCTTTTTGTCATGTCTGAAATGGTTTAAAAGAATGAAGTGGTAGGTGTGGGCCCTGGAGAAATGGCCCTCAACCGTGATGTATTTCATTATTGCATTCAGAACCCAGCTCCAGAGTTTCTTGATATTAGTAGCTTCATAGTAACCCCCTTGTGGCTTTGCCAATTCTAACCCTCTTTCTATTTCCATGGGAACAGATTAACCGCATTGTTGGAGACTTTGAGGTCTCGAAAGAAATTAAGCCTAGTGTAGGGCATGCCAGTCATTGTAGCTATGAGCCCAGCGTCCAACTTGAACTTAACCCCATAGATTTTAAAAGACCCATTAGACCAATTTTTAGAAATCTTGGAAATGGTGAGATTTACCCTACCTTTATCATAGTCCACGAGCTTCTCCATAAAGGTTGTGAGAGATCCTTTTTCTAGTTTCGCCCACACTTTCGGCATCGCTTTCCAAGTTGACGTATTGTCTAGTTCCTCCCTCCTTAATTCTCCTCCTATCTTCGGATTAAGATTATCAACTCTGTTTCTCTACAAACTAAGCCCTTCTTTCCCGTTGTTACTCAAGATTTTGAACTGGGTGACCCACAAAGCATGCGGCGAATTATTAAAGATTGTTGGGGATATGTCACTTTGCCAAGTAATAATGACCTTTCCATCAAGGCATAAAATATTCATATTCGCTGTCATGATTATGCGGTCCTTCTCTCCCCATATATTTGTCCTTTCTAAGGATCTCTTTAATGTTTAAATTGAGATCTTCCCCGCACCAGATCATTTGGGAGTCAAAATTAACCCCTATGTTCGCTAGACAGTCCACCACACTATTTTTCTCTCTAAAGGCATGTTGAATAATTATTTCTTTGAAACTTGCAATGATCTCCCTAGCTTTTATGATAATATTTTCAATTGACCATGATGGCTCTGACTCCCCATTCAAACACTTAATAATATTAAGCGAATCTCCCTCGAGCCATAATTTATCATAATTAAGACTTTTGGCTATGATTAAGGTGTTCAGGGCAGCTGAGGCTTCGGCAAAATGACTTGTTTGATTTCCCAATGGACCAGCCACCGCCAGTAAGCAACTTACAGCAAAATTCCTGACAATGCCCTCGTATCTAGCTTTACCCGGATTCCCATTAGAGGCCCCATCAAAGTTAGCCTTAATCCACCCCTGAGGAGGAAAACACCAAACGAGACCTTCTCTTCCTTTCTCCTTGCTAGTAGAAGTGGTAGAGAGGTTCCACCTGTCTTTGAAGTCTTCTTTAGCAGTTGGTCCATAATCAGTGCCATAGATGCATTCAAATATACTCCTATAAATTTTATCTGCCACCACTTCAGGAATATCCCTCTTATCCCTAAAAATCCTATTGTTACACTCTTTACAGATATTCCAGATAACAATCCACAGAGTAAGTCTCCAAGTCTCCACAATCTTAGGATTAGAATTAGGGCAATGCCATTATTGCTAGGATTCCCCAAGGGAGTTCGGGAAAACCCAAGTCAAGTTCCACCTGCTGTGATTTTCTAGATATCCTTACTAAAATTGCACTGATTAAGAATATGGAAAGTCATCTCTTCTTCCCTGCAACAAAGAGAACACATGTTAGGAAAAACAAAACCTCTCTTTTGAAGGTTGTCCAGGGTTAAAACCTTGTTTTGGATGAAAATCCAAAAGAAGATATTAACCTTAGGAACTAACTTCTTGTTCCAAACTTTAGCCTAGATAGGATTTCTTCCACATATTTAATATGAATAGCCATAGCTGAGGAAATAGAATATTTCTCATCTGGGGTTTCCCTCCATATCAATCTGTCATCTTTGTTGTCTCTAGGAACTTTAGCTGAGAGAGAAATCTGAAGGAACTTGAGCCCCGGACACTGCTGGCTAAAATCGATCTAGTTCCCATTTCTCCAGTAATCTCTAACCAGCTCACCAAACCTGCTTTTGAACCAATCTTTCCAATCTTTAAGGATTGGAACTTCCTCCAGGGGTTTGTCCAAAATCCATCTTTCTTCCCAAAATCTTATTCTCCTCCCATCCCCAAGGTTCCAAGTTCGACCAGCAGCAGCCCAGCTTTTAGCAGATTGAACAGCATTCCATATAGCCGAACCTTCAACAATAAAAGAATCATCTAAGAATTCTTCCTCAGAAGGTTGCATATAGAGATATTTGTTTTTCTAGATTGAGTTCCATTCTCTTTCCTCCCCTTTCATTCTCCATATTTGTTTGGCTAATAAAGCTTTATTCATAGTACCAATATTCCTTAATCCCAACCCACCTGAGGCCTTAGGGGAACATATTTTATTCTAGGCAATAAGGGGAATTCTATTTTTGACTTCCACCCCCGACCAAAGAAACTTTTTTTGGATTCTTTCAATGGCTTCTGCGAATTTTGTGGGGATTTTGAACAAACTGAGAGCATAAACAGGAAGGTTTTGGAGAGTGGCTTTAAGCAGAGTAATTTTGCCAGCTTGACTAAGGACAGCCCCTTTCCAGCCAACAAGTTTCGAGTTAAGTCTGTCCACCAGCTTATTCCAAAAGGAATCCTCGGGCTTGAAACATAGAGGAAGCCCCAGATAAGTAGAGGGAAGCTTAGAAATTTTGTAGCCAAGAATTCTTTCAATTCTTAGTTGCCTTTGGGCTGGGGTATTGATGAAGAACAAAGAACTTTTATCCCAGTTAATTTTTTGACCAGAGGCAAATTCATAAGTATTCAGAACATTCTTCATATTTTTAGCTTCCAGAATGGTAGCTTCCCCCATAGTGATAGAATCGTCAATGAATTGTTCATGAGAACATGCAACATTGGAAGAAGATGGTTTCAAACCCCTAAGATTTCCATCTTCCACATTTTTAAGAATAAATCTACCCAGGCATTCAACAAGAATAGTAAATAGGATAGGGGATATGGGGTCCCCCTGTCTAAGGCCTCTAGAGCTTTTGAAGAAACTAGACAGGGAACCATTGACTATAACAGTTGAGGAGGAAGTTTCCATAAGTTGAGAGTAGAGCTGAATAACTTTGTCACCAAAACCAAATGCTTTCATGATCCTAAGGAGAAACTGCCAGTTCACTCTATCAAAAGCTTTAGCCATGATCCTAAGAATAGTAATTGTTGTTATTGTTCTTATTTAAGTAAATAGTATCTATCTAGGTGAAATGGTTAAATAGTTCTATGATGCATTGTGATAAAAGGAAGTAAGATTATGTACTTACATAACTTCTAATCTTGAGCATTAGGGTGATGTGGCAATAGAGACTATGTGCTTGTTTTATGCACTCTTATGTGTTAGGTCCTAATGATGTAGAAACTTTGATCTTGTAATAAGATAATATATTATCATTTGGTTCATGTTGAAGAAATATTCAATATCTTGGGATTGAGATACTATGTTGATTTAGGGGATTGAATGATTAGATTATGTTTATAGTATTAAATATTATTCTTGAAATTGTTTAGTAGCATGGTATCCTATTTGGAAGTAAATAAGAGCTTGCTATTATAAGCTTGCATATGAATACAATTAGTAATCTTGAAGTTGTGTAATGGTTGTGATTAAGGAGCTCATCTAGTCTTGTATGAAGGAGAAGGATAAATGCATTTATATTCATGATGTGTTAAGTAATTAATGAATCAAGATGAGTAAAAGGAAACGTTGGGTTAATGTTTATCAAATGAAACTAGAAAGTATGATTTAAAATGGTTATGCATATGTGTCATTGTTATCCTAGTTGTATGAAAAGTAGGTGACCAGTTGAATAATAAGATATGATGTTCTAGATGGATAAGTGATATGTTAGAATTATGTCAAGTAGTGACGTTGAGATACCCTAGGGAATGACTATGTTTGTAAGAGTCTTATTGGAGATGTGTTGATGATTTAATTGAATTATTCCACTTGCGTAATATAGTTCTATGGATATGTTCATGTTGGTATATGTGATCTTGTAAATAGATAATTTTGTATTTAATGTATGTTAATGATAACATAGAAGTAATGGATGTCTTAAACAAACAAACAAAAAGTTATCTCCATTTGCTAGTAGATTTTAATTTATTTCTCTAGGATATTTTGGTGGGCATTACATATGGTATCAGAGCCCATGTTGCAAACACTAGGATCTCTTGTTAAGGTTGTTTCTCTTGGTCTTGCGTGGTGTATTATAACGTTTTCTTGACTTGAGTTGTTCTTGAGATTTGTGATGAAAAATGATATTTGAAACATTGGAGATCTTATATGTTTATGATTTGTGTCTCTCCCTAATCATTTCTATAAATTATAAATTATGTGCAATATGTGTATTCATTTCTTATGCATATCTCTTAGATGAGTGTGATGTCTATACGATTATATGCGGTCTTGCTTTCTTATAAGAATATTAAAGGTTGTTTTCCCTATATAAATGAAAATTCTATAGAATGAAAAGAAATGGTGTGTGTGTTCTCTTATCTAATGTTATGTTTATAGGATTAGTTGTTACATTTATTTTCTTATGAATAGTAAGATGGAGTGCTTGTGTTATGCATATAATAATGATTTACTGCAAACCATGATGTGAATTGAATAACTTGGATGGGATGCACCCATATGAGGAAATACTAGTTTAATGATGCCCTTCTCTTTTGTTTATTCTCCTATGTAAAATTTGAGGAAGTTAATTAGTGAAGTATGTATACCGATGGAACTATCTAGTGTTTATATATGTGTGTGAATCTGCATTTAAGAAAATATTGTTTGAATAAATCATATCTTTCAATAAGGACTTAAGATTTTTAGTTGTGTTCATAATATTAGTAGACCTTATGGGAAGTTTAATTTGCATATCTTAGAAAATGAAGTGAATAGCTACATAATATGATAAATGTGATGTCTAGGAATTTCAAATTGTTCATGCATAATTCTTGTGTGCATACAATGGTTGATTGTCAGTGTTCTTCCTCCCTCTCCTCTTCATTTGGGTAAAAGAATCATAGCACTTAGAAGTCTATTGATAATAAGTAGGAGCTTTTGATACTTATTGTTGAAGTGTGGTATTGCATATATTAAAGGAAAAGTTTGGATAAAATAAAATTGTTTGAAGATTGAGACTTGTGCATTGTATCCATTGTTTATTTTAAAGAAGAATTTATTAGATTGGATCTATTTTTCATAAACAATGTATGGAGTTCTTATAAACTAATAGGTTAAAAGACAATGTTATAATATATGTTGAACGAAGTTAAAAAAAAAACATGGTGCATTGCATGTATAGAAAATTTGAAATCATATCATTATGTCTTTATTTGGATTGGCAAGATAAAAGTCTTAGTCTTGAGTAGGAGTTGTGTGGTTGATGAAATGTTCTATTTGATCAAATTGATGGATTAAGGCAAGATTCTATATCCTTATCTTATTCAAGGAAAGTGTTTGATTATTGAATTCTAGCTGGTTGAATTGATGGTATAATGAATGAATTTGTAATGCATTTCTAGATGAGTGTGCTTCTTCATCGCTAGGAATGCTTAGTTTGTGAATGATCATAATTAAGTGATGGTAGGAGATGAGATTGAATAAGGTAATATATGTATTTAGTTGAATTTGTGTGTGACATTAAATGAAAGTTAAGTGGTAGCAAGTAAGGCTAGGATATCAAGTTTTATGCTTAATATATACAATTGACTGGCTAATGGCATGTAGGGAAATGACCATAGGTGGTTGAAGTAGAAATATGATATTAAATTTTGCTTTTAGTGGTGAGATTTATTTGTTATAAGAATTGTAATACCCTAAAAATGGTCACCTAAACCATGGGCCCCTAATCTCGACAACATCACCAAGGTCCTAACCAAAGGCAATTAAATCAACCTTGAGCATCTAATTAAAAATTCTTTAATCATTAATGTTACATGGAAAATAAATCACTCTATATTAATTAATTAATCATTCCAAGTAGATCATTTTAATCAATTATCCTATTTATTTAATTAAATATCCTAGCATATTTAATTAATAAATCAATTTGCCATTTAAATCATTAAAAAAAAGGAATAAATTTAAAGAAAAAGAGGAATTAATTTACAAAAAGGGGAATTAATCTGCAAAAGAAAAAGAGTTAAATTAATCTACAAAAGAAAAGAATTAAATTGAGAGAAGAAATCAAGCTTAAGATTTATTTTTTTCTAAAATTGAGATAACTTGAGAAATTTCAGAAACGAAATTAAATTGAATTAATCATTTTCTCTAAAATTAAAACTCAAAGATTTTCTTGAGGAAAGAGGTTCAATTGCCTTGAAAAAGACTTTTCTAAATAAAAATCTTGAGCAAATTAAAGAAATGTGCCTGGAATCAGCTATTTTTATCTCAAGTGCATGGAATCAACTAATTTTATCTCCAATGCAAACTTAAACTTATGATCTGAATGCATTCAATCAAGCTACAATTGGAATTTATCTCAAGATTAACTTAATATGATCTCTCAATTATTTCAATTAACCCAGATTGTGCTTTTTCTTGAAGAATCTCAACCGCTCATTGTTAATCGATCTTGACCGTTGGTCTCTCTTTTGAGTCTCTATAAATTCAACCCTTCATCTCTCATTTAAGACACCCTGGAGATTTATTTTTATTGTACAGTTTTTTCTCTGGAGTCATTGAAGATATTGTGCTTTGAGATTATTGCATCTTAGTTTAGCTTTTTTTTTGCATATTTAGTTTAATCATGATTGCTTGAATTCATCTAGCTTAATATTCATTCATCTAGCTTAATATTTATTCTTCTAGCTTAAATCTAGCATCCATTTAGCTTAATCTTATGCTCATATAGATTAAATCATTTGTCTTGGTGTAGTCTAGTCAGTGGTATTGCTTAGACAAATCTGAGAGCAAGTCTATACTAGCATCTTTTAGAAGGCAATAGGTCGATTTGTTGTGGTTTTTATATTCATGATTATATCTATCTAACCATGCATGCAACGACTTAATTGAAGTGTTGTGTCTTACAACTTATAGATACTTATCCATTTTTCACACACATTTTTGGTGCCCACCGTGGGGTAGAAGACTACAATTTTTAGCCTTACAGATCAGATTATTTTTATTTTTCGGATTTTCTCTATACAGTTACTGCTAAAACTTGTACGAGTTTTCACAGAGGCTAGGACGACAATTTGCAGGTTCTCATACAGTCTGTGGTGAATTATCGTACGATTGGGTGAGAATACTTGTACGATTTTCTGGTTTCTCATATCACAACAGACTGCATTTTTAGGGTTTTTCTTATTGAATTTTTATGGTAATAATAATAACCCTGGCTTGTTTTCTGTCTTCCTAAGAGATTTTTAACAGACTAACCAATTTTTTTGCAAAACATTTGTCAAAGAACATGCCTGTCGCACAAAAACAATATGACTATTGATTCGTTGTTTTTGCAGGTTGTCTGAGGAGATTCAAGTGACAATCGTGTATTCTTTAAATTCATTTTTAGGCACTTAAATTTCTCTCTGGTTAATGAACAAATATGTCTTTTGTGTTTTAAGAAAAATCTAAGAGGTGGGAGAGTATGCTCTTGTCTACACAGACAACCAAAAATCTAGACCCTCGAAGCTTTTTTTAAGTTTTGAGATTTGTGTACCTTTAGCAGGTCTGTCACAGTGGGAAAAAGTAATCACCCTGTGAGAACGACCCAAGTGAGTGCACTTGGACCTGAGCATTCCAACTCACTATAATAAATAGGCCTCTGGTGATTAAAGTCTCAGAGGACGGGATTATTTGAGTTTTCTCTTTGAGATCTCTCATATTGAGCATTTTGTAGGGCCTCGCGGTCTCAATCACATTTATGTGACTACAACTTGTTTCTGTCGGGCTATAGGTCTCAATCATGCTTGCATGACTTCAAGGGGTAATTTCAAATGAAATTCCTTACTAGGAACTATAAGATAGAAGCTACCCGATTCACCTTCGAAAGGGGGATAATCTTTGTGCAAGAGAGATAGTAACTCTCCCAAGATACTTGTCATTTTGTGCCCCCATTAGCATTTGGAGTTGGCTAATACAACATTGAGAATCTATTGTGTGAGACTTAGTGGTCGTATTCTGATTAGCTATTGGGTGTGTACCTAAGTCTATAAGAAAAGGTTTTCTTCTCTCAACCAACTTTCGTAAGGTTAGTGTGTTGTGCTTGAAGTCATTATACATCTTGTGTGTTTACTATGTTTTCATCCTTGAAACTGAAACTGGAGAAAACAATCAAAAACATCAAAAACCTCAGTGATCAAAACTTTGTTCGTATCAGAAACTAGTCTCTATCCAGTCCTCTGTCGTACAAGTCTACTATTTTGTCGTCTGGCTACACATCTACTATCGTACGAGTCTACTGTTTTGTCTTCTGGTTATATACCTATTTTCATACGAGTCTAGATTCATCCTGTCAGTTTGTCATTTGGTCATGTCCGAATTGTCATCCTGGTCCTTGAGAATTATCGTCTGACCTTATAAACATTGTCGTATGAGTAATCATTATCCTCATCAGATTATCATCTAGAGAACATTAAACTGTCATGTGAGTATAGGCAGCCACTCATACGAGAAACTGTCTATATCATCTGGAACCTGTTAAATTGTCGTCTAGGTTAGAATACACTGTCGTACGAATTTTTGATTTTGTCAATCCAAAACTTGTCTGCTTTCATACTTTTCTAGAACTATCATACTTGTCTAATCAGTCTACAGTGAGTGTATATATGATCTTTTTCATCCTGAGCATAAACAATCTTGATAGTGTACCCCTGTCATTGTGTTGTGCGATTTTGGTGATCATCTTTCAACTAGTTCAATCAACTACTTATCAAACTTAAGTTACTTAGATCACGTCTTATACAGGATAGATCATTCCTGAAATCAGACTGAGTCTTAGTCACTTCTCTCAAATCAACCTGAGTTACTTTGATCAAGTCTTATATAGGATAGATCATTTCTGAAACCAGACTAAGTCTTAGTCACTCCTCTCAAATCACTATGTCAAACGAACAACTAGCTCCAATTTGATCTTGACATCTGCATCACTCCTAGCTCTCGATCACATCAGTTATAAATGTCTATTCAAACCAGTTCTTGTGAGAAAGTTGTCAAAGGTAAAGGATAGTCCTTTTCATTATAGACTAATCCATTCTTTGTAGAAGAACCCGTATCTGACAAACATTCATCATCAAATATACCAATTTTTTATCAACCCTTATCTCCCACCATGTCTGGAGAAAAGCAAGAAAGAGAAGTTGCTAAACATGATACTCATGACAATATCAGCACCCATGCTAATGACAGTGATTCCTCATCTAGCGAGTCTGAAGCTTCCAAACCTACAGAAGTTATTATAAATAGCTGTCAAAATGATAAAGATTTCCGAAAAATGATGAAAATCATCATGGCTAGAGAAAAACAAGAGCATTTTCTAGAGCTAGCAAAACAAGGCGCTAAACTTCCCACTAATTATAACATTGAAACCCTTATCACTAAAGAGGAAGAGACACCACTAGCATTGGTAAACAAACAATTGCAAGCGTTACAGACCAAAATCAAAGAAATAAAAAACAAGGATAAATCATCTACGCAATATTCTTTGGACATGATCTGCTCGTTCCCATTTGACAAGAACCTTTACATGCCTCCATTTCCTTCAAGAGTGGAAATTCTTAAGTTTGACAAATATGACGGTAATGCAGATCCTCAAGATCATGTCAGAGAATTTTGTGCTTTATGTATGGAGTTCATGCATGAACATACATATCTCATGCACCTTTTCCCTGGGAGTTTAGGAGGACAAGCTATGGAATGGTTTTTAGGCCTACCTATGGGAATTAAATCTTTTGAGGAATTAGTCAATTTTTTTCTCCAACAATACTCCTATAACATTCATCATCCAGTCACCATGATCGAGCTTTGCAATACCAAACAGAAAACAGAAGAACCTTTTCTCACTTTCCTTCAATGTTGGAGAAAGATGTTCTCTAGATATTCACGGCCTATTCTAGATTCTGAGAAGATGGACATCTTTGTCAATAACCTGATCCCTGAATTGAAATACAATATCCAAATGTAAGTGTACCCTTCATTCATCAAAATGGTAGATAGTGCCCTCAAAATGGAAGATGTGCTTATAAAGAAAGGAGATATATCACTTTATAAAGAAACACAATAAAGTTGTATTCCAAAGAAAAGAAGAAATACTGGAAATACGGCAAAGATAACAACATAAATGTTGTTAATGATGGAGTGGTGGATACTGTTAAACCAAAATCTAAACCCACAATATTTAATCTGGCTAGCAGCACACAAGCCCTCAAAGTAGCTGAAACTGCTGCGGAAAACCCTCATAGGAAATTAAAAGAGTGGTTTAAAGAGAAGCCTTGGCTTTGAAAGTCTAAACGTGATTTCACTCCTTTGGAAGAATCATATGAATCAACTCTTAAGACTTTCTTGGTGGAGGGTAAATGATCTGATAACATTGCCTGACAACTCTAGACCATATGATCTAGAAGTTAAACCCAAATGGTGGAGGGAAAATGAGTACTGTGAATATCATTGAAACAAGGGTCATACAACAAATAACTGCATGAAAATTAAACATGAGATTCAATACCTCATCGATGCTAGCAAAATTGTTTTTGGAAACCACATAACTAATGCTGATCATAAAGCTTTTAAAGATCCTTTACCTACTTATGAACAAGGTGATTCCTCAAAATCCAAGGGAGGTGCCAAAGTCAATTACACCTATTCCAACAATGAAAATGTGATCAACATGATTGAATCTTCCCAATATGATTATTGCAACGTGATCATAGTCAAAGATAAACAACATAAAACGCAAACTGAAAATGTTGTAACCCGCACTCAAAAGAAGGTTACTCTCAAAGGAGCTAGTTCCTCAACTCCTGATCAAACAACATCAAACCTACCGACTTGTTTAAATACACAACCAGATATGATCACGGATAAATCTAAGCAGCTGGCTTCGTCATCCTCTCCTTGTTAAAGCATTGGCGAACAATTAAAACTAAACACCGCTCAAATCTCCATTTTTGAGTTGCTTAAAATCTCTTCTGCTCATAGAGAGATCTTGGACAAAGATTTTCTCACTACTAATGTCCCCAAAGATTTAGATGTAGATCAATTTCAATCTATGGGGGATCACTGGACTTCACCTCATTACCTCACCTTCTCTGAAGAAGATGACAATTCACTGAATCGTCCGCATAACCAGCCATTACACATCGAAGCTATGATCCATAAACACCAAGTCAAACATGTTTTGATAGATGGAGGTGTTGGGTTGAATATTTGTACCTATAGTTTACTGATACAGCTGGGATTTTATGAACATGGCATTGATCCAACAAAGAAAATAACAATCAAAGCTTATGATGAAGAAGAGAGAACCTTTAAAGGTTTGGTACTATTACCGATCAGGGAAGGACCTAGGGAAAGAGATGTTATTTTTCAGGTCCTTGACCTTCCTCTTTTCTACAAAATCTTGTTGGGCAAGCCATGGATTCACGAAGTGCAAGCAGTACCATCTACATATCATCAGTGCTTGAAATTTCCTTATAATGGAGTTGAAGTTAGTATTCCTGCTGATACAAGCTACACTTGTAGTGCATTAAAATAGTGTATTGATACCTTTGTTCCTCATAACAAAGCAGCCTCTATAGCTAAAAGTTCAAAAACTTTGATGAAAGACTTAGAAAAGAAATTGAAAAATCATAGGTACTGGAATGGATGGATACAAGATAGAACCTATACTTTCACTAATGTCTCTTCCTTCATCGCCAAGACAGTCTAGAAAACCATCTGAGGCTATGAAGCCACAAACTTCAACCCCAAATGTTATTTATGATGGTATTTTTGTATAGTCCTCTACTTCTCTTGCAAATGAAACAAAAGAGGAGGTTTTTCTCAAATGGCTTTTCAAAGAAGATAGTGAAAACAAAGAAGTGCAACACTGTGAGATTTCCCCTAAACAATATGGTCCAGGCTATAAGATTATTCAACACATGGGATATTCAGGTACCGATCCTTCTAGCAAGTGTCAAGAAGGAATTTTTGAACCTATTAAGCTACAAACTAAGTCCACAAATAATAAAGATAGACTTGGATACCCTTTAGAGGAGTCATCAAATCAAAAACATACTTCTCATCATCAGTCTAAGTGGAGGAAAAAGATACTACATCAAACATCACAGGAAGTAAATACTGAGTAAACTCAGGAAGAGTATGAGAAAGAACAAGAAGAACTGGCAATAAAGAGAGAAGAAGCAACTTGTAATCAAGTTCCAACTGTATCAGAAATAACACTACAAGGAGTAGAAATCCCAGAAGATATGAGAGAAGAGATAGAAGGAATTAAAGAATTGTTTGTACCACTGAACATTTTGGTCACATATACAGGAAGAATGCAAGTAGATGATTCATAAACTGACTTGAATGAGTATGAATGGGGTCTAGAGCCTCTATCAGAAGCATCTACTAAAGAAACTCCTAAATAACCTAGTGATATCATAGATGAAGCATAAGAGATAGTGCGCTTAAAACTGCAAAAGGAAACAGAGGAAATCAGACTAAAAAGACAAGAAGACTATAAACAACAACTGAAAGAAGGAAGAGCACAAGAAAATTATTCACCTACTATATCTCTCTCTAATGAGATAGATAAAATCAAGTATGGGACTACAAATGAAGAATTGGAGGCTACAAAAGCAAGGTCGGTCATTAGTCCAGAAGAAGCTGAATGGAAAAGACAACAGAGACTAAAAGAGTCATCAAGGTTATGTCAACAGGTATGTCAACTACAAGTGATCATTGAACCAAATTACAAAGGAACTTTCAGCATCAAAGATGTAGATATTGATACTATACATGCTTTCACTAAGCCACTTGAAGAAGAGTCAGAGGCTTCATCTTCTGACTCTGATCACTCTAAAATAAGATCTATATATAACATTACCTATTCGACACCAAACTATGACTACTTCATCATGAATGTTGAAACTCTATCTGTTGAACATGTTACTGTTAAACCATGATATGTAGTCCAGTCTGAAGTAGAGGACGGTGCTAGTGGTAGGTCTATTGGGTTAGGTTCCCTAAATACTAATGTAAACTTCGATAATCATGTTCTAACTCTTCTTGGTCTCGAGACACTTACGCAAGGTAGTCTTCTATAAATTGACTTGTCGGTTCGAGGTTGTGATGACGATATCATGAGTTCCCTTGAACCTATTAAATCTTTATCCCTCATACATCCTGATCTTATTGATTGTACTCTCCAAGATCAACCTTTGAATATACCTACCTATGGCAACGACTATACATTAGCCTGTTATCTTAATGCAGTTGAGCAAATGGACTCTTCCACTAGTGAACACAGTGAGAACATGACAGTAGCAAATGTCAAGTATCTTAGTCGCAAAAATAAAAATAAAAAGAAAAATAAGAGTTTTGATGGCGAAAACCACATTGTGGCGGTGTCAGGATCAAAAATAGTAAAAATAAAAGACGTACCTAACAGTGAAAACCTCTCTGAGGCGCCCGAAGGTGAGATACTTGACATTTTGCCTGATCACTTTCAAGAGTGGTCATCAGTGCTAATTGAACCTACATAGCCAGTAAACATTGGAATAGAAGAAGCTCAGCACACCATACATGTATCTCAATCCTTGTCAGTCGAAGAACTAAAAGAATTTGTTGGTTTCTTCATGAAAAAGAAGATCAATTTTGCATGCACATATGCTGATATGCTGGGTCTGGATCCTGACCTCATAATGCATCATCTTTCTATCACTCCCGAAGTTAAACCTGTTAAGAAAAAACTCTGAAAAATGCATCCTCATGTTGCATTACTTGTTAAAGTTGAGTTAGAAAAATTACTTAAAGTTGGATTCATCAGAGCAATTGATTATGCCGAGTGGATATCTAATATTGTACCTATTTCCAAACCTAATAAATCAATACGTGTTTGCACATATTTCAGAGATTTAAACAAAGCTTGTCCAAAAGATGATTTTCCACTACCCAACATAGACATGATAGTGGACATGACTGCTGGTGATGAAATGTACTCATTAATGGATGGTTTTTCTGAATACAATAAGATCGAAATTGCACCTGGGGATCAAGAGAAAACAACATGCACCTATGAATGGGGAACTTTTTGTTGGAATGTAATTCCCTTTGGCTTAAAGAATGCAGGTGCTACTTATCAAAGAGTTGTAACAATATTTTTTCATGACATGATGCACAAAAACATAGAGGACTATGTTGATGATACTCTAGTTAAATCTATGAAAAAATCAACACATCTATCAGAACTAGGTCCAGTATTAGACAAGATGGAAAAATTCAAACTTGGACTAAATCATAAGAAATGTGCATTTGGAGTTACATCTGGTAAGCTCCTAAGATACATTGTTTCAGCAAAATGGATTAAAGTGGATCCAGAAAAAGTTAAGGGTGTCATGGAAATGCAACCTCCAAAGAATGTCAGCCAAATGAGAAGTTTACAAGGGCGGCTCCAATCAATAAGACATTTCAGCTCTCAGCTAGCAAATAAAGCTCAACCATTCACAAAGGCATTACAGAAAGGAGTTACATACAACTAGGATGAAGATTATGAACATCACCTAAAGCAGATCAAGAAATATATTTCTAATCCACCTATACTGATACCACCAATTCAAGGCAAGCCCTTGAATCTCTACATATCAGCTACTGATACATCACTGGGGGCACTTTTGGCACAACAAGATGAAAACAAAAGAGAAAGAGCTATATACTATATCAGTAGGACCTTAGTATCCCATGAGATGAACTATACTATCATAGAAAAAGCTTGTTTGGCATTGGTATTTGCATCACATAAATTTAGACACTACATGCTAGCACATTCTATCAAACTAGTGGCTAAGATTGATCCACTCAAATATCTTCTCAGCAAAGCAACACTTACAGGGAGATTGGCTAAATGGGTCATGGTTCTTACAAAATTTGATATTGAATATATAGAACGCAAAGCTATGCAAAGTTATCAAAGGACAAGTCATTGCAAATCAACTTTTTGATGCTCCGCTTAAACACAATCAACCTTTGCACATAGAGTTTTGGGATGAATCCATCATGCACCTTACTCAGCGATCCTGTAAAATGTTCTTTGATGGGTCTTTCACTCAACAAGGTTATGGTGCTGGAATACTTTTTATCACTCCTCATAGATATTCAATCCCAAAGGCATACAAGATTCTCTTTCCTTGTACCAACAATATTGCAGAATATGAAGCCTTGGTAAATGGAATCAAGTTGGTTATCGAATGGAAGGTTGTTGAGTTATACATCTATGGAGACTCTCAGCTAATTATCAATCAGATCAATGATATATATCACTCTCGGGATAAAAAAATTGATGCCCTATAAAAGAATGGTTGATGACCTCAAGAAATAATTTACCTTTGTATCATTTCAGTAGATTCCTAGATTAGCAAATAGAGCAGCAGATGTTATGGCTACCTTGGCATCTATACCATAGCTACAAGAATCTAAGTTCTGCTATGAATTCCTCATGGAAGAGTTACATTATCCTGCTTATGATTCCTCTGAGTCCCAGATGGTCTGTTCTATCATTGAACATGACTCATCTCACTATAGTCACATTTACTCTTACTTGCGTGACCAAATTTTTTCTGATAATCTTACCCGTAATGAGAAAAGAAACCTTATTTGAAATGCTTCATAGTATGTCATCATCGCTAATGATCTATATAGGTGAGGTTTGGATAGTACTTTGCTTAGATGTCTAGAAACTGAAGAGTCCCAACGCGTGTTATCTGAAGTCCATGAAGGTATTTGTGGATCTCATTCAAACGGTCTTACTCTGGCTCAAAAACTACTAAGGGTTGGCTACTACTGGCCAGATATGGAGAAAGATGCTATAAAATTTGCTAAAACTTGTGAGAAGTGTCAACTACATTGAAATCTCATACATGCTCCAGCAAGGGATCTAATACCTTTTATCACACATTGGCCTTTTCAACAATGGGTGTTTGACCTCATTGGCCAAATCTATCCTGCATCATCTAATGGACACAAGTTTATCATAACTTTCACTGAGTACTTCACTAAGTGGGTTGAAGTGGTTCTGCTAATCAAAGTGACCGGTAAATAAGTGGCAATGTTCATCCTTAACTATAGCATCTGCAGGTATGGAATACCTTCTTCAATTGTGACTGACAATGGAGGACAGTTCAAAAACAAAGATCTAGATGAGCTCTGTGAAAAGTTCAAAATCAAACAGCATTGGTCATCCATATACTACCCTCAAGGTAATGGACTAGCTGAAGCATCTAACAAAAATCTATTGACTATCTTGTACAGAACGGTAAACAAATCTGGAAAGGATTGGCATATGCAGCTTAATCCTGCACTATGGGCTTATAGAAAAAGTATCATAACACCTATTAGGGTTACACCTTTTGCTTTGGTATATGGATCTGAAGTAGTCTTGTCTATTGAGGTGGAAATACCTTCTTTGAGAGTTTGTTTGCAAGGTCTTGTTACTAATGACGACTACAGAATATCTAGATTGCAAGAGCTCAAGTTGTTGGATGAACGTCGGCAAGTGGCGTTTGATCATCTGAGAGCGTACCAAAAGAGAATGTTTAGAGATTATAATAAGAAAGTTTAAAAAAGAGAATTTCAGGTTGGTGACCTTGTTTTGAGAGAGAATCCTAAAAATCAACAATTTCGAGACAACAAAGGGAAGTTTGAATCCAAATGGTTGGGTTCCTACATTGTTACTGCAGTCTTTGGCTCTAGTTCTTATCAACTCTCAACATTGGAAGGAGAACAGCTCCATGAACCAATCAACACCATCCACTTGAAGAAATTATTTACTTAGTATTCTCTGCTCCAGCAACCTATACAACTAAAAAGTCCTAAAACAAATCCTTAAAATTCAAAAAAAAAGGGAGAAAAAATCAAATACCTTGGTGAAAACCTGGTAAACAGGCACCTTGGTAGTAAAAAAGTAAAATAATTAAGGGATCTTTTCCAAGAAGGTGAAAACCTGGTAAATAGGCACCTCTTGTACTTACAGTGCTCCATCTATTGATGCAAATTTGGCATTTCCCGTTTTCATTCTTGCTTTAATGCATCTTTTCTTTAGCTTGTACATATCTTTTAGTCGCTTTTGTGACATCCTGGTTCTTTTGGAAGTCTCATGGCTTGAAACCGATCAATGTCCTAGTCTTAGGGTAATTGACTGATCAATCTAAATGTCCTAAGTAGTTTAACCAATTCATCTTTCTGTCGGTAGTACCAGGTCATTCACTCTAAGTCAGTCACCTATCTCCACACTACAATCAAGTTTTATCACTAAGTAAACAAGAAAAACAAGACTACTGAAAACAATCACTAAACTGTTTGAGATATGATTGAAATTTTATTTGTGTGTTGTCTTTTAAATTGGTTTTCAATTATTATTCCCTTTGAGTAACTCGAGGAAGTCTATCTTGACTAAGAGGAGCAAGGATTGGGGGCATAATACTTTTTTTTGTTTTTTTCTTGTAGGAATGATTCCGATGATTTGAAAACATCTAATCAGCTAGGTTTCTATGATAAGTGCCTTCACATCAAGGTGAAATTGCCACACATACCTCGACTCCACTTATTTGTATGCTACAGGGAGGTTGGAGTCATTTCTTTGTCTGTTTTGAGGGAATTTTTTTAATGTGCAATCTGGATGCATGCGTAATCTGTCCAAGGATATAAACAATAAAAGGGTCATTGTGGACAAGATAATTAATATTGCATATGAAATGGAAGGAACTTTGTTTTGTCTGTTGTGTTTATAAAATGGTCAGTGATGAAAATTAAGCATACCAAATCCAGTGACTAAGTTTAAGTTGCATTCATTCTAAATTTTATGCATTTCAAGTGATTTTGGCATGATAACAATGATCTCTTTATCTTTGAATGAGAGTCTGAAGCAATCATCATTTCTTAGCCAAGTGGTACCTTTTTTCTTTTTCATCATCATTTCTCCGATTGATTACTTGTGTATTGAGATGGTTAACTGCATACATGAGCATCTTATATAGATCCATACAATTCATTATATATTTATTTTCATTCATATTACTGCATGAATAATAAACATTTGCATTACTCGTTACTCATTTTCATCATTTATTTGCATATGAAAAAGAAATAAAAAATAACATCCATATTCATCTCCATTACATACATCCATACTAAAAGATATGCATACATATAGAAAGACATCTCATAATCAATCAACACAACTACGATGAAATCAAATCAAGAGCTCGTATATCTCGTCATAATATCAGTGTCTCAGAGTACAAATGATATCAACTATCATATATAATGTCTCATCGGAGAAAGAATCATATAAGCTATAAAAATGGAGTATATAACAAAATCTAGGAGGTATACAAATCTAGCTCTCTGTCTCTCCCTCATCGTCAGGTGGAGGAGGTGGTGCCTGCTGACCGTCGTCTTGTCTGGGTGCCCTAGCTCCCTCATATCAAGGCATATACTGACAATACGGCATAACCTGCTACGCTATAAGCTGCAACATAATAAGCTACATGACTCATCTGATGCAAAACCTCTCATTAAAGGGCATCTCGTTCTGCTCCCATCTCTGTGACCTGTTGGTCTCGCTCTGCCATCTGCGTCTACGCCACTGTCAATAGTGACTGCAAACCTATCACCCTCGCCCTCAAAGACCGAACCATGTCTCTCCCCACCTCCTCCTCTCCACCTCCCTGCTCATTTCTTTGTTGCCTAACCTGCCTAGAAGTCGCTCTCTCCTCCTCACCTCCAATCTCTGCTACCCTAATCCTACCAATCTCAACCCCAACAACTCCTAAGGATCCACCATTCCCTCTTTATCATTGTTGACCTCCCACCGGTGCCCTTCTACTACTAGCACCAGGATCATCTCCTATCCGCCTAGGTAGATCACCTCTCCATCCCTGTACCTGCCTTGGTCCCTATAACTGTGCTGGTGCATCCTCCTCAACCTCATCTATAAGAGGCACATGATCTCTCGAATTTGTAAATCGAGGGAAGGGGTGTCTCTGAAACCAATCTCTATACTGGGGCAATACCCCTACGTCTGCCACATCCTCCTGGTACTCCCATCTCTGTGGCCATAAACCCGCTATCTCTTGCATGGCCAAGGCATATGAGAGTCTAGGTACCTATCCTTATCTCTCCTCATCCCCATATCTAGCATACATTGTAAACTCCTAGGATATACTCTATGGTCTCCCATACTGCCTCAAAACCCTAGTCACTACAAATCACTCAATAATAGTGGTTAATCTGCTGATGAGATGTCTAGTCAAAAACATATCTCTCTATTGTACCCTCCAATCATCCCACTACTCTAGACCCCTATATGGTCTCCATACCACAGCGATCAAGTCATCTAACTACCTCCTCCAAAAATCAGTCTTTCCCAGGTGGGGCTATGTGACATAACCTGAGTAACAACATAAAATAGGATGATGTGCCTCTCTAGAATCATCCACTATAGGTCTGCAAACCGGGATATGCTCCCATACCCATATCTGTAAAACTAGGACACCTACTACCACACTCTTACCCTCTCGATAGACAATCTCATGCATCTCATGGTACATATGGGCGAGTAAGCATGAACCCCACCCTAATCTAACTGGATGAGTCAACAATATCTCTAGCATTCTACCCCATCCATATAATAATCCCCGTTGTCCTTTGTCAGGCATAACAAAACAACCAATCATACCAGCCAAAACTCAAGCAAGAGGGTACTCTACACCATACCTACTCGTCAAATCGTCCCAAGTGATTGCATGATCAAGGATAGTTTCATCATGGAAAATACGTCTAAGAACCTCAATGCCCGACCGTAGAGTAGAATCATAATCTACCTTATCACTAGAAATAGGAATTCTCAATATCCTGTAAATATCCTCAAGAGTGATCATCATCTCTCCAACCGACAAATGAAAAGTGTTATGCTCATAATAGAAACGCTCAACTAATGCGGTCAACATACCATGATTCACATGGATATTGGGCATCTGTAACAAATATCCAAATCCACACAACCCTATTTGACCTCTTTGTGCCTCTAATAAATTATGCACTAATCTCATCATCGGTGGATATGTGCACCGAAATTGAATATCTAGCAACTGAATCTGCAAAACCGAACACACAAATCGTCATAGACCCAAATGACAAATTCTAACATTTCACATGATTAAATGGTCTCTTAAGAACATTCTCATCCGATACACAGCTAAACACCATATGAGAAACCCTACATTATCATATGATAAAACAAAAAACGCCTGATACTTGTACGAGAAAGAGTATGACACCAAATGATAAAATGACAAAACATGACTTCCCACAAAATTCAAAGTGAAAAATTCAACAAAAATTCAAAAAATGAGAAATGCACACAGCTTAAGATCGATCACTTACTACTAGGGGATAGTTCTGCGGTCGATTATGTCATCTCTAGCGCTCGAATCGATGTTCTTGAATAGGAATTGTCATTTTTCATCACAAGAGGTTTTTCAAATTTTTTAACTTTGAGAGGTAAAAATGAATTGACAAAGACACATTGAACACCTTATATAGTCCAAACCTAATTTTCAAACTTGCTCCGATGGATATTAAGTTTGTACCCTTACCTAAATCAACTGTCCTGAGTCTATTTTCAATATCAAAATCTGACGTCAATTTTCTAATCCAAATTTCACAACATTGACCACATAGCACTTTCATCCTCAAGTCACTTTTTTCAGATCATTTGGCGCTCAAATCAATTCTCATTTTTAAACTTCAACATCAATCTTCGTGCTCAAAATTATCATCCCTAAACTTTTTATCTTTTCAAAATTGCCTAAAATCATTGTACCCTCGCTATCTTTCGATTGTGCTCCCGAGGGGGCATACTCATTACATCTTTTTTAGTGATTATCATTATTCAAAAGTCGAGAAATTTTTCAAATCTTCATCTAAAGTCTAGCAGAAATCTTTTCAGTCAAAGAAAATCAATTAAACCTTGTTACTAGGGGAATCTTAACTCAATCACGTCATATTAAGTTGAGATTCTTCAATGTCAAATAAAGCAATCTCTACGGGCATAACATTTTTTGTCCTTATCTAAATCAATCTTCAAATCGATGTTTAGTTTCATCACATCAAATCAAGCTGGACATTCTCTCTTTGCTCAGTCGATTCTTGTTCAATCAAGTTCGGAATCGGTTTGCTTTGCTCAGTTGATTCTTGTTCAATCAAGTTCGGAATTGGTTTTCTTCACTCAATCGATTCTTGTTCAATCAAGTTTAGAATCAGTTTTATCTCTCGCTCAGTCGATTCTTGTTCAATCAAGTTCAGAATTGGTTTTATCTCTCTCTTAGTTGGTTCTTGTTCAATCAAGTTTAGAATCGGTTTGTTCTCTTTGCTCAATCTAGTTCGATCAAGTTCTAGATCAATGCTCGTTTCTTGATCAATCAAGTTCAAGAATGGTATCTCGCTTTGTATCGGTCCTAGTTTAATCAAGTTCAGGATCGGTATAGCTTTAATCAATATGTTCAGTTTCATCACTTCAAATCAAGCTGAACATCTCGCTCTTCATCGGTTTGTGATCCATCAAGTTCAGAACTAATATCTATTTGACATCAATTATTCTTCGAACCAACGCATTGCTCGCACATTAATTCAAAGAGGGATAAATGTAATACCCTAAAATAGGTCACCTAAACCATGGGCCCCTAATCTCGACAACATCACCAAGGTCCTAACCAAAGGCAATTAAATCAACCTTAAGCATCTAATTAATTAATTCTTCAATCATTAATGTTACATGGCATATAAATCACTCTATATTAATTAAATATTTATTTAATTAATTAATCATTCCAAGTAAATCATTTTAATCAATTATCCTATTTATTTAATTAAATATCCTAGCATATTTAATTAATAAATCAATTTGCCATTTAAACAACAAAAAAAGGAATTAATTTAAAGAAAAGAGGAATTAATTTACAAAAAGAGATTAATCACAAAAGGAGGAATTAATCTGCAAAAGAAAGACTTAAATTAATCTGCAAAAGAAAAGAATTAAATTGAGAGAAGAAATCAAACTTAAGATATTACTTTTTCTAAAATTGAGATAACTTGAGAAATTTCAGAAAAGGAATTAAATTGAATTAATCATTTTCTTTAAAATTAAAACTCAAAGCTTTTCTTGAGGAAAGAGGTTCAATTGCATTGAAAAAGGCTTTTTCTAAATAAAAATCTTGAGCAAATTAAAGAAATGTGCATGGAATGAGCTATTTTTATCTCAAGTGCATGGAATCAACTAATTTTATCTCCAATGCAAACTCAAACTTATGATTTGAATGCATTCAATCAAGCTATAATTGGAATTTATTTCAAGATTAACTTAATCTGATCTCTTAATTATTTCAATTAACTTGGATTGTGCTTTTCCTTGAGGAATCTCAACCACTCATTGTTAATCGATCTTGACCGTTGGTCTCTCTTTTGAGTCTCTATAAATTCAGCCCTTCATCTATCATTCAAGACACCCTGGAGATTTATTGTTATTGTGCAGTTTTTGCTCTGGAGTCATTGAAGATATTGTGCTTTGAGATTAGTGCATCTTAGTTTAACTTTTTTTTGCATATTTAGTTTAATCATGATTGCTTGAATTCATCTAGCTTAATCTTGTATATCTAGCTTAATATTCATTCATCTAGCTTAAATCTAGCATCCATTTAGCTTAATCTTGTGCTCATATAGATTAGATTCTTCGCCTTGGTGTAGTCTAGTCACTGGTATTGCTTAGACAAATCTGAGAGCAAGTCTATACTCACATCTTTTAGAAGGCAATAGGTCAATTTGTTATGGTTTTTATATTCATGATTATATCTATCTAACCATGCATGCATTGACTTAATTGAAGTGTTGTGTCTTAAAGATTATAGGTACTTATCCATTTTTCAACACACAAGAATCGGTTTGAGTAAATATCTGGTTGATCAAATATTTAATGACATTATGTAGAACATTTTAATCACCTGCTTACTATTTATTGAGCATTGAAATGGTGTATGCATGTTAAAATATATCATTGGATGATTAATGGAAGTTATAACATTTGTTTCTATTATAACTTGGTAAATGTGATCATTATATAGATAGGACATCTTGAAAATTAATCATGTATGAGTGTATTTCTTGTATGTGTATGAGACACTTTATTTTCTCCTTGCATATGTTATCTTTCATAAGGGATATTTGTCTGGATTATCGTAAAGGATTGTAATGCATTAAAAAAGATAAAAGAGTATGGGTATATAAATAAATTTATGGTTTTAGATGTCTAGCATGCACTCTCTAACACATTCAAGGCGTTGTACCCTTGGGTGTTGTGTAGTGGTTACTCCCTTTTGGTGTGACTGATGTTGGTCACCTCGTGATGTAGATTTGGATGAGTTGGTTATTTTGTCTTGAGTTATTTTGTGATTTTGTGAAGTATCATTGGAGTTAATTTGATTTTGGATCTTTTTGCTTTAGGACTGGCCACTAATTTCTTCTTTCATTTGTTTTGTTCTTGTGGTGGCACTTGTCACACTCTATTTCTTGATTGACTTCATCGGTAAATTTTCTTTTTTTTAATGATTTAATAATTGGATTTGAGGATCTTTCCTTTTGACTTCATCTTTGTTGTCCATAGTGGTCATTTTGTATGTTGAGTATTGTGGGCCCTCGTTCTATGTCAGTGTTGTCTCTATCATGTTCACTTGGAACCTCTAATAGTGTGTGCAAGGGAGGACACCGCAGAGAAGTGCACTAGCTTTAATGAACAATTAACTAATGCTAATATTAGTTGACTAAAAAAAGTGTTAATGGATGAAATATACTAGTGACTTGTAAGATTTTATGAAAGTTAGATAGAAGAGCGTTCAAATTGAGGAATTTGTAATATATGAAGTAGATAAAAGAAAAGGAAATTGTTGATTGCATATCTTCAATGAGTATATATATATATATATATATATATATAGACATGTATATATACATATATATAGACATGTATATATATGTATATACATGTATATATATGTATATACATGTATATATATGTATATATATGTATATACATGTATATATATGTATATATATGTATATATGTATATATACATGTATATATATGTATATGTATATATATGTATATGTATATATATATACATATATACATGTATACATGTATATATGTATCCATGTACATATACATCTATACATGTATACATGTGTACAAGTATACATATATACATGTGTACATGTATACATATATACATACATACATGTATATACATGTATATGTACATGTATGTATACATGTATATATATACATAGACACATGTATATATATATATACATGTATGTATGTATACATGTATATATATACATAGACACATGTATATATAGATACATATACACATGTATATATACATATATACATGTGTACATGTATACATGTACACATGTATGTATACATACATGTATGTGTACATGTATACATGTATATACATGTATGTGTACATGTATACATGTACACACACACACACACACACACACACACACACACACACATAGATATGTGTGTGTGTGTGTGTGTGTGTGTGTGTGTGTGTGTGTGTGTGTGTGTGTGTATACATACATGTGTATATGTGTACATGTATTCATGTACACATACATGTATGTATACATATGTGTGTGTACATGTATTCATGTACACATACATGTATGTATACATATGTGTGTGTACATGTATACATAAATGTATGTGTACATGTATACATACATGTATGTGTACATGTATACATGTATGGATACATGTATACATACATGTACGTATACATACATGTATACATGTATACATGTACACATGTATATATACATATGTATATGTATCTATACATGTATGTATGTATATATGTATATATGTACATATATATGTATATATGTACATATATATGTATATATGTACATATATATGTATATATGTACATATATATGTATATATGTACATATGTATACATGTACATATATATGTATACATGTACACATGTATATATGTATACTTGTACACATGTATACATGTATATATACAGATACATATGTATATATACATATGTATCTGTATATACATGTATATATACATTTATGTATGTATACATGTATATAGATACATATACACATGTATATATACATATTTACATGTATACATATACATGTATGTATACGTACATGTATGTATACATATACATGTACGTATACGTATAGGTATGTATACATGTATACATGTACACACACATGTATGTATACATGTATACATGTACACACATATATGTATACATGTACACATACATGTATACATGTACACACATATATTTATACATAGTACATGTAGACATACATGTATGCATGTACACATACATGTATACATGTACACACACATATGTATACATGTACACACATATATGTATACATTCATGTATACATGTACACATATACACATGTATATATACATGTATGTATACATGTATATAGATACATACACACACAGATATATATATATATATGTATATATATATATATATATATATATATATATATATATGTGTATATATATATATATGTATGTATATATATATATGTATGTATATATATATATATATATGTATGTATATATATATATATATATGTATGTATGTATGTATGTATATGTATATGTATATGTATGTATGTATATACATATATACATACATGTATGCATGCATGCATGCATACATACATACATAGAGTGCCTTTAAAAATAATTAATTAGATAGTAGATGCGTAAATGCCTGCATCAGAGAAGTGTAACGAAAGTGTGGTAGGGATTGAGAAGTTGAATGCTATAAATCTTGCTTTCTCTTGAAATTATGAAATATGGAATTTTGGTAATTGCGAGATTCTCTTCATATTATTTGGTTTTGAAGGAAGTTTATTCAAACTTTCCTCATATAGGTGTATGACATGTGGCTTCTTAAGGATGTGCTTATGTGTAGAAAATTGTGTTAAATGTATATCTATCCTCTTAATTGCATTCAACTAGATGTCAAAGAAGTGTTGTCATGCTTGAATGGTGTAAGTTGTTGTGACTTTTTCTTATAGATGCTAACTCGGATACAAGAATTATAGTTTGTCTTTCAAAATGTGGTTAAATAAAGTTCTCTTGAAGATATTTCAATGATTTGCCATGCTTATTGTAACCAGTAAGAGTTTTGTGACTTGTTTTATCTCTTGTGTAACATATTTATTTGGATAATTGAAGCATATAAAGGAAACTTTTATAGTCGTTATCTTACTTTGAGCTAGGAATTGTTTGGAGTAAGAATCTTTGTGTCGATGTGTGTATGTTTTCAATTTAACCCTTGACGACTTCCAGGAGTAAGTCGAGCCCAAGGGGGGGAGAATGTAGTGCCCCTCCTAGACTTGCATTTTGATTTACGCATTGATAAAATTATTTAGACATATAGATGATGCTTAGATGGTCACTTATGACTCTATTGCCATCTTAGATGGTACTGACAATACTAGTTACTCTATGTGGACTTACGTTATTTGATATGACTCATGATGTTTGGTGATTTCTGAAATCATATGTGGAATATATGACTTATGATGTTACGATGGTACTAACCCTATTCCATGATTATGGTTTATGCAATGCTTTGATGTTATATTGTGTGACTATCTTCATGAAAGGGACGATGCCTTATCACTCATTGAGAGCATGATAAGGTGTTGTGATTCTCTTTTCACTTGCATGTTTATTATGATGATAATATATCGTATATGTGTCATTTCGTGATTGCAGGATTGCAGATACTGGACATCAAATCCACCTGGCTTCACAGGTTTGAGCGTGTCCTATCCTAACGGCAAGTTATTGGAGATGGCATGGGTTTCTTTCACTTACTCTAGGCTTAGTTGTTCACCTTGTTAGTTTGCGCCATTACACAAGTCAATGGTAAAGTTTTACGTTGATGTTTCCCTTGTCGAGTCGCTTGAGTATGCGACTGTATGATTTCTATTTAATTTAAATTATGGATAATGTAATTTATTAAGGTTGAATTAATCTATCCTATAGTATGAGTATTGGTTATTTTATTTATTGACGATTATTTATTGTGAGAATTGTATTTAATCATTTAAGATTAATTTAATTAATTTAATTGATTTGTTTTGAAATATTGTTTAATGGTTTATTTAAGTATTTATTTAGTGATTTATTTATTATTAGTTTATTAATAATTTATGTTGATTTATTGTTGAAAGGCTTATTTATTTTTTTATAGTTGTTTTGTTTTATTTAATTGATACTTTATTATTGGGTTTTGATTTATTGGCTTTATTAATTTATTATTGTTTATTAATGATTTGATTTTATATTTTTATTTGAGAAACCTATTTATATGGCTTTATTCATTTAATTTTCCTTATTGATTTTTATTGGGTGATGGATTATTAGTAAATGTGTTTATACAATTATTATTTTATCGGTAACTGCATATATTATAAAGTTTACCTACCCTTGCGTGTGATTGGTGGATTTTAAATTGGTAGGTAAACAATATGGGTGAATAATATATTTCTCGAAACTACACAAGATAGGTAAAGTATATTGTTATTTGGAATTTTTTGATTGGTCGGTTTTGCACTATAGCTTTGTGTTTAATTTTTATTTAAATGGCATTTTGCAAATATTGTCGGGTTAATCATCCAACAGATTTCTGGAAGTTGGTTTTCGATTTGGAATTGGATTGAAGGCTCGTTTGAAGCTTTGGATTGTTGAGGATTTCTCTTCTTCAGATTTTCAACCCTTTTGGATTGCGACTGTAGGTTGGTTCACATTACCTTCGAAATTTTATTTTCAGCAAGCAATGTTTTCTTCGTGACTCTACAATTTTGCTGAAAGTTGTTTGAAATTGTTTTTGGGAGAATGGGATTGAATTTGAAAGATTTAATTTAGCACCGGAAAGAGATTTGGGAGGGGAATCTGGAAAAGAAGTTTATTTGATTGTTTTCGGTGTTTGAAATTGTTTGTTGGTAATGGTACCTCCCTGTATATTTTATGATTTCCTCTTCCCTGTGTTGTGAAAGTATTATTTATTTTGTTTGGAGTTAATTACCTTCATATTGTTGTATCCCTTGAGTCTCTCTTGTTTTAGATTGCTTTTGTGTGTTTTCTAGCTTCTTGTAGCTTCACAGAAAGCTCTTTTTGTCACTGTGATTATGCAATGTAAGGGACAGACCATGTGATTGATTTTGAGGATGTTTTTGAGCCTTATCAAGTCTTGTGATTGTTCTTTTTAGGAGTTGCAGAGGTTGTGTGTGTCTCATATGGTTCTAGGTGCTCTAAATGTCAATCTGAGCACTGTAGGAGATGGGTTTTCTTAAAAAAAATTTAACAGTGAGTCTGATATCTATTTTTTTGTATGTCCTCATAGAAATTTGAGTCTTTTAGTCCCTCTATGTCCAGTTTGTGTGCTGGATTGAACCCCTGTGCAGTTCTGAGTAAGTACCTATGCTTTATGTGTCAATTTTGCTTGTTTTTCTGCATATCTCCCCAAAACACTATAGTAACACCCAAGAAAAGTTGGGAATGGACTAGGGACACTGGGATTCACCCCAGGGGTGCTGGGGAATGTACCCAGGGCGCTGGGAAATGCACCCAGAAAGCTAAAAACCTAAAACTTAGAATGAAGGTCTAATTACCCAAAACGTTGACAAATGCACCAAAAATGTTATAGAATGGTCCAGAAACATAATGGTACATACCAAAAATTATACCATACATACCAGGGGCACTACTTTGCAAACCAAAGGCACTTGACTATTCGGGGGGTCCTAAAATCTTAGTTTTTAGCATGTTTTAGTGTCTTTTTGGGTTGTGTGATTTCTCCAAAGGCCTGTGCAGACTATGTTGACATTCTCAAAGTTGTATTTAATGTATTTTGATCATTCATAATTTTTTATTGTGCTCTGGTAAGAGGATTCATGCCTTACTATTGAGGTGTTTCATATGAGATGTGTTGCTCCAGCGAGAGGGAGAATTCCTCGTTGTTGAGGAATTGATTGTATGACTCCAGTGGGATGTGCTATGCCTCATTGTAGAGGATTTTTTTATGGATTTGGTTTCACTTTTTGATTTTAATCATGATTGGATTTTGATTTTTGTTGATTTCGTGAAGGCTCTCTTCCATGTGTATGCCTTTATGTGTTCTATTATGGTCAGATTGTACTCAGTATGTTATGATTGTTTCTATATCAATTGTAAGCCTTCGTGATGTTGTTTTGATTCTTTTTGGATGTGTGTTAACCCTGTGGTGATATTCCATGGTTGGGGGAGTGGGGTCGTTCATGTGTAGGACCAGGGTTGTGAGCAATAGACAGCTTGTAGAGGGTCTAGACCGGTTGGAAGCACATGAAGAGTTTTCTATTGTAATTGCAAGTGATAATATTAATAATAATTACTTAGTGGGTTTGGGTAATTATGAATTCACCTAATCAATATAATTAAATTGAGGATTATGATCTTGTGCCCCAATGATGCCCAGGGAGGTGGTTCCGGGATCTAGCATTGGGAATATTGTTGAAGCAGTGTACCATTCTCTCTTGATTGGCTCCAAGATTGAGATAGATTCCACATGAGGTTAGCATGAGATGACACTCTACCCCACATGAGTCCATTATCCATATGTCTTGTTTGTTGGTTTTGCCTCTGGAGGGTTTGTTGTTGATTTAAGCCATGTGTTGTAATTGTTCTTGATTATTGTTGTTGTTTTGTGATGTCATGTTGTATCACTTGGTTGTTAGGTGTCAACCTAGGTCTCGAGTGTTAGTTGGAACCCCATGTCATCTCCTAGAGAGGGGGGTGGTTCCTATTTGGTTCCACATGGCCGGGTGGTTGAATGCCTTCTTCCATTGGGATGTTCTTCTTGGATGCAAGCATGCGTGATTTGGATTCTTGGAATATTCATTATGTGGATTTTCTCTTGGAGCTGATTTTTGTGTATTTGGAATAAGGAAACATTGTATCAATATGATTTGTATATGTAAAGGAGATTATGTAGTTTTATATTATGTATCTTCATGTATTTGTATATGACATTGAGATAGGATATGATGTGGTGGATTAGGAGGAGGATTCATTGATCATTCTTTATGTATTGGATATTCATTCTGTAATGTGATATTATGAGTTTTATGTAGAAAAATAAATGAGCTAGCATTTATGTGTTTGTGTTGCATCTGAATTCGTGAGATGGAATTGTGGCAAATGGGATGGAAGTTGGAAAGAATAGTAATTGTTGTTATTGTTCTTATTTAAGTAAATAGGAATTATCTAGATGAAATGGTTAAATAGTTCTATGATGCATTATGATAAAAGAAAGTAAGATTATGTACTTACGTAACTTTTTATCTTGAGCATTAGAGTGTGATGTGGCAATAGAGACTATATGGTTGTTCTATGCACTCTTATGTGTTAGGGCCTGATGTTGTAATAAGATGATGTATTATTATTTGGTTCATGTCGAAGAAATATTTAATATGTTGGGATTGAGTTACTATGTTCTGATTGAATGAAAAATAGGTTTTAAGGACCCGAAACCATTACAACATGGTTAAAATAAAAAGCTGAGAAAATAGAGTCCTCATACAAAGCGACTGGTCCAAAAAACCAGCGAACAGAAAAAACAGCTAAACAACAAAAAATAGCAAAGAACCCAAGGAGACACTACATAGTAATTTTCTTCAGCAGATCCTCTGCCTTAGTCACCAGCTCATCATAGGTCGCCCCGACTGCTTTTAGCTCCTCCAGGTCCTTATTCACTTTCTTTTCCTTCCTCTTTCCATGGGTGCGAGTTCTGGTACCTTGGGCTTCCCCGGTTCCTTTTGCATCTAGGTCAATTTCCTGGGTTTCCTTTTCATCATCGAGCTTGCTGCTGAGGGTATGGGTGTTGTTGGCTGAGATTTTCAGAATGCTGAGACTCTGCTCCGCAATGTTCTTGAGGCACTCCTCTATCTTGTCCACTTTGGCAACTGTATCCGAGAGCATTTTTTCTTTAGTTTCCTCCAGGGTTTTTCTATCCTGTATCTCCTTTTCAATTTTCTCAAACCGGGGATTAAAGGCATCTCTGATGTCTTCCGCTTTGGCAATTGTGTTCTTCAAATCTTCAATATAATTGGCCATAGTGTTCCCCTCTCCAATGTTAATGGTCTCCAGGATCATGACTCTGTTGCAGAGTTTTTTGTATTCACCCACAGTATTCTTATTCCCGTCAATAAGCCATTCAATGGTTTTCATAAAACCCTTCAAGGCCTCGGGGTGAGGACCAGGAGAAGGAGTAACTTTACCAGGGGTTATCTGTTCATCTTTAGCAATATGGAGGGTAGAAATAGTGTCAGTGGCCCTGAGGGTCTCCTCCATAGTCTCCATCTCCAGGCTTTGTTTAGCTTCCAGGGTTCTTGTTTGCTTGTCCTCTTCCGGTTCCTTGCCTGTGTCCTCCGGATCTTTGCCAGTCTCCTCTATTTTCTTTTGCTTCTTCCTGGTTTGGGCTTGGATTTTACTTTTTTCCTTCAGCACTCCCTTAGGGTTCTTCTTCTCCTCAGGGAAATCAGAGTCCTCTTCTTTTGAAGAAATGCTAATCAAGGGTTTGCTTTGGGGTTTTTTACTCTTAGAAGAAGAGGGTCTTGATTTCCTCTTCTTGCTCCTCTCATACTCTAAGTTGTCAGAACTTTCCTCATTTTCAGTCAAGGAATCATTATCTGAATCCTCCTCCTCCGAGAAATCAGAATCAGACATTTCTTCTTCCGAATCCACAGAGAGCTGCATTTGATTGATTTTACTGGCCTTTAGATGATCATAAATGAGGACCATAAGTCCCTGGTGCATTGCAGTGTCACCCTGAGGATTTTCTTTATATGGCCATGGAGTCTCTCAAGGAAGCTCGAAAGACCACCCTTCTGCAAAATTTCCCACACCTCTTCTTTCTGTTTCCACTCCTTGCAACTTCCTAGCTCATATCTTCTCCTATTTCCGCCCATGGTGTCGTTTCTCATAGTCAAGTTCAGGTTACAGAGCTGGTGAAACAGAAAGCTTTTCGAAGCTAAAACAAAAGCCCAGAAAGCATGCGTAGCATTATTGATTTGACAAGTTATAATGCACGTTCTGCTAACTTTGATGTTATAATGAGTAATTCCCTCATTATCAAAGTAACTCGAAGTGCTTACTTCAATACATATCATAATTGCCTTGTCAATCAAGATTCTTTGGGGTACTTCGATATCTTTCATTTATTATGATTTGTCTTACATCTCCGGGAAGACCGCTCTCACCTGTCCACATGGTTATTGTATCATTCTTCACTGCCACATTTGCAGCCCAATCAGCAGAACAGTTGGCCTCCTGATATATATGGGATATGTGGCATTTTTTGAAGGTTCTGATGATGTCAATGGCAGAAAAAATTATATTATGGATCGACCAAGAGGGCTGAGAGGTCCCATTGAGACACTTAATAATATTGTTGGAATCCCCTTCGATCCAGAGATGGGTACAGTTCCATTTTTTGGCTAGAATAATGCCTTGAAGGGCTGCCATAGCTTCCGCCTTATGATTGGTTTGAATGCCAATAGGGACAGCAACCATACCTTTGCAAATGCCTCTGTCGTCTCTGAGAATAGCTCCACAGCCTGAAGGACCTGGATTTCCTTTCGCTGCTCCATCAAAATTGATTTTAAGCCAACCATGGGGAGGGGTTTGCCATTTAACTTCAAGCCTTTTATTGTGGCTGATATTATGACCATCAGTGATCTTCATATTCCAGGCTCTTAAGATATTTGACTCCAAAGAGTTGTTTGAGTAACAAGAGACCTCCATAGTTCCCATATTTTCCTAAATAGCCCTTTGAATTTTCTGAAAAACAATGTCTTGATTTAAGGACACATCCCTGAAAATTTGGTTGTTTCTTTCCTTCCAGAGACCCCACAGAATGTGAGGCAGAGAGAGCTGCCACATACACCTCAGAAAAGAGTTGGTCCAATGAATTTGCCAGGAAGAGAACAAATCTCTGATGTTACTAGGAAACACCCAAGCAAGACTAAAGCTTTTGAGGAAGCTTTCCCAAACAGAGGTTGAGAAAGAACAGTGGAAGGAAAGATGGTCCACTGACTCTTCCTCTTGAAAGCATAGCACACATCTATTTGGAAGGGCAAAACCTCTGCATTTAAGGTTGTCAACAGTAAGGATCTTATTCTAGAGAATAGTCCAGAAGAACATATTGATTTTAGGAGTTAACCCTTTTAACCAAGCTTTAGACCAGAAAGGATTCATAGGAGGGGAGGGGGAGAGGATACAATACATCAAAGATACAGTAAAGGTACCTTTGGGGTTATATCTCCAGATCAGGGAATCCTCTTCCTTATTCAGCCAGATAGCAGACAGTTGGGTTTTGAGCTTGGAGAGACTGGGATGAATACTATCAATATTCTGCGAGTTGTTCCCATCCCAGTAATCTGCCACTAAGGTACCAAAAGAGCCAATACAAGAGGGGGCATGGGAAGCCCACTCATAGAAATCCATTAGGGGTTTGTCAAAAAGCTAGGGATCCTCCCAGAATCTCCCT
Organism: Cryptomeria japonica; assembly: GCF_030272615.1. Classification (NCBI taxonomy): domain Eukaryota; kingdom Viridiplantae; phylum Streptophyta; class Pinopsida; order Cupressales; family Cupressaceae; genus Cryptomeria; species Cryptomeria japonica. The sequence goes on from NC_081415.1 coordinate 410,573,512, forward strand.
TTTCTACCATTTCCAAGTTTCCATGTCACACCTTTAGCAAACACCTCTTTACATTTAGAAACATGGTTCCAGATATATTGATTTAGGGGATTGAATGATTAGATTATGTTTTATTACCTATAAAAATTTTAAACTTTGCAAAGCCGCTCCCCTCCATTTTTTCTCTTTTTAGCTCTTATCGTGACTTTTCCGAATTTCTTAAATTTTATCGCGGAGTTCTTAGATTTTAGAACTACTTGATCAGTCGACTAGCTTAGGGAAGTTCGCATAAGCCACCACCTTTAGGAGTTCGAGCTTGTGGATACTTTTGAAAGGAGTTTGATAGTTGTGAAGTTACCCAATCTCCCGACTCTCTAACACTCCTCTTGTTGAGGCAGATGTCTAGCTCTCAAGAATTTTAAGGACACTAATGGTTCTAAGAAAGGATGTTTGGTCTAAATAAGACTAGTGGTTTCAGTACCTTGGATGGAAAAACAAGTAATAGTACAAATAGGTTTCGTTTGGCCACCGACAAAATTGAATGGGGCTGTCAGGATGATAAGAATAACGGCTTCTTGTCATCCCTCCTCCCACCTCGTCGATTGCCATGTCATGCATTATTTTCAGGAAACAAATCAAGGCAAGATTTGTGAAGTACCGTCATTAATGGTGTTTAAGCAACCTAAATACAAAAAAAGGTGGTGATATGTGTTACTTCATTTAATGTTGTCATTCTTGCAGAAAACATTAAAGATAGCCAAGGGGAAAATTGTCATCATAATTACATGCATCATAATGGTCTTGCCTCATGACAATGAAGTGCCTTTTCATAATCCAGATTTGAAATGGCCAAAGATAGAGCAAGTAGATATAGTCCAACAGTTACGGTCTTTTGCATGGAAAGCACAAACCAATTTCAATGAATATAGGAAGACCGTCACCCTATTAGATAAGATTGAAAAACAAGCTAAGAATCACGAACAATGTATGCGAGACGAGCTAACGGTAGGAAGAAATCCAAATAATCGACTTGAACAAAATGGTACTCCCAGTTGGAAGAGGTCTCGTATTGCAACCTGATACCAACCCACTACAGTGGCATATTCTTTTGAGCATGTTTGACTTTTTCTAAGCTATTGTTTTTGATTGGGAATAATTCAAAGATATCTTGTTGACATTGATCGAAGAAGAAGAAAAAGCAGATGAGATCGACAAGCAGATTGTAGAGCTAAACCCGGTACTTGACGATGGAGCTTGAAGGTCTTGTAGCCTTACCTGTTTGAGGTGGTTTATATTTTGTGTTGCTCTTTAGGATTTTGTTTTGAAATAGTCATGATCAAGACCATTAACTTTAGTAACCGTTTCTCAAAAATGGAAGGACGGGAAGGTTATAGCTATAAATAGGTAGATTAGTTAATTTGAGGGCATCTTTCAGGCAAACTTTGTTTTTCTCATTAGAACATAAAGACTTCTATGCATATGGTTATCTGCTATTTTTAATATAGAAGAACTATAGGTGGCTTTCATATATTCATAAGCTTTAAATTATGGTGTGTGGATGTCTTTCTATTATTTGAAATGGATCTCAATTGGTGAATTTATATTGAAATGGTGGATGATTTGAAATTTTAGTTGTTGTGGAATATTAGCTATGAATGGTGTTTCATAGTGGCTTTATTTTAAAATCTGAAAAACTCTAAAAATAGTAGTTAATATTATGAATGCTTTTATAAAGCTTTCTAGTTAAAAGCTCTTTCCTTATTTGTTTTCACGTTAAAAGCATATGAGTTGTTTGTTTATTCATTAAAAATTATTAGAAGGTAGCTACCACCTTGTAAAATAAGCAAAGAATCAGCCAGTTCATCTTTTGTTAGACTGGTTCAACTTGTTAGTTCTTATACTAAATGTAAAGTACAGATGCCAATAGCTAACAAGATGAGAGGGGGGGGGTGAATCATACAAACTTAAACTTCCATAAAATCAACAGATTCAACCTCGGTAACTTATACTTCAGCAACTTAACCAAAAACTGCTAAACATGCAAACTTATGAACACATAATCATAATAACACTCATAACACCAGATTTTACGTGGAAACCCAAATAAGGAAAAACCACTGTGGGATTTCAGACCCACTAAGAAATATACTCTTCTAGAGTATGCTCGGTTAAAAGCAAATCATGTTAAAGATTACAAACACATTGCTAGATGTGACTCGGTTAAGAGATTTCCCTCAGATCTGTTAGGATCTTCACTTTGTTAGAAGTGACCTTGTCAAAGGATTTCAAACACTCACTTAGAATGTTATCTTGCTAGAGGGTTTACATATAAGACTGTTAAGTCCACTCGGTTAAGAGATTTTCTGTCACTTACAAAATAACAGTAATAAAAATCTATGTGCAACTTCACATCTAAAATGCTAAAGCAGATTCTTATTTGCTCAAAACAATCTAGTCATAGGACCTATCTTGTCCCTTTGTTGGGCTCCTTACTCTGTTATTCAAACAGGTCTTCAAGCTTCTGTGCTCAATAATCACTATGTAGCATCCTTGTGCATACACTTGCCTGCATACATTGTTTATCAACAATTCCTTATTTATAAACAATTGCTAACCGCTAAATCTCCTTGATCACATTTCCCATGATCAATCTTAGCCATCAGATCTTCAAACTTGACCAGGTTCAATATATCCTTCCGATCTGAAAATGTTTTACCTTACCTCGGGACTTGCATTCCTTTCTTGGAACTTGCATAAGGTTATTGTGGTTCAATCTGCGTTGTAGATCTTCCTGCCGATTTTCCTTTGCCATAGATCCTTAACAAACTTCATGCACGGCATACCAATCATTTATACATCTCCAGCTAATCATTGTCCTTCATTAAATAATGCTTTTATCCATCCCTTGCACACTATCATAACTCGGTTGCAACTCGGTAAATACTAAACTTTACTCGGTAGACATTTTGCCTTCATTAACCGATATCGATAACCTTAGGGTTTATCGACTAGGTTCATTGCTTGGTTGCATAGTATAGTATTAACCTTACAATCAACAAAATATGTAGGGTAGCAAAATAATCTAAACATCATGATCTCATCATTGTCTAACTCGGTAATAGTTACCCATTGAATAACTTATTCCTCCCTTTATTCATCACATTCTTTCTGTGTCTTTTACCAACATATTAATTCTCTTCTAATCAATCTTCTCAAGATATGGCAACATCATACTGAATCAGATAATCAATTTCTTGACATCAATGACAAAATAATGTTATAAAGATAGTTATCATCCTTCTTCAGATATATCAATAATCTTCAACAACCTTCTCAATATCCTTATTGAATATCAACAATCTTTCTTACTGTAATGCCAACAATCTCCCCCTTTAGCATTGATGGCAAAACCAACAATTAAATGGTAATACCAACAAAATATTCAAATTGATTTGGATTCAGATTGTTGTTAGACTTCTCCTGTTATCCTTGATCTGTTGTCTTTTGAAGTCTTCTCCATTTTTGCAATCTACTCCCCCTGTCATTAGTCTTCTGTTATTTCCATCATTCAGGGCTTTACCATGCAATCAACTATTTAGTCTTTCAACCATTTAGTCTTCTCCCCCTTTGACAACAATGCCAAAAAGTAAAAGAACTAAATCATGATTTCTTCCTCTGTGAAGTGATTTGCTTTGTTGTGTAACATCTCAGTCGCGGTCAGATCAACTTGTCTCTATTCATTTTTCCTGTACACCTTTAGAAAACTTTCTAAAGTGCATAAATCAGCATCAATCCACACATAATATTATGTAGATTCATCGAATTGATGCTTTCACCGAACTCGGTCAGTGAGTAGAAGAGAGGGGTAGGAACCCTAACTTGCTTCTGAGATACTCGAAAGTGTCCCTTGGCAGTGGCTTTGTGAAGATGTCTGCTAATTGCTCCTTTGAACTGATATATTCCAGCACAACTTTCTTCCCTTGAACTTCTTCAATGAGATAGTGATACTTTATAGATATATGCTTTGTCTTAGAGTGCATTACTGGATTCTTTGAAATGTTAATGGCACTAGTATTATCATAGAATATAGCTACTAGCTCGGTAACTTTCTTATTTATACCTTCCAACAGTTGTTTGATCCATGCTATATTGGTACATTTCAATGTTGTAGCAACATATTCAGCTTCTGCTATAGATTGAGAAATACATCCTTGTTTCTTGCTAAGCCAACTTACTAGTATTTCTCCCAAAAAGAAAGCTCCACCACTTGTGATTTTCCTGTCATCTATGTTGCCTACCCAATCAGCATCAGTATAAACATTTAAATCAAAATTATTCCTCTTTTCATATACTAAGCCATAATCTTTAGTGCCTCTCAGGTATCTGAAAATTCTCTTGATTGTTGTCATATGGGTTTCCTTGGGATCTGCAGAGAATCTTGCTACAATACCTACTGCATGTGCTATATTCGGTCTACTATGCATAACATATTGCAATTTTCCAATCATAGATCAGTAAAGTGTCTCATCAACAGATGCAGATTCATCATTTTTTGATAATTTACAGTTAGTAGTCATAGGAGTACTTACCGGTTTAGAATCCTCTATTCCAAATTTCTTCAAGATTTCCTTTATGTGCTTGGATTGAGTAATAAAAATCTCATCTTTTATTTGCAATATCTAGAAACCTATAAAATACTTTATCTCACCGATTAGTGACTATAGCTAGGAAATGTGGAAATCATCAAAGCAAGTAATATTAATAATCATTAGCTCAATCACAAAAGCAAATTGCCATGATCTATCCTAACACACTCAATAGAGACATGAAAATGAAACATTCAAAACTTAAAGATTATGCAAACCAAATGTAGATCTAAATGCTTCCTTCATGCGGCTCCATTGTTCTTCTTTCTTCTCTGAATAGTTTTGTTATGGATCTCACCTACTAGTGCATGATAATGATATGAAAGCAAGCAAATAAGATATTGACGCAAGAGTACTCGAAGTGTGATTTGACAAAGTGATTAGAAATTCGATAATCTGATTAGGGATTAGATTGAAGAAATTCATCCAATTTATAGACAAATTGGAGAGATGGATCAAATTAGCATGATTCAATCCAAATAGAAATTGCAAATCAAAAATGTCAATTATGACAATTTATGACAAATTATGCACCTTCTATGCAAAATTTGATTGATTGATAATTCATGACAATTTATGACAAATTTCTATGTCAAAATTGATTGATTGTCAATTATGACAAATTATGACAAATTTCTATGTCATTCCCATGAAATTAGGAGAAAAAATAGGAGAGAAATGAAATTAGGAATTAGGAAAATTAGAAAATTGGGAAAATAGGAAAATTAGATAAATTAGGTGAATTAATTAATAATTTGTCATTTATTAATTAATTCACAAAAAGAGGAATAATTAGCCAATTAAATGAACATTTAATTGCGATGAGAAGACTTAGGATAAATAAATAATTTATTAATCCTAAAGGGAGAAATGACAAACAAGGTTAAATGATTAAATCACGAAACCCTAGAAGATGAATTAGCAATGCGAGAATGACAATTAGGTCTTGATTGAAGATAATTGATATCGATCATGATTTTGAATTGATAAATGACCAATGTGATAAATGATTTGATTGATAAATGCGCCAATTGATGAGGAACAATGACTAATTGATCCAAATTGACATAATTGAGACAAACAACGATCGATGACAAATCGATCGCAAAATGACAAAATTGACAAGAGGAGAAGGATCGATGACAAAATAGATCACAAAACGACAAGATTGAAAATGACCACGATCGATGACGAATCGATCACAAAATTAATGAGATTGACAGAGGACAAAACCCTAATTAGGATTGACGATGTCCAAAATGATGACAAATGAGCACGCACATTGATGCGATAGGATAAGATCGATCAAAATCATGACTGGATAGTGTTGTCAACAAGACCAAATTTGAGAGCGAGATGAATGAAGAATGTAGAAGAAAGACTCGATGCTCGCAAATGATAAAGACCAAGTGCGTGACATAGGAGAAATGTTAATGCGATGCAAAAACCTAAAATGAGGCAATGTGCAAATGTTAAAGTATGATTCCACAAGCGTTGACCATTTTTAGGTGTCTACATTTTGCCCCTCTTTGAGACAATGCGATTTCAAGCGTTGTTTCAAAGAACTTAATGAAAATGCCCCAGACAATAATAATGACATATGCATGCCCCCTCAAGGAATTGGCCGAAAACATGCAGAGAAGAGGCCAATTGATCGATAAAAAATGATAGGATCAAACAGACTGACAATCGGATGCACGAAGGACAAGCAATTGAAGATGCAAAAGACTGCGACCAACATAAGATGGAGAGGATGCACGTCCATCTATGCACTGACAAAGATCTATAAATGGGACCAAGAAAGTGAAATTTGCTCATTTGCACTAGCCCAAGAAGAGGATTTGTTGCTCTGGACAAGGACACTTGCAGATCACCTCAAAGAATGTGTACACACTTTTAGACGACCAGACGACGCAGGAGCAACGGTATGTATCTCAAAAAACCCATGTTTTCAATTTCATGAATTTCGATCGCTTGCGGGACATTGCGGGGCCCACAAGAAATGCAGAAAATGACTTATGCGCTTGTGTAGGGCAAATCCTGCACTTGTGTAGGGTACAGAGGCGTAGGTTACAAGACACAAGCATAGGTTCCTTGACACAAGCGCAGTTGTGCATTGGGAACTCAATTTTGGTCCAAAATGACATGCGAATGATCCAGAAAGGGGGGATAAGGGTAGGATAGGTCAGATTAGATGAAAAACACCCTGATTTGGACATGAAAATGAGGAAATGCAACCCATCAGAGCAAACCCTAAAACTGATAAAATGTGCCCCAATTGTGATGCAGAGTCGACAATGTCCATTGATCACACGAGAGAACCGACCTGACTGTTTCATGCTATGACATAGACTCAGGAGCACAGACAAAGATATCTTAGTAGGACTTGGGATATATTATATCACGTTCATGCCCGAGATTAGGGCAAACACAGGACTGCTTACCGCATTGGCAGAGCGATGGCATTCGGAGACCTCCTCCTTCCATCTGGCGACTGGAGAGGCGACTGTGACACTAAAGGATGTATGGCATATCCTCCGCATTCCGATTCATGGAGAGATGATAGAGTATGACCCAGTGACAGGGAGAGACGCATTGTGCAGATTATTTGAGTGTGACGCAGATGATCTGGATATCGTAGAGAGGGAGATTGGCTGGGAGACCATGGCATCGGAGTATGATCGACGATATGTGGTGATAGCAGTGGTGATAGCATGTCTACTAGCAGGAGACAGATGAGGAAATGGATTCCCTATTGGATGGGGAAGAGTGCTAGAGCAAATGGTGACAGAGGGGATAGTGTATGCATGGGGACCATGTGTACTAGCTATGTTGTATTTTCAGCTGCATCAGATAGCATATCAGGGAGTTCAGACTTTGAGTTGTGGAGTCACATTGCTACAGGTATGGGCATTTGAGCACATAGCCATATGTCGACCGATTACAGATAGACAGGTAGTACCACATCGACCATATGTGTACTACTATGGGGGAGCACTGAGACAGGGTCCTTTTGGATACATACTATATTGGTGACATGAGCTAGACAGACTGAGAGAGTTCATATGGAGGCCATATCGTGATTGCCCGGGATGGTCAGATGATAGTGATCGCTACCTTATTGTAGAAAAGAGAGGTACCTGATTGGGTGACCAGTGAATCGCCAGAGAGTGATTGAGTTGTACCTGCCAGAGAGAGTCAGATGACAGTTTGGAGAGAGACAGGATGTACCTAGGAGGACTGCACACTTTGCCCGATCTCACAGAGAGATGAGTCGGTGGGGGAGTATGATTCAGCCACACATAGCATATGCTGACTTCTCATAGCTACAGTAGAGACCGTGGGATTGGAGATCAGATGTGGTCAATGCTGGGATGACAGAGGAGTATGAGAGATGGTTTGCACGACTACGGCCAGTGCCATTGACAGATCCGGATATTCCAGTACCGAGGCGACAGAAGGACTTCCCACTCACAGGAGAGGGGGAGGGAGATGATGAGGATGAGGAGGATGAGGGCGGGGATGAGGATGAGGGGGGTGACAAGGACAGAGATGAGGATGGGGAGGACGAGGACGGAGATGAGGATGGGGATGACGAGGACTGAGATGAGGATGGGGATGACGAGGATGAGCTAGATTTAGGCGAGCAGGAGGCATTGCAGGATATACCCATAGAGCCGGAGATAGCTAGTTCAGAGGAGATGGAGATGTGCAGGGCTATCATAGCGAGTCAGCAGGATCACATTGCGACATTAGAGAGATAGCAGGATCAGTTCAGAGTGGAGATAGCCAGACTCACAGCGGCTCGAGATTCAGCAATTGCTCACGCACAGCGAGAGGAATAGAGAGTCACTGAGTATATTGGGTCGATTCGGGATGCCAGTGCACGCGAGATGGCACTGATGTTGGTAGAGATCGGAGAGGAGATACGCCATTGGAGGACACTATATGAGGGTGCCATTCCACCAGAGCAGAGAGCAGCTTCATATCGGGCACGATCGAGGACAGAGAGCAGGGCACGCTCTCGGAGGTCATTGAGCAGCATGGGAGTGAGTGGACCTATGAGACCACCATAGCTAGGACTAGGAGGAACATCATCCACAAGACATTGCAAGGATGAGGAGGACAGAGGGAGCACCCAGTGACAGAGGCACGTGCTCCTTAGGACAGACAGTGGACATTATGTAGTTTGACATTTTGTAGTCAGCCTGTGGGCCATACTTAGGACAGACAGTCCAATTTTGTACTCCGATATTATGTTGGCATATGATATGATATGCATCGATATGATGGGATGCAATGTGTTATGACTGATGACTATATTTTTCATGTATGGATGACTTATGCACTATTTATATACCATTGTGGAACATGTATGAATGTATATTTTGTATGTGTTTTTGATGCATTGATAATATGAAATGGATAAAATGCGTGATGTAATGCATGATGTAATGCAAATGTACTAACCAAATGGATGCAGGATGTAGCATATGTGTTTGGGGATCGGAGCACTAGACCGGACCGACTATCCAAACAGACGGAAGAAATGTTAGTAAGAAGAAATGAAACAGAGGATAGTTAGAGACGAAGAAAAACTTGCTTTCAGTAATGCACTTTGTAGGTGAGAACCTTTATTTTAATGTAGCAAAATGGATGCGTAGCATCATGGCATTGAAGGCCAGAGCTGAAATGCAACCCTTTTTGCAAAAGACAGACACATCGCAGACAAACAACAATCACAACAAAAAAGAAAAGGACCATGAACCATCCCAGTCACTCTAAATCACTCAGTGACATCATCGAGCAACATAGGAACATGATTGAAGATAAATCAATAAAAAGATAAGATGCACAAATTCCAACAAGTCAAACAAACATCTTGATCTTCATTGTCAAAAGTTGAAAGTGCTGATAGGACGATCATGTTGTCTGGTTTTCAGGGAATGCGGTACCCCATCTAAGACAGGACACAGTCTGGTTTCGAGCATACCACACCCTGTATAAGACCCATGATAGTGTGCCAAGGACAAATGATTTTGATGTTGAGTGATTAACATGACAATTTTGATCAGTTTGAATGTCTGGTTTGATGGAAAAGGTTCATCTGTTAATGCATGATTTCAGTAAAGCACAATGTTGATTGCGAGTCGTTGGATGTATACTCGGTGATCTGTCTTATGCACCAAGAGGATATTTATTGCAAAATGCTTGTTTTTGGATTTTAATGTTTTGAAATGTTTTTGTGTTCATTTTTTTCAAGACTTTTTATGACTTTTTAGGGATTTTCTCAGGACATTTTTCCATTTTTAAGAGATTTTTTTTTTCAGGACATTTTTCGATTTTTTTTATGATTTTTTCAAGACATTTTTCAATTTTTAGAGATTTTTTCAGGACATTTTTCAATTTTTTTATGATTTTTTCAGGACATTTTTCAATTTTTTTGATTTTTTTGCCCCCAGTGTCTAGCAAGGCAAGGAATATGACAGGTGAATAAATAGGCTTTCTGAAATGTTGGTGGATAGAGGGAAGATAAAGGCCTTTTATCATGGAGACAATGCGGATGCAATTTTCAAGGGCTATTGCGTGATGGGACAAGAGACTGGATATGACAATGTAAAGCAGTGACATGGCATGAGGGACATGTCAAGAGGTGTTTCAAAATAGGTTTTGCATTTCACATCCTTATGTCAGATCAAGATCAAGGAATGAAAAAGAGTGTATGGATAGTGATAAGATATGGATAGGATAAGCAAGACCAAGAATGGATAAGGGACATGGACTGAAGGTCGGGATAGGATACGGGATAGTGGCAGAAAGTTGCAATAAGCTAGGGAATATGGATGAAAGGTTATAATAAGCAAATGGATAAAGACCAAAAGCTATGATAGACTAAAAGCTGCAAACAAGATGCATGATGCTCATGAAGATCGTCAGTCTTGTCAAGATCAAAGGTGGAAAGGGAAACTGGACATGAGGGATGATAGGACAAGGAAGGGTAATAGGACATGAAGGAGTATGACATGGTATGATAGGATAATGAAGGGAAATAGGATATGGAGTATGACATGGGTTCGATAAGATAATGGAAAAATGAAGGACAAAAGGATATGATAGGATAAAACCTGCCCCCAAGTGTGATGTGCAAGAAGTTCATAAATTACGCATGATGCCTGTTTGCCAGGTTTTCATCGCGGTACTTGCCCAAGGCGCCTGTTTGCCAGGTTTTCACCAGTGGACGAATTATTTTTGCTTTTACTTTTTTTCTTTTTTTGTCTTTTTTTTTTTTCTTTTTTTTTTTTGATTTTTGACTTTTTCAATAGAAAATGGACACATGATAGGGGATGGAAGAAGGACTCAAGCATCTTATTTTTTGGGAATAGTAGCCTTGAAAAAAAAATGGACCATGACCTTTAAAGGTATGCTCAAAGACGTTGGTAGGATAAGGACATGGAAAATGAGGCAAAACTAAGTCAAGGATTTACGCAAAGGATGAGATTAAAGGGATCGAATGATGGAAAATAGGCATTGGATAATGGATAGGATATTGGAAGAATTGGGCTTCACTGGATGGAAATGTTGGCAAGATCAACATTGGCACACACCTTGAGGGGTGGTGGATTGATGGAGGAAAGACGTATTTTGGATATTGAGATTTTGATGGAGGAAAGGATATAGATTTTGGGACATAAGGGCCCAAAACGGATGAAGAAGGTGATGGAGGAACAAATTTGAGAGGGTTGGATGGAGGAATAGCAACTTTGGATGCCAAGTTAGATGTTTCTTTAGGCTTTTGTGCTTCAAGGAGCCACTTAGGGATCCACATGGTTTTTGATTTTTCATGCTTTTGTGGTTCCTTGGAGTGCATTGCTTGCACAAGGGATTTAGGAACGCATATACATTTTGACTTTGCTTTATTTTTCTCAATGGGCCTTTGTGACCTTTTGGATATTTCTTTTTCTTTATAGATCATATTGTTCTTTGTTTTGACATGTCGATTATATTGGACATGTTGATCCTTGAATACATGTGGATTGCTAGACTTATGATGTTTACACTTGGCATCCAAATTGCTTGGAGGGGGAAAGGAATGCATGGATGGATATGAATGAAATGGAGTTCTTTTGGATGGATGAAATTTACTCAAGGATGTGTGCCTTTGCTGACCTTGCATAAAGGATGAAGGGATATAAGGACCTAAGATGGATGGAAAGTATGATGGGGAATGGATATGTTTGGATTTTGATGGAGGGATACCAACGTCTTGAGGAATTTTACTGAGGCCATGACCCTTAATATTTTCTTTAACATGAAGGGATTCTTGCTTATGAAGGTCTACTCCTTTGCCTTTATGAATATCTTGACTTGTAGGATACTCTTTTCTTTGGGAAGAAGACGTGAGTCTATTATGAGGTGGATATGAGATGAGAGAAATAATGAGATCTTGAAGTGGATCGGATTGCACCAAAGTGGAAGAACCCATTATGCATGTCAAGGGTTCATGAACATCTTGCACTGACATGTTAGAATCATGAGGGGGATTAGGATCATGATGGGGACTAGGATTGTGTAGTGGACATGGTTCAATGACAAGCTCTTCAAAAGATGGAATGGGAGAAACAATGGGATCATCAAAAGAAATGTGATCTTGGAGTGTATATGGAGGATTAAGACAAGGAGATGAAGGAACAAGAGGATCTTGTGGAGGATTTAAAGGAATAATTTGATCTTGACAAGGAGGAAGATCATTGGATTCCTCTTTAAAGGTGCTTTGCTCTTGACTTTCAATGGGATCATCAGAAAGGATGGAAGGGATATCTTGAATGTCAATGGGATTTGAAAGGACATTTTTTTCATGAAGTGGAAGGGGATCATTTGGGATTGGATGGACTGGGATATCTTGATCTTTCTCAGGGAATGGAGTGTCAATAGGACTTTGGATAGGATGGACAAGAATAGGGGAATCATCATGAGTTTCTGGGAAGATGAGATCTTGGTCAACAATTGGATGGGATGATAAGGTTTCGAGATCTTGATCTTGATCTGTTTCAAGACATGTTTCTTCATACTCTAAATTATCCTCTTGACATGAGGTTGGAGTTTGGATATGCATGAGGGATTTTGACAAGGAATCAATGTTTTGGCATGAAGGAAATGCACTTTGAACATTTGTGATGGATTCTGGCAAGGAATCAATGCTTTGGCATGAAGGAAATGCACTTTGAACATTTGTGATGGATTCTGGCAAGGAATCAATGCTTGAACATGAGGAAGAGGGACTTCGAATGGGGTCCTCTAAAATAGGTAATGGCAATAAAGTGCATGGTGGCATTGGGTCTTGTATTTCTGAAACATGACGAGGATGTGCATCATGAATTGGATTATCTTGGCAATCAATTATGGATAGGCCTTGGGTAATTGCATCCTTGGGTGTATTATTTGATGAGGACAATATGGAAGGTTCTTGTGAAACTTCTAGAGGTGTAGGGATAGATGCCACTAGAGAGTTAATTTTCTTGCGAGGGGATGAGGCATTGCTAGACATAAGTGTATTATTTTGATCTTCCTCAAAGAATTCACTTGGTAATTTCCTTAAGATCATTGCAATAAAGCCACCTTTCTTTCGAGGTTTTGACATAGTTGTATCTGGAATTTGAACTTGTTTTTGGTTTGATGTCATGTTTTGATATTGGACTTGGTTCAATTGTTTCGACATGTTTAAAACTTGGCTTGGTGTGTGCTGCAACCTTTGTTTTTGAATGTTTGGTTGTGGTTGTTGACATTGATATGTTGATTGAACTTGTTGATATTCCACCATTGGTTGCACCATTTGTTGACATTGTATAGTTGGTTGGACATATTGTTGAAATTGGACCATTGGTTGTATTGGTTGTATATGTTGAACAATTGGTTGAACCATTGGTTGTATTGGTTGAAAATCTGATTGATAGTAAACACCTTCTTGTTCTTGTTGTGGAGGCACGTAATGTTGAAATTGATGTTGTCTCTTTTCTTGAAATTGTTTCATCATCTCTATTTGGGAGAGGAGAGCTGGTATGTCTGATCGTTCAAGAAGAGATCTTACATCAATTGGCTCAATCTTTAGATTTTGACCTGGAAATTTTTGAAACATTTTGGACATTTGTGATCTATTCTTCTCAATGTTTTTCACTCTTTGTTCCAATATCTCCTCTTCTTGAGCTAGTTTCTCCTCTAGTTTTTGTATTTGGACATTTACATCATCATGATAAGTTTGATCGATATTGCCTTGTTGTTGGGTTGGATATAATTGTGATTGCCTTGGATTAAAATTCGATTGCATTATCGGTTGATACGTCAAACTTTGTTGCATCATTGGTGCTTGAAACCTTGTTTCAATAGACATGTCACTATGCAATGCAATTTTTAAAGGATGATGTATGATATGCAAACTAAATAGATGAAAATGCAATCTATGGCAAGAATGCAACCTATGTTTTTGGTTGTTTTTCAAGATTTTGACAAACTTTTTGGAATGCAAATCTAAAAAGAGACCCTTAGGAAATTGAAATGATGTCTAGACCTCAAAGGACAAAAGGACCAAGTGACAAAAGGATAAAATGACAATGTCTCCCCTATATGCTTGGATACTAAGCTAGGTTTGACCAAATGACATTGATGACAAAAAGACAAAAGGTTTGATAAGGTCTAGACCTCCTAACAATGACTTATGGTTTATCAAAGATTTGGATTACTCAAGTATGACAAAACCTAGTTTTTGAGACTATATGCAAAGGGACAATTAATATGCAAGTGGCCCTAATATGATATGATAATGACCTAAGCTTAATGAAGAGACTTAGGGTATGTAAATATGAATGTATGACAATGGTATGACTTTAATGCAAGAGGACATATGAAAATGGATGACCCTTATTGATATGCAAAGGGGTATGACTTAGGTGAAACCTAACCTTGGTAGTTGACAATGAACTTTGCAAAATGCAACCTAGGACGAACCTAAATGTAAGTGACATGAACGTTGAGACAAGTTTTTGAACAATGTTTGATAACCATGTTTGAAGATGTTTTGAACCTTGTTGGATGAAATGTTCTTATGTTTAACCTTGTTTTGAATCAATTTGCCTTGTTTTTCTGAAATGAGATGCAATTCAACTTTTGACAAGCAAAGAAGACAAGATATTTGAACTTAGACTCAAGACAATCATGCTCATTAACACATTTCTTATGGTAGGCAAGGACATTAGGTACTTGAGAGGTAGACTTGTTATGAGATTCAAGGAGAATACATAGATGCTTGACCCCACGGGCTCCCCTCCACGGCACTCACTTCTCAGGGCAGCCAAGCATCAGTCCCCATGGAAATCTCCCCATGGCAAACTTAGTATCTCTTCCAAGTATCCGAACTTGTCCTTCTCAAGCAACTAGAAGGGTTTTTGGCCTCTAAAAACAAGGTGTTTAGTAAGGATTTCTATTAAGCGTTACTCCTTGATGTCACGCAAGTGTGATTGAGACATTAAGCCCATCAAGATACCAAACAAATGTAGTTGTGCAAGCATGATTTAGACCATGAGGTCCTACTTAGATGTTGATATGAGAAAGAGTTCAAGGGTCATCACTTCCCAAGTAACTGCAATTCCCACGTAACCCTTCCTTCAAAGCTTTCGCTCATCAGGTATTTGTTTATAGTGAGTTAGAATGCCAAGGTATTCTAGCCGTACTCACTTTGGGTCGTTCCCTTCTCACGATTATCACTTGCTTGCAAAAGCAAATGGTCGGGAAGGCAGGCCCTCTAAAGGTGACACACAATCAAAGACATGAGCATGGTATTGAAGATCTGGATTTTTGATCACCCTAAGAAGGATGAGAGCATACTCTCCTACTCCAATGTCAATCTCAACAATCAAATCAAGCATAGATTCATTTCATCCTATTTAGAAATCACTAGGTGCCTAAAAAATAATTGCAAACACAAGGTTTAGTTGTAGTCCAAGGCAACCTGCAAAACCCAAGTCAGAAGTTTGAAATGTTTAGTCTTTGACTATCGAACCTGCACAAAAATGTGTTAGTAGTTTCATTTATTGCCTTTGTCATGTGTATGCCAAGGTTCTACATAGAGAATTAGTACCAAAAACCAAAAAGCAGAAAACAAAATGCAAAAACAAACAATTTTCAAGTAAAACACTGCATTTTTACCTTTGTTTCTGGACTTTACACAAGCGCAGAACTCATGACACAGGCGCAGAACTCATGACACAAGCACAGAATGTCTTTAACACAAGCGCAAAATGCTTAACATAGGTGCAAGTTGTCTTACACAGATGCAGAAGTCCCCAGAAAACCTTGCACTGCCCTGCTTTTGGTTTTTTTGGCCTGCAAATCAACTCAAAAGGCACTCAAGACATGATTAGAGGGTTAGTTCACGTCGGGTTCACCAATTAATGTAGCTAGGAAATGTGGAAATCATCAAAGCAAGTAATATTAATAATCATTAGCTCAATCACAAAAGCAAATTGCCATGATCTATCCTAACACACTCAATAGAGACATGAAAATGAAACATTCAAAACTTAAAGATTATCCAAACCAAATGTAGATCTAAATGCTTCCTTCATGCGGCTCCATTGTTCTTCTTTCTTCTCCAAATAGTTTTTTTATGGATCTCACCTACTAGTGCGTGATAATGATATGAAAGCAAGCAAATAAGATATTGACGCAAGAGTACTCGAAGTGTGATTTGACAAAGTGATTAGAAATTCGATAATCTGATTAGGGATTAGATTGAAGAAATTCATCCAATTTATAGACAAATTGGAGAGATGGATCAAATTAGCATGATTCAATCCAAATATAAATTGCAAATCAAAAATGTCAATTATGACAAATTATGCACCTTTTATGCAAAATTTGATTGATTGATAATTCATGACAATTTATGACAAATTTCTATGTCAAAATTGATTGATTGTCAATTATGACAAATTATGACAAATTTCTATGTCATTCCCATGAAATTAGGAGAAAAAATAGGAGAGAAATGAAATTAGGAATTAGGAAAATTAGAAAATTGGGAAAATAGGAAAATTAGATAAATTAGGTGAATTAATTAATAATTTGTCATTTATTAATTAATTCACAAAAAGAGGAATAATTAGCCAATTAAATGAACATTTAATTGCGATGAGAAGACTTAGGATAAATAAATAATTTATTAATCCTAAAGGGAGAAATGACAAACAAGGTTAAATGATTAAATCACGAAACCCTAGAAGATGAATTAGCAATGCGAGAATGACAATTAGGTCTTGATTGAAGATAATTGATATCGATCATGATTTTGAATTGATAAATGACCAATGTGATAAATGATTTGATTGATAAATGCGCCAATTGACGAGGAACAATGACTAATTGATCCAAATTGACATAATTGAGACAAACAACGATCGATGACAAATCGATCGCAAAATGACAAAATTGACAAGAGGAGAAGGATCGATGACAAAATAGATCGCAAAACGACAAGATTGAAAATGAACATGATCGATGACGAATCGATCGCAAAATTAATGAGATTGACAGAGGACAAAACCCTAATTAGGATTGACGATATCCAAAATGATGACAAATGAGCACGCACATTGATGCAATAGGATAAGATCGATCAAAATCATGACTGGATAGTGTTGTCGACAAGACCAAATTTGAGAGCGAGACGAATGAAGAATGTAGAAGAAAGAATCGATGCTCGCAAATGATAAAGACCAAGTGCGTGACATAGGAGAAATGTTAATGCGACGCAAAAACCTAAAATGAGGCAATGCACAAATGTTAAAGTATGATTCCGCAAGCGTTGACCATTTTTAGGTGTCTACAGTAACATCTCAAATTCTTTGCACATTTCATGTCCAATGTTTTTGCATAAGGATTCATTACCATAAAATATAATGTCATCAACAAATATGGCTGAGATCAGTATTCCATTGTCCTCATCTTTCTTCATGTACATATTGTCGTTTTCACTTGTCCTTATAAAACCAATCTTGATTAATAAGAGTGCAATCTTTCATACCATACTCTAGGTGCTTGTTTCAAACCATATAAGGCTTTGTTCAGTTTGCATACCTGATCTTTACTCCTGTCTTCAACAAATCCTTCAGGTTGTTCAATGAAAACTTCTTCTTCTAGTATACCATTCAAAAATGCAGATTTAACATCCATTTGATATACCTTGAAATTTTTGAAAGCAGCATATGCCAACAATGTTCTTACTCCCTCGAGTCTAGCCACAGGTGCAAAAGTCTCACCATAATCTATTCCTTGTTCTTGAGCATAACCTTTGCAAACTAGTCTTGCTTTGTTGCGAATGACCTCACCTTTTTCATTTAGCTTGTTTTTGAAAATCCACTTAGTACCGATTACATTTTTGTCCTTTGGTCTTGGGATTAGTGTCCATGTGTCATTCTTCTTGATTTGATCAATTTCTTTTGTCATAGCATTTACCCAATCTTCACTGTGAAATGCCTCTTTCACTATTCTCAGTTCAAATTCAGAAATCAGACATGTGTTATGTCTCAATTTGTTTTTTGTCATCACTGGATCATCTTTATCTCCTATAATCTGACTTGATGCATGATGTCTTCTGACATATTTGGCTAATATAGGCTCGGTAGGTTCTGTATGATCTTCTTCATCACTCAGTAACTGGACATTATCTTCATTTTCTTCAGCAACTTTCTCGGTAGGACTTCTCGGTTGAACATAAACAAATTCTTCATAATCTTCTGGTTCTTTGGAATTTCCTTCATCATTTCTTTCTGCAAATTCATCAATTTTCACATTTGCACTTTCCACTATTTTGTTAGATGATTTGATCAGATATTTAAATGCTTTACTTCTAGAAGAATAACCAAGAAATGTTCCTTCTTCACTTTTCTGATCAAACTTTCCATTTATGTCATCTTTGTGAACATAGCATCTACTTCCAAAGATTTTAAAGTAACTTAAATTAGGTTTCTTGTCATACTAGATCTCATATGGTGTCTTCATAGTTCCTTTCTTCAGTTGAACTCGGTTCAGGGTGTAAACTGTAGTGTTGATTGCTTCTCTCCAAAATGTTTGAGGTACCCTCTTTTCTATCATCATGGTTCTTGGACAATCCATAATTGATCTGTTTCTTCTCTCGGCTATCCCATTTTGCTAAGGTGTTCTCGGTGCAGATACTTGCCCCTTTATACCATGATCATTGCAGTATAAGTTAAATTCATCAGAAGTGAATTCTCCTCCTCTATCAAATCTAAGACATTTCAGTTGTTTTCCTATTTCATTTTCAACTCTTGCCTTGTACCATTTGAACATTTGAAAAGCTTCTGATTTTTCTTTTAAAAACATAACTGACATCATCCTTGAGTAATCATCCACAAATAATATGAAAAATTTATCACCATAATAACTTTGATCTTTCATAGGACCACAAAGATCAGTGTGTACTAGATCTAAAATTCCTTTAGAAGTGTAGGACTTACTTGTAAAGCTTGATCTTGTCATCTTACCCATCTGGCATCCTCTGCACATAGCATTCTCAGGTTTTTCAAGACTCGGTAGTCCTCTTACTCGGTGCTTCTTACTTATTTTGATCAGATTATCAAAATTTACATAACAAAACCTTTTATGCCATAACCAGGTATCGTCTATCTTTTCATAAAGACACTTGTTCCGAGTTGAGTCAAGATGAAATGTATTACCTTTTGTTTGTGTCTCGGTAGCAGCCAACTTTCCATGTTTGTCATGAACTTTGACAATTTGTTTCTGAAATTCTATTCGGTATCCTGTATTGTTCCGCTGTGCTACACTCAACAAATTGTATTTCAAACCTTCAACCCAGTATACATCATCACATTTAACATTGTCAAGAAGTGGTATAGATCCTTTACCTTTCACCGGACATGGTGCATCATTACCAAATCTTACATAGCCTCCATCATAGTCTTCTAATTTAACAAACTTGTGTTTATCACCTGTCATATGATGTGAGCATCCACTGTCTATGATCCAAGAATCATTATTATTTATGTGAGATATTAGGGCTTTTTCTTCATACCTTTCCTCATCAGATCCATCTTTAATAGCCACATAAACAACTTACTCAGTATCAATTTCATCAGATTTGTCATCGTTGGATTCCTCATCTGCTACTAGACATGTCTTTCTATCTCTCCTTTTGAAGTTTCGGTGTCCTCTGTATTGGTTATCTTTCTGCCTATTATCTTGGTATTCTCTATTTTCAATAGATTCTTTATCAGGGCAGTTAGAAGCCATATGTACTATTTTATCACAATTGAAACATTTTAAAGGTAGCTTTCCTTTATACTTACCTTTTCCTCTTGGTAACCTTCTAGCTAATAATGCTTCAAATTCTTCTTGCTTCTTGATTTCCTCATACAGTTTGTGCACTTTTTCCATGTTCTTGCGAAATCTTTCACTTGCTCCACTGTGATCCCCTTTAGAGTACTTACTCATTCTATCATTGTAATCATCAGATTCACCAATATGAAAAGAACTAAATGCAGATTCTACTTTATTTACCGAAGACCCACTATTATCAAAATTACTTAACTCAAATGCATGTAGTTTACCAATAGTAGCATCCAAAGAAACTGGCATGTTAGGTATAGACCTCAATTCATTGATTGTAGAGACTCGAATAGCATAAGCTAGTAGAAGGGTTCTCAACAACTTACTTGTTATATCCTTTTCTTCAATAGTTCCACCTGCTCCTTTAATTTGATTGACAATCTCCTTTAGTCTTGTACTGTATTGGGTTATGTTCTCACCTTCATTCATCCTCATGGATTCAAGTTGTCCTCTGAGACTATCTACTTTTTCTCTTTGAACATTTTCATCACCTCCATACACACATATGAGCTTAGTCCACATTGCTTTTGCATCATTACAGCCTTCTAGATCATTAAACTCTGAGTCCGTCAATGCTGATGTTATTTCAATCATAGCTTGAATATGTTCTTGCTTTGCCTTAATCTCTTCCAAGGTCATAGGGTTGGTGCTCAATGCAATGTAATCATTATCCAGATAATATGTTGCATATTCTCCAATTCTTGATAAATGTAGTTTCATCCTTTTCTACCATGTGGAGAAACTTGACTTGTTCAGCTTCAGTGCATCCCTTTTATACATCTTCGAATCTTTGCCTCAAGTACCTTTAAACTTTTTCTTTCGGAGTCCAAAGCTCTGATACCAATTGTTAGTTTTGATACTAAATGTAAAGTACAGATGCCAATAGCTAACAAGATGAGAGGGGGGGTGAATCATACAAACTTAAACTTCCATAAAATCAACAGATTCAACCTCGGTAACTTATACTTCAGCAACTTAACCAAAAACTGCTAAACATGCAAACTTATGAACACATAATCATAATAACACTCATAACACCAAATTTAACATGGAAACCCAAATAGGGAAAAACCACTGTGGGATTTCAGACCCACTAAGAAATATACTCTTCTAGAGTATGCTCAGTTAAAAGCAAATCATGTTAAAGATTACAAACACATTGCTAGATGTGACCCGGTTAAGGGATTTCCCTTAGATCTGTTAGGATCTTCACTTTGTTAGAAGTGACCTTATCAAAGGATTCCAAACACTCACTTAGAATGTTACCTTGCTAGAAGGTTTACATATAAGACTGTTAAGTCCACTCGGTTAAGAGATTTTCTGTCACTTACAAAATAACAGTAATAAAAATCTATGTGCAACTTCACATCTAAAATGCTAAAGCAGATTCTTATTTGCTCAAAACAATCTAGTCATAGGACCTATCTTGTCCCTCTATTGGGCTCCTTACTCTATTATTCAAATAGGTCTTCAAGCTTCTGTGCTCGGTAATCACTATGTAGCATCCCTGTGCATACACTTGCCTACATACATTGTTTATCAACAATTCCTTATTTATAAACAATTGCTAACCGCTAAATCTCCTTGATCACATTTCCCATGATAAATCTTAGCCATCAGATCTTTAAACTTGACCAGGTTCAATGTATCCTTCCGATCTGAAAACGTTTTACCTTACCTCGGGACTTGCATTCCCTTCTTGGAACTTGCATAAGGTTATTGCGGTTCAATCTGCGCTGTAGATCTTCCTATCGATTTTCCTTTGCCATAGATCCTTAACAAACTTCATGCACGACATACCAATCATTTATACATCTCCAGCTAATCATTGTCCTTCATTAAATAATGCTTTTATCCATTCCATGCACATTGTCATAACTCGGTTGCAACTCGGTAAATACCAAACTTTACTCGGTAGACATTTCGCCTTCATTAACCGATATTGATAACCTTAGGGTTTACCGACTAGGTTCATTGCTCGGTTGCATGGTATAGTATTAACCTTACAATCAACAACATATTTAGGATATCAAAACAATCTAAACATCATGATCTCATCATTGTCTAACTCGGTAATAGTTGCCCATTGAATAACTTATTCCTCCCTTTATTCATCAAATTCTTTCTGTGTCTTTTACCGACATCTTAATTCTCTTCTAATCAATCTTCTCAAGATATGGCAACATCATACTGAATCAGATAATCAATTTCTTGACATCAATGACAAAATAATGTTATAAAGATAGTTATCATCCTTCTTCAGTTATATCAATAATCTTCGACAACCTTCTCAATATCCTTATTGAATATCAAAAATCTTTCTTACTGTAATGCCAACACAAATGTGGTTACATTTGTCATCTATGTGGGCATGAGAATATAGATTTAGCTGAAAAATCTGTTAACCAACATGTTTATAGTGTAACGTCCTAAAATTGCACCCCTTGCAATTTTGACTGTATTTTGGGCCCTCACCTTATCGGTCTCATCCCCATGCTTGATCGGGGCCCATTTATGCCTCCCCTAAAACCTCATTGTTTTCATCTGGAACCTTGCATAACTCTTGATCCTGGCCTAAATCAGTGTAGGACCAGGGCGTCACCTCCCTAATCAGGACCTATTTTGGTCCCTAGGCCCTATCTCAAATGTGAGCGGGAAATTACTTCCCCATGTTGGCCTATGTCAGAAAATTAAACAATTGACGACAAGAAAGTATAGAAGGAGGTCTTCCCCTCTCATTTGGCATAACACACGATCATAAGGTGAGAGCATGACAAGGTGGAGAAGGCAAGGAGATTACATTCAAGCATCAAGCATTCATCATATAGAATTCCTCGAGGCTGCATATTCTTCATCTATCCATTGGAGTAATATTACATCATTCATTTGCAGGCATGTGTGTGTGTTAGGGTTTTGTCATGTTCATGCCATTTAATACAACATATTTGATTACATCTAAGAAGCAAAGCATCATTATCATCTATTGTACATCTGAAGGTATACCTTTCCATCATTTATTTCAAACATTTGTAGTATTTCATTCAAGGTTGATTCCAAACCCCCTTTCTTCTTCTTTTTGTGTGTAGGAAGCATGTGCCAAATTGTACTTCTAGAATTAAGCATTATTTGTAGAGACGAAAAACCTCTTTTCGACACACGGAAAGTTCGGAGGACCAAGTGGAGGGCACCCTATCCGAACACACAGGCCCTACAACTTTTGCTCGATTTCACAGGGCAACTCTGAATCATCTCAAACTTCTCAGATCCAGGTGCACAACCGAATCCTGAATCTATAGCTCACTGTTTCTGCCTATTTTGTCTTCAATTTCAACACTTTACTTATTCAACTTACAAAAGAGGGTTAAACACATATCAAACACATTCCAATCTACTTAATATCCAATCCTTGTATCCTTTGGGATTGGATCTAGTAGATTCATCCCCCTCTTTTGAATGTAAAGTTTCCTCAAGTGAAAATTGAGCTTAGTGAATCTCCCCTTCCAAGTGGCAAATTTGCTAAGCTCCCAATTGTCCACTTTACATATAGTATTAAATATGATTCTTGAAATTGTTTAGCAACATGGTATCCTATTTGGAAGTAAATAAGAGCTTTCTATTATAATCTTGCATATGAATACGATTAGTATTCTTGAAGAAGTTGTGTAATGGTTGTGCTTAAGGAGCTCATCTAGTTCCATATGTAGGAGAAGGATAAATGCATTTAGATTCATGATGCGTTAAGTAATTAATGACTCAAGATGAGTAATAGGAAACATTGGGTTAATGTTTATAAAATGAACCTAGAAAGTATGATGTAAAAAGGTTATGCATATGTGTCATTGTTATCCTAGTTGTATGAAAAGTAAGTGACTAGATGAATAATAAGATATGATGTTCTAGATGGATAAGTAATATGTTAGAATTATGTCAAGTAGTGACATTGAGATACCCTAGGGAATGGCTATGTTTGTAAGAGTCTTATTGGAGATGTGTTGATGATTTAATTAAATCATTTTGCTTGTATAATATAGTTCTATGGATATGTTCACATTGGTATATGTGATCTTGTAAATAGATAATGTTGTATTTAATCCATGTTAATGATAACATAGAAGTAATGAATGTCTTAAAAAAAACAAAAAATTATCTCCATTTGCTAGTAGATTTTAGTTTATTTCTTTAGGGTATTTTGACAGGCATTACAGATCTGCAACCCTAATGATAATGAACACAAAGAATTGTGACTATGAACCCCAAAAGATCTCTTAATGCTAGAAAGATTTCATTCTATTATGAAACATTTTGGATTGTCCAAACCATAGAGTTGTCCTCTATTTCTCTATTCTGAAGCCCTCGGAAACCCTCATCCACCTCTATTTTAGATCTGTATCCTTGGATGGTGATTGTCTAACTCACCGTGAACCCCTATCTATTTGGTTTTGTACAAATCTACATGATTAAGATTGTGATACAAAGAATATGTAATGTTGACTTCTTCAAGACTGCAAACCTTATGATCTATGAACTTTCATTAATGTTGCTAGGGTCCGATCCTAGCTACAAGGCACTGTCATGTTGATTGTTCTTAGCTGGAACTTTGTCATATGCTCATGAAAACTATACTTTGTTGTTGTTGTCCTATATCATTGTTGTAGACACCTAAAAATGTCTCATTGATCATGTACTAATTATTCATCTAATTGATTAAATATTTTTTTAATTATTTAATTAAGTTAATTAGTCTTATTCCTCTAAAATCATATTTCCTCATCATATTACTAATTATTTCAATTTCTATCTTCTAATCATTTAATCATTTAACCCTTTTTTAAATATTTATTATTCAATT
This sequence comes from Cryptomeria japonica, assembly GCF_030272615.1. NCBI lineage: Eukaryota > Viridiplantae > Streptophyta > Pinopsida > Cupressales > Cupressaceae > Cryptomeria > Cryptomeria japonica. The sequence continues at coordinate 410,598,400 of NC_081415.1, forward strand.
AATTGTGATTTTGATTCCTTTAATTTAAATAATCTTTACTATTTAATTAAATTCAATTTCTAAATAATTAAATAGTTTCTTTAAATTATTTAATTAGCTAATTAATTCTTCAAAATCCAATTCTAAGTCCCCAAATTCTAATTTCATTTAATTTCATATTCTTCTAATTTCATTAATTCTCTAAATTCACATTCAAATTCATATTCTTTTAAATTCTTCTAAATTCAAATACATGTGTATGATTTCAAAAATCAAATTGAAAATCAAAGTAACGTTCTAAATATATTCAAATAACAACTTAAATTTTAAATAAATTCAATATTTGAATCAATTCTCATGCAAAGATTAAATTGAAATTCAAAGTCAAAGTTCAAGCACATGCTAAATTAATTAATTTAATCATTATCTTTCCAATCTCTATTTCTATCTTCCACTTTGCTTTTTTCCAAAAAGCTATCAATCAGTTAACTATTCCATCTATTTTAACTGATCTTTTCAATTGATTGATTAATTACATCATTCTTTAATTATCCTCCAATCATTCCTTTTCATCTTTCAATTAGTTTTTTTCTCAATCAGTTAACTCAATTAACTATTCAATCTATTTTGTTCCACCTCCAAATCAGCAGTTCAACTATCAATCAACATGTGAGATCGCCTGAGTTCCACCTCTTAATCATTTTGTTCCACCTCTCATTCAATCTCACCTGAAAATCTATAAATTCAGCATTCAATCTCCATTTTCAATCAAATCACGAACTTTGAATCTTTGTGTCAATTGCAGGTTACCAATGCAATATCTAAGAGCCATCATACCACAAAGAAGACAAGAACAATGGAAGTCATATGAGATCATGGAATAGGAAGTTTTGATTAATATTTTACATCCTTATTCCTTTGTTTGTATTATTTCATTGGTTTATGTTTGGATTGCTTGAATAGTTAAGAAATTCATGATTTTCCTTATTTCCTATTTAACAAAGATGATTTTAAGCATATACAATTGTCATAAGGAAATTTGTACCTTTCTTACCATTGCCCTTGTAGTTGCAAAGAGACCTATGATTTCTCTTTTGAATGCATTCTAAGCTTCTTTTAATATACTACTCTTTAAGACAATCATCATGCTATTGACTGTCCTTTTTTGTAAGGGTTTTAATCTATTTTTCTACTGTGATCGCTGACATATAAAATCTATGGCGTGTCAACTCTTGATAACCTTTCATTCATTGTATTAACCTCTTACTCACCTTATGTGGTAGTGGAAACATGGCTTACAAAGATAGTGTAGCTTTGGTCTTTGATGCATTCATGACTGTCCCATCTTATTTGGACTGTTACGTTCATTTTCATGCCCTTTTCTAATTGTCATGGCTTATAATTTTCCCATCCTATAATCTACCCATCTTGTCCTTACAAACTTTCAACTGTCTTCCCCAAACCTATAAACCCTTTCTTCTCTATCAACATTCTTATGACTACATTCTCTATTCTTGAAAGGACTATCATATTTTTTACAACATGATATTGTCTCTATCTTCTAAACACATGTTTATTATTTTGGTATCTTATCTCCTTGTGTTTAGATGTAAGGATTCTTTATCTTTTACTACAAAGATGTTGTTTATTCTCTTATATCACTATCCATGCTCTCTAGATGTCTGTTACGGTAATCTTCCAATGGTGTTTCAATGCATCATGAAAACCTTGATGACTGCTCCTTTCTATTATATCTAACACCATGACTATCTTTTATATGTACCTACAGTCTTATTTCATTGTTTATTTTCTTTTTTCTTGTTGATCTAGAAAGTGACCATCATCCTAATCCTTCCTTATAACGATTAACTGTATATTGTCTTTTAAACAGTCACCAAGTCCTCCACTTCTTTTGTTCCTTTGAGTAATATGCTGCAAACTAAGTGTCGTTCCTGTGAAGTGTGATACTTGTAGCTGCAACACAAAACACTCAATAGATCATTAAAAACATGGTCAGAAAATTTAAAACACAGAAAGATAAAACCATAGCAAAGCGATCTATCGCCTCCTAAGAGATGAGAGTGTGGATTTGCTCTCAGATCTGGATAAGCAAATTCCAGTGACTTGACTACATCTAGATGGAGGATTTGAAATGATAATGATGCAATTAAGCTAGAAAAGAGAATGATTAAGCTACATGATTCAACAATTATGCTAGAAAATGATCAAATAAGCTAGATCTAAGATGCAATTGCCTATAATAACAATGCTCAAATGATATGCTAAGAGATATATGCCTATAGTAACAATGCATGAGATGCAAATGAGATGGGATGATTATTGCTCCAAAATAGGGGATATTTATAGGATTTCCAAGGCCAGGGGTGAGGTGGCAGGAATCAATGGTCAAGATTGAGTCTGAAGATATCAATGGTTAAATTGGAGGAGGTTGGAAAAGAGGTTGGTGGAAAGGGAACATTTGCCATCTCTATGGTGACAAGTGTCAAGAAGCTTTCAAGAGAGGTTGGATGAAAGGGAACATTTGTCATCTCTATGGTGACAAGTGTCAAGAAGCTTTGCTCATGAGAGAGAAAGTGTCTAAGGAAAGGGGACATGTGGCCCAAGAATGCCATGTGTCTCAAGGGAAGAGTATCCACACCATGGGAGGTTGGGATAAGGAGGGTAGGATGTGCAAGCTAAGATAGGTTTAATTAAACCCAGGGTTAGATGGAAGGGGTTAGGTTTAGAAGGATGGTTATTAGAAGGATGGTTAGGTTAGGTGGTTAGAAGTTAGGAGGCATGTGGGTAATTTGAATTTAAAAATTTAAATAAGACTAATTAATTCTCAACAACTCATAAATTGATTTGTTTTAATTAATTAAGGGATTAGAAGAATTAATTAAAGATGGGGGAAAAATTAATTAATTTGAATTAATTAATCAAAGGGGATTATGAAATTAACCTATTAAATAAATCCTTATATTTATTAATAAGTATATGAAAGGGGGAATTTAATCAAATTGCTTAGTGAATTCAATTAAATTGGGAAGGGGGATTAATTAAATAATTGCTTATTTAATTAATTATCTTCAGACCATTTTTAGGTGTATACATTTTTCCCCTCTTTGAAGCGAGGTGTGATGACACGTTGATTCAAAGAATAATCTCATTTTGATGATGATATTGGTTTGATAAGATGCCCCAGCTATTGATTGATAAATTGTGGTATGATGATTCCCCCTCAGGAGATCAATTGAGATAATTGATCTTTGGAGTTTTGCGAATTTTTGCGAAATTAATATCCCGATTAGAAATGATTTGATGTCTGCAGTTGTGGTTGATGAAAGTGTGAGTTCTACGATCACGATGATGTGGTTATTGATTATTGATAAAGCTTGATTGATTAGATTGATAAAATCGAGATTCAGTCTGGTTTCAAGAATGACACCTCCTGTATAAGACAAAGATGATCAAAGCATCTGGTTTCAGGAATGATATATCCTGTATAAGACATGATCAAAACATCTGGTTTCATGAAAGATACATCCTTCATAAGACATGATAGAATAGATGAGATGTGATTGATTGATAGAATTGATAAGATTGATTGGATAAAGAACTGACAGTTTGTTGATATCAAGTTGCATAAAGATTTAGATATATTGATGTTGGTTCTATTGAGAGGGTAGCATAAGATTTTTGTTGGGTCGACAATATCTGGAGAGATATGAATCATCAGTCTGGTTGCGTATACACTTGTGATGATACCTTGATGATTCCTGTGATAGATTTAACCTTAGATAAAAGGAGCATGCGGGATCCCATGCAAGAATGAAATGCAAGCTTAAATGCAAATGCCAATGCAAAGCTACGATCGGACCAGTCACTGGATTATTGCATTTTGTCATCATTGAGATTTTTGAAATGTGGGAAGTGAGTGCAAACATCGATGGTATAATTAAACCATGATGACCTGAGCACTGCTTTCCTGGATTTTGATATGGCAAGTTAGCACAAGCATCAAGGTATACTTGAACCAAGATGACCTGAGTGTTGCTTACGTAAAACAGGCAGTATTAACCATTTCAATACGCAAATTGGAAATGTCTTCATTGATACTTTGATGATCATGCTTGAGATAAATTTGCACATATTAATGATTAATTTACAGACAGCAGACAAGAAAAATATCATGTTTCTTCCTTGTTCCTCTAGTCAAAGACATCCTAAAGTCACTCAGAAATCATGATAGCGAAAATCAATATAAAAAAAGTTGAACAATCATGTTAAAATTATTATTCAAAAGATATCATCCATGTGTTTAGACTGACTTTGTGATAGTTTGATGGTTGATAATTTGATCTTGTGTTCAATATTGGATGTGTCACAATTTTCGCTTGATAAGGGTTGTCTAACTGTTTGTTCTACATGTTTGATTCAAGCTCAAAATGATCAAGAATTTTGCCCCCAGCTAAGTGTAGGATTTTGCCCCAAGCCTAGAAACAAAGTCATTATGATATACTCAATGATCCAAACCATGGCAAGAAGCCACCCAAGATGCATGCGTATGTACAAAGGCTTTATTATGCACATGAACAACGCTGATGGAAAAGAATGCAAGCGGAAGGATGCATGAACTCATAGATGGAAGAGTTAGCGGACAGATAGCACCTGTTTGCCAAGTTTTCACCATCTGTTTTTATTGCACTTTTTCTCATATTTGATTTTTTTTTGCTTTTGCTTTTGCTTTTTCACTGTTTTTGGATTTTTTTGCTTTTTCATTGTTATTGGATTTTTCTGCTTTTTCACTATTTTGGGATTTTTCTGCTTTTTCGGACATAAAATTTCTTCAGATGCATGCTATTGATGGGTTCTTCAAACTGATCTTTGTCCTGTGTTGATAGCTGATATGCTCTTGATCCAAATATTGTTGTGACCACAAACAGACCTAACCAATTTGGCTCAAACTTTCCTTGGTTTGACCTTGTGATTATAACTCCGACACATTCTTTGCTGATATACCTTTAAATCATCAAAGGCATTTTGTCTTCGTTCATGGATCAGTTCTAACTCTTGCAATCTAGATACTCATTGTTCTTCGTTTGGGATGAGACCTTTTAATGATACTCGTAGAGAAGGTATCTCTACTTCTATTGGCAGTATTGCTTCTGATCCATAAACAAGAGAGAAAGGTGTGGCACCTGTTGGTGTGTGGATAGTGGTGTGGTAGGCCCATAGAGAAGGGTTCAATTGAATATGCCAATCTCTTACAGCATCATTCACTACCTTTTTGAGGATTTTCAGAATAGTTTTGTTTGATGCTTTTGCTTGCCTATTCCCTTGTGGATAGTAGGGTGTGGAGAATCTGTGTTGGATCTTGAATTTCTCACATAGCTCTTGTACATCTTGATTCTTGAACGGTCGCCCATTATCAATGATAATGGTCATGGGTATTCCATAGCGACAGATGATGTAGTTCAAGATAAATGCAACAATTTGTTTTCCTGTGATATTTGTGAGAGGTACTGCCTCAATCCATTTTGTGAAATATTTTGTAGCTACCAGGATGAATTTGTGACCATCAGATGAAGAAGGATTTATCTTTCCTACTAAATCAAGACCCCATTGACAAAAAGGCCAAGATGTTGCCAAAGCATGGAGTTCTTGTGCTGGTGCATGAATCAAATTCCCATGGATCTGACATTGTTTGCATGTTCTAGCTATCTGAAAAGAATCTAGTTCCATAGTCGGCCAATAATAGCCCAAGCGTATGAGTTATTTTGAAAGGGTAAGACCACTTGAATGAGTGTCACAATTGTCATTATGGACTTCATGTAAGGCCTTCTCAGATTCTTCTTGTTTAAGACATCTTTAAAGAGTACCGTCTAGACCTCATTTAAAAAGGGTATCTGTGACGAGAGTAAAATGGGTGGCGAATAAAGTTTCTCTTTTGGTTCTTCGATAAGTCGGGAGGTAAGGTGTTGTCTTTCAGGTATGTGTAAGTTTGGTCGTAGCGGGAGGAATCATACCCAACAAGGTGACAAATAGTTTGGGAATTAGGACAATTATGAGCAGGGTAAAACAACTCTTCCACTAGGAATTCATAACGATGTTGATTTTCTTGTGTCTGAAGTAGAGAAGCAAGTGTAGCCATGGCGTCTGCTGCTTTGTTGTCAATTCTTGGAATCTATTGAAATTTTATTTCTACAAAGTATTTCTTGATGTCATCAACCATCTTTTTATAAGGCATCAACTTTTCATCCTTTGTTTGATAGTCATCATTAATTTGATTGATGATGAGCTGAGAGTCTCCAAAGACTTGAAGTTGTGTAATATTCCATTCTATAGACATTTTGATACCTGTAACCAAAGCTTCATACTTTGTTGTGTTGTTGGTGCATGGAAAGCTTAATTTGTATGCTTTTGGAATTGTATAACCTTGTGGTGTGATGAATAGAATGTCTGCTCCTGATCCATGTTGTGTTCCATTATTGATGCCTTCTCCTGGACTGATATTCGGGTGATGTATTGTAAGATATGGATCGAACCCTGGAATGTCTGCATATGACTAGGTAAAATTGATTCGCCATCTTTTGAATGATTCCAAATATTTTTGTACTTCATGTTTTGATAGAGATATTGTTGGATTTAGATCAGTTGTGCCAATGATAGTTGGCTTTGTCGGTTCCATGAGAATAGATGACTCCTCTTGATAAAATTCAGTTAAGGTGTCAAATCTCCCATCCTTTGGTGCCTCAAGGAGGTTTTCACCGTTAGATGTGTCCTTTGTTTTTACTTTTTCTTGGTCCAATATTACCAATATTTGGTTTTTTTAGCATTAGACCTAATATTGTTTTCTTGATTTTCACTTTTGTGACTAGGAGATTTGGCACCCACTTGACTTGAAGATATGTTAGCGGTATCCCTAGTGAAAATTGTTGCGAGTTTGATTTCATTAAGATATAAGGATATGGCTTGGTCATTCAGTATGGTATCAATGGCAGTATGTCCTTCATTTTCCCAGTCCATAGGTTCAGGAGTGATTAAGGATAAAGGATCCTCATGTTGAATTATGTCAAAGATATTAGGGGTCATTATAGAGATGTCAGAGCTTTCAATATGTATTTCCATGTCTAGAACGACACTCTTGTCAGAATGACCTTGCGCAAGTAGCTCATGATCGTCCTCGGTTAAGTCCATGTCAGCCGAATGTGATTCTGATTCCAGTAGGCTGGTTCCTAATGTTTGCCCTACATACATGTGAACTACATCAACATCTATATTTGCTTCTTCCCTTTCAATTTCAAGTTTCTCTTGTTTTTTTTTCCATGATAGCAAATATTCTTCGTTCCCTCGATCTCTTAGCTGCATTTGTTTTTCCATGTTTGACAAAATTGATGCAAATGATTGTTCCTTGGATTGTGTGCTTGAAGATGTTGCCTCTCTATTATATGAAACAATGACTTCTTGAGCTAATTTGAGATTACTACAACACTACAATAGATTTGAGTCTATGGAGATCGTGATTTCCTGCCCATTATATTGAAATTTCAGGCATTGATGACATGATGGAATAGCCTGTATGTCCTGTATCCATGGTCCTCCCAAGAGTATGTTGTATGGTAGGTCCAAGTTTAGAATTCGACATGCTGTGTCTTTTTGCAAAGGTCCCACGTTGAGGGGTAATATCACAATTCCTTTAGAGGAATGCTCTTCTTCATCATATGCTTTGATTTTTATCTTTTTTCTAGGGATCAACTACATCTTCTAAACAAACCTAGAGCATAGACAAGACTCAATGAGTAAATGTTTAAGCCAGCTCCTCCATTATTAGGACACATTTAACAAGCATTCTATGAATGAGGACTTCAATTTGCAAGGGAGCGTTATGGGGATATTGCAAGGAATCAATGCTTGGATATGAAGGAGATGAGCTTTGAATAGGATCCTCTGAAATGGATTTGATGGGTATATTGTTTGGTAAGGATGCTATGGAAGGTTCTTGCAAGCTTTCAGGAGGTGTAGGAATAGATGCCTTTGGAGAATCAATTTGCTTATGGAGGGATGAGCCATTGCTAGACATAGGTGCACGATTTTGATCTTTCTCAGCCAAGTCCTTTAGGGATATCTTTAAGAGTTGCATAAAAGAACCACCTTTCTTTGGAGATGCATTTGAATCCTTGTGAGGTTTTGACATAGTTGGATTTTGATTTTGGACTTGTTTGATTTCTCTGATATGTTGGTTTGTCATGTTTTCTTCTTGTTTTTTGCTTTGGTATGTCATGTTGATATGATTTTCAGCTATTACAAATGTTTCTATTTCCGTTTCAGGGGTTCGATTGTCCAAAAGTTGTTTCAATAAGTGATCAACTGTCAATGTAAATATGATAGAGGGATATAACACGAAAAGATGATTCAAGTGTTTAAAAGTTTGCAAGTTTTTCGATCTTCAGTTTTGGAGTGCAATGGCGATGATTTGATAAGAACCAAGTCCAGTAGGAACGATATATCCTACGATGTGCAACAAGATTATTCTGACCAAGCGTTGTAGTTTCGTGATAAATGATGATAGATCCTGATGAGAAACTATGTTGAGGGTGATTAGTTTATCAAAGAGGGTGATAATGCACTTTGAGATGCTTAGATCTTGAACTTGTTGAGGGTGAGTAGTTCAAAATCTTGAGGTGTTTATTTCTAAAGTCTTATTCGATAGATGATAACTTGACCAATCGCACAAAGGAGACAATCCAAGCACAAAATGACAGAGAACAGGTGTTTATGATCACTGCAAATTGATCAAGCAAAAATGACAGATCTGAAAAAGGCATGCAATACACAGCTTTGGACTGCCAAATACAGAGATTCATACGATAGACTATACAGCCCCAAACGACAATAGATATAGGACCATAAGACAATCTAGGATTTTCATTTGAAAAAGCACAAGCTCGTACGACAATTCCCCCTAAGCCAAACGATAAACAAAAGGTCTCGTACGACAAAATATTTTATGCTAACAGGCTCGTACGACAACTTTGACAGGCTCATACGACAAACTATATGCCTTGTAAGACAAGGAACAGAACAGAAAAATATTTTTGTTTGGCCGAATTTTGATCAATGAAGTATGATGTTTTGCTTTTGTTTTCCAATTTTAAATGTCTGATTTTTTTATTTAGGGATGAATACACAGCAAACATGCGATATGTTAAGTGACCTTCAAGCACATTACGCTACCTAAGGAAGTTGGCTGAGAGAGAAAACCTTTGCTTGCAATCTTAGGTACACACCCAATAGCTAATCAGAATATGGTCGTTGAGTCTCACACAATGGATTCTCAACGTCGTATTATCCAACTCCAAACGATAATGGGGGCATGATATGGCAAGTGTCTTGGGAGAGTTACTATCTCTCTTGCTCAAAGATTATCACCCTTTTGGAGGTGAATTGGGTAGCTTCTAATTTAACTGACACTAGTAAGGGATCTGTTCCACGCATTAGGGTATAATACTCAATTAAGAGGTCTCCTAGCCTTGAAAACCAAGGTTTGCTATATCCGAAGGTATGGAGGAGAACTATTCCCGAGTACTGTCGTTGACTCGATTTTCATCAAATCACATTTATTTTATAGTGGGTTGGATTACTTGGCGTTAGCCATTCCCACTTAGGTCATTCCCCTCTCACTGACCTTAATCATGAAGAGTTATTAGCTCCTCAGGAGGGTAGGCCCGCTAAAGAAATGCACTAATGAAAGCAAAGGATGAGTCTAGCTTTTTTATCACCTAAGAAAGGTGAGAGCATACTTGCCTATCATCAAAACACAAAAAATATGATTGTTCATTTCCATTAGCAAAATCAAATGTGCCTAGAAAGATTAAAGAAGACAAGATTTTAGTTGAGTCTTCCTAGGCAACCTGCAAAATAAATGTATTAGTAGTCATGATGTGTTTTTATGCAATGGGTCTTTGACAAGTGTAATCTTTGAAAATCGTCCTGCAAAAACTAGTTAGGCTGTCGAAAACCTCACAAACAGACCAGGGTTAGCATTAGTAATAATCGAATCAAAGCATGAAACCCCAAAAATGCAGTCTATTTTAAAAACACAGAAGCATAATGTCGTACAACACGATTTACCTGTTTGTACAAGAATATTTCTGAGATCGTACGAGTGAAGAACAGAGCTCGTATGACAAATCAGTAGCTCGTACGAGTTAGGATGGATTTTCATTTCAATTCACAAAGGAGCTCGTACGAGCCAGAAAAGGAACTCATACGAAATTTTGATTCCATCCCGATCAGAAATGAAGTTTTGATGATGCTTGAGAGGCCAAAAATCAAATTTTCGGTCCCATGGTGGGTGCCAAAATGTCGTGCTTGTGAAGTGTGATACCTGCAAATGCAACACAAAACACTCAATAGATCATTACAAGTATGGTTAGCAAATTTAAAACAAAGAAAGATAAAACCATACCAAAGCGATCTATCGCCTCCTAAGAGATGTGAGTGTGGATTTGCTCTCAGATCTGGACAAGAAAATTCTAGTGACTTGACTACATCTAGATGGAGGATTTGAAATGATAATGATGCAATTAAGCTAGAAAAGAGAATGATTAAGCTACATGATTCAATAATTATGCTAGAAAATGATCAAATAAGCTAGATCTAAGATGCAATTGCCTATAACAACAATGCTCAAATGATTGCTAAGAGATATATGCCTATAGTAACAATGCATAAGATGCAAATGAGATGGGATGATTATTGCTCCAAAATGGGGGATATTTATAGGATTTCCAAGGCCAGGGGTGAGGTTGCAGGAATCAACGATCAAGATTGAGTCTGAAGATATCAATGGTGAAATTGGAGGAGGTTGGAAAAGAGGTTGGTGGAAAGGGAACATTTGCCATCTCTATGGTGACAAGTGTCAAGAAGCTTTCAAGAGAGGTTGGATGAAAGGGAACATTTGTCATCTCTATGGTGACAAGTGTCAAGAAGCTTTTCTCATGAGAGAGCAAGTGTCTAAGGAAAGGGGACATGTGGCCCAAGAATGCCATGTGTCTCAAGGGAAGAGTATCCACACCATAGGAGGTTGGGATAAGGAGGTTAGGATGTGCAAGCTCAGATAGGTTTAATTAAACCTAGGGATAGATGGAAGGGGCTAGGTTTAGAAGGATGGTTAGGTTAGGTGGTTAGAAGTTAGGAGGCATGTGGGTAATTTGAATTTAAAAATTCAAATAAGACTAATTAATTCTCAACTCATAAATTGATTTCTTTTAATTAATTAGGAGATTAGAATAATTAATTAAAGATGGGGAAAAAATTAACTAATTTGAATTAATTAATCAAAGGGGATTATGAAATGAACCTATTAAATAAATCCTTAGATTTATTAATAAGTAGATGAAAGGGGGAATTTAATCAAATTGTTTAGTGAATTCAATTAAATTGGGAAGGGGGATTAATTAAATAATTATTTATTTAATTAATTATCTTTAGACCATTTTTAGGTGTATACACTTAGTATTCCTAATGGATACATCTATCACTAAGGCTTCATGACTGCATTTTCTTCGTGTCAAACCCTAGAGTCTTTGTCATTGATGAAGCTACTTTTCTAAGAGATGACTATCATAGTCTCTATTGATCTTTTTTGGTACTATCTTTATCATTTAATTTCCAAAACAAACCCTAAATGGTTTCAAGAGAAAATATTTACAAAGATATGACAATAAAGAGACAATAGAAATTAAAAATCTCTCCTCTTATTGTAACTGCTACAACTTAGGGATACCATATTATTATTCGGTTCAAATTTTGGTTTATGCCTTATGAAACCTTTAAAGAAGGTAAATGCATGTAATGTTCTTAAAGGAAGACAATGGAGGAAAAGAGATCGATGTAGACCTGTTTGACGTAATGAGCATGCATGATCTTTTCTTGAGGTGACTAGAGTAGACTATGCAACTTGCTTAAGCTTGTCGACTTTCCTTGTTTTATCAGATAGAGATGTCTCATGTTCAAAGTATTGAAGTAGCTCCTTTTACTTTGGAAACTAAGTGAACACTTGAATATTCATCAAGTAAATTGGCATTGCATTGATGAAATTTATTTTATCTCTTGTCAAAATCATCCATGAAGACTTGGGATAGCTTTTCCAGCCATGAACAACATGCAATTGCTCTCTTGAGATGAAAGCTGAAACTCAAACCCTAAAAAATCTCATACCATGTGAAGAAAGTCGCTCTTGACCTCCTTATGCCACATGGACAACTCCTTGTTTTGATTGAATTTGCTAAACCCACGTGGGATAGTCTTTGAAATACTTCCCTCCAAATCTTTCCTTTTGAAAAATAAACCTCTTTTCCATACACAAGAACACTTGATCTTCGAAGTAATAGGCTTCCCTTTAAAAGATTTTTGCATTGTTTTTCTTGTTAAATAAAGACTTTTGATAGTTTATAACCAAACAAAGTTGTTAAAAACCCTATTCAAAACATATAATGTACTTTTGAGACCTAGGATTCTTGGCAAACATTTATGACATAAATATACCCTAAATGTGTATTTATGTATAGAAGTATAAAATATATAACAGTGCCATCTATTGTAAGGTGGTGATAGTCCTGCAAATGACCTAGCAAAAAAAAATTCATGCCTTAGGCAAAATATTGGTCATTTTCATTTTATTTGGCTTTCTATCTTGTATTTTTCAGGCTTAGGGTTTAGGGTTTATGTCATCCGATTGAGTCTCATTGTTAAAAAACCCTAAACGTCTTATATTTCTTCATTACTTTTTTGTCCTAAGTCTAAAGGGTTTAAGCTCATTGGTGGGGCCATTTATTCTCTACGTTTATAGTTATAAATGCTTGCCCCTTTTAATTTTGTCCTAAGTCCGTGTTTTATTTCCTATGGTCGGGTACCCTTTCTGATAAGCCTAACGATTTATATTTATGGCAGTTACGATTCCTTGTAATGTTGCAATCAAAAGATGTTAACCACATATTCTCCACAGCATCCCGAGATCTTATTGCGTGTCCCTCTTCGACCGATAGGTTAACTTTGCATTTGCCAATAACTTTTAGTTAAAACTTGAGCCACTAAAGGTACATAATTCCACACAAGGAAAAAGTAAACATCGATGTTTTAATTTGAATCCAAAAGGTGCCCGAGGGTTAGCAGCCACTGTTAGGCGGTCATTGTGGTCGACAAATAAAGGGCGAACATATCCAACAGTCATCGCAGTCCCGTGAAGGAAGATGCAAGGAGGTTAAGGACCGTGATATCACGAGATGATTCCACTTGTCTTAGGCGGACCGAGAGGTCCGACGGTGGGGCTGCTAACAGAGTTGACTTGGAAGGTGACTTGGCGATGCTTAGTCAGGCTTTTGACAGATCCACCTACCACATTGGAAGGTCAATGTTAGGTTGACCGATGGTGATTGTGTGATATGCCAAGCTGGATAAAATCGACGGTGGAATTTTAGAACGGATTTCAAAAGGGTGATTGAAGCCATTTGCTTATCACCCGCATGGGAAAATAAAGGCAGACGAAATGTAAGCTTGTCGACATGGGATGAATGAAGACAAGTCGAGATGCATGGATGTAGACTAATTCTCAGAAGACCTGTTCTAAAGGTTGTTTGTTGAGTCAAGTCAAATTAGCAAGCAAAGTTGACAGTTCCAAAGATGCCATCTCAACAAATTCCATTACCACGACAATGAGAAGTCAAAATTTCAGAGGCATAAAAGGATTGGGATGATTTATGAGTTGGCAGTGAAATGATCAGGGACCTTTCAACAAGATCAGAGGATGCGTGTTGTCAAGGATTCTCATAGTAAGGTAAAATCAATAAACTATCTCCGAGAAGAATTCAAAAGATAACGACTCAGTATTCAAAAAAGGGATTGTGAAGCAGAAATTATGCAGTCAAGGAACAATAAGATCAAAACAAAATCGTTCATGTAAGGTGCGTCTTGAAAGAAGGCAATGGATTGATAGCTTAAATGTGATGGTGACCTGGATTTGATAGACATGACTTCTTGAGTCCATAGCTAGCAGGATGAGTAGAAATCATCAGAATGATGATTTTTCACATGAATGAGCACCGCTAAACGAAGTGATTTTTTATTATAAATACAACAAGGTGGTGGTTCAGTGGGTAGAAGAGAATAGAGGCCTCATTATTTTCTAAAGAGGTTTCATTAAAGATAAGGATGATGTTTGAGCAATATCGTGCAAGGAGTTACTGTGAACTCTATGATACCAGATGGAAGTCCCATTTTCTAAGTGAGTATGCTTATAGTCAGTGGAGCCTTGAAAGTTGGGAGGATAGTCAATGGAGGCTTGAAATTCATTTCTCATCTAAAGGAGCCCCTCATAACACATCCTTTGCTTCTCCCCTGCCATTAGTTGGCATGGGTTTTTAGGAAGGGTCCCACATAGGAATAGGAGCAAGACAAGGTTGGGTTGGGGGCAGTAACCAGTCAGCTTTGTAATGACATGGAGGCTACAACCCTTTCCCCTCTTATTATGTTCCTTTGTGAGCTCTTTTTCCCACTTTCATTGAACCTGGGCATGAAGTGTGAGTTCTTCCTCTAGTTTGAGGGTGAATTTACTTCTTGTCGGGCTCTAAGCTACCCTTTTGGGAAGGGAAATGCTCTGTAAGACAAAACGACGCATCTCACGGTCCATCTGGAGGCATCAAGGGTGATAATGGCACGACTCAAGGAGTTTTTGTTTCTACCAAAATGCAGTTATAAATTTTGGTTCTACCTCATCATGAATGCTAATGTGGACAGTTTTTGGGAGATTGTAAAGAATATTTTGTAATAGATTATGGATAACCGATCACTTTTGAATGACAGGTGTCTCCTCTGGCCCGTGGCTTGTTTGCTCCCTTATTTTCTATAAAAGGGAATTCAAGGCCAAGAGATAGGATCCAATTTTTTATTTCCATACCGAGTCTTGCTAAGTCAGACCCATAGGTCCCTTGTAGCAGGTTTTAGGTGAAGATGAGCAAGTTGTAAAGTCATTTACAAAGCAATGAAAAGAATTTAGTGTCAAGTTTTGTGTAGGTTCTTGAAGGAGTTATATGAAAATTGTTTTGTGGCAGAAGATATCTGATCAAGTCAATAAAATATAATCCAAATCCATTTCTCTAGTGTATAACTCTATCATATTTTGAATGAGTAGAATCAAGGGTTTTTTCATTCGTTGCACTATTTTTGTGTATGTATTTTATGTTCATGCTTCGATCTAAGGGGTCGATTAAATGCTTGGGTGGAATTGTAGAGTGATGGGGCTTATGCAGGGATTTCGATAAGTTGTTTGGGTGGGATTGCAGATGAGATATATTGTAAGGCAATATTATCTTAGATCCTATAATATTAGATAAATTCTGTCATATTTTCATTTTACATCTTGTAAATTTAGGTACCCAATGGAGTAAGGCACTGATCACATCTTGTAACTGTCTTTAATGTTAGTTTTGTGTTCAAACTCACCAACAACTTGCTATAATTTGTTGAATATCAGAATATCTATTTATTTCACATATGTTACTATTTATTTAAGACATCTCATGCTCCAATAGGTTGAGGATCACTAAAGAATTCACCATTCTTGAGAATTCTCCCTCTTTGTTGAGCCTTTATATGAGATTATATGCTTAGTTTTGGTGAAAATTATGAGTATGGTGTAGAGATTACAGATTCACCAAGGGATCACCCTCCCGGGTCTTGCAGAGCCCAAAGTGTAGAAGGATTTATAGAATCCTTGTCATAGTTGGTCCAAGTCCTTGAAGATATTGGTAGTTGGAGTTGGCTTCTCCATAGATAATCTGAAGAATCAACTTGGTTTTTTCCCTCTTGTAGTGAAAACCCCATTTGGGGCACCAACAGGTGGCATTCCATGAAAACATCTCGCTATGTTGAAGCAACACATCTCTTCTCCTACGAATTACATGTGTCTTGTGCATACCATTCTAAGGGGGGCTATCATATCTACATTTTCATCTTGTATTATCTATGTAATGATCTTATTATATGTTCCCTTTGTGGGGTCCAATCCACTTGATCTTATTATCTTTTGCCTTTGGGGGGGCCAATCCACTTGATCTTATTATTTTATCATCTTTGTGGGGGCCAATCCACTATCTATCAAATCAATCTATATGATCACCCTATCACATATTTGTCTAGCATAACACAAATTTCTATCCATAATGGTGAAATCTTGCTATCTCGATGTCTAATCATATAATATTTGCTTTTTTTGTCTAACATGTTTGTCTACAACTAACACATTTCTGATGAAACAACCTACTAGTATCTCACAAAGGTTCGGGCTTCTTCCTTGGGGGAAACTCTGCATGATTACAAGATTCTACTTCCCCTTCCCATCTCGATAAAATTATTTTAACTTTATATCTCTACTTTAGCTTCGCATCTCGTGATAATGATATGCTCATCGAAGTGGGCGCAAAATGTAGTGTCGTAAATTGCACCATGTGTAATTCTACGCTACATAAGCACCTTTGCTTTATGCTAATTAGAGATCTCCCTTCCCCTTTTGTCTTTTTGTTCACTTGGATCGCTCCATCATCCTTTAGTTTGTCCTATTCCAGACCTTGTCGACTGTATGGCTCATGAATGCCTACACATCATGGAGATGTCTGCACACCACACAATCATCCCCTGAATCTACAATCTGTAGGTGGTCATTTGAGCATTACGCCTACAACTAACAATGTTTGTAATGCCTCTTTTCATGGCCATCGATGTTGGTTTCACTCCCAACGTGCATATCTTCCCTCTCTTTCTTTATTTTTGTATGCTAGTAACTCATTCAGACCTCTTGGGCACTCTTTAATCTTTCTACACAACCTACAACTTCTTGATCATTGGTCTTTCATTCTGCCATTGTTGAACTTCATTCATCTTGTCACCATCATCACAGTTGTGTGTTGGAGGATTCTTGGTGCTCACCTTCACTCCAACAGGGTCTTGTTCTCTTGGTGTTGGAAGGGAGTCTCTTCCTCTTTGTTTTCATTATAGAATATTATTTATCTTGTTTGTCTTTTGTTATCACATACCAACTTCTTTATCCATTGCCTATTATCTTGGCTATCTGTGCATATGGAAACACCAAAGTGGGGATCTGATTATGATATACCTCTAAAACATAGCCCCAACATTTCATCTCCATTTGTCTTGTGTGCAAGTTATTGAAGGAGGTTTGTGAGCTAGTTGGAGGCTTCAAGCGTGGGACTGTTTTAAGATTTTTTCCTTTCACTCCTTGTTAGTTCTATTATTTTATTTACTATCGTATCATTAATAATTTAAAAGAATCCCAAAGTATGCTCCTTTTGTACTTTATGTGCGACTCTCTATACTATGTCCATATAGGATGCTAGTGTGTCACTGTTGTCTATGACTTGCACGAGTCCTTGAGCAAAGGGAAAGCACAAATCAGTAGAGGGTCTTTGTGACTTGTTCTTTTAGATTTAGTGTTTAATATAGTTTTAATATTATACGTGCTTCTTCTATCCAGTAATTTTTGTTCATAGGTTTGGATAATTAGTTGTTTGTATCTTCTTGGCTCACCAGAGTGCCAGTTATGTGAGGTAGCAAAGGATGTCTTGCTCCTTGAGGTTTCATCATTTCAAGGGTAGCAAATCCCCTCCTCTACAAAGAGAAGGATGCAAGTATTTGTCTCATAAAAATATGTATACATATATACGTGTGCACACACACACACACACATATTTGGGCATATATTACCCTCATTACATGTGCAATTATTTAAAAAAAGCAATTTAATGATTTCATACCAATAAGCAATTTCCCATTTCATACTACAATCATGATGAAATCTTATACAAAAATTGAGAAGATCATTCTTGCCATTTAGTTATATTCTCATATTATATAACTGTATGCATATACACATACATATATATTGTATATACATTTACATGTATATATATGATGTATATAGATATACATATATGTATATATTATATATGCATATACATATATGTATATTTATATATACATATATTGTTGGTGTGAATGTGGTTATATCCTATCTAGTTCTTAGTTAGAACCTATTCACATGTTAAAATTACTTAGGTCCTAGCTTGGGTTAAGTTAGGTTGCATCGTCCTAAGTTAGTTATCCTAGGTGGCATTCTAGAATTTAATTATAATGGGGCCATGCCTCATTATTTTTTTTAACATCTAGGTGATTTAGTATTGCATCGTGCATTTAATGTTTGTATCAAAGGTAGTTGTCTCATCAAATAGGATTAAGACACATGTCAAGATCTTGTGTATTCCTACCTCATACTCTTGCCTATATAAGTAAGGCCTATGTACATTTGTATTCATATTCAACCATTATCAATCTATGCATTGTTATGCAAGGTATCTTATCATTCTCTCTTGTGGAAGCTATTTCATTTTTGTAGAGACCTTGGGGGTGTTTGGGAGTTGCCTATCAAAACCTACATATACACACAATTATATATATTGTTGATATTTAAATCAAAACAATGAAGATGCCAAATATTTTAATATTTTCATGATTTGTATGGCCAACCACAGATATATGTATATGTATATATGTGTTTGTTTATATATATATATATATGCACACACACATGTTTATGTGTGTGTGTGTATTTGTTTGTTTGTTTGTTTGTTTACACACACACACACACATGAAGATTAAGATCATAATCTTCATAGAAAATAAAATGAAGATCTAGAAATCACTGCATCCCATCTAGAGATTATAATGCAATAATTCACAAGTAATATTTACATATAGGAAACCAAAGAGATTATTAATCAGTTTTACTAGAGAAAGCCCCAAATTTTGAAGCAGCCATCGGCTAGGAGGGACCTCAAAGAGATCAGTCCAGACCGGTCAACAAGAGTAAACATAATGAAAACACAGGGACCTGATCGAAGCAATGCAAAATAAATTGAATTATATCATGAAAACTGTTTACAACCAACTGGTAACAACCGGGTTACCAAAACCGGCTCACAAGCCTGCTAAAACATGCTCAAAATATAGAATAGGTCACAACCGGAACCTCAAATCTTAAGATCTAACTTCTATGCTCAATCTAACTTCTTGATTACATTTTAATTCTCTATTACAATGATTTATACAATCCAAGGGGATCCGGTTGGCCCGAAAAGGGATCAAAACCTGAAGAACAAGACCTAACGTGCAAAACCAACAAGGTCGGCCTCCGCCAAAGAAATTCCTTCAAAAAATCCAAAGGATGAAGTGTAGATCACATGAAAAGGTTGATCACACGCTAAGGAACATTGGAATAAACGCTCAGGGCTCCGCAAGCTATGGAAGGGATCTGATAGATCACCAATGCAAATAGGTCCAGGCAACCGGTAACAAAAAACTATCTCGGAAACCGGTAGCGATAACTTGCTAAAAAATGATCCAAATGCTCCATGGTTTGGGAATAAGAAAGATGACCGAGTCTTCAAGCAAAATCCAACTCCATAGGTTCCGGTGAAGTAAATCTGGGACACATAGAAAGAAATGTTGAAACTACAAACATAAAGCAAAACATAAAGGAAATGCTTTTGGTTGATACAAGATTGATATGAACCGGGGATGCTCCTGCATTAGACATCCGGGGTTGTTGAAAAAAAGTGAGTCTCTCACTTTGCTGGGGTCAGAGGAAAACCAAGGTGGTCTACCTCTTCCTGAGAAATCCAAGATGAATTTTCAACTAGTCTGTCTTTCCACTTCACAAGATACTCCTTATACTAATTGCTCCGGGTACTACGCCCAATCCTATTGTCCAAAATGTCTTCAATCTGATCTAGTTCCTTTTGAGCCAACTGTTTCTCCAAGTCTACAATACTATCCTCACTAAATTTTGGTTCATGATACTGATGAAGATCTGCAATGTTAAACACAGGTGAAATACTCAGACTATCTGGTAACTCCACTTCATATGCATTCCTAGAATTAAACTTTCTCAAGATCCTGCAAGGTCCAAACTTTCTCATCTACAACTTGTTATAAGTTCCAATCGGGAATCTTTCTTTTCTCAAATACACCATCACTTCATTTCCAACTTCAAATTCCTTATGTCTCCTCATCTCATCTTCTTTCTCCTTATACTTGATGTTCATGCCCTCTAGATGTTGCTTAACTTGAATATGTAAGTCCTTCATGTGATCTGCAAATTCTTCTGCTTCTGAACTTCTCTAGTCTTCATTGCTAATATCTCTTAATTCTGATATACCTCTAGGGTGTGCTTCCGTAACAATCTCAAAAGGTGTTCTTTCGGTACTCCTGTTTACTAAATTATTGTAGGCAAACTCTGCTTGTGCAATAATCAAATCCCAAATTCCGATTTTATCTCCAACTAAACATCTCAACAAATTTCTCAAGCTCTGGTTAACTACTTCTATCTATCCCTTAGTCTGTGGGTGAAAAGTAGAATTGAACTTCAAATATGTCTTCATCTTCTTCCAAAGTGTTCTCCAAAAATAGCCAACAAACTCAGTGTCTCTTTCTGAAACTATGCTCTTAGGTAATCCATGCAATCTCACTACTTCCTTCAAAAATAGGTCTGGTACATGTAATCCATCTGATGTCTTCTTACAAGGTATGAAATGAGACATCTTCGAGAATCTATCCACTACCACAAATATAGAACCATTCTCTCTTAGTGTTTTAGGCAATCCAAGTATGAAATCCATGCTTATATCCTCCCAAGGTCTTACCGGTAATGTCAAAGGTTCAGACAATCCCACATTCTGACTAATACCCTTTACAACTTGACAAACTCTACAACTTGGCACATATTTCCTAACATCCTTATGAATATGGGGCCAGAGGTAATGCTCACTCACCAATGCTACTATTTTGTCAATACCAAAATGTCCGGCTAATCCTCCATTGTGTTTCTCCTTTATTAGATTCTCCCTCATTAGAACTCTTAGGTATACACAATTGT
This sequence comes from Cryptomeria japonica, assembly GCF_030272615.1. Lineage (NCBI taxonomy): Eukaryota > Viridiplantae > Streptophyta > Pinopsida > Cupressales > Cupressaceae > Cryptomeria > Cryptomeria japonica. The sequence continues at coordinate 410,619,386 of NC_081415.1, forward strand.
ATTCCTCTGAATAACATCTCATCTTGAATGAAGTAATCCAGCCACTTGCTTCTATCTACCATAACCGGTTCTCTACATGCTCTCCAAGGTTCTGTAAAATCTAGGTCATCATCATACAAGGTCTTCAATTCCTCAAATCCTAATACTGTCACTCTCATCTCTGCCAACAAATTCCTTTTCCTACTCAATTCATCAACAACTTTGTTTGTGTAGACACCTAAAAGTTGCACAATGAATTAAATGAATTATATTCATTTAATTATTCTTAATTCTTCCAATTAATTAAATTAAGATTTAATTAATATACCCTTCCTCTATCTAAGCCATTTAATTAAATTCACATTTACATAAAATCCCCCTTCTAGCCCATTTAATTAAATTTACATTTAATTAAATCCCCCCACTTGCAAAATCCTACAAATGCAAGTTGCAACCACAATTGAAATTAATTAATTTTATTTTAATTAAATTCTATTTTCCCCACCCACTTGAAAAATCCTAAATCTCCCTTTTGCCCTCTAAAACCCCTTCTAGATTCTTCTAATCACTTCTAAATTAGCCTCACCCATCTCCTAAATATTGTCACATCCCTAAGCAAAGGGAAGTCATTTCTCAAACCCTCAAAGTCTTTGAAAATCATTAAAGGCTTTATGTCTTCAACAAGTTAACCTTGAAAGTCTTCCAAACCATTAATGATTAACTCACCTTTCTTACATGGTTAGAGACTTTTTGCCTAACTCAAACTTCATCTAACCCAAGGGTCTCATCAAGCATTCATTGCTTTGACCATGGTTATCCCTTTAACCCTTGCACAAGAGTTTATCCTTTTGGTAAAAGCTTTATCCAATGGATATCCCTAACCTAACCTTACCTCCTAAGGTAACCTTCATGTCTTCTCAAGCATTTAATGCTTCTTGCATCTCCTCTCAAGCAACCTCTTGTTGACAATTGTCACCATTTCATTGGTGAGAATTGTAAACATGGATTGATTAACTTTCAATCATGGCCCTTGATAAGATTATCCAATTTTGACCATCCATTGCCCTATTTTCCCTATAAATAGAGCCCATTCCTTCTTCAAAAAAATCAAGTCTTTGTGCATCAAACTTATAGTCTCATAACATTAAGCATATTATCTCTCTTTGATAGAATATAATTTTAGATCATTTTGATAGCATTATAATCTTAGATATATCATGTTAATCTCTTATCATGTTAGCTTCATCTTAGTATCATTTTCATACTAGTTTAAGCTTCATATCAATATCTTGCATCCTGTCATCATCTAGTTTCATATCTAAATCATCACTAGGATCTTGGTTGCATTCCATTTAGATCTTAGAATCATTTAAATCTCATTCCTTAGGTTGTCATCTTAAAGAATCAAGTGCTCTTCCAAGCTGAAGAGTCACCTTGAATCTTTAAGATCCTTGGAGATAGAGGAACATGGAACGATTTTAAAGAGTTTAGATTCATTTAACTTGCTTTGTTTGGATTTCTAACCTCTAATGCAATGTTTCATGTATGTGTTTGAATTGTTTTCTCCTCTTGAATTGTTTTCTATGCTACAAATCATAAACTAGCTTGCGATCAGACTTCATCCAACAAAATTAAAGAGTATCAGAACAATGGTCAAAGTTTCACCATCCAACGGATTCTATCAAAACAACATACCTAGCTTAAATCTTAAGTTTCCAAATCAAGTTTCCATATCGAGAGACTTCTATCCATATCATTTGACACACTTTGTCATGGAGGCAAATCTAACTAAACCTCTACTTGATAAAGTAAGCTTGAGTTTTTCAAACGAAGTATCCAAATCCAACATCAACATCAACATTGATCATGTGTGTATGACCACTCCCCACATTTTGAGAAGAAGAAGTCTTCATCACAAAACTAAGTTGAAGAAGAGGCAACCTAGTCCTAGGGCCCTTACCAAAAGGAGTAAATTTCTCTACATCAACCTATCAAAAACATCAACTTTGATCATTCATCATCAAATCAAGAAAAAGAAAACTCAGTCAAAGGAAATGAGTCCTAACCTAAATCAAGATCAATATATTATGGCTCCCCAATCTAATCCCATTTTTTATCAAGATCCCACCTATCAAGAATCTTATGATGATCCCCTAATCTTTTGGTATTCCATCCACAACGATCCCCTTTTATCTCAAGAGCAGAGTCCCATTCAACATCCATCTCCTAAGCAAGAGCATGATATACCTTCCATCTCCTCCACTAATCTAATTCCAAATAAAGAGGAAAGCACAAACTCAAATGATCCTACTCCAAGTCAAAATCAAGATCAAGGAATCTCTTCATCCTCCAAATCCATTTTAGATCCTTTCATTCCAAAGTCAGTCTCTTCATCCTCCAAAGCCATTTTAGATCCTTTCATTCCAAAGTCAATCTCTTCATCCTCCAAATCTATCTTAGGTCCTTTCATTCCAAAGTCAAACTTTTCATCTTCCAAATCTATCTTATGTCCTTTCATTCCAGAGTCAAAATCTCCATCTTCTAAATCTATCTTAGGTCCTTTCATTCCAAAGTCAGCCTCTCCACCCCTTCCATCCATCTTGGGTCTTTACCTCCCTCCATCCACCAATCCATCACCTCAAATGATCCATAAGAAAAATCAACAAAGGAGCACATCTTTGAATTTCTTTCAACCCTCTATCTAAATATCTTTCCAAAACTATTCTTCCATCATTTCGTCTATCTATTTTGGGTCCTTATGTCCCAAAATTTGATTTTCCTCCATCTCTTCATCACTTCTCAAGTTGTGTACCAACACACATCCTGAATACATTTCCATCTATCCTCACACAAATCTTCAAACATTCTATCTATTATCCAACACCTATTTTCTATCCTTCAATCCCTATCATTCAATCCTTTGCATAAATCTTTCATCTGTGAAATAGGCATTTGTGTCATTTTGTCACATACTTGCCCATGCTTGAATCTAATGTTCAGTCCTTTTCCTAGATATCTATTCACGAAACGCTTCAGAATCTGAGGTTATTCCTCTTTAACATTTTCTTTTGGTTGGGATACACACTCAATCCAGAAAAGAACCACTTATCGTATCTTGGTACCGACATCTTTTGATTACTATATCTCATACGCTTAATCAATTGCTCTAAATCATTGCGATCTCTTAGTTGAAGACATGGCTAGTGAAAAATCTAAAATCTTGCTTCAACACCACTGTAATTATCAGACCCATGTAAGTTTCATCACTTACAAGCCAATGCAAGAAAAATAAAGAGAAAAGAGAAAGATCAAAAGCATGAGCAAGAAAGGAAATACCAAAAAATAAAAAATAAAATGCAATATCAAAATGCTTGGCTATGGGAACATGCAAATAACTCCATCGGGGCTATGGACACTTGGATGGCAATGGAGCAATATTTGTGAGATTACAGTGATAACCTCATTGGGGCTATGGATGCTCACTGGCAGTGAGGCTCTATCTAGGATGCTTTTGAAGTCAAGGTAACTCATGTAGCTAGCCATGCTGGATTCTGAAGATTACAATGATCATATGAGATGGAATGAACCCACTTGCACACACATGGGTAATCAAAGACTAAGTACCTTGATCCAGTTTGAGATTCTTCTTCCCTTTTGAGTATGCTTCCCAGTTGTTAGAAATGTTCAGTTGAATTTTCTGGAGGTTCTAAGTGTGGGTTGGGTCTCTATCTTTGAAAAGTTCAGAAACACTTATTCAGGTGGTGCTAAATACTGTGACAATCTTATATATCACCTTTTTGCAAATGGAAACCTTTATGCTTGGGGGAAAAGTTCATCCACTCTATTCTTCCTACCATATCTCCCATTATCCATCCTCCAATATCTATTACCCTATCTAAATTCATCATTATCTATGATCTTACTTTACCGCATCCATATCCCCTATCCTATCTATTCATTGCTTCTATCATCCAGTGCTATCTACAATCTTGCTACACCTTATCCATATCCTCTAACCCATACCATCTATCCTATTTATTCATAGCTTCTATCATCCAGTGCTATCTACAATCTTGCTTCACTTTATCCATACCATCTATCCTATCTATTCATTGCTTCTATCATCCAGTGCTATCTACGATCTTGCTTCACCTCATCCATATCCTCTAATCCATATCCCTTATCCTAACTATTCATGTCTTCCATCATATATTGCTATCTATGATCTTGTTTCTCCTATCCATATCTTATCTTCATACATCTCCCCTTTTCCATCCTTGATCTTGATCAAAACTATGGACAAAAAATCCATTTTCACCTCAATGGTTAAGTCATCCATTCATAATATTCCTTGTCTTGCTATACATTGGGGCAACCAAATACATCTTTCTTCTAATCCAAAAACTAAAAAAATCAAAATATCCAAAAACTAAAAATGGAAAAATTGACAAAATCAAATCAAAATTGAAAATAAAAAAACATGAAAGCATGGACCATCCATCAAATCAATTCAACAACATAAAAAACTCTCAAAGTCTGCAATCAAACTGATCACATGTCTTGTTAATCAATTCATTACTTGAAATCAACATCAACATCAAACATGTCTTATACAAGGATAGGTACACTCGAAATTAGACAGATCGGTCTTATACGGGGTACTCACTCTTTGAAACCAGACATTCCTATCAATCATCGAGTCTTGATAATAAATCCATCTATCAACATCAATATCAACATGTCTTATACAAGGATGAGTACACTTGAAACCAGATAGATCAGTCTTATACGGGGTACTCACTCTTTGAAACCAGACATTCTTATCAATCATTGAACAAATCAAAACAATGACATAGATCAGTATGACTACTAGATTTTATTCTAGTTAGACTTATCTTTATCAATTGATGGCAATACATGTTTCACAAGTCATATTGTACATATCATATCCACCCATTTGAGATATCACCAGAAATTCACAAATGCTTATCAATCCTGAACATACTTAGCGTAGTCATTGTCCTTGGTTTATCTGAATCAGTTATCCAAATCATATCCCACCATGGCTTGGTGATCAGTGTACATATCCATATCGAAGTAGTATCAACAACAAGGGGCAAAATACTGACCTTGCTGGGGGCATTTCGCCTTCAGGATTTTCAACATGAAACCAAACACGTAGCAAGACAACATGGATTAGAACAACCAACAAATGACAAATGACAATGCAAGAAGGCTAGACATCACAGACTTGAACTGATTAGAATTGAACAAAAGATCTATTTGCAAGATGTTTTAATTGACAAGATTACATTTCCAATAGCATGCATGCTTACTTATGGTTGTTAATTTTTACTTATCATATCTCCTAAGTAACTCGAGGATGTCTCAACAACTAGAGAAGCAAGGAAAGAATGTGATGTTTTCTTTGTCTGTTGTTTGGGAGTGAGGCCTTCTATTATGCAAAATTTGTCTTACGACGTGATCGGGTAACATATCACTAAAGACATTTCAGATTTGTATGGGACAAAGGTTAACTCTTGTCTATTTACGCAAGCAACACTCAGGTCATCTTGGTTCAATTATACCTCGACGCTTGTGTCATCTTGCAATATCAAAATCCATGTAAGTTATACTCAGGTCATTATGGTTCAATTATACCATGATGCTTGTATCAAATTTCAACAAATCAAGGCTCGATTACGAAAACAAAGGAAGCACCGACACTTTGATCACAATAGATGGTAACATTGAGAACGCGAATGCATATTAAGTTTTGCATTAGCTGTGCATCATTATCATCTTAATCTTGCATTAGGTTGCACATCATTTTTAATCTTGTATTTAGTTGCACATTATTATCATTATCATACATCTCATTTTCAAGATACATCTCACATCTCATAAATCAAAGCAATGCATCATCACATTTTGCTTATCAAAATCATGAATCATGTATTCACATCATAATCGAAATCAAGAGCATTATTTATCTAAGCATCAAATCATCCTCATAGAATCTCATATCGAAACATAATTCATATCATTCATCATTCATCATTGCATCCATCACATACATATCTATCGTATCATCATGGAATCTTTCTTCACTTTCATATCTTCATCATTCTTCCAAACTATCTTCTATCAAGTCTTATACATGATATATCTTTCCTGAAACCAGATGTTTTGATCAGCTCTTATACAGGATATATCATTCTTGAAACCAGACACTCGATCATCCATGTCTTATACAGGCGGTATCATTCCTAAAACCATACGCTTGATCATCCATATCTTATACAGGAGGTGTCATACCTGAAACCAGACTTGATCTTAATTTGATCAATCTTAATCTCAATCCAATCAATCTAATTAATCTTATCAAACTCATGCATGTCATCACTATCCACTCTTCTATCTTTCAAATAGCATTCTTCTTCTTTCGAGAGATCATTCATGCCTTTAGTGCACGAATGATCTCCCGAGGGGGCATATCATATCAAATCTCGACATAAATTTCATATCAATTTCATATTGACATCAGTTTCATATCAAATTTTCATATCAAATCAATTCTTCATATATGGGGCATCATAAATATCGTTCATCAAATCTGGGGCATCATATCGACTTTTCATATCAAATCAATTTTTCATATCCACAGCATCATATCGATCAAATTTTGACATCATATCTGACAAATTTTCTTTGAATCAACATGTGGTCACACGTTAACTCAAAGAGGAACAAAATGTAGACAACTAAAAGTTACACAATGAATTAAGTGAATTTTATTCATTTAATTATTCTTAATTCTTCCAATTAATTAAATTAAGATTTAATTAATATACCCTTCTTCTACTTAAGCCATTTAATTAAATTCACATTTAATTAAAATCCCCCTTCTAGCCCATTTAATTAAATCCCCCCACTTGCAAAATCCTACAAATGCAAGTTGCAACCACAATTGAAATTAATTAATTTTATTTTAATTAAATTCTATTTTCCCCACCCACTTGCAAAATCCTACATCTCCCACTTGCCCTCTAAAACCCCTTCTAGATTCTTCTAATCACTTCTAGATTAGCCTAACCCATCTCCTAAATATTGTCACATCCCTAAGCAAAGGGAAGTCACTTCTCAAACCCTCAAAGTCTTTGAAAACCATTAAAGGCTTTATATCTTCAACAAGTTAACCTTGAAAGTCTTCCAAACCATGAATGGTTAACTCACCTTTCTTACATGGTTATAGACTTTTTGCCTAACTCAACCTTCATCTAACCCAAGGGTCTCATCAAGAATTCATTGCTTTGACCATGGTTATCCCTTTAACCCTTGCACAAGAGTTTATCCTTTGGGTAAAAGCTTTATCCAATGGATAACCCTAACCTAACCTTAACCTTACCTCCCAAGGTAACCTTCATGTCTTCTCAAGCATTCAATGCTTCTTGCATCTCCTCTCAAGCAACCTATTGTTGACAATTGTCACCATTTCATTGGTGAGAATTGTAAACATGGATTGATTAACTTTCAATCCTGGCCCTTGATAAGATTATCCAATCTTGACCATCCATTGCCTTATTTTTCCTATAAATAGAGCCCATTCCTTCTTCAAAAAAATCAATTCTTTGTGCATCAAACTTATAGTCTCATAACATTAAGCATATTATCTCTCTTTGATAGAATAGAATTTTAGATCATTTTGATAGCATTATAATCTTAGATATATCATGTTAATCTCATATCATGTTAGCTTCGTCTTAGTATCATTTTCATACTAGTTCAAGCTTCATATCAATATCTTGCATCCTATCATCATCTAGTTTCATATCTAAATCATCACTAGGATCTTGGTTGCATTCCATTTAGATCTTAGAATCATTTAAATCTCGTTCTTTAGGTTGTCATCTTAAAGAATCAAGTGCTCTTCCGAGCTGAAGAGCCACCTTGAATCTTGAAGATACTTGGAGATAGAGGAACATGGAACGATTTTAAAGAGTTTAGATTCATTTAACTTGCTATTTTTGGATTTCTAACCTCTAATGCAATGTTTCATGTGTGTGTTTGAATTGTTTTTTCCTCTTGTAGGTTGATACCACATTTCCAGCATACAGTTTGATTTCCCACTTCTATGCTTCAACACAAAGGTATAACTCTGCAAAAATTCTACCCATCTCATATGTCTCTAATTCAACTTACTCTGACTGTCCAAATACTGCAAGGCTTGATGACTCGTATACAACAAAAACTCCTTAGGCAATAGGTAACATCTCCACTTCTTAAAAGCTTGAACTATGGAATAAAATTATTGATCATACACTGAATATCCCCTCTAGGTGTCATTCAATTTCTCACTGAAATAAGCTACTGCTCTCCCTTCCTGACTCAAGACTACTCCTATTGTTGTTCCACTTGCATCAGAATCCACTTGAAATACTTTATTGAAATCCCGTAAAGCCAACACAGGATGCTCAGACACTTTCCATTTTAACAGTTCAAAACTTTTGTTTGCTCTGGTGGTCCACTTGAATTCCTTCTGATCTCCCCTCATGGTCTCAGTCATAGGGTTACAAACTGAACTGAAATTTCTGATGAACTTCCACTAGAAACTAGCCAATCCATGAAATTATCTTACCTCTCCAATGCTTTTTGGTGTAGGCCACTCAACAATTGCTTTTACTCTATCAGGGTCCATCTAGTGCAAAGGCACCTAAGCACACAAGCATACCAGGAGGTCAAAAGTCATAATATGAACAATTTTATTGTATTTGAGTCATTCATAATGTATTAAGGTTATTTGAGTCCATTTAATCATAATATGTAAGGCTAAATGAGCCATTTTGTCCAAAGATATCATATTTGGTCCATCTTGAAGTGTTAAAAGTGTCCATGTAAGGGTTAAAGTCATTTATGTCAAAAATGCAAAAATTATAAAATTTGCAAAGTTGCAACATTGCCAAAAAGTGCAACAAACATGTAAAAATGCAATCCATTGGTAATGAGGTGGTTATATTAGTTATGAAGGAGTTGGAAATGGTTTATAAAACCATGTTTGGTTGAAATCAAGGGGGTAGAGCAGTTTGGAGGGGATTTGACAAAGATTATCCATCAAACCCTCAAACTGTCATGAGGTTTTAAGGAATATGTGGCTGTCATATATCCATGGAGGATCACATTTGGTGTAATTTTTATATGTATATGTTATTGAATGATATATTAATGAAATATATTTCAGATTAATCCTTTCTTATGCATTTTTGTGGAGTATTTGGCAAGATATGTTTGTTTTTACATTAATTGTCAAAACCCTACCAAGGGTTACCCGTTTTGGGGAAAATGCTCATAACTTTTGATTTAACAGTTGGATCTGGATTAAATTTGGAGATAACTTGTGTCACTAAGTAATCTAAAGTCTGACCGAAGACATTTTATTTAAGATCAATATTTAAAAAAATATTGATGACTGTTTGTTACAGTTCATGGTGAAAGGCAGACTAGTAAAGGCAGTAGCAATCCGATTGCAACATTTGGTGTGGTCACATGAGGAATTATAATGAAGAAAGACTACATGTGTTGGAAAGGTCTCTGAATCCTCTTTCCATTTCTTTTTGTCTGACTTAATTTGATTAAGAATTGAATCATTTATGATTATTTTGGCGAAAATAGTTTTTAAGGGATGAAACCCTGAACTAGGGTATTCCATGGCAAATAAGAATTTGTTCTCTCATGTTATGGTGAATGTTATGATCTTAAATCTTGAATGAATGTCTGTAGGGATGTAATATAACCTTTGAAATTGGTTTGGAGTTGAGAAGAGTGGGTGATCTTTTTATAGGCCTCTTGATTCAAGTTTAAAGTCTACCCTTGCATGAAGGTTTTATGGTTTGTGATAGATTCTTTGCATCACCGTCTTCAAACCATCCTCAGATATCACAAATCCCAAATATACTAATTCATCTTTCATGAAAGTACACTTCTTAAGATTTATCAACAATTTTTCTTCCCTCAACCTCTGCAAAACTTGTCTCAAATGCAACAAATGCTCCTCTTTTGTCTCACTGAAAATCAGAATGTCATCCAAATATACAATAACAAACTTACCCAATAATTTCTTCAATACCTCATTCATCAGCCTCATGAAAGTACTCGGTGCATTAATTAACCCAAAAGGCATCACCAACCATTCATACAGTCCTTCATTTGTCTTGCATACAATCTTCCACTCATCTCCTTCTTTGATCCTGATATGATGATACCTACTCTTCAAGTGTATCTTTGTAAAGTATTTGGCTCCACTCAAATAGTCCATTATTTCATCCATCCTAGGCAAAGGAAACCAATATTTCACTGTGATCTTGTTTATTGCTCTCGAATCGGTACACATTCTCCACTCTCCATTCTTCTTAGGTGCTAATATTGCTGGTACTACATAATGGCTCAAACTTTCTCTAATCAAACCTTTCTTTAATAGCTCTTGTACTTGTTTATTCGGCTCTTCATTCTCTTTCGGTGTCATCCAGAGTGCAGCTTTGTTAGGCAAACTAGCTCCAAGAACTAGGTCCATGCAATGACTGATACTTCTCATAGGTGACAATCCATCAGGCACATTATCTGAAATGATGTCTTCATATTATATCAGCAAATATTTTATCTCTTCTGATTGTTCTTCTTCATGCTCTGGATTCTCAGTCTTCTTAGGGACTAAGGAAAAATGCACATTCTCATTTCTCAATCCATCCAGTAATTTCCTTCCATCCACCAAACAGATTCTAGCATTCGTACAAACTTCACTCTTCAAAGGTTCCTCCAAGGGCAACAAGGTTTGTTTCATCCCATTGACCACAATAGTGTATGTATTCTTCCTCCCATCATGTATTGCCTGTCTATCAAACTGCCAAGGTCTACCCAACAAAAGATGACAAATATCTATAGGCATATTATCACACAAGACTTTATCATGATAATTTCCAATTTTCAATTTCACCAAACATTGCTCACTTACTAACAACTTATGTTCATCCTGAATCCATGCTATCTAATAAGGCTTAGGGTGCTTCAATCTTTCCAAATTCAACTTATTCACCATCTCTTCTGAAATAAGATCTGAACTACCACTATCAATAACAACTTTACAACACTTACTAGCTACCTCACATCTGGTCTTGAACAAATTCTTTCTCTACAAGGGCTTCATCTCTCCCGGTATGACACAAAGCTCTCCTCATTATCAACAGTTCTCCATCTTCCATTTTATTATCTCATCCAGCGGTGTTTTCTTCCACCACTATTGTTCTTCCAGTATTCTCTCTCTTCTTACACTTGAAAGCACGATGTCCTTCTCCTCCAAACTTATAGCAAGTTCCTCTAAACACTCTGATGTCTTGTCTTCCAAAATTCTCATTCTGGTAGCTATCCAGTTCTCTCCTCCGATAGAAATTTCTATCATCTTTTCGGTGTGAACTACCTTCTCTGCTCACTTATTTGTCCTTGTTCTGATCTATACAAGTTCCTCTACCTCCTCTATATCCTCTTCCTCCTTGAAATCTTCCTCTGGAAAACCTTCCACTTTTGCCTCTCTGCCTCTGCTCATGTATTTTGTTTAGCTTCTCTTCTGCCTTTGGGGCATACTGGTAAGCCTCTTCAACACTCTATAATTTTATCAAACTGAGTTCATCTTGTATAGACACCCACAATCCATTCAAATATCTTGCAACTTGTTCAACTTCATCATCAACATGTCCCGATCTGATATTCAACTTGCAAAATGCTTCGGTGTATTCCTTCATGTAATGCCCCGCCAGGAAACCCCAAAGGGATAAAGCTAAAACACAAGAATAGAGTGCAAATATATATATTTTTTAATTAAACACAACATAATGATACAAAGAGTTATCATAAGCTCAGATAACACAACGGAAGACTCAAATAACACCTAAAGAGTTTCCCAACGTGATTACTTAATTCAACACTTAACTCAACTCACGCTATTAATTCAATTAAGTTGATAATCTTAATGGCATGATAACACTTTAAACAAGGATAAATTCTTTCGGAAGATAAAATTATAGAAACCATAATAAAGTTCATCCATCAAGGTTAAATATATAGATAATCATGATTAAGTTTATCCATTACGATTTAACCATACATTACGTACAACTTACATTCAAAATATATGTCATGCATCTAATTTCATTACATACTTTCATTTCATTATAAACAACCAAATACAGTCCATTATTCAAATCTACATTCTTCATGATCCAAATTACTGCATTTAATAAGATGACTACATACATGCATTTAAAATCAACATCATCTAATTTACATTATACATTTTAACCATAATGCCATCCATTCATGCTAAATTAAAAAGGAAACAAAAGAACATAAAAACACCACATAACACCGAAATGATATCGGAGTTCACCCCTAGTGGGCTACATCTCCGGGTCTGTTCAATTGCAAGACCCTGTTGATAAAATAACAAGGTGAAGAATACATAAGGTTCACATCATTTACATCCTGCCATCAAGGCGTACATAACCAATAATACATACGACCACATCGGTTCAATAGATACATGAATTATCCCTGAAGGAAAGGGTCCAACTGAACATGATAAGAAGTAAATACAAATATCAACTGGAGCACCTGCGAAACTAAGTCTTTGGAACCCATCATAAGCAACCCATGGTCTAACATGAATATCAGGTTCTCACAAGGGCATAAACAATAAGACGACTCCACAACAATGCTCCTAACAAAGACAACACAACCAACACACTAGTGAACATAAGGGACAAGTGTCATCACATAACTTGGTATGGCTACCATGGCAGGTCTCCATAGGTTCCGACCCCATCTACTGGGTTACCCTGGCAACCTATTTCGAACCTCCGGCCCATCCAAGTCTCATGTGGACCCACACATCCTTTCGTGAAGACAAGGTTGTTGGTTTGCCATTTCAGAGCTTCTCACTGGATGTCGAGTTTGTACTAGCACTCATCCCATGCATGAGGCACAATTATCTTCTTAGTGTTTTCAATACTAAACTCTCTAATATGTTATTAGATTATCACTTATTTAGACACACTTTCAATGGGTTACCCGACAACCACTTTGGGCACGGCCCCCACTCAAAAGCTACTCTCCCATATGACACTAGACCATAATCAAACAGACTCCTAAACCAAGAAATACACCAAGACAAGATTATGGAGTTCAATACGATAGGAATACCCACTTGGTCAAACAAGACTTCATACGAGGTGCATTGACTGACGGTACTCTAACTAGAGACCTGACCAACTATGGTCAACCATAAACCAACATTCAACACCCACATAAAGGACATGACCAGATACAAACCCATCACATGAAAACAGTCAATACTCGAGATCAAGGACATAATCAGATACCCAATCAACATACGACAACATCCAACAATCACATTCAAGGTCTTGCCATTTCTTAAGCAAATGCGAATACAAAAAAATTAAACATGCATAGGCATAGATCAGAAAAGACAATATTCTTCCATATTATTTAAACACTACAATCGATCCAGTTTTCTAATAGATCTAATTTGGTTGCGAATTGTCTACCTTGTCTAGGTACACGTCGCTCATGGTTTACTAACTCACTAAAGTTTGTTTTGCATCATAAAATAGCATAAACACGTCATCATGAGTTTTCAAACCAAATTCACATGAATATAATTAAATAAACATTAACCAACAAAAAATATGATATTCATTTTTCAAAATAAAACATCATTCTGTATTGATTCGAAAACAATTTCTCTAAACTTATCTTTTCCAGAACTAAGTTACGCTTTTCGGATAAAGGAAATATACATTTAAAAAAACCAAAAATAGATAAACATTTCCCAAATTAACAAAATATTTCCTTGCGTAAATTTAAACAAATATACAAATCTAAGATATTAATTAGTATATATATATCTCTAACTATATATACCTTAATTAATAAATTCATAAATTAACAGCAATTAATATATATTTAAAAATATACATTAATTAATAATGGCAATTAATATATAATTAATAATACACATTAATCTATAAATTACAATAATTAATATATATATATTTTATAATATACATTTATTAGTAATTAGCAATTAGCATATTATTAATAAAATATATTAAATAAAAATTAACTAATCACCAAATATTATTTTAAAAACCTCAAATTAAATAATATTAAAAAAAAAACTTTTTTTTAAAATAATATTTAATATTATTTATTTATTTTTTTACAAAAAAAATAAAAAAACAAAAATAATGGGGTACCCACGTGGACACCCACATGGCCCCCCTCCCTTTTCCAAAGGGTCTGATGGCAGCAACGCTACCATTGGTAGCATTGCTACCAACTGGTAGCAGCCGCTACCTCTGGTAGCCACGCTACCTCCCCACGTGGTGGGGTTTTTCCTACGACGTGGGGGGGAGGGGGGGGGGTTGCATTTTTTTTTTATTTTTTTTTTAAATATAACTTATTAAAATATAAAAAACTCCAATCTAAAACACAGTCTCAGACTGAGACTTAAAAACAGTTTCCAGAATACCCATGGTATTCAAAATAATAAATTTTTTGTTGAATAACCTCCCAGAATAGGCAATTTTTTCCAACTAAAATCATATTTGGGCAAAAGGAATAATTTCTCACAAAGTATTCAACCAATCTGCCAAACTCCAAACTAATTTCCAATAAGAAACTTAATCTGAGAACATTCAATGGAGATTTTTAAAAAAAATTATGGAGAACAACCAAACCCAATTTTTTTGATTTAGAAAATCAATTTGAACAACCAAAAATGTAATTTGGAGGTTTGGAAAGCAAGCAAGGAGGGTTTAAATTCAGAAATTAAACTACAACTTTTCCATTTTTCCCCAAATATATGAGCTTATCACAAACACAACCAGAAACCTTCAAAATCCATAAAAATCTCTATTTAGCAAAGAAACCAAAGAGATAAACCAGAAACCTACCTTAAATATCAATCTTGGAAAGATTTGATGGAAAGCCCAACCTACAAGCTCAAGAAATCCTTCTTCCCCCAAATGCCCAAAATTTTCTCCATCGAATTATTTTTTCAAAAATACTCTCCAAAAATAATCCTCTAAAAATATTTTTCCAACCTAGGTTAAATAAAAAATGTTTGACCAAAATTCCTATTTTTGGATTTAGAATACTTTCCTTCAATTAAAAATCAAAATCATTCTTTTCAACAAATCAAATATACTAAGGTTGCTTTTCTTTTAAAAAAAAATTGATTTTCTCAATTAATTGAAATTAACCTTTCTATTTCCAAAATGTCAAAGAGGGTAAATTATTTCTATTTCGAATAAAATTTAATCTTTCCTTTCAAAATGCATAAACTGAATAAATTCATCTTTTAAAATTAACCATTTAATTCGAACTTGCTACAAACATGAATTGAGCAATTCTAATTAATGATTAATCACACAAAGGGGACCTATTTAATTTAGTCCCATAATTACTAATGCGTAAACACACATTTAATCAAATTAAATACTTAAGATTAAATACTCAATTATACCACACGCAAAGCACGCAACCCAAGAAAGCCAAACAAATAGACAACCCGCATACCCAACCAAAGGGAATACTGACGGATGACTGACGACGCTCACTTGAGCACGACTAGGGTAAAACGGGGGTCTTACAACCACCTAATCCAATCTCTAAGGACTAATGAGGAACACTCAAACCTGCGAATCCAAGTGGAGACGAACCTCATACCTATGTGATATTGTACTTGCAATCTCCTGCAACCAAGAGTCACACATGCATATATATATATATATAATGAAAGTGTTAGCCTGAGATTAATAACACGAATCGGGAGAACAAAAAAACTTATAGAAGAATCGATGCGAAAGCACATTAACAGGTACACACAATAATCATAACATCTGACTATAACATTATAACATGGTAAACTAACCAAGGTCAAACTGAGATTAGAATCTAATTAGGGCAGGGGTACTACACTTCACACTAGATTCCTTCTGTCTCAAATTCTGCAACTTCTGAAGCAGATTCACTTGATAATCAGCTGGCATAAATTTTGATTTCAACTTAGCAACCATCCGGTCCCATGTCTTTATCTTCTCTTTACCTCTTCTCTGTCTATCAACCTACAAATGCTCCCACCAAAGAGATGCATGACCTTTCAACTGGGTACAAGCATATTTCACCCTCCTTTCTTCTGTAATGTTTTCAAAATTAAAATATTTCTCCATTTCCAAGATCCAATCCATCAATTCATCTGAATCCAACTTTCCACCATATTCCAATGGGGTAAAATGAGGTTTAGTATTCATCCTACTCAAAACCCTCAAAAACCTTTCCTCATCCGGATCAACCACTGGTGGGTTTGCTTGTTTTGTTAGGGATTCTTCTCCTTCATCTTCACTTACATCTTCAATGTGTCGACCTCTTCTTTGGGCTGTCTCCACGACTTCCAACTGGGCTGCTATTCCTCGCAACATTTCCATCACAACGGGGTTTGCATTCCCACGCGCTCCACCATTCCTAGTTCCTCTTTGCACCATATTTACACCAGTCCTTTGAAGTTGCAAGTCAGATCCACAGTTTGCCACCCTACAACAAAATTCTCAGGACAACACAATCTCCGGATTGAAAGCTCACTCTGATACCACTTGAAGCAGTCATCGGCTAGGAGGGACCTCAAAGAAATCAGTCCAGACCGGTCAGCAAGAGTAAACACAAAAGAAACACAGGGACATAATGGAAGTTGTCGTGCTCTGTGAAGTGTACCTGTACCTGCAACCACAATGCACTCAATAAATCATTACAAGCAATGGTTAGTAAATTGAAACAATGAAAGACAAAACCATAGCTAATCGACTTATTGCCTCCTAGTAAATGCGAGTATGAAAAATGCTCTCAAATCAGATTATGCAAAATTCCAGTGACTTGACTACACTTAGATGGAGGATTTGAATGCTGAAAATACATGATCTTAGCAAGAATAGCATGATTAAGCCATATGAATGCATTGATTGATCTAGAAAATTAACTACAATGAAGATGCAATTAAGCTAAAATGAGCATGATAACATTGCTAAAACTGATAAACTAGAAGCTAGATGCCTATAGTAACAATGCTTAAGCTACGAATGAGATGGGATCAAATGATATGCAAAAATCATATGAAATTGGGACATGAAATTGGGACCAATATTGCTCCAAAATGAGGTCTATTTATAGGATTTTCCAAGGCTAGGGGTGAGTTGGCATGAATCAATGGTTGAGATTGATCTGAAGATATCAATGGTTAAATTGGAGGAAGTTGGCAAAGGGGGTTGGATTAAAGGGAACACTTAGTGACAAGTGTCACAAAGGTTCTAGAAGATGTTGGATGAAAGGGGACATGGTGGTAGGTAGAATGGGTTAGGTTTAGGAATGGTTAGGTTTAGGAGTGGTAGAAGTTAGGAGAATTTGAATTTAAAAATTCAAATATTAGGAAAATGGCTAATTAATCTCAACAACTCATGATTTGATTTGTTTTAATTAATTAGGGGATTTAGAAGGAATGAATTTGCATGGAGGGAATTAATTAATTAAAGGGGTGAAATGAAATGAACCTATTTAATAAATCCTTAGATTTATTAATAAGTAGATGAATGAGAGAAATTTAATCAAATTGCTTAGTGAATTTAATTAAATTGGGGAGGAGGGATTAATTAAATAATTGCTTATTTAATTAATTATCTTCAGACCATTTTTAGGTGTATACATTTTGCCCCTCTTTGAAGTGAGGTGTGATGACGCGTTGATTCAAAAAATAATCTCATTTTGATGATGGTATTAATTTGATAGGATGCCCCAGCTCTTGATTGCTAAATTCCGGTATGATGATGCCCCCTCAGGAGATCAATTGAGAGAATTGATCTTTGGTGTTTTTGTGAGATTGATATCTCGATAGATTTGATTTGATTTCTGCAACTATGGTTTGATGAAAATGCGAGGTCTTCGATTAGCTTGATTACTTAGATTGATAAGATTGAAAAATCTTGATTGATTAGATTCAGTCTGGTTTCAGGAAGGATTCATCCTGTATAAGACATGATCAGAACGTCTGGTTTCAGGAAAAATACATCCTGTATAAGACATGAATCAGAATCAGATCGTCTGGTTTCAGGAAGGATTCATCCTGTATAAGATGTGATAGAATTGATTAAGTTTGATTGATTGATTTGATTTGATAAGGTTGATTGATAAAGAACTGACATTTTGTTGATATCAAGTTACAAAAATATTTTGGATATGCTGATTGTTGATTCTGTTGAGAGAGATAGCATGAGATTTGAGCTAGGTCGATAATATCATGAGAGAGATGAATCGTCATTATGATTGCGTATACACTTGTGATGATACTTTGATGATTCTTGTGATAGATTTAACCTAGAATAAAAGGAGCTTGGTTGGATCCCATGCAAGATTGAAATGCAAGCTAAAATGCAAATGAAATGCAATGGAATGCAAAGCTATGACCAGACTAGTCACTGGATTATTTTGCGTTTTTGTCATCATTGAGCTTTTGAAATGTGGGAAGTGAGTGCAAACATCAATGGTATAATTAAACCATGATGACCTGAGCACTATTTTCCTGGATTTTGATATAGCAAGTTAACACAAGCATCGAGGTATAATTGAACCGAGATGACCTGAGTGTTGCTTGTGTAAAACAGGCAGTATTAATCATTTCAATACGCAAATCAGAAATGTCTTCAATGATATTCTGATGCTCATGTCCCGAGACAAATTTGCACATATTCATGATTAATTTTCAGACAACAGACAAGAAAAATATCACGTTTCTTCCTTGTTCCTCTAGTCAAAGACATCTTGGAGTCACTCAAAAATCATGATAGCAAAAAGCAATTATAAAAAAAGTTGAACAATCATGTAACAATCATTCATTCAAAAAGATATTATCCACTGAAAAGTGTGTGATGTTCTTAGATTGACTTCGTGATAGCTTGATAGTTGATAGTTTGATCTTGTGTTCAACATTGGATGTGTCTCAGTTTTCACTTGATAAGAGTTGTCTAACTATTTGGTCTACTTGTTTGATTAAGCTCAAAATGGTCAAAATTTTTGCCCCCAGTTAGGTGTAAGATTTTGCCCCAAGCCTAGAAACAAAGTCGTTATGATATATCCAATGATCCAAACCATGGTAAGAAGCCACCTGGGATGTCTGCGTTTGTATAAAGGCTTTATGATGGTCATGCTGATGGAAGAATGAATACAAGCGAAAAAACTGCATGAACTAATAGATGGAAGAGCCAGCCGACAGATAGCGCCTATTTGCCAGGTTTTCACCATCTGTTTTTATTGCACTTTTTCTGATATTTGATTTTTTTTTTTGGATTTTCTGCTTTTTCACTTTTTAGGATTTTTCTGATTTTTCACTGTTTTTTATTTTTCTGATTTTTCTGATTTTTCAATGTTTTTTATTTTTTTATTTTTAGACATAGAATTTCTTCAGGTGCATACTATTGATAGGTTCCTCGAGCTGATCTTCGTCCTATGTTGATAGCTGATATGCTCCCGATCCAAATACTGTTGTGACCACAAATGGACCTAACCAGTTTGGTTCAAATTTTCCTTTCTTTTCTCGATCTGCCTGGTTGCGTGGATTTTCCTTTAAAACTAGTTCTCCAACTTGAAAGATTCTTGTTTAACCTTATGATTATAGCTCCGACACATTCTTTGCTGATATACCTTTAGATGATCAAAGGCATTTTGTCTTCGTTCATGGATCAGTTCTAACTCTTGTAGTCTAGATACTCTTTGTTCTTCATCTGGAATGAGACCTTTTAGTGATACACGTAAAGAAGGTATCTCTACTTTGATTGGCAATATGGCTTCTGATCCATATACAAGAGAAAAAGGTGTGGCACCTGTCGGTGTGCGGATACTGGTGCGGTAAGCCCATAAAGCAGGGTTTAGTTGGATATGCCAATCTTTCCCAGCATCATTCACTGTCTTTTTAAGAATTTTCAGGATAGTTTTGTTAGATGCTTCTGCCTGCCCATTTCCCTGTGGATAATATGGTGTGGAGAATCTGTGCTAGATTTTGAACTTCTTGCATAGCTCTTGTACATCTTGATTCTTGAATGGTCGTCCATTATCAATGATAATGGTCATTGGTATTCCATAACGACAGATGATATAATTCAAGATAAATGCAACAATTTGTTTTCCTGTGACGTTGATAAGAGGTACAACTTCAATCCATTTTGTAAAATATTCAGTAGCTACCAAGATGAATTTGTGTCCATTATATGAGGAAGGATTTATCTTTCCTACTAGATCAAGTCCCCATTGATAAAAAGGCCAAGATGTTGCTAAAGCATGTAGTTCTTATGCTGGTGCATGGATCAAATTCCCATGGATTTGACATTGTTTGCATGTTCTTGCTATCTTAAAAGAATCTTGTTCCATAGTCGGCCAATAGTAGCCCAAGCGTATGAGTTTTTTCGAAAGGGTAAGACCACTTGAATGAGTGCCACAAATGCCGTTATGGACTTCATGTAAGGCCTTCTCAGATTCTTCTTATTCAAGACATCTTAAGAGAGTACCGTCTAGACCTCGTTTATATAGGGTATCCGCAACGAGAGTAAAATGTGAGGATTGGCGAAAAAAATTTCTCTTTTGGTTTTTTGATAAGTCAGGAGGTAAGATGTTGTCTTTCAGGTATGTGTAAGTTTGGCCATAGCGAGAGGAATCGTGTCCAATAAGTTGACTAATGGTTTGGGAATTAGGACAATTATAGGCAAGATGAAACAACTCTTCAATCAGGAATTCATAACGCTCTTGATTTTCCTGTGTCTGCAATAGAGAAGCAAGTGTAGCCATGGCGTCTGCTGCTTTGTTGTCATTTCTTGGGATCTGTTCAAAAGTTATTTCTACAAAGTGCTTCTTGAAATCATCCACCATCTTTTTCTAGGTCCTGAGTTTGTCATCTTTTGTTTGATAGTCATCATTGATTTGATTAATGACAAGCTGAGAGTCTCCAAAGACTTGAACTTGTGTTATGTTCCATTCTACAACCATTTTGATGAATAGAATGCCTGCTTCTGATTTATGTTGTGTTCCTTTATTGATGCTTGCTCTTGATCCCCGATGTGTTCCTTTATTAATGTTTTCTCTTGATCCATGATGTGTTCCATTATTGATGTCTACTCCCAGACTGATATTCGGGTGATGTATTGTAAGATATGGATCAAACCTTGGAACATTTGTATATGAACAGGTAAAGTTGATTTGCCATCTTTTGAATGGTTTCAAGTATTTTTGCCTTGCTAGTTCTGATAGAGAGATTGTTGGATGTAGATCGGTTGTGCCCATGATAGTTGCCTTTGCTGGTGCCATTATGATAGATAACTTCTCTTGATAACATTCAGGTAAGGTGTCAAATCTCCCATCTTCGGGTGCCTCGAGGAGGTTTTCACCATTAGATGTGTCCTTTATTTTTACTTTTTCCTGGTCTAATGTTGCCAATAAATGGTTTTCAGCATTAGACCTGATATTGTTTTCTTGATTTTCACTTTTGCGACTAGGAGATTTGACATCCATTTGACTCAAAGATATGTTAACAAAATCCCTGGTGAAAGTTGTTGCGGGTTTGATTTCATCAAGATATAAGGATATGGCATGGTCATTAGGTAAGGTATCAATGTCAGTATGTCCTTCATTTTCCCAGTCCATAGGTCCAGGATAGCTTAAGGATAAAGGACCTTCAGGTTGAATTATTTTAAAGATATTAGGGGTCATGATAGAGATGTCAGAGCTTTCAGTATGTATGTCGATGTCTAGAATGATACTCTCGTCAGAATGACCTCGTGCAAGAAAATCCTGATCGTCCTCGGTTAAGTCCATGTCAGTCGCCTATGATTCTGATTCAAGTAGGCTAGTTCCTAATGTTTGTTCTGCATACGTGTGAACTACATTGACTACTATATCTTCTTCTTCATCCCTCTCAATTTGAAGTTGCTATTGTTTGTTTTTCCATGATATCAAATATTCTTCGGTCCCTCGATCTTTTAGCTACATTTGTTCTTCCATGTTTGACAAAATTGATTTAAATGATTGTTCCTTGCTTGAAGATGTTGCCTCTCTGTTATGTGAAACAATTACTTCTTGAGCTGATTTCAGATTATTACAACACTACACTGGATTTGAGATTGTTGAGATAGTGATTTCTTTCCCATTGTGGGGAAATTTTAAGCACTGATGGCATGTTGATGTAGTAGCTTGTATGTCCTGAATCCATGGTCTTCCCAAGAGTATATTGTATGGTAGGTCCAAGTCTAAAACTTGGCATGCTGTATCTTTTTGCAAGGGTCCCACTGTGATGGGTAATATCACCATTCCTTTAGATGAATGCTCTTCTTCATTATGTGCTTTGATTTTTATCCCTTTTGGGGGATCAATTGCATCTTCTGAATAGCCTAGAGCACAAACAAGACTCAAAGAGCAAATGTTCAAGCTAGCTCCTCCATCTATTAGGACACGTTTAACAAGCGTTCTATGAATGAGGAATTCAATTTGCAAGGAAGCACTATGGGGATTTTGCAAGGAATCAATGCTTGGATATGAAGGAGATGAGCTTTGAATAGGATTCTCTGAGATAGGCTTGATGGCAATCCTAGATATCACTTGGGAAACTTCGGCTTTGGATGTATTGTTTGGCAAGGATGCTATGGAAGGTTCTTGCAAGCTTTTAGGAGGTGTAGGAATAGGTGTCTTTGGAGAGTCAATTTGCTTATGGATGGATGGATCATTGTTAGATATAGGTGTACGATTTTGATCTTCTTTAGCCAAATCCTTTAGGGATCTCTTTAAGAGGTGCATAAAAGAACCACTGTTCTTTTGAGATGTGTTTAAATCCTTGTGAGGTTTTAACATAGTTGGATTTTGATTTTGGACTTGTTTGATTTCTCTGATATGTTGGCTTGTCATGTGTTCTTCTTGTGTTTTGCTTTGATATGTCATGTTGATATGATTTTCAGCTATTTCAAATGTTTTTGTGATCTTATGTTTGTGCTCTCTTGTTAAAATGGGCATTGTGTTTGATATTGTGCTAGGATTTGATTGTTTAAAGGTTGTTTTGGTAAGTGATCAATAGTCAATTTCAAGGCCATAGAGTGATATGACACTAAAAGAGGATTCAAGTGTTTAAAGGTTTGCAAGTTTTCTGATCTTCGGTTTAGGAGTGCAATGGTGATGATTTGATAAGAACCAAGTCCCGTAGGAAAGATATATCCTACGATGTGGGACAAGATTATCCTGACCAAACGTTTTAGTTTCGTGATAAAGGATGATTGATCCTGATGAGAAACTAGGTTTGAGTGATCAATTTATCAAAGAGGGTGATAATGCACTTTGAGATGTTTAGATTTTTGAACTTGTTGGGGGTGAGCACTTGAAAATCTTGAGTTGTTTATGTTCTAGAGTCTGATTTTGATGAATGATAACTTGACCAAGCAAACCAAGCAGACAATCTAAGCACGAATTGACAGATAACAGGTGTTTATGCTTACTGCAAATTGATTAGGCAGAAATGATAAGTCTAAAACAGGCATGTAAGACACAGTTCTGGAGTAACAAATGCAGAGTTTCATACGACAGATTATGCAGCATAGGACGACAAGAGATACAAGACAGAACAACAGACTAGTGACTTCATGTGAACAACAATTTTTCATACGACATAGAACCTTGACTCGTACGACAGAAGATCAAGCAATACGATAGAGACTCCTGACTCGTACGACAGGTATTTGAGCAGTTATAAAAAGTGCTTGCTTGTTTGAGTTTTGACCACTGAATTTTGATGTTTTACTTTGGTTTTCCAGTTTTAAGTGTCTGATTTTGCAATTTAGGGATGAATACACAGCAAACACACGATGTGATAAATGACTCCAATCAAGCTAAACCTTAAGGAAGTTGGCTGAGAATGAAAACCTTTGCTTGTTGACTTAGGTACACACCCAATAGCTAATCAGAATACGACCGTTGAGTCTCACATAATGGATTCTCAACGTCGTATTATCCGACTCCAAATGCTAATGAGGGCACGATATGGCAAGTGTCTTGGGAGAGTTACTATCTCTCTTGCACAAAGATTATCACCCTTTCGGAGGTGAATCGGGTAGCTTCTATTTTATAGTTCTTAGTCAGGAATTCCGTTTGAAATTACCCCTTGAAGTCACGCAAGCATGATCGAGGCCTATAGCTCGACAAGGTACCGAAACAAGTTGTAGTCACGTAAACGTGATTGAGACCACGAGGCCCTACAAAATGCCCGATATGAGAGATCTCAAAGAGAAGACTCAAATAATCCCATCCTCTGAGACTTTAATCATCAGAGACCTATTTATTATAGTGAGTTGGAATGCTCAGGTCCAACTGTACTCACTTGGGTCATTCTCATAGGGTGATTACTTTTTCCCACTGTGACAGGCCCGCTAAAGATATGCACTATTGAAAACAAAAAGATGAGTCTAGCTTTCTGATCACCTAAGGAAGGTGAGAGCATACTCGCCTATCATCACAAGCACATAAGACATGATAGTTCATTTCTTTAAGCCCAAATTGAAATGTGCCTAAAAATCTTAAAGAATACTCAAAGTTTTTTGCTGAATCCTTAGGCAACCTGCAAAAACTCATTAGTAGTCATTGTTTTGAATTTTGTCTTTGACAAGCGTATCTTTGACAAGTGTCCTGCATAAAAGAGTTAGTCTCCAAACATCTCATAGACATAACAAGATTAGCATTAGTGATCCGAACTATGAAATTTTCAGAAAAATTATATGAAATTTTAGCCTAACTTCAAATAGGCATAACTTTCTGCTTGGGTCTCGAAATTACAAGCCGTTTACCTTGTCGGAAAGGTCTCCAAGAGTTCTAGATGCAATTTTCAAAGCCAAGCCCTTTGGGCATTCTCAGGGGCTAAAAATGACCAGAAAGCCTTACCAACGTATAGACAAATTTCTAATTTCTAATTTGCAGTTTTTTCAAAAAAATCACAGAACCAGAGACTCGTACGACACAAATTTCCAATTATCACGACAGAGGATTAAACTTCGCACAGAGAGAAAAACAGACTCGTACGAGACAAAATCAGCCTAAAACGAGTAAATAATTTTCAAAGCAAAAATTCGTACGAAAAGGATTTAGCTATCGTATGACAGTGCAAATAAACTCGTACGACAAAGGATTAGCATAGTACGAGACAAGAATTTGCAGTTTAAAATCTCATACGAGTCAGGATTATACCTAGTACGAGTCAGGATGAGGTATCAAACAAGACTAAAAGGAAGTTTGTACGAGCTAGAAAGGCAACTCGTACGACATTTTGATTCTAATCTGACAGAGATGAAGTTTGAGGAAGCTTGGGAGGTTGAAAAATGATGATTTCGGCCCCACGGTGGGCGCCAAAATGTCGTGCTCTGTGAAGTGTACCTGTACCTGCAACCACAATGCACTCAATAAATCATTACAAGCAATGGTTAGTAAATTGAAACAATGAAAGACAAAACCATAGCTAATCGACTTATTGCCTCCTAGTAAATGCGAGTATGAAAAATGCTCTCAGATCGGATTATGCAAAATTCCAGTGACTTGACTACACTTAGACGGAGGATTTGAATGCTGAAAATGCATGATCTTAGCAAGAATAGCATGATTAAGCCATATGAATGCATTGATTGATCTAGAAAATTAACTAGAATGAAGATGCAATTAAGCTAAAATGAGCATGATAACATTGCTAAAACTGATAAACTAGAAGCTAGATGCCTATAGTAACAATGCTTAAGCTACGAATGAGATGGGATCAAATGATATGCAAAAATCATATGAAATTGGGACCAATATTGCTCCAAAATGATGTCTATTTATAGGATTTTCCAAGGCTAGGGGTGAGTTGGCATGAATCAACAGTTGAGATTGATCTGAAGATATCAATGGTTAAATTGGAGGAAGTTGGCAAAGGGGGTTGGATTAAAGGGAACACTTAGTGACAAGTGTCACAAAGGTTCTAGAATATGTTGGATGAAAGGGGACATGGTGGTAGGTAGAATGGGTTAGGTTTAGGAATGGTTAGGTTTAGGAGTGGTAGAAGTTAGGAGAATTTGAATTTAAAAATTCAAATATTAGGAAAATGGCTAATTAATCTCAACAACTCATGATTTGATTTGTTTTAATTAGTTAGGGGATTTAGAAGGAATGAATTTGCATGGAGGGAATTAATTAATTAAAAGGGTGAAATGAAATGAACCTATTTAATAAATCCTTAGATTTATTAATAAGTAGATGAATGAGAGAAATTTAATCAAATTGCTTAGTGAATTTAATTAAATTGGGGAGGAGGGATGAATTAAATAATTGCTTATTTAATTAATTATCTTTAGACCATTTTTAGGTGTATACAGAAGCAATGCAGAATAGATTGAATTATTTCATGAAAACTGTTTACAACCAATCGATAACAACTGGGTTACTGAAACCGGCTCATTGGCCTGCTAAAACATGCTCAAAATACAGAACAGGTCACAACCGGGACCTCAAATCTTAAGATCTATCTTCTATGCTCAGTCTACTTCTTGATTACATTCTAATGCTCTATTACAATGATTTATACAATCCAAGGGTATCTGGTTGGCCCAAAAAGGGATAAAAACCCGAAGAACAAGACCTAATGTGCAAAACCAACAAGGTCAGCCTTTGCCAAAGAAATTCCTCCAAAAAATCCAAAGGATGAAGCATAGATCATGAGAAAAGGTCGACCACACGCTAAGGAACATTGGAATCAATAGTCAGGGCTCTGCAAGCTACGGAAGGGATCTGGTAGATCACCGATGCAAATAGGTCCAGACAACCGGTAACAAAAAACTGTCTTGGAATCCGATAGCGATAACTTGCCAGAAATGATCCAAATGCCCCACGGTTTGGGAATAAGGAAGATGATTAGGTCTTCAAGAAAAATCCAACTCCACAGGTTTCGGTGAGCCAAATCCGGGACACGCAGAAAGAAATGCTGAAACTACAAACATAAAGAAAAACATAAAGGAAATGTTTTTGGTTGATGCAAGATTGCTATGAACCAGGGATGCTCCTGCATCAAATTTGATGCTAAAAATGATGATTCCAACCAAGTAGAAGTTGCACCCTTTTTCTCCTAATTGTTGTGTGTGTGTGTGTGCTAATAATTTTTGTATTATGTCAATTTCCTGCGTAGAAAACTCGCCCAAATTTTTGTGTGAAAACCTCTGTAATTGTTCAAGAGAATCACCCTCTTTCTTAATAAAAATTGTTACCAAGTGTTGTTGCATGAGACACTCAACCCTTCTTGACAACCTAACCTCTTTGGTGGTTCTCTCATTAACAATTCAAGCTTTTGGTGTAGTGGCAACTAGCCTGTGTTAACAAAACTTGTGACTCTGTTGGGGAGGGTTCAACTCCCACCCTCGATAGTTTACTCGCCTCATGGCTGACTATGTCCAGTGCATACCTCTCGGTTAAGGGGGATAAACTATTGTCATGTGGGACCCTCAAACCTTCTCGACACCCTAACCTCTTCAGTGGTTCTCTCACTAACAATTTGAGCTCTTGGTGTAGTGGCAGATGGTCCCTAGCTTCATTGACAACACCACTAATAATAGAGCCAAGCTAACAATGTTGACATCACGTTGACATGCGACCTTCTGGAGTGCCAACTCGAAGGAATTCAAGAAGTAGAGATATAAGGGGACTCACATTTAGCTATGAATGCAATTAGAAAGAGTGACTCTTAGAATTAGAAACTATCAAATTTGGTCAGGAAGACATGGGAGATTCTGAAAAGATCGATCTTCTCAATTAAGCATGTTTATAGGGAGGCCAACATGGATGCAAACAAGTTGGCCAATATGGTTGTTATCCACATGTTGGAATGGGTGGTGGATAAGTGCTTGCCATAATGGCAAGACCTGCAAGATATTATTCAAGAGGAAAAGGTTGCTCAAGCTCTCTCATGAATTTTTTTTATCCCCTCCAATGGATTCACTCTAGATGCTTTCTTCCCGCACCACATCATTTCTTGTGTCTTTGAGGCTCAAGGTATGAATCTGCTTAGTGCACTATGGTAGAGATGTGTCATAGGCTTACTTCTCCTTTGGAATATGGTTGAGGATCCCTTGAACAGTGATGCCTTCATCCAATTTAAGTGACACTATGTGAGATTTACTATCTTGGGTGTAGGCACAACACTCCCCAAGCACCTTTGTTTGTAATTTTGTTCTTAAGCAATTCAAAGGGAGTTTCTTCCATGACAACAAATTACCATAGATTCAGAGAGAGAGAGAGAGAGAGAGAGAGAGAGAGAGAGAGAGAGAGAGAGAGAGAGAGAGAGAGAGAGAGAGAGAGAGAGAGAGAGAGAGAGAGAGAGAGAGAGAGAGAGAGAGAGAGAGAGAGAGTTTACATAAAATCATAATCTTCATAGACAACGAAATGAAGATCTGGAAATCACTATTTAAACATAACATTTTCATCCTATATACAGATTATAATGCAAGAATTCACAAGTAAGATTTACATACTACAAACCATAAAGATTATTACTTAGATCTGTTAGAGAAAGCCCCAAATTTGATGCTAGAAATGCTGATTCCAACCAAATAGAAGTTGTGCCATTTTTCTTCAAATTGTTGTGTGTACGTGGTAACAAATATTTATATTATGTCAATTTCTTTCTTAGAAAACTCGCCCAAAATTTTACGTGGAAACCTTTGTAACTGTTCAAGAGAAACACCCTCTTTCTTAAGAAAAATAGCTACCAAGTTTGAATTCCTCCAAACATTATTGGTAAAAAAATAATGTCCCAAAATGCAATGAATTGATTGTGTATCTTTACCAAAGATGTCACCCTTCCTTTATTAAGGAGGCATCCCTCATAAACTATAGATTTAATTTAATTTTGTTTTCCTTGTAATTGATGTTTTTGCCCTCTATTTTGGGCGACCTTTCTTTATTTGGGCAAATTGACTCTAGATGGGAGCATCAACTTAATTATGAGTTGTAATTTTTTAATTAAAACTTCCCTTCTTCTCATGCAAATTGCCCTTCGTCACCACCATACAGGTTTTCTAAAGCATTTTTTTCAATAATTTTTATTTTAAACTTCCATTTTCAATGTATTACTTTATATTTTTATTAAGAAAACATTTAGGTTTTTTTTATTTTTAAATTCAATATATACATAAAATTACACATACACATACACATACACATACACATACACATACACATACACATACACATACACATACACACAACCAAATATATATTTCAAAAATTGCATATATATATATATAAATTGTATTTTTTATATACATGTATATTTTCACACACACACACACACACACACACACACACACACACACACACACACACACACACACACACACACACACACATTTTGAAAATTTTGTCATTATGGACATTAATATTAGCATTTGATTTTTCTAATTTAAATCAATACCTAAATATTAATATATAAATGAATGATTTTATATTTTTCGTAACTAATCCATTTTAAAAAAGAGTACACATTGTAAACAAATAATGACAATAACGTTAATGCACATATTTGTAATGTAATCATTCAAACAATCTTAAAACATCATTATCATTTTAAGCACAACACACAACACAAAATGCACAATGAACCATTCAAAACATAGTATGAATGCAACTACATGAGTGTGTGCATCAAATTTCCATAATACCAACTGTTGCTTGACAACTAGGACATCTCTACCTCAACCATGTTCTCGTCTTCAACATGTTTTTGCACTCATTCACACTCAAACTCTTATCAATAGATTAGTTCATAAAACCATAACCAAAGTACGTGTAACATAATATTTCATCATCATTTCAATTTCAATTTCATACATTTAGAAATGATATCTAATTTCCTATCTCGCAAACACATTTATCCATAATCAAACAATCATAAGATAATAAACCAATAGTCTCAACCGGTTTATTGTATTACTAATGCAAGCAAAAAGTCAAGGCGTGACAATTGATTACACAAATGAGTTGAGACACATGATGAGGGAGATACCAATTGAGTGAGGTTGTAAAAAAGCATACAATGTCTTGGTTGCATAAAGGATATGTAGAGTATACAAGAAATTTATTCTAAATATTGTTATGGAATAAGTGTCTCCAAAAACTCTTTCACACATTTTTAGCACAATAGAGGAAGTTTCTAGACATGTTGGAGGAGAGTGAAAGCCAAATAAATCATAAAACAAAGAGACACAAACTTGAAATGGTAAAAAATCATGCTTCTATGCACTTAGGTGAAACTACTCGCTACAACATAAATGTGATTGTAAAATTTCTATGGCGAGTACTGTGATGGTCATGACATTTTCATAGTTGTTATGACAAATACACAAATAAAACGAGTACACAAATCATTGTGGTAGTTTAGCAATCACTACCTAGTTAGAATTGACAATTTTGTCAATGTAGGTAGAGGAAAAGAGTTTGAGGTGCAAACAAATTAGTAACATAAAACTAAACAACAGAAGAAGATAACTCAATTGAGAAAAAAGACAAACGATACTAATGATTTTAATCATCATTGGATTGCAAAATTTAACCTTTGTGTAGTACAAATATAAATAGATATACATCTTAACATTTAGAATATGTGAAAATAATTTATCTACTTATATATAAAAACATATCACCCACAAAATCATTACATTTAAAGAACCTTCATCACAATAAATCTAAAATAAAAAAAACAAACAAAAAATATTCACTTTTTCAACTTTACAATTTTTTTATTTTTTTATATCATTGATTAAAGTTAAATTAGAATTAAAGCTACTTTATTTCCCCCACAATATCTTTAGGGGCATGAAGTTAGTTCACTTCCTAGGCGAGGGCAAAAATAAGCGGTAAACTACCTAAATCCGCTAGGTAATCTCTACTATCTACTTTCCAACCGAATCTTGTTGCCGCATAAAAAGGATTGCACGTGTGAGTCTCTTATTGGACAATAAATATGGCTTAGATAGGTGTTGAGGTCAAGCCGCTGTCGAGACCTGTCTCTTAATTCCCAATATACCATAATTATATAGTGTCAAACGCAGAAACTAAAACATTTACAGAAAAAAACATATAAAAAATAAAAGATGCAGGTTGTTAACATACTTCGTTTTAAAAATCAGAAAAAATAATTTGACATGGTAGCCATGCTACCGGGCAGCATGACACACGTCTTATGCTGCACCAGTTCTGCATCATCGTACGCGCATAGATCATTTTTGAGCTTCCACGTATACATACTCATTTCTTAATTGCCATGGCCATCATGTCAAATAGGCATGGGGCATGGGCATGGGCATATGGTATGATGCTCTAGTCTAGTCCTTGCCTGAGAAGAAGGCAGAGGAGGAAGAAGCAGTAGTGGCAAAGGAGATTAGGTGGAAGAGGAAAACAAATTAAAAAATGGAAATTTAATAATCGCAGAGCAGTCATGTGCATCTCAATTCGGTACAGTCTTTTGCAAATGGAGTATAGATGCATCTGCTTGGACTTACTGGCGATGATGCTTCTTTGACCTGGTTTTTCTACGGCACAAGACAAACGAAACGGCTTGAAATTTAATGAAAGAGTAGGGTTTCAATTTTTTTTTTTTTTTCCGTTTTTGATCATGGCAAACGAAGCTGCTGTGGAAATAGGACTAAATGTGGCGTCGGCAAGTCGAAATTTTGGCCTTGAGATGGAAGACAATGCGCAGGTTTTACAGTTAAATGGCCGCTTTAATGAGCAGGTTCAGCAATTGCAGCAGAGTATTCAGTATAGCCAGCAGGTTCCTTTGCAGAATCGGCTAAATATGGCACAGAATGAGAAACATATGCTGCGAAATCAGCAAAATGCGATGCAGAACCTGCACGCTGAGGAGTTGCAGCAGAATCATCTGAGCTTTGATCATAATTCGCAGATTCAGCGAAATATTCTTCAAAATCAGCAGAGCAGTGAAGCAAATCGTATTCAACATAATGCGCATGTTTTACTGCAGCAGAATCATAACGAGGCTGTGCAGGGTGCGCATATTGTGCAAATTTCGTCACCTTCTTCTTCTTCTTCTTCGGTGCAGCAGCGCTTGAGCAGTGGTGGTCCGCATGAGAATGGAAGGGAGAACATGGAGGCTTGTTCGCAAGATTTCCATCGTGATATGAGGGACTTGGAGGATCTGCTCTCAAAGCTGAATCCTATGGCCAAGGAGTTCGTTCCGCCTTCGCTTGCCAGCCATGCGTCTGCCTTTTCTGTTGCTAATGCTCTTATGTATGACAACCATAACACTAACTTCATCAACGGCACAACCAGCGCCTTTATCATCAATAATAATAACACTAGAAGGGTAGGGCTTGGAAAAGGCATTCCGTGTCACTGTTCAAGTTTTGGTTGGCTCTAGATTTCAATTTTTCATCGTCCATAATACTTTTTCATACTTATCAAATAATACTGACAAAGATTTGAGATGATCTACAAATTAGGTTTTTTTCTAACGGCTCTGTGTCTGATTGTGCGTCAGAGAAAAAATAATTATCATGGGAAAAATAGAATGAACAGCAGAACAAGTATAGCTCAGAGAGAAGACAGCATTAGAAGAACCGTATATGTCTCAGACATTGACCAACAGGTAACTGCGTAGACGTTTTTTATATTTATGGTCAGTACAAGGGAATTGCTTGTCTGTTTATCAATTCCGTTAGTACGTGACTTTCGCTTATATGGGTAAAAGGTTGTGTTTTTTTTTTTTTTTTTTTTTTCCAATTTAACGTATGAAACCAGCTTGCACGGGCACACGAGGGGTTTTCTTTCCATTGTTACCCTAAATATTTTCCAAATTTTTGTACACCTGAGGTTTTTCCTCATCGCCAAGCTCTAGAGTGACCGAAACTTTACAACTCCAGTTAAACCTGTAGTACAATACGCCTGAAACGTAACATGATCTGCATGTTTTCATATCCATTTGATAAACTAAAACATGTGGAGAACCCTCTGGCAATAAGATTTTCGCTCCTTTGTTTGGTGCAATTATTTTTATGGCATGCAAGCATAAGTTGCTCCGAAGCATATCCTTTGCAGTTGTACTATAGAAAATAAACGTACGCTGCATATATATCCATGAAGAGAAGAATATTTTTCATCAATCAAGAGGGATTGCAAGTTTGGGTCCTCCTTTTCTTCTGGGAGTATATAATACATTGCATTGAAACGAGTACAATTGATATATGGAATATTTTGCGTCCCCCCTTGTTTTTCCAACTTAAGTCAGTCCAAAATAAGGGTAAAGTATGTTGTAGTAGAGCTAAGAGACTTTTCTACTACCCAGCTATGTATGCTATGGCCATGGTAGCAAAAAATTGTCAAATTAAAAAAACCACTACGTTTCGTCATTTGTTTGAGCTGTGCATATAAAACATCGACCGGCCCTCTCTAACCTGAAACGACTTATATTTTCTATATGCTTATTGTCCTAAATCATGATTCCAATAGAATAATTAAAGAAGTTATGTTTGCTTGAATTTTTTAAACTGTTATTGTGTATCTTTTTCTTACTCGCAAAGCCTTTTTGCTGAAGGTGTTTTACACATGTTTTTTGGATCTCTCATAATTCATATTTTTACAGACATGGCTACTATGGTTTAAACTTTAGGCGATCCATTAAAAAATTGCCTTTCTTCTTGCTGAAATAAGAGATAGAGCTTTCTTTGTCTTCCTCAGCTATAAAGGGAATCACTTAAATAAGGTTGTCAGCCTATAAATAAAAGTACTTCAAGAGGTGCCTCATTGTTGAAAACTGTAACGTTAATGCAACACAAGTGCAAATGATTATTTGAATGCAATGAACTTGGTAACTGGAACTTTAACATGAACGCACTTTGTGTTCCAGAAGAGGCATAGTTTTGGTATTCTTATTTTTTTCTCCAGGCCACTAAAAGCATTGTTTTGTATGATTACAAAATATTTTGAAAATGAATGTTTGACAGTTAATTCCATAACAAAATACCATTCCTCTTGAAAAGATCTCAAGACATGAAATCTGTGGCATTTGAGCATGGAGGTAGCAGCAAAAACCTTGACAATCTCTCGTTGCTTTTGTTCATATGACTCAGGTGACTGAAGAGCAACTTGCAGCTTTGTTTATCAATTGTGGGCAGGTGACTTTTCATGCTTCATTTCTCATTCATTATTTGCCCTTGTGTCGAAATCTTCATAAAACATTGCAATCAATGAGCATTCCTAAGGCTGGAATCTCTTTTGGTCAAAGGTTGTTGATTGCCGTGTGTGTGGCGATCCAAATTCAGTTCTCCGTTTTGCTTTTGTAGAATTCACTTGTGAGGGTAAGTCTTCATTTGAGACTTAAATGATAAATTGGATCAGCATGGCTTCTCTTGTGTAATTGTAAATTGAAAGAGAGTTTTCCCCATGGTTTTTAATCTGTAGAGGATGCAAGAGCAGCTTTGAGTCTTGCTGGGACCATGCTGGGATATTACCCTGTCAGGGTCCTACCTTCTAAAACTGCAATTGCCCCAGTAAACCCAACATTTCTTCCAAGGGTGAGTATGATCTAACTTATTTGCAGATTGTGTCTCACTATCCTGGCAATGCCCTCAGAAGGAAGCTTAATAAATTACACAAAAATGCTAGTATTAGAATGCTCTAATTGTTTTGAGTCTTGACAATCATGATTCAGTCAGAAGATGAGCGGGAGATGTGTGCACGGACAATCTATTGTACAAACATTGACAAGAAGGTGAACTGCAAATCCCTCATATTTATTACAGCTTGGTCTGCAATTGCATAGCCTTTGTAATTGAATTATATGTTTTAAAGTCCAGTATGGGCTGAAATATGTTGAGCTTGCATATGTAATGAGCTACAGTGGCAATTAGAAGCGTTATTGTATGCCTTTATCAATATGTTTGTAGGTTTCTCAAGCAGACGTGAAACTTTTCTTTGAGTCACTTTGTGGTGAGGTGGGTACCACTTCTCTCTGCTTAATTCATGTCTCCCTTGTGCTTATTTTTGGAAATTGCAGAAGAACAGGTAGTGGATTGAAATATTTTATCTATATATTTTCAGGTTTCTCGTTTGAGATTACTAGGAGATTATCATCATTCCACTCGTATAGCGTTTGTAGAGTTTATAATGGTAAGTGGCTTACATACTAATGAAATCCCTCTTGTTTTGTTCTGCTATTTTGCTCGCATTGTTAGTTGTATTTTGCCCCCACATCTCTCAAATATTTGATTATGTTGCTCTAAGCCTCTAACTGTTGAGGTTTCTCAAGAATTTGAGATTTAGAGCCTTTAGTATACATTTGCATTCCTATTTGAGAACTGATTTAATAATCTGTTGATGCAATGTCATGGGGCAATGAATGATATAGCATTTCAATTTCAGAGCTGGTTGAAAGTCCTTGAAAAATGATATGCTTGGTCAAATGATTAGAATGATAGACACATGCATTTTACTTTCATAACATTGAGCTATTTGCAAAAGTTAGCATTTTGGATTTATGGTTCTTCAATGCTCAAATTCTTTCTAGAGAGAAACACAGAGTAGTGTAGAGTTTTCCAGTGTTATTGATTTGTTAATGTTTATTGAAAAATCTTGTAATGATGAATTATGGCCACTCAAAATCTTCTTTTCCTTTCTTTATTGGGTTATCAACAACATTGGCCTGCTAAAGTTAGAACTTGGAAGGATCCTCAGCTTCATTCTTCTTCTGTTTTAATTTATCACCTATACATTAAAGTTTTTAATTGTGAGATTATCTGTTTTTAACTAAATTCTGTTGTGGTTTGCATCTTTTCTTTGTTTGTTGTATTTGAGTGAAGTCAATCGAATAGTGGCCTCATACATGACATTCGGAGAGATAGAGAGAGGTAGTTAAAATGGCTTGAGCAAGTCTCATGTTGGATCACAATGGTTGAACCAACATATGTTACAGAATTCTAATGTGCGAGTGTTACACTCTAATCATGCCAATCTGCATAATTGCAACTTCCAGCAATAGAAACGTATTGGTTTCTTAGTACACAAGTTACAAAATTTACTTTAACAAATATAATTGCATGTACGTTTGGATATAGAATGACGAAAAGTTTTATTAAGGTTGTTGTGTGCATTGTTCAATAACTTGGACGTGGCAAAAACTTAGCAGCCCACAATTTTGCCTTGGGCTAAGAAAATACACAAAATAAACTTACATAATTCTTGTCTAAAATGAAACTTTAATAATGCTTGCAATGCATAAGAATTCATTTAGAGAACACAAAAGTCGATTTTGATCATAGCAGCATTACTCAGAATTGAGACTAACTTGGCAAGCCAAAAGTACAAATGGAATTAAATTATTTGGAAAATAATCGGTAAACAAAAAAGCACTGAAAAATTCATAAAAGTAGGGAAAAAATACTGTTATGTTGTTTCAAGCCAAATAAAGGGGAAAAACATTTGCTTTTCTATCTGGTGTAGTTCAAAACAATTTTTATGTCTTTTCTTTTTAAAATCAGTGTGGGGGGCTAGGTGCAGCAGTCGCCAGTGGGGTTGAGGGCAGTGCCCCAGGTGTGTTCCCTGTTGTGATATAGGGCATGTTTGAGGGGTGGAGCCCCAGCCAAGCCCGTATTAAGGGCAGTGAGGCTGCATGGACCTTCATGCCGTAGGAACTTGGCAGCCTGAAATATTGATGTAGACTCTGGGCTCAACAAAAAGTTTTTAAATATTTTTTTTAGATACACAAAATAAACTTAAATAGTGCATGAGACACATAAAGAATGAATTTAGAGAACACAAATTCTATTTTGGTCACACTAGCATTACCTGGAATTAAGATTGACTTGGCAAACCAAAAGTGCAAATGGAATTTGATAACTTGGGATTCAATTGAGATACTCAAAACTGCTGAAAATTTCATAAAAATAGGGAAAAACCATAGTTTTTGTTATTTCAAGCCAAATAAAGGGCAAAGGCTCTACTTTTTCATTGGTGCAGCCAAAATGTTTTTTATGTTTTGCATTCTTTAAATCAGTCTAGGGATCTCTTGTGACCATTTCACACATCGCCCCATTGTAAATGGGGACCCCTACTTTTGCTTTCTAGGGTTTGTTTTCTAGGTCTTTTAGGTTCTTGTCTATTAGCCTTTGCATTTTGAGTATTGCCAGAGGGATCACTAAGATAGCAGGCTCTGCTAGGGCTAGGGTGAATCAGTAGATGATCCAGGTCAGGGTCTCATTGAATGCCTTCCTTAGGTCAAGTTTTGCTTTTGTTGTTAGTTGTGTCTTGTCTGAGTTTGAGGAAGTCAATGAAGCTTTGTGAGTGAATATCATCTTTGAGGGTCTGAGATAGGTCAAATTGATGAGTTATGAAGTCTTGGGCATAGATTGATGAGTAGCTAACCTATTTGCCCATTGGGGACACCTTGGACAAGTCTGGACTTGGAGATTTGATGAAAAGGTCAAAATTTGAGCCTAGAGGAAAGATTTCGCTCCTGACCCTTCCAAAGGGTCTAGAGCAAAATCCTTGGAAAAGACCTGAATTGTCATCAAAAACATTGAAATGATATCACCTTGAAGGTGAATCGACTTGAAAAGATGAAGGAACGATCTAAGAACCAAGTCAAAGGGCAAAGTTGAGGAAAAAATGAGAAATTCTAGCCCAATTCACCAATTTCGCTCCTGACCCTTCCAAAGGGTCCAAAGCGAAATTCTAGGATAGGTCCTATCCTTCTAGGGGTACTTGGGCGAAATGGTTGAAATGTCTTTGTAATCCAAAATTTGAGCAAGGAACTCCTCAAGGTGGTTTGTTAGATAGGAGGAATGTGATTGAGGTGGAAGTTTGGATGTTTGAGTGGTCTCTAAGGTAAAATCTCAAATTTCGCTCTTGACCCTTCCAAAGGGCCCAGAGCGAAATTTCACAAAGGACCTAAAATTTCACTTAAGTCAGAGTGGTTGAGTGAATTTGCAAGGATATGGAAGGAAATATATCAAAGGGGTGAGTCTAAGGCAAAGTCAAGTCAAATTCAAGGTAAAGTGAGCCAAGAATAGGAATTTCGCTCCTGACCCTTCCAAAGGGTCCAGAGTGAATTCCTCTATAAGACACTCCACCTTGACCCCAAACTAGGAACTAGCTCATTCTCAGGCATTAGTGAAGGCAAAACACTTGTTTGGATAAGAAAATGTGGGAAATGAAGTCAAGATTTGAACCTAAGGGTGAATTTCGCTCTTGACCCTTCCAAAGGGTCTAGAGCAAAATTCTTGTAGGACCCTATTTCTTCACAAAATCTTGAACTAAATGCCAATTCAAGGAGCAAATTCACTTGATCATGATAGGAGGAGGCCTGAGAAGTTATGTCCAAAGCATGGAAAGGAGAAAGGAAGTGAGAAATGAGCCTAAAATGAAAATTTCGCTCCTGACCCTTCCAAAGGGTCCAGAGCGAAATTCACATATCCTCTATGTTGCTACTTGTTATGGCCAAATTTTTGACTTCTAAGGCATGGATGGAAGGACTTTGATGTGTTCTAGCCTTTGAAAGGTGGATTGAGGCGATGGAATAGTGAAAATCAACCCAAAATAGGAATTTCGCTCCTGACCCTTCCAAAGGGTCCAGAGCGAAATCCTCAATTTGACACTCTATTTTGCCTAAGACATTGAATGTGAGGATTTTGAGCTAAGTGGATGGCAAATAGACTTGATTGTGGTGAGGAAAGGTGAGTTTGATCAAGTTTGAAGGTGGACTAAAGGGAAGAAGTGTGAAATCAACCTAGAACAAGAATTTCGCTCCCGACCCTTCCAAATGGTCCAGAGCAAAATTCTCCATAAGCACTATTTTCTTCCTTGTTTTGACCAAAAGCCTTGTTCCTTGGACATGATGGGGGTAAATTGACATGTTTTTGCCTTTTGAAGTGATAGAAAGTAAAGAAGATAATTTTGTCCAAGATTATGAATTTCGCTCCTGACCATTCCAAAGGGTCTAGAGCGAAATTCTTGAAAGCACCTATTTTCTCTTTAGATGAGGTCCAAACCTTGGTTCCTATGGCGTGGATGGAAGTGGAGTGATGTATTCTTGCCTTTTGAGGTAGATTGGAGTTGAAGAAATGAAGAATCAAGCCTAAATCTTGAATTTCGCTCTTGACCCTTCCAAAGGGTCCAAAGCGAAATTCTCAAAATCTCCTTTTTTCTTCCAATTATGTGTTAAGACAAACATTGACCAAGGTGAATTGAGCTTGAAGATGCCCCTAAGCATGCATTTGAATGAGTTGTGATCACTAGAAGTGAAGATTTTGAGCTAGAACATGAATTTCGCTCCTGACCCTTCCAAAGGGTCTAGAGCGAAATTCTAAATAGGTCACGTCCCTGGCCATGGTTTTGAGCGAATTTCTCCTTTCAGCCCTTTTTTGGGATCAAACAAGTGTTGTCTTCGTGTGAGAGGGATCCAAAGGTGAGAGTCAAAGGAAAACAAGGTAGGAAAGATAGAGCTAAGTGAGGGAAAGCAAGCAAAATAGGAATTTCGCTCCTGACCCTTCTAAAGGGTCCAGAGCGAATTTCTTCATAAGACACTATTCTTTGCTCCAATCTACAAGCTAGTGCATTCCCAAACAATTTTGAAGCCCAAAGACTTGCTCTTAATGACTTAAGGGATGAAGAATGAAGCTAAGTGAGGAAAAACAAGCAAATCATGAATTTTGCTTTTGACCCTTTCAAAGGGTCCAGAGTGAAATCCTCAAAATCACCTAGTTTGCTCACGTTTGAGATCAAAAGATAGATTCCTAGGCCTTGGTGGAGAGAAAACTAGTATATGCTTGTCTTGGGAAGCAATTTGGGGTAAGGAAATGATGGAATTTAGACCAAATCATGAATTTTGCTCCCGACCCTTCCAAAGGGTCCAAAGCGAAATCCTTTGAAGCCCCTATTTTTCACCTTGTTTGAGCTGGGCAAAGGGCTAGTTGTGAGATCATGATGGGAGGAGGTTTGAAGGTTAAGTCTAGGATTGTGAAATGTTGAAAGAAATGGTCTAATTGAGCAAAATCAAAAAATCGCTCTTGACCCTTCCAAAGGGTCCAGAGCGAAATTCTTATAGGGCCTGTCCCTGGGGAGGATCCTAAAGCAAATTCCATTTTGATCCGTTTTTGTTAATGATTTAAGGTAAAAAGTGCTATGGCCAGGATACATATATCATGTGTGCTTAATCATCTTTTGGTTTGTTTTGGAGATGGAAGAAGGTCAGGTTAGGACAAGGACGACCTATTCCAGTCCCATCATCATCGAGGACATTCCAAATGCATAGAGGAGGAGTCAAGGTGTTTTGAAGCGTTGGAAGACTGCAAGTGTTCGAAGAATTGTAAGCTATCTCCAAAACCTTCATTTCGCCACACAAAGGAACCACATGATGATAGAGAAGAAGGATCTTACAAGTACTTCAAGGCGAAGTATGCTATCAGAGAAAGAAATGACTTGACCATCAAGCACATGAAAGTTGAAGAGGTACATCATTCATCGCATCAAAAGACAGAGGAGGATCAACCAAGACACAAACGTCAGACAAGATGACATCCCAGTCACTTTTCCTCCAGTCAGATTAGTCCACCTTAGCATGTCCAGATTCAATGTACCTAATTTATCAGGGACAACACAAACTTTGAGGCACCTACCCCTGTTTCCTATTGGTTCTCAAATATTAAATGTAATTATTTCATTGGCTAAAGGAGTTTGTTATAACAAACCCTAATTAGGGTTTCTATCTTGTAATCCTAGCCTTTGATTGTAAATCAATCAGAGCCATTGAAATGTAAGGAGCTCTTTACATAAAGCCCTGGCTCTTCATTTGTAAGGGTGAATGGTGAATAGTTGGTTAATAGAGGTTAGAATAGCTAAGAATTAGTAGGTAGAATAGTGAATAGAATATCAATTAGAGTAGATTAGGAAGAGAAGGCAAGAAATTGTTGCCTTGATTGTAAATAAACTCCATTTTCATTGAAGTCATGGTGAAATATGTCGTTTCTTTGCAATATGCATGGTCTCTTGTCGAATCTTCATTTTAGATGATGATTAATTAGATTGAATGAAGGAAGTTAATGAATGCACTCGTGTGGAATCCGTCTAGTCCAAACCACTAGCCTCTTGCTGATTGTAAGTGCGCCTTGCGTGGTCAACTGGCATAGAATGAATTTAATTTCAAGTCATTACACGTCTATTGTTCATGCATTATCTTGAATGGTGATTAGAGTCAGATGGTGTACGATTTGAATTTATTTGAAGCCGTTTTTAGAAGATCGCATTGAGTTGGTGTCGGGTTGTTCAATCTGATGGTGAGACCAACCCAGTAGGACTCCACCTAGTCGTTCATCCATCTTCTCGCATTCTAGGTCTTAGAGTAGACTCTTTGAGCCTTGTATCTTTTGATATTTTTTTATCTCCCAGTTAGTAGATAGGACTTGTGATTCCAACAAATCAGACGCTCAGACAGTCGAATGTAAGTCCCCCTTGTGATTCCAGCATAATCACATCATACCACAAGAGCTTATCCACACGTAGAGACCCTACATATAAGAACCTTGGAGTCTTCTCGAATGATCCTTAGGCGAAATCTTCAGCATTCGGGGAAATTTTGTTCAAGAGAGTATTTTATTCTGTGTTCACATGTGCATGAAAAACACATCAACAGGATCTAGGGTGACAACCCCTAGTGAGATTGAGGGGCAATGACCCTCATGAGGTTTGGGGGCAACACCTCAGGCTTGTCACTTTTTGTGTTATAGGGTGGGGTTTGTTAGAAGTACGGTTGCTGTTGCACCAAAAGATCAACCTTTTAATGCCCGAAACAACCACTAGACTTATACAATCCTCAGGTTGCAGTTAAGCCATGTCACAAACCCAAGCGCTATGCTGCACAACACAAGGAGACCAAGGGCACACACCTTGCACCAATCCCCCCCAGCACAAGCGAGGGGGTTTGAACTTGTGACCCAGGCTCTGATACCACTTGTTAGAAGTACGGTTGCCGTTGCACCAAAAGAGCGACCTTTTAATGCCCGATACAACCACTAGACTTATAGAATCCACAAGGGTCGGTTAAGCCATGTCACAAACCCGAGCGCTACACTGCACAACACAAGGAGGCCAAGGGTGCACACCTTGCAACAGGGTCGAGTGAGAAAGTTCTTGCCTCTAGGCTTGAATTAAGTGCTTCAACGTCACAAGGACCTTCATGGTGCATCCCATTTATCATAATTTTATCGTTTTTAACCAATTGCTAATAAATCCTTTTCAATTTTTCAACAATCACTTCGCATTGTTAAGATCCCAATATGATTCTTTTTTTTGGTGGCTGAGTTTGTCTGTAAGGCTTGGCTTGCAAGTAATTTGGTTTGTAGATTTATTCGTGGGTTTGGCGAATGCAGGATAAGTCCACACAATGTAATATTAACTAAATAAGAAAATTATGACTACTACAATGCTTAAAATAGTTAAGACATGACGAGCCTAATGTGTTTCCCCTCTTTGGAAAATCTTGTCCTTAATGCTGGAAGTGGGGAAATTTCTATTGAATTTGGTGGAGAGGTTCCTAAGTGATGTTTTCTAGTTGCAATCCTTGCCGCTAAACCAAAATTTTTATGATGTTGGGTTACAAAGTGAGTGCAATCGTTGGTCTAATATAACCTTTGGATCAAGGATGATAGATCCATCCAATTCGAGAGGTGAGAATGAAATGTGGACATATTGGCCAAGGACCAAATTTATCTTTAAAAATAAAAATTAGGGAATGATGGAGATTGCGATGATGTTTCATGTAGGGGCTTGTGCCTCCCTTGCTCCAAACTCTACTATAAATAGTTTGGAGTGCGCTATAAATGCTTCCAAATTATGCCCAAAATGTAATTATTTAATGCTATTGCACCCATTACTCCTAGATGTGTGAAAGCTTTTGCATTAAGCACATATATGGATGCTTTGCCCTTCCACTATAATGTTGTTGTGGTTTGGATGCAGGTGCTTCAATCCATGTAAAGAAGTTGCAACTCTTGCCTTGATCAAGAGTTGGATCATTGCCTTTAGGTGATGTTGCTTGTGTTTCATATTTTAAATCTCACCCGAAGGTTTGTTGGTGAAATTTTTAGAGAAGTTTCATTTGATAAACTATGGCATGATATTGTGGAGGAAGTTGAACACTATGTAAAGATGGTTTTGATTTGTAGATTTCATCATTTTTGGTCTAGTTTTCTTGATTTGCATTCCTGGGTGTCTACAAAATGGAAATCCTTCCTCTTGGATGTAATTGTTATCTATGTGCCTAAGATTTTTGTTCAATATTTTTTCGTAATTGTTTGTGTTGGTGGTAGATAGGGAGCTTATTCTTGCAAGGGATCCTTGGTTTTGGGGTGAGACCTTTCTTTATGAAACCATGTTACGTATATTTTGATCATCTGTTGTAATTCTTCTTTGTGCTACTGATTTGGGTTAGGTTGCCTAATCTCCCGTTGCATTTTGGCTTCCTTCTTGTTTGGAGAGTATTGGTAACTCTCTTGGAATTTTTTTTCTATTTTTTGAAATGACAGCTTAATCTCATCCAACCTATGCTTGTATTTTGGTTGAGATTGATATTTGTAAGGGTCTTTTAACTCAAATTTGGCTCAAGGTGGAATACTAAGCTTGGAAATAATAGTTGGATTTTGAAAAGTTGGCTTTTTGTTGCCATAATTGTTTTTGTCTTGGTCATCAAACAATTTCATGCACAAGGATGAAGCATATGGCTCTTGATATTACATCTTGGTGGAAGAATGCAAAACCTTTCCATCAAATTGTTGAAAATGTCAATCCTCTAAGGATGCCTTGGGGTGGCATCTTGAGGATGTTTTCCCGTTTGTTGTTGTGGGGTCATCTTTGGATACCAAGTTTGCATGTCACTAGTTTCTTGTTTCATAGGCTATGTGGCAACATACTATTTCTTTAGATTATCATAATTTGAAGCTTTCGAATTGATTGTGAGGGCAT
This sequence comes from Cryptomeria japonica, assembly GCF_030272615.1. Lineage (NCBI taxonomy): Eukaryota > Viridiplantae > Streptophyta > Pinopsida > Cupressales > Cupressaceae > Cryptomeria > Cryptomeria japonica. The sequence continues at coordinate 410,663,531 of NC_081415.1, forward strand.
GTATTAGGTTTTGTCTATGATGCCTACCTCAATTTGTGTGCTTTATATAGATGTAGTTGTCGTAGCCCTTGTTCTTTCCTCCTAGGACGTGTTTAGGCCTTAGATTCTTGTGTAGGATGATATTGCCTCCTATTCTCTAGATATGGTTGGGGATCTTATAGTAGTCAGCTCAAGGGAGGGTGATTAGGCAACCACAACAATTTCTTACAAGAATTCTTGTTCTATAAGAAGGCTCCCTCCTAGATGGTTTTGAGATCTCACAAGAAGGCTAGGCTGGCAAGCATGTTTAGTGTTAGCTAGTTCTGAGTTGTTTGTTTTGTTCTATTTAGGATTTGTTTTGTAGCGCATCTGTGGTTTTGTGTTTATGATGTTGCATCTTTTTTGCCTTATTGGCCAAACCTAGGCATTGAGGCTTCTTTGTCATAGTGTTTTATCATTTGGTGTGGAGATCTATAGAGCCCTCAATCAATCTATCTAAGAAAATAAATAAGTCAACATTTGATATAAAATTAATGTTATAATCTGTAATTTATATATTTAATAATGTATTATATTTAATTTAATAAATTATATAATAATATATTTTTAATTTGCATATAGTTTACTCCAATATATTTAAAATTTTAATTGACATTAAATCTTGAAACGTGATTAAATGTTTTTATGTTTAGTTTTGTAAGATCTAGTTAATGTAAGTTATTAGATTTTATTCTAATTTATAATTATCTATGATGTATATATGCCATAAATAAATTAACAATATATTATATATGATGTGTATATACACATCATTTTATGAATGTCATATCCAATTGTATCCATATTAAGGGGCTTGAAAAATATCCATATCCATATTTGATACCATATTAGTATCCATGTCCTTGTAACTCCTATTGGGCCATTAATACATTTCAATTATAGTTGGACTACTCGCCGAAAACTCGGCAAGTAGTTAAAAACTCGTGAGTTTTTCTTCAGGGCGAGTTTTTACGACTTTTACTCGCCATAAAAACTCGGCTGCATTAAAAAAAGAGGCCCAAACATGTAAAAAAATTATCTATTCTTTTTTTCAAGTCAGTCTCATTCTCTTCATCAAAATATAGTCACATTTCAATATGTCTTTTTCCTTTCTTATTCTTTAAGTTATATTTCATGTATATATTGGCAGGATGTTTGAGAGTGGTTTCAGATCTCTAGGAGTTATAATGCAAATTCTAGGTTTTAGAAGATCTTTTAAATTTTCAGACAGTCAAATTTCAGTAATCAGTATGCTCCTATCAACATTCTCTCGCTCTCTCGATCTCACTCACTTTATCTGCCCCGAATTGTAGACCTATCTATCTCCCTATCACTCTTCCTCTATCCCCCTCTCTCCCACTCTACATTTCACTCTCTCCTCTCTCCCCCAAGATCTAGACCTATCTCCCTACCCCTGTCTTTCTCACCCTTAGACCCCCGCGAGGGGTGCTACCACAACCTAATTTTATTTTGTAGATGCTTGGTGGCAAAGTTGGGGTGGAAATACCCCAAATCTCAAAAAAATTGCCCTCAGAATCTTATGTTAACCCTGTAGTTCATCCAGTTGTGAGTGCAATTGGAGCTTGTTTGAGGCCATCCACACGAAGAAGAGGAGCACGTTAGCTCAAAACCGCCTCAATGACCTTGCCTTTGTGCAATATAATCTTCGGTTGCGCATAAGAAAGGTAGAGGAAGCACCGGCTGGTCTAATTGATTTGGATGATATAGATCCTTACAATGATTGGACATCGCAGGAGCAACCTCCATTGTTTACAGAGGATGACATCAATGATTTGGAGAGGTAGGCTACGGAGGAGGAGGGGGGTGGATTTGGTTTCACACTAGATGACATTGAGCAGGTTGAGGAGTCATTGCCAGTGCTAGGACCAACTAGCGGCAGAGCTACATCTAGGATGGAGGACGAGCCACAGCCTGAGCTAGACATACCGAGCGAGGAGGCACAATCACGTCCACAACAAACCACTAAGACTAGACCCTTTAGTTCCACCTCTCCCCTAGTTTTTACTAGAGCTGGGAAGAGGAAGATGTGATTGTAATGATGTATTTACTTTTAGTTTTACAAAAACTATTTACTATTTTGCTTCCAGCCATCAGCATTCCTCGTGAGGATGCGATTTTGTACTCGCTTCGCGTTTAAATATATCTAGACTCAACTTGTTTCTTTTGTGTTCTCATTTATTGATTCATTGGATGCATCTTCTCATTGAATTTTGCAAAAAAAATGCATTTCGAATTAGGTTTAAGCAATTTTTTAAGTTGTCGAGTTTTTTGCCGAGTTTGTGCCAAGTACTGGTCGAGTTTTTCCCGAGTTTTTTTTTCAAGCCTTGGTGAGTTTTTGGTTTTGGCGAGTAGTTCAACTATGATTTCAACTATGCACACATGATACACATAACCTAGTGCTGTGCCACAAGTATCAATAACTCAAGGGACCTGTTGTGACCTAATCACACATCACCCCATCCCAGATAGGGACCCCCTAACTTGTAGGCCCTTTTGGTCGTTTGGTCTTGGTTTTTGTGGGTTTTGGTGGCAGTCTCGTTAGTCTTTCCGCGTTGCAGGTGTTTGAGGGTCATTTAGATTTAATTTGCTTTTCGTTTGAGCAAGTTTGGTGAAGTCTAGGGCCTGTTTTGTCTTTTTTTGGGTTTCTGCCTTTTGTCCTAGATTTTAGGGGTTTTTGTTAGGGTTTCGAAGAAACTAAACATACTATTGGAATCAAGACCCTTCAAGGAACCTCCCAGTAAAATTTGAGCCAAAACGGAGCAACTTTCTATTTTTAGAAAGTTCCTATTTTTTAGGGATTTTACTAAGTCCCGGAATGTCGTCATTTTGCCAAAAATCAAACTTACTATTTTTAGTAAGTCATTACTGTGTCCTATCTAGGGATCCAATGGTGACACTTTAAAGGTTTCTATTTGTGGAAAGTTTGTTCTGACAGAACCATTCGGGCAAGGTGACAAAGGTCAGGCATTTGCGACTACTTCTAATTCCGAAAAGTCAGAAAGCAGACAGAGAGAGCCAAAAAATGGTTGAGTGCTGGAAGCCCATTCCTGAAATGGAAAGCTTGGGAAATTTGTCTTAAGTCTGGAAAATCATCCCAAATTCTTATATGGTGGCCTGATTCGGAAGAGGCTCAAAATCCATCCAAGTCCGGAAGAAGCACAATTTGATGAATTCTTCCTCCACAGCTAAATTCCGCCCAAATCCTCAGCTGGGCGCCAAAATGGAAGGGTCATGGAGGATTCACAATTATATGAATTCCTCCTCCAAAGAGAAATTCCACCCAAATCCTCAGTTGGGTGCCAAAATGGAAGGGTCATGGAGGATTCTCAATTTAATGAATTCCTCCTCCACAGAGAAATTCTGCCTAAAGCACTCAACAAGGCGCCAAAATGGAGGGGTCATGGAGGATTCAACATTTGATGAAATTCCTCCTCCATAGTGAAATTCCGCCCAAGGCATGGTGAAGGCGCCAAAACAAGGAAGTGATGGAAGATTCCAAACAAAGTGTGAATTCCTCTGCACATGGAAATAGCGCCCTAGACTAATGGAAAGCGCCAAATTGAGGGGTGCTTGGAGGCATGGAAAATGATCAAATTCCAAGACATGGTGAATTCCATGCTTAAGCTTGAAAATTGAAAATTTGTCTTAAGGCATGAAAGTCAAAGGGTCAAGGAGGAATGAAAAGCAAAAAAAAATCCCCTTGAGAATATTTTTGAAATTTCCATTTTTAGACACCAAATATTATCAGAATCCGGAAAGTTTTGAAGATTTGGACTCGTGAGATAATTCTCTATCTCCTGGACCCGGGTCGTAAATTTTAGGAAAATTCCTAAAAAATAGGAAATGTGGCAAATTGGTCAAAAGGCTCCCTGTGAATGTGATGAATTCAAAGAGCACAAAAAAATTCCTTCCTCGAGAAAGAATTGTGCCCAAGAAGAAGAAATTCTGAAAAAAATAAAATTGACTAACTTATGGAAATTCCTTCCTTCATGACATAGTTCTTGGAAATCATGAAAATTGGCTAAGGCATGAAGAATTTCCTTCGTCAGGGGTAAGGAACAAATTTCTTTTCAAAGGAGAATTCCTTCACAACATGAATTCTACGCCGGGATGAATTGAAGGTGGAAAAACAATTTCTTGGCAAGGAAGGAATCAGGGATGAACTGAACAAGAAATTTCCCCCAGGAAAAGTTAAAAAAAATTCATTCTCGGGCATCAAATCACATCCAAATTTCAAAATTTTTACAGATTTGGATTCGTAGGAGAATTTTCTCTCTCTTGGACCGTGGAGCCCTAATTTGGAAATTTTCCTAAAAAATAGGAAATGCGTAGAATTGATGAAAAACCTTCTTCAAGCAAGGAAAGTTGAAGAGACTTCAAGAAAATTCTCCCTGAATCAAATTTTCTCTCCAACAATTCGAGATGTGGGATATACGACAATAGGGTCCACTTGCATGGCGAGGATCTATTGAACGCATGGCAGTATGATGGTGCATTCATTGCCGGAATATTCGACCAAATGGCGACCTGGTCATTGCATGTTGAATTTATGGAAAATTCTTTTTGCATGCAGCCGCTGCATGTGGGAATGATGGAGCATTTATGACATAATGGGGTGATTTTTGCATGGATGAATATTCAACGCATGTTGGGCGAATTTGAAAGAGGTGGTGCATTTAATGCACTAGTGGGCACTATTCTGGGCTCATGGAATAATTGTATATGGGCTTTATGGGATATTTATTGCTGATTCCCACCTTGTTGCATCTTGAGTGGAGAATCTTCTAGGGTGAAACCCTAATTAGGGTTTGCATGGCCTGAGGCCTATATAAAGGGGTGACCTGGCCCGAGGCCTATATAAAGGGGTGACCCCCCTCATTTGTAAGGGAGGAGAGATTATTATTTGAGATTGTTGCATCAGGATTGTTGAAGTAGCCAACTTAATACATTGTTCGATTTTGATGGTGTATTCTTGTTCTATTTTAGCAATTTGCATGGTCTTTCTCTCTTCAGTTAGATTAGATTTGCTTACATGTTGTTAGGAGAATTGGATTTGATAGGAGTACTTGTTGCAGAATTCAAGCTCAAACTTTTGGTGTGCAGTTGATTGTTGTATACCGTGCAAAGTTAGCTTGAGCCTTTTGCTATGTGTGTACGCCTAACTTCGATCATCGGTGAAGATTGTTCGATCCGATGGTCCGGATTGGTGATCTGAAAAACCTCTACACACCCTTTGAAGATTGCACCGCCTTCGCGTAGTTGTGCTTTGCTGGAGAAGGGAAGCGTGGTTTGATTTTGCATGAGTGATCCTGTCTCCTGTTCTTAGGATTAGATTAGCTTTAGCATAGTTCTCTCTTCCCCACTCTAATTTACTTTCTGCATAATTCGAAAATCAATAATCTAAAACTAGGGCTTTCATTGCAAATCATTCGTATAGAAATCCTTGAGCTTGCATGAGTTTTCTTCAATTGAACACACGTAAGGCCCCTTGGGTTAACAGCAAACCCATCAATCAATTGAGTCATGTCCATGCACCGGAGGAACCTTGGAATTAGCCATTTGAACTTTATGCAATCTTAGCATATGGACTAATTTTGATCAAGAGAGGGTAAGGTGACTGTTGGTAACTTTATTTTGTGTTCGACGCTATCAAAAAAACACGTTAACAGGACCCAATTAGATGACTTTTCCACACTACTTGGAAGGTGAAAATATGGTTGGATTAAGGTCTTAGGTTTGATTTATATTTATTAAGCTGTAAAACCCTAAAAACCTAAACCCTTTTAATCCTTTTGGCTTTGTGTTATATTTTTGTGTTGACCACCTACTCTCGTTTGCTGGTCACATTAGTTACAACTTAAGTCCTCTTATTCGTCAGCATGATCAGCCCCTCATGGCTTAGGAAATGTTTATTCTTGGAATGATTTATTTCCTTTCTAAATTCCTAAGCCTATGTTCTATGTTTATATGGCCCATGACCCCTTAGCCCTAGTTGACAAATGTTTATGTCTATATGGCACGTGGCCCCTTTTTCCCTAGTTGACAAATGTTTGTCTATATGGCATGTGGCCCCTTTTTCCCTAGTTGACGAAATGTTTTCACGTGCATTATATGTTTTTAAGTCGTGGTTCCCTATTAATTTATGTCAGTGTTTTCGCTGGAACACTTACCAAATGTTTATGTCTATATGGCACGTGGCCCCTTTTTCCCTAGTTGACGAAATGTTTTCACGTGCATTATATGGTTTTTAAGTTGTGGGTCCCTATTAATTTACGTCAGTGTTTTCGTTGGAACACTTACCCTCGTGGGAGCCTTGTTTTAGTTCTTGCGAGTGGGCAAAATCAAAGATGTGTTCACCGTGGCTGATGATTCAATGTTTTTGGGTTATTGTTGAAGCTTTATCTTTCGTTGAAACCTCTTTGAAGCTCTAGGGACTTGATGAAATTCAAGAAGGGGCTCAAAGGCCTAATGAGTTGGCAATGCGTGTATATCGCTAGAGCTTCATTTTTTGTAGGAACCTTTCCTTTGTTCCTGCGAATTGATGATATAAGGGAATGTTTGACATGGTTGGTGACTTGGCATTTTGTTGGAGCTCTCCCCTTTGGGGAAGCCTTTCTTGAGCTCCAGTGGTCCGACAATCTGAGACTTAAGATGAGGTGGTTGGTGGGCCTATATCCTCTTTGTATTTCATTGAAACTTTGTTGATTGCTCGAGCTCCTTGTGAACTCCAACGAGCTAGCGAGGAGTATGATTGTCTTGTATGGTAGTGAGTTGGTTGAGGGTTTCGCTCTCGTTGGAACTTGTGCTCTTGCCAGAACGTTTCAAAGGCTTCAACAGTTTAGTGAAGGATGCCACAGTGGAATCTATTACCATGAGTAAGGATTTTCGGTCGAGCTATATGCTTCTTGGAAATGTTAAAAATGTCCTAGTGACTCGGTGAAAGGGTTGTGGCAAAACATGGAAAGTCAAAAAAAGATGTTCGTTCTCTTCTCCCAAAGATTTTTTAAACTCCATCAATAGCTGTTGATCTTTTAGATCAATGGCCAGAAGTTTAAAGGAACAATGGTTCACTGGTAGTTTTAAATGTTTACACGAATTGGCATTAATGGTGCCAATCGAAGATGATTTAATTGGATTTTGTCGATTCCTTTCCACAATTCTAATGATAAAGAATTTTTCAGAGCTCAAGGAGATCAAAGGAGTTTGAATTTCGCAATTTCTTGTGAACTAGGGAAGACTTTTGTGGATCAATCAAGCAAAAATTTGTTGCCATAGAACTAGTGAGTGCTCCAGTCAACTTTCTTCCATAATTAGGGTTTTTGGTGCTTTGCTTAGGGCGTAAAAGAGGTAATCGTATGTAATTTTGGGTGTGCGCCTTAGCTTAGCTGTAATTTTAAGAGAGCTGCAAAATTGATTTTGGAAGGCCCTATAATTCTTTGAGACCGAGGATAGGGAAATTTTCAAAACCCTATCCCTAGAATGGCGAGTTCTTTTAAGGGTTCTTCCAAGGGCAAACTAAAATTGAAGAGAATGAAAAGGGAGAGGGATTTTTGTGATGATTTAATTGCTTAGTTACCCGGTTCCTTCCAAAGACCTAGGCAGCATCAAGGGTGTGGAATTTAGCATGATAGACCTTAGGACATTCAACGGAATTGGAAGGATGGCATATAGCCAATTGATGGCTATGCCTTGTGTACCATTACAAAAAATGTTTTAGAAAAAATCATGTGTGCAACCCTTAGAGATTAGGATTGGCCAGGCTCATAGTACCAAATGTTTTTGTAAATGTTGAAATGAGCAGAGCTTTAGCAAGGAACTATGTGCCATAAAAGAAGACAATTTATACACATGATGGTGTGCCAATGGTTGTATTGACTAGGGAATATATTTGCCAGGTTTTTGGGCTTAGCCAGTGGTTGTATTGACTAGGGAATATATTTGCCAGGTTTTTGGGCTTAAACCTAATTTTTAGATGCCCATTGACTTAGGATCTTTTAATAGCGTATGAAAGGTTTGAATTTATTATTTGACAATAAACGTAAGTGGCTCCCTGCCCACAAGCCTAAAAAAGATGATAAGCTCCAAAGTTTTTAGATATGGATAAGCCACCTTTCAGCTTTGATATATTTGAGGAGTATTTTGAGAAGACATACTTTGCAGTTTGTTAGGTATTTGGATTTGATGCACAAATGTTCATACCAATCAACTTAATGCTGCTCATTGTAGATGTGCAGAGTTATGAAAATAACAGGCCTTTTGATTATGCAGCACATATAGAAGACAGGCTAAATAAGGCCTTAGCTAATGTTAAGAAGGACAATTCTATTGTCTATTTCAAGTGGTATTCTCTAATGTGCCATATCTTGTTGTATAGAGGATGGGAATTAAATATATGGCAGCCACCACTTTGACAACATTGGATAAAGAAGACAATTTGCTCCCAGTCCAAGAATGGACATAAATTTGGGACAATGGGTGCCCTTAGGCACATTACATGTATTTTGAAGAATTCTTTGTCAAGGACATATACAAGGGCGTAGGTTATCCCTCAAGTTGGAGGTTATCTGAGACAATTATGAGATTCTTGAGGCCCAAGGACCCTGATAAAAAGGTGAAGATCAACCATAATTGGGGAGATTGGTACCTCTATGAAGGCTGCATTGTAATCAGGGTTTATGGATTTGAGGGTGCCCCTCACATCTTACCAAGGATAGTGCCTGACAGGTTTGCTTTTTTAGAAATTGTGAGACAATTGAACGAGTCTGATAACCATCAACTCAGAAAGGATAGAAAGGCATTTTTCAGCCCCGGTACTCTATGTTTTGGTGATTTTAAAGTCACTGCTAAATAAGGATACAAACTTATTAATGCAAACTTGATTATTCAAGTTGCCACTTGCAGTAGGAAAGATGTTTGATCCAGTGCAATTTATACATAATGCTAGAACATTTTACAAGCTTGGTGCCTATGGACATGAATTCTCCATGCCAGAAGACCTAATAAGGAATTGCCCTGATATGGATCATGTGCATAGGAAGTTGGATCTTTGGAAGAGGATCCAAAGGGCAAAGAAATTAAGAAAAGAGACTGACCCTTCCTATCAAGGCGCCTTTATGAAAATTCAGGATCATGTGAAGAGGGTTGAGGTAATGTTATTGAATGAGGCAAAATTGTTGTTCAATGTGCCAATTAGAAGTTTAAATTTTTTTTCAACAAGTGCCTTTACAATGTCAGGACAAATTTCAAGGCCTAAGAGCCCAAAGTATGTGACACCTTTGTGTTAAGTCTTTCCTCTATCCACTCCTGCTCCTAGTTTCTCAGTGGATGAAAGTGATGGGTGGGATACCCCAGATGATGCAGAGCCAGTGATTGTAGTAGCTAATCCTTCTGAAGAGAGGTTGGACATTACTTTTGAGCCTTCTGATCAATTATTTGATGATGTGAGGACTAAAGCCAATGCTCAATTTATGGAGGATGACACTTTTATCGGCACTCAAGAGTTAAAAGATTTTATTTTAAAGATTAAAGGAGAAGAAATTTAGAAGAAAGTTACTCCTGAAAATCAGTAGCAGGCAATCTCAAAATTGTGGGTAGAGGTGAAAGAGGAAATGGATGCAATGACAACACAAAAGGCAAGGGAATTGGTTGAAAAGAGCGGTTGCATGCTCTTGCCTGGTTGGGACATATCCTTTGCAATAGCTTTTGACAACATAAGGAGAAATGAGAATATCAAGATAAAGCTAATGAGGAAGGAGCAGATAAGTTGTTTTTTGGATCAGCTTTAGATCCTGACATCAATGCCTTGGCAATTTGGTCACTTTACTCACCAGACAAGAGGCCAGCTATTATTGATGACCCAAGCAAAATTGTGGGAATTCTTGTAGTCCACAGATTGGAGGACAACAGTCTAGTTGAGGTTAGTTTGACTACACATGCAGCAGTGAGGAAAATGCAAGCTGAAAATGGAAGGTTGAACAGGGAGGTTCTAGCATTAAATGAAAGATTAAATATGGCCACAGGTGCCATGCCTCCAATAGCACTTCCATTGCCCACTGCTGAAGAAAGAAAATTGCAATAAGAAATAACTGAAATGAGAAAAAGGCAAGAGCAACATGCCACTGATTTGAGAAAGGCAAAATTTGACATTGCTGTAGGTTTGATAAATAATTTTTTTGAAAAGATAAAGGCATTAATTGACAAGATTTGGGAAAAACATGAGGCAACAGTAAAATTGAATAGAGAAGAACAGAAGTAAGATTGAAATGTATGGGAAGAAATAGGTTCCTCATGATGCCTCTTCTTAATATTCTTTTGCAACAAAATTGTTTTGATGAAAATTCTTTGAAGCATTTGACAACTATTGTCAATGGTCTCAAAATGATCAGAAATATGTTAAGGCAACATAAGAAATTTCTTTAACTCATTGTTAATGAATTAAAGCATTTTGACAAATTGAAGGGATCTCCTATGCCATCATTCTAGAAAGAAGATGGAGATTGAGCAGAAAAGAATCAAGCAGAATGGAAGGAGTTTTCACAAGTTCCCTTTTTGATTATCAATTTATAAATGAAGATAAAGAAAGAGTTATTGATAATCCGAGCTTTCATTTTGGATAAATTGTCAATGCTTGAGTTTGGGATGATGACAATTAATGCTTCTGTTTCCACACATGCCTATAAAGATTATGCAGAACACATGGCAAAAATAAATCAATTCTTGTTGCTAAATCACTGAGGAAAAGAGAGTAAATGCAAATTTGATTTGTATTTTAGTTTGTCTTGTATGGATCCTTGCTAGATCATTTGATCACGGGTTCTTTCAGTTCTGAAGAAATGAAATGAAATGAAAGAGAAATGCATTCGATTTGCATTTCAATGTGCCATCAGATTTGGACCTCTTTGTTACATCAGCTTCTTGCAATCACGTGCTATTTCCCCATGCAGTTGCATCAGTTTAGAAAGTGGAGCATCTTTCTCCAAGTTCATGCTCATTCTGCTGCTCCAGCATCCTTCCAGGCGGTGCAAAGCATTTTTTGTCTTATATGCTTTTAGAGATGCCTTTGGCATATTCTCCAATTTCAAATGTTTGTTAAGTGAAAAAAATGACAAATGTACATGGCTCGATGCTTGTTGCTCCTTTCCTCTATAAAAGGGATTTCAAGGCCATTTTGAAGGGTTTTGAATTTATGTTTTGGGCAGGTAGCATAGAATAGTGTTGAGTCTAGAGTATAGAAGTGTAGTGTTGCAATTTTAACCACATTTGAGGCCCTCACCTTGGCGACGACACCCTCCTTTATGACCAAGACCTCTTTCTGCATTTTCACCCCTTGATCCCTTCCTGTTTGAGCCTTGGGGCCCGGATAGGGGCGTGGCGCCCCTGTCCCACCCTCTTAGGGTGGCCCCAAGATAGGTCCCCCCGACCCTATTTGCACTTCGGGATCCCAAATCTCCCCGATGTCGGCCTTTGGTGAGATGAATTAATCTTCTGAGGCATGTATAAAAAGGGAGTTGGTTTTCTCATTTGCATAAGCAGGAATTAGATAAGCAAGCATAGGCGAAGATATACATCATCAAGCATTCAAGCATTCAAGTCTTCTTCATTCATCCATTGGAGAAACATTACAACATTCATTTGCAAGCATGTGTATGTGTTAGGGTTTTGTCATGTTACATGCCATTTCATGCATCACTTGTGATTACATTCAAGAAGCAAAGCAATCATCATAGACAAATTGCAGATCTACAAGGTATACATTTCCATTGTTTACATTCAAGCATTTGCAATTACTTTCTTTCAAGGTTGATTCCTCAACCAGGGTTTGACTAAGGCAAACCCCTATCCACAACCCTTCTTCCCTTCTTTTCTGTGTGTAGGTTGCAGGTGCGTAGCTATAATTGTAGGTTTGGGTTTCATTTGTAGAGACGGAAGAACCCTTTTCGTTTGCGGATTTTGTGGAGGACCATGTACACTCCCGCCACGGTCCCGACGACTTTTCTCCAAATTTGCAGGGCAGATCCGTATCAGTCTAATTAGCTCAGATCTGAAGTTACAACGCAATCCCGAACTGGTAGCTCCTCATTTCACTCATTTTCTCTCTCTTTTCCACATAGTCAACAAGTCAACCTTCTCATTTACAAAAGAGGGTAAATCACACTTCAACCCTTGCAATCCACTTGTAATTCACATCCTTGTTTCCCTTAGATTTGGATTTAGTGGATTCAAGCCCCTCTTTTGAATGTAAAGTTCTCCCAAGTGAAAATCATCCTAGTGGCTTCCTTTCTCTCTCCTAGGTGGGGAGTCACTAGGATCCAATTTTCCACTTTACAAGAAGAGAATGCAGATTGTATATGTTTAAGTTCTTTTAGCAAGTGTCAATCAGTTTTTGAACAATGATGAAAATTATTTCAAAGTTTCTCTCCAAATTGTACATTCAAGTTCAAATGAATACAATACATCAAGGATGTCATTGCAGTGTCTTTGTGATTGTGTAGTTTCTTTATGGCTTTCTTTCAAGGAAAGAGTTAAATTCTTTAATCAAATTATTGTGAATTTGGATAAACAATATGGATTTGTAAGTAGGACTTTGTAATGGTATATGTGGGTTCAGCGGTGGAAGACATTAATGAGTCAATCCACTGGTTTAGACTAATTTGCTATTTGAATACTTTTGTTTTCTGCAACTTTGACTCCAATACACTAGGATAGGCACCAATCTATTGATTTGCTCAATTCTTGTTTAGAAACATTCACAAATCATCAAATGGTTTTACTTTTCCATGTTGTTCAGGAGTAGCTTATGTTAGAATTCTGTTCTCAATCATTAGTTAATGCTTAATATCCAAGAATGGAGACAATTCTGGAATAAGTAGAGGTTTCCTTGGTCTATTTTCATTAAGAACCCATCTGCTTCAATCACAATATCTGAGTATACCATGAAGATCACTAGATATTGTTAAGGAGAACCCACCTTGGTTTTGCAGAGCCTAAAGTGTAGAATACATCGGTCCTGAGATTAAGTCTGATTGAGTCTTGTTAGTTGGCCATTGATCTAAGAGCTTAAGTGTTGAATATACTCATAGAGTGTCTTGGGCAATCATTTGGAACAACCAACAACTCCACCCTAATGAAATTGTTTCTCTTTAAATTTGGCAAACTAGTCACTTGGCCTTACAAATCTGAAGTTGAACATATTCGACATCTTCTTCAACTTCTTTGTCTCCAGATTCGACACTATTGTCAAGAGAGGAAAGTAGTCCATTGTTTTTCACTTTGGGTTCATGTTGTACGTATCATAGAAGCAAGAAACAAGAATAAAATGTGATTAACCACATTTAATTGTCACTCGATGCTTGGGCTGTGTTGGGTCAAATTGGCATGATTTTGACCCTGACAAACCTGGGTTAAAAAAAAATGTGGGCTGCTAAATAACCCAAATATTTTTTTTCTCCTTTTTCACACATTAAAAACACTGCCATTTGTAGGTTAATGTCCCCTATTTGTGAATGCCCTAATTTAACCCTAAATCACAATTTCCAAGTAAAACAAGAAATGGAATAGAGGAACATCAACTTAATCATATGATATACCTAATTTATTGATGGAATTCAGCCATAGAGAAGCTAGGATAAGGTGATTCGATAAGGTGCCTTAGAGATCCTCTACCCTAGGCCCAAGAGCAGATATACCATCCCTCTTGGCCTCATGTGGTCCATGCCATCCATATGAGGTGGTGTACCTAGTGAGGTGTCCTATAACCGTTTCCCTTCATCTTGTCATCATCCTAGTTCCTTTACGATTGGCCCTCTTGCATTTGTGAACCATGGCGGAGAAGAGGGGAGAGATTGCGGAGAGTGCCCTTGAAGAAACCATCTCTTCCTAGACCCAAAGACCGTATCCTTTGTACTCCTTTGGCCTCTATGGGCTCATCTTGTCCCACTTTGAGGTGGCCTATCTAGAAGAGTGCTCATACACTGTACCCCTCTTGTAATACTCTCACACCCTCCTTCACCATGACTTGGATATATCATAAGTGATGAAGAACTAATATTCGTGTTCATTAAAACAGCAATTAGTTATTATTGGACTCATCATATTATGTTAATATTATTGTACTATCTTGGCAATATTATATCAGATTTCTATTCTCAGCACTAGCCTCAAATCATATCAATAACATTATGTTATATTTACAACATTATGTTATATTGTATTAACAGTATTTAACATTCCCCTCTTATGTCATATTAATCGTATTGAATTGTATGAACAGTGTTAAATTGTATTTATAGTATTACATTGTATTAACAGTGTTAAGTTGTACTTATAGTATTTGTATTAACAGTATGATATTATGTTAACAACAACATAGTGTATTAACAGTAATTATATTGTATTGACAGCACCATATTGTATTAACAATATTATATTTTATTAACAGCAACATAGTGTATTAGCAGTAATTATATTGTATTGACAGCACCATGTTGTATTAACAATATTATATTTTATTAACAGAATCCTATTATATTAATAGTATTATATTATATTAATAGTATCTTATTATATTAACAATTATATTATATTAATAACAGCCTATTATATTAACAATATTATATTATATTGACAGCATCCTTTTGTATTAACACTAATCTTATATCCTTATATTCTTACCATACTTATTTCCCAGGCAGTGACTGCTGTCCTCCTTTCTTATTCCCTCTTTTTCTTGTCCCCTATAAGTATGTGTCCATGTTGTGCCAAGAGGCTGGGATTTATGGACCGATTCAATGAAGAAGTCAATAAGATAGTTCGTGGTTTCTGAATGTGTTTTTTTCTGATTGTACTTTGTGTCTGATTGAGAGGGATCAATCCCCTTCTTATATTATGCAAGTGGGGTAGGATGCCTCCAAGAGACATACTCTTCTTAACAAATGGATGGTTATCATAAATACCGATCAGTATTCTAATTGATTGTTACTCTGCTTACCTTATTATTATTAATCGATGTTACTTTGAGTGTTGCTTATCCCAAACATTGCTCCTTCTAATAGCACCACCCCTTATAATATAATGCTGCGTTCCCCTTTGGTGACCCCAAGCATGGACAAACCGCCACAACATATAAAAATAAGAAAATTGTAGCTTACTAAGGAATACCATATATCTAATCTGCCGTAACACTACATGAAGTTATTTGGTGTGATGTGGCATTTAAGAAGTTCTAAAGGTTGGCAATGAGTTTCCAAGACTTTTCAAACCTTCATCGTGGCCTTTGATATTATAAATTTATTTCATCAAACCTTTCATGAATATCATCATTTAATAAATATTAATTAATTAATAATAATATCAAACAAACTTTAATAAATATTAATTAATTAATAATAATATCAAACAAACATTGATAAATATTAATTAATTAATAATAATAAAATATTAATTAATTAATAGTAATTGCTACTTTTATTTCATTTACACTTTTAATTTGTATTAATATAATTAATAATGCTACTATGGTATGTATATCCCCTATTCTTCTTTTCTTTTTCTAGGGTAATAGTTGTTATGGACCAATTTCCTAGATTACCAAACATAAATTTAACTAATTAATAGAGCATGAATAAAGTGTGGAACAACAATAATGAATACATATAGAAGTTATAGTTTCATCCATTGGGCTGTGGTATGACGGTTAAGGGATGCTTTTGAAAGTGAGTGACGGAGGTTCAATCCTTTTCCATGATAAGGCAGTCAACCACATGTCGGATTTCCTATTAATGGGGCACCATGTCAATATAGTTAAGAAATCAGTGGCACATTGGAATGCTTAAATGCCCATCCTTGGAAAGGTGTCATGTTTGAGTAAGCTTATTGACGTTCATAGGCATCCTTGGAAAAAAAGATGTCAATAGTTCCAAAATAACAAAATGAAGTATTTGAAATATTCATTTTATGAGTACTTATCCATTGGTTATCTATATTTTGTTTTTTCACTACTCATGGTGATTGGAGGCAAAGTTTTGAAGTTATGGCTATTGAGTATGAGGAAAAACAATATTACATAAATTCACGTTAGCCCTCACTAGGACCATCCAAGGTATACTTTGTATCCTTGGTTGGACCTGCTACCTACCTTGATTGGTCACCCATGAAATTCCACAATACCAAATATCCAGGCTTATGAGGAAATAAATAGTTTCCCTAAGGAGTTATCAACCAACATACTCTTTCAAATTCTTAATTACACTAGTTATTCTTTTAACTATTTACATGTGTTATTTTATTTAACAACTTTTAGTTTTACCGCATTTACATAAATTAAAGGAGTATTGATCCTTTACAAATTCAGGTAAATTTTTTGTAACATTTTTCTCCTTATATTTTGGCTATTACCCTCAATGGCACGTGTTTTATTTGTGTCACTAATCACAATCAATAATTCTTGGTCAAAATATATGTGAATATTTTTGATTAAGGGAAAACAGGTTTTGAGGGGACTCGAAAGCCCTTACAACAGGTTTTGGAGGGACCCGAAACCCAATAGATTTTACCGGGATCTAGAACCCTACAAAGCAGGCTGCTAAAAGATATAAACAATGAAAAACCGCAACCAAAAACCAGCACAGCTACAACACCAAACTATAGCACGGAAGAATAATGATTGAGGGTATAACAAGCACCCTCAACCAACTTTTAGGGTTTTGAAAGGTACCCCTAACCTTCATCAACAACACCAGATTACAACAGATTTTCATACAATTTGAATCTGGCCAGTAAGGGTTTTGAGAGGCTCCCCTAACCTTCAAACTGGGTTTTAAAATGGTACCCAAGACCAACAACATAGGGTTTTGCCAGACACCCTCAACCTTAAATGAAGAGCTTAGAACACCAAACACAAGACTTGCCCTTAACCAAAAACAACAGAAGGACAGGCTGGGCCCTTTAAAACTGTTAGCAATCGGCCTGCCTATGGGATTAGCTAGGAACCCACAACAAGAAAAAGGGGGATCAAAGACCCCGAAAACCAGAAGGAAAAAGACCAAACTATGATACAACAAAAAGGATCGAGGCCAAGAAACCAGCTGGGAGTCTGAGAAAAGGAACTTCCAGACCCACCCAAGGAGACACCTTTGAGAGAAGAAACAGGCAGCCTTAGCCAGTAGCAAGAGGAGCACCAGAAGTCGAAAATCCCCAACATTCCATCTCTCCACCTCAATAGGAAAGATCTCCACCTCTACAGGACGAAGAATAAGGCAGAAAGACAACATCCAGAGCTCTCTAGCAGCAAGCAGAAACTAGGCCTTTCGCCTCCACCAAATTTCCACCTCCATAGAAAATAGGGTCACCTCTAACAGACAAGGAGGGGAAAAGAACAAGAGCCAAGAAACCCCTCTCAAAGGGTCACACCAAAGCAGACTCTCCACCTCAATAGGAGAGTAGCCTAACATAGTAGAGCCAGATAAAGAAGCTCCTTCGAAAGCCCAGAGCAACATGGTCCAGATCTTCAATAAATCTGTAGAATAGAGGGAAGGAGAGAACATAAGACCGCAAAAGAGCCTCTCTACAAGAGATCCGCCAGGGTCCCAGATCTTACCAGACACCTTCCCAGACACAAGCAGGAGAACACCGACCATCGAAGAAAGAGCAGAAAAAAGGCCAAAGTCAGGAGCCACCTCACACCCCTGTTGACCAATAACAGAGGCCACAATTTTCCTACGCTGAAAGACTAGGTAGGAAGCCTTATTCCTCCAAGAATCAAGCTTCGCACCCAGTCCAGGAAGATCTCTACTGGCTCCCAAACTCTGCAGAATTCCACATCCTCCACCGGTACAAAGCTTAAAACCGAAAGAAGGGGCAAATGGATTGCAGTGAAAAGGGACCACCGAAAACGGGACCCAATCCACAGGGAGACCAACCCAAAACGCCACCATCACTACTGCAACCTCCACTCCTTCCTCCGCACCAAACTCCTCCACCCACCACTCCAGCAATGAAGCCACAGGGGCCAATCCATGAAGAGCCCCATCAGACAGAGATCACGGCTTGGAAGAAGAAAGGAGGTGGGGGAAGGAACTCATCATCATCCGCAACATCGTCTTCCCCATCCTCCGCAACTCCATTGCAAGAAACCCTCCCCGTTTCCGCTCTCCCGCTCCCTCTCTCCATTTCGAAACTCTTCCTTGTAAGGCACCATCCCGAAACTTAAAACATATGTGAATGTTGACTTAAAACATATTTTTGATTTTTTAATGTACAAACATTAACATCACAAAAAAATTATTTATTTGACTTCATCAATTATTGTATTATGCAATTTCTTGTTCATTTATCAATAATTGCCTCGAGTTCAATTTTAAATTCACAACTTGGTTTGAGATTTTTACCCTAATCAATTACGTACATAATTAGAAATATACTTTAAAAAAAAATTTGATATGAAAACATTATTAAATTTATACTATTGAGAAGGTTCTTATATTTTTCTAAAATTTCAAACTAATCACAATAACAAGGAGCTAATTGAGAATATCTCTCAAATTTTAAAGAACTTTAAGATTTAACTCTAGGTCTAGGTTATTGAATCGGCTCATTTCCCTACCAGTTTCGGGTAGAGTACATCTTGAAATCTAATATTGATTTTGATTTTACATGCTAGGGTTTGGATTTTACATGCTAAAACCTTGTGGAATCAGCTAGGGTTTGGATTTTACATGCTAAAACCTTTCTTCCCTCCACTTGATTTTGACCTGATGTAGCAAATTAAGATGGATTTCAGCACAGTTTTCATTATTTTTTATTTTTTTTTTCAGTTGGAAAACCCTAGTTGACATATCTCTCTCTTTGAAATGTCCACCTATATTTTTTCACTATGTATGTGTGGGACACTACAAAAACTAAGAAAATAATACAGTAAAAAAATTGCACCAAACAATGAGCTGCTGGTTTAGTTGCTCAATCCTTCCTTAGTTGCATGATCCTCACCAGTTGCTCACCTGTTAAGAATCAATATGGGTTTTGCATGCTAAAACCTTTCTTGCCTCTGCTTGTTGATTTTGACGTGACGTGGCATTTTAAGATGGATTTCAGAATAGTTTTCGTGATTTGCTTTTAATCTTTTCACTTGGAAAACCCTAGTTGACATATCTCTTCCTCTAAAGTGTCGAGTTTAGAACCCTAGTTGACATTTTAATTGCTCTCCGATTTTAGAAGTGTCTATGTGTAGAAGGGGCGAAAGATATTGGACAATTGTATTGTCATATACTATTGTAGGTATACACAACAATCTCCCTACAAAATTAATCTCAATTGTGAATCCATTCACTATCATCTATATATTGAATCATAATCAATAACTAGGAATGTCATACTCGTTGCTGAAGACCATTCATGGACCGGAGGTATGAACAACTCATTAATAATCCTATCATTTGTATATTTTGAAATGATAATTAATTATTTAATATAAACAAAGGAGAGGAATACTCCTTATATAAGCAATTACAAAGGATCTTTCCATAACGGAAATGATCGAGAACTAAAGACATAAACAAAAGTTACTAAACCTGACTAACTGACATACAAAATAGAAAGTTATTAACTAAACTACTTAAATGACTGTTATAACCTAAATATTACAATATGACTTTAACACCCTCCCTTAATGGTCATTCTACAAACTACCCTATAGAAGACTTGACATAATTTACAGTTGATTTGGCCACGAAATGCTTAGAAGGCTGATTACTTCTCTTCGGAACGCTTTGTGACATGAGCCTACTATTGAGATCCTCCCTGGTTGGTCTTCTGATCAGCCAACGACTTTCTGTACATGACCAAGTTTACCACAATAATGACGTGATAGATTTTAGATTCTTTGAAGAATCACTAGGTGCGGTTTGCCCTTTTTGCTGAGTGGACTTGCCTTTGCCTTTGTCCTTGGCAATAAACGCCTGTTCTACACTAGTCGTGTCATTGTTGCTACCAAACTGCTGTATCCACCTGGCTTGTTGCAAGAGCTTATTGCACAACTCATCAAACTTCAAGTCAACATTAGTGGATGTAATGTTGAGAGTTTCGATGAAGTGCTCATAGGATCGTGGTAAGCTTTTCAATGCGATAATCACCATATCCTCTTCTTCCATATTGCGACCGATGGCCTCTAGTTGATTGCGAATATCTTTGATCTTCATTACATGATCCTACAAAGACATCTTCTTGTCCATCATAATTGAGAATTGTTGGATATTAGAGTTGGTGGAATGTGTTGTTGTCATTGATGTCAACATATTCTTGTGTTCTTGTGATTCTGTGTTGCAGAGAGTTGGTTTGGTTGGTATATTGCAGATATGCTGATGCGGATTTAAGGATTCAGAGATTAGTATCTTCAGTTGTTTCAGCATGAGTTTCAGTGTTCCGGAAGGCGATTTGATCAAGTTATGTGGTCCGGTGTGATGACTAGTTTTTTTGTTGGTTCTGTATTGTAGAGTTGTGATTTCTGGTTTGTATTGCTCCAGAATTTATTCATTATGTTGTGCGGATTTTGGAGAGTGTTTGGGACGTTCATGTGTGTCCTTAGTTCGAGTGGTTCATGATTTGAAACTTCACAAGCACATCTTTCAGTTTGTCAGTAAGTTATGTTGGTGTTCTTGAGCTCCCAAAGGGAGATGATGATGATTCTAGTTTTGCGGGGGAATTCACGTTGCTTGTCGGTGTTTCTAGATCGTGTTCTATGCTGCTTGTTGGTTTGCATTGATCGTTGTGCATGTTATTGAAGATTTTATTGGTCCGGTGGTATTCTTTGTGTTATACGACTTTCTGGCCGACCCGATAGTTCTTGCGTGTTGCAGATGATCTTGGCGAGATATTCGGTGGTGTTGCGTGTTCGAGATTTTGATTTGGGTCCATGCTATGTCCTTGTCGACATTGTATTGGTCTGCATATTGATTTATGTACGGTGAGATGTAATTAGGTCTTATGAGTTGAGCCGACCTTGAAATTAAGGTTGATGATTTGTATAAATAAGGGTGATAATCATGTAAGATGTGTGTTTGCATTCTTTGAGAGTGCTGTATGCGTGAACAAGCAAATTGATCTTTCGGTAGTGTAAAGAAGAGCAGAGAAGTGTTACAGTGTAGACAGTGTGCCTAACCGGAACTGTCATTAGGCATTTGGAGTTGCTATTCTTTCAGTTCATGTAATCCGGATTGTTGTCCGATCTTTGTAAGGCAGTGTGCTTTCCCAAGGTTGTAGCCCTTTGTTTTTGAGCAGTGAGCGCTAGGAAGTGTGCCTGAATGCATGTACGTTCCCCATTGCAATATTTGCACATACTACTGTAGAGTATCATCATATTGTGGGTAGGTTCCCACCGTGGTTTTTCCACGTCAAAAATTCATGTGTTATGTGTGTTGTTGATGTGGAGTTTATCTTTGTTATTGTTTTTCTTTATCAGATCTTAAGTTGAGGTTAATTTGTTTAAGTTTGGTGAAAACTGATTCACCCCCCCCCTCCCCCCCCCCCAATCTCAGTTTTCTTGCATTGCTGTTGCCAAAAATTGGTATCAGAGCTAGATCCTCTGGAAGAAGCTTGATTGCTTGAGAAGATCTGGGATGGCAACTGTTGTTTTCAAGGAGAGTCCGAGATTTGATGCAACTAATTACACCATATGGAAGAACCAAATGGAGTGTCACTTGAATTGTTTTGGAGAAGATTATTGGAAGATCACAAAGAATGTCTACAATGTTGCTCAGAATGGTCCTGTTACTGCAAATGAGATCAAGGATGCTGAACATAACATAAGAGCCAAAGAAGCATTGCTGAGTGCCTTGACTGATTCAAAGATGACTAATGTGATGGGATTGCAGACTGCTCATGAGATTTGGGAGAAGTTAGAAACCCTATATGAAGGAGACAAACACGTGAAAGTTGCTAAATTGCAAAGCTTGAAAGGAAAGTATGAGTTGCTGAGAATGGGAGAAGATGAGAATATTTTATCCTTTA
Organism: Cryptomeria japonica; assembly: GCF_030272615.1. Classification (NCBI taxonomy): domain Eukaryota; kingdom Viridiplantae; phylum Streptophyta; class Pinopsida; order Cupressales; family Cupressaceae; genus Cryptomeria; species Cryptomeria japonica. The sequence continues at coordinate 410,685,566 of NC_081415.1, forward strand.
TGGCTAAAGTGAATGATCTTGTACTAAACATCAAATGTCCCGGTGGAATCATTGAAGAAGATGAAATTGTAGCTAAAGTGTTGAGATCCTTGCCTCTTGCTTACAAACACAAAGTTGCTGCTATTGATGAGATCCGGATTGTGACAACTGTGACAAGAGATATGTTTTTTGGTAAGCTTGCTGCTTCTGAATTAAGTGAACTTGGAGAATCACATGGCAAAACTGAGACTGCATTTAAAGCTACTCTATCGGAAGCAGAAATATGATCAGGGAGAGAGTTCAACTAGGGTTTTCAGATATGAAAGAGAAATGAGAGTGATGGAAGAACAGGAAAGAGAATTGGAAGAGCTTGAAGCACTTATTGCCAGAAGATTGCCTAAGGGAGCCGGTAAGTATGAAGGGAAGTTACCTTGGAAATTTTTTTCATGCAATAAGATAGGACATTTTGCTTCTAGGTGTCCTGAAAGAGCGGAAAGAGTGTCAAAGTATGATAAGTCTTACAAGCCTAATCACAAGCTTGTGTAATCTGTGGTAGAGGTTCTATTTCTCTTGATGGTAAGCATAATACTGATGATGTTTTATATGTTGAAGGTTTGAAGCATAATCTTTTGATTGTTGGACAAATGGTTGATAAGGGATATGATTTACAATTCAAGAATGGGAAATGTAAGATCTTGAATAGCTCAGGTATAGAAATTGCATTAGGAACTAAAACTAAAGGTAATATTCAGATAATATATTTCATTTGAATGTTGGTGAGAAAAGTTGTTTGGTTGCTCAGATTGATGAAAGTTGGTTGTGGCATAAGAGGATGTGTCATGCTAATTTTGACTGTATGGTTAAGATAAGTTCTATCCAAGTTGTTAGAGATCTGCCTAAGATAGTGAAACCCACTAATCCAGTGTGTAAAGAATGTCAATTGGGAAAGCAAACAAGAATTTCATTCAAGAGCAAATAATTTAAATCTAATGGGATATTGGATCTTGTGCATATTGATTTGTGTGGTCCTTCTAGGGTGAGAAGCTTGCAGGGTGACATATACTTTATTTTGTTGATTGGTGACTATTCTAGAATGATGTGGGTTACTTTTCTAAGGGAGAAATTTGAAGCACTAGTGTAAAATTCCTTAGCTAGGACTGGTTTGCAGTTAGTTGTATGATCAGTATAAAACAGATACTTGTTTACACAGTGCAGCCAATGATAATGAACGTCTTTATACAGTTTAAATTTGGAATCTTCCTTGTTTGTTCAACGCATAGTATCTTAAATTCTATTTTTTGTAAACACTGATAGCAAACTTGGACAATCAGATATTGACATCAATTTATTAAATATTCCATCAAAGAGAAGGAAGGGAATATCTGTTATGGTGCACCTGATGATTGGACTGTGATTTCTGTTGAAAGATTATACGTTCCGCCAAATTGGTTGTAGATACCTCCAAAGATCTTTATTAACTCATCAATGAATTAACTAGAATATGATAGCCCCAGATGCAGATAATTCATCGGAGTTTGAACTATCGGGACACCCATATACATCCCATCAAACACTCTGAGTTTCTACGTGTGCGGAATGCTATCAACAGCTTCTCAAACCTCCACGCGATCTCGACAATTTCTTCCACTCCCTCGTGAAAACATTTACAGACTTGCGTGTATAAACACACATACCCGCATCACACACCACAGACTCTCCCGTCGAACTACACTCTGCATCATTCAATGATGATTCTTCTCCAAACCGTGAAACCAATAGGCCAGCCAATGACTGACGAAAGGTTAGTTGCTCCGAGATGTGCAATAACACACACAGGTATCGAATCTTCTTCTCCAGGTATACTCGTTCCATCTGACGCCATCCTTTTATTTACCAAATAAGTTGGTTTTATTTCCCGTAGGAAACTAAATAATAGTTAAGAACTATTAAGTAGATAGTTACGATGTTTATTAAAATGCTTTAATAATAGGAACATGTAATATTAATTATTTATATTAATGAATGGGATATTAATATATAATAATTAATATTGTTTCACATGTAACGTTTGACAACTTATTTATTAGGGGACATTATAGTCTCCCCTGCCCAAATGTTGCTTGCCCGCAAGCAACTGTAACTCCGGATGTTGAAGAACCTACTCATTTTCCCAAGTAGCATCATCTAATGGTAAATTCTGCCATTTAATGAGATATTCCCTGATTGTCCTATTCCGCAAATGCTTGTCTCGGGTCTCCAAAATCACTTCAGGTACCATCGCTAATTTCCCCTCCTCATCCATGAAACTTTCACCTATTGACCCAAAGCTCTTTTGAGACAAGATACGTGGAACACATTTTGTATTCTGCTTTTGGCCGATAACTCTAATTCATATGCCACTGCACCAACCTTTCAAATCACCTGGTACGACCCATAAAACCGAGGCTTCAATTTCTCAGCCCCACTACGCTTGAGGGATGACTGCCTATAGGGTTGTAGTCTGAGATACACTAAATCTCCTATGTCAAAGTGACGCTCAACACGCTTCTTATTTGCATAAATTTTCTGTTGATTTTGTGCATATTGCAAATTTTCCTTAAGTGCTTTCAATATATCTTGGCATTCCTGAAGTACATCATGAGATTTGGGTACATCACTCTGATCAAAAGCAAGATCAATAAAAGATAGTGCATCATACCCATATAATGCTTTGAAAGGAGTCATACCGATAGATATATGATATGTAGTATTATAGCAGTATTCACCCAAATATAACCAACGGGCCCAGGCTTTTTGATGTCCAGACACATAATTATGAAGGTATCCCTCAATCCACTTGTTTACTATTTCTGTCTGTCCATCGGTTTGTGGATGATAACTCGTACTGTGATTCAACTCTGTACCTGTCAATCTGAAAAGTTCCTCCCAAAATATACTCAGAAATCTGCTATCTCGGTCGCTGATTATATTTTTTGGTAAACCTTGTAAACGGAACACCTCTCGAAAGAATAGTTCTGCGAGCTGAACAACTGTGAATTCTGTAATGATAGATAAGAAATGTGCAAATTTAGTTAATCTATCAACCACAACAAAAATGCAATCTTTACCTTGAGATCGCGGTAGGCCTGTAATGAAATCCATTGATATACTTCCCATTTCTGTTCTGGTATAGGTAATGGCTGCAACAGACCCGCAGGATAAGTATGCTCTGCTTTATTTTGTTGGTAAGTGATGCATTCTTTAACATAACAAAGGACATCATTCTTTAGTCCTTTCCAGGTGAATCTTTCTCTTATCTGCCGGTAAGTTTTGAAGTAGCCGAGATGCCCTGCTAAAGGAACATCATGCACTGATTGGAGGATTTTCTCTTTCAACTTCGATCTTGGAATCAAGTAAATCTTGTCTTTGTAATAGATAACATCATTTACAACCTTATATTTATCATCTTGTGTATTACCATCTAGCAAATCACAGGCAAAAGAATCCTTAGAATATTCAACCAGCAATAAAGATTTCCAATCAGCTGTTATTACAGATAATGCATTTATTTCAGGCCTTCTAGATAGTGCATCTGCAACAACATTGTTTTTACCTTTCACATATTCAATTTCGAAATCATAAGCTTGGATCTTACCGATCCATTTTTGCTGCCTGTCATTCAAGTCTTTCTGTCCCAAGAAATATCTCAAACTATTATGGTCAGTTCTGACTACAAATTTGCCACCAACCAAATATTGTCTAAATTTTGCCAATGCGTGCATGATTGCCAACATTTCTTTGCCATAAATAGAATACAATCTCTCTAGATGATTAAGTTTCCTGCTTTCATATGCTATAGGATGTTTATTTTGCATTAAGACGGCTCGTATTCCTTCACCAGATGCATCACATTCCAAGAGAAAAGGCTGATTAAAATCTGGAAGCGTAAGTACTGGGCAAGTACTCATTACCTCTTTCAGTTTCTCAAAAACTTGTTGTGCCTCCTCCGTCCATTGGAATGCCCCCTTTTTGGTAAGATCTGTCAACGGTGCCCCGAGCTGTGAAAAACCTCTGACAAATCTTCTATAATAATTGCATAATCCAAAGAATCCTCGTAAGTCTGTAAGATTTCGTGATGGTGGCCAATCCAAAATGGCTCTTATCTTTTCCTGATGAACTTGTACACCTGTAGCATTGATCATATGCCCTAAATACAAAATTTTTGTCATTCCAAATTCACATTTAGAAGCCCTTGCATAAATTGATTGAGATTCCATAATACCAAGAACAATATCAATATGTTTTAAGTGATCTTCCCAAGTTTTTCTGTAAATCAATATATCATCAAAGAAAACTAGCAAATATTTCCTCAACTGTTTGTTAAATGTATGATTCATGCAAGACTAAAATGTTGCCGAAGCATTTGTTAAACCAAACAGCATAACCAAGAATTCATAATGACCATAATGACATTGGAAAGCAGTTTTATGGATATCTTGATCTCTTAACTTAATTTGATGATATCCTGATCTCAAATCAATTTTAGAAAAATAATCAGCACCATGTAATTCATCTAACAACTCATCAATTCGAGGAATTGGATACTTGTTTTTGATTGTTTTCTTGTTAAGAGAACGGTAATCTATACACATGCGAAGAGTCCCATCCTTCTTTTTGACCAGTACTACTGATGATGCAAAAGGACTAGAACTGGGCCTGATATGCCCCATATCCAACAATTCCTTAATTGCCTTTTCTATTTCATGTCTGAATGTTTTAAGATGTCTGTAAGGAGTTGTGATAACGGGTTTGGCACCTTCTTCTAATTCAATGGTATGTTCAAATCCTTTGTCAGGCGGAACTCCTGGAGGTATATCACTGAAAACCAGATTATGTGAATCTAATACTTTCAACAAATCATCTTGATAATGTTTAGATTCGAATCCTGATACCTTGTTGGAAATTAAACATTGTGACGACCATGCCACATCTCCATGTCTGAAAATAGCCTCCATTCTTTTAGCACTGACGATCCTGGGACCACCGTTAGACGTACCCCGAAGCACTACTTTCTTATCATCAATCTTAAAAGAAAATTACAATCTTTTAAAACTCTGAGTATACTCATCTAATGTTTCCATCCATTGAATGCCCAAAACAACATTTGTATCAGCCAAATCAATCACATAAAAATCATCAGTAACAGTATAATTGCCAAGAGTAATACTCAATTTAGGAACTTTATGAGTACTGGACAAATTAGTTCCACCTGCTACTCTAACATCAAAACCTTCATGTTTTTCAGTTTGCAATTCACGTTTTCCCACAAGAGTTGCATCTATAAAATTATGAGTAGAACCACTATCGAGCATGACAACCAGACGCTGCCCATTCAAAACTCCTCTAACTCTGAAAATATTATAATGAGGTGTTCCTGTCATAGATGCTATTACCCCTTCTCCATGTTTAGTACCTGTCTCTGATTCTGTGTTCTGTGGTGTAGGTTCTATATTAGGTTCAACATTCTCTTCATCGTCACTATCTGACATAACCTCAATGTCATGAATTTTTCCCTTTCCCAAACATCTATGTCCTGGCTGCCATGATTCTCTACAGCTGAAACATAGTTTTTTCCTTCTGAGTTCTTCCCTCTCCTCTTTATCTAACTTGTTTTTAGGGAAATTATCTTTATTGAAAGGTTGTTTGTCATTTTCAGGTTTAGGTGATGGTGCTTTATTAAAAAAATTCCCTTTTGAAGATGGTTCCAATTTTCTTGCTCTTTTAATAGCTGTTTGTAAAGTAGGAGGGTTCAAGGACTTAACCCAACCTTTGAGTGAATAAGACAATCCATCTATGAATATCACAATTTTATGTCTCTCTGAAATTTCAGTTACAAAAACTGCCAATTTTTCAAATTCCGAAATGTATTGTTCAACAGTTCCAGATTGCTTAAGCTGAGTTAAATCTTTTAGATGAAGTTCAGGATCTTTAGAGTCAAATTTGTCAATAAGTTTCTCAGTGAATTCAACATATGTAATAATTTGATTATGACCCAAAGTTACTTGCCCATGGTGCCACCATTCGTGTGCTACACCATCAAGATGTAATGCTGCATATTTGATTGCTTCATCTTCCAACATAGGATTTAATTGAAAGTAGGTGTCTAGTTTCTGCACCCAAGCCCTAGCTGTTGTTTTCCCTGACCCATCAAAGTAAGGGATAGACATCTTACCGATTTTCCTCTGTAACTCACTGTTATTCCCTCGCTGTCCTCTTGGCCTATGTTTCATTTTGACATCCAAGTACTCTCTAAATGTCATTGTTGACCTAAATTCATCCCCTGATAATAACCAATCTTGGTGTATCTCATCCTGTAATTTTCTAATTGTCGGTTCGTTTTCTGGTTGCACATTCCTAACAGTGAAAGTTGGCATAAAAGGTTTGGCTGTTCCTGTTCTTTCCGGCTGATTATTATTGACAGAATGCTCATCTCTACCCCCATTGTTTGCCCCAACATTATGGTGTTGATTATTTCCATTATTTTGATGCTGATTAATAAATTGGGTCATTAAATTAGTCATTCTATTGACATTGTCCTGCATATCTTGTTGACTTCTAATTAAAGTTGTTATGAGATCCCTATTGTTTTCTGGTCCCCCATACTGTTTGTTTCAAAAATAATCTCTTCGTCAGTTTCAGTATGGCTGTCCTCAATCTCAAACTGAATAGAAGAGCTACCTTGTGCTAAAGGAGAGTTTTGATATCTGTTTTGTCGGACTCTAGTATTCCGAAAATTATAATTTCCCTTGTGCATACTCAGTTGTGCATAGATTTTTCATGAATTTCCAACTCAAGAAAAACACCCTACAGTCTGGCAAGATTTCTAAGCTTTGATACCACTGTAAAATTCCTTAGCTAGGAATGGTTTGTAGTTAGTTGTATGATCAGTATAAAACAGATACTTGTTTACACAACACATCCAGTGATAATGAACGCCTTTATACAGTTTGAATTTGGAATCTTCCTTGTTTGTTCAACGCATAGTATCTTAAATTCTATTTTTTGTAAACACTGATAGCAAACTTGGACAATCAGATATTGACATCAATTTATTAAATATTTCATCAAAGAGCAGGAAGGGAATATCTGTTATGGTGCACCTAATGATTGGATTGTGACTGCCGTTGAAAGATTATACGTTCCGCCAAACTGGTTGTAGATACCTCCAAAGATCTTCATTAACTCATCAATGAATTAACCAGAATATGATAGCCCCGAATGCAGATAATTCATCAGAGTTTGAACTATCGGGACACCCATATACATCCCCATCAAACACTCTGAGTTTCTACGTGTGCGGAATGCTATCGACAGCTTCCCGAACCTCCACGCGATCTCGACAATTTCTGTTCTGCAACAGGACCAAACATTTCCTTCATGGTACTGCTGGCCCTACGCCACACGACGGGAATGACTGTTCTCACACTACAACCCGTTAACGGGTTACCGAGGCACATAAGGTAGTATTTTGCCGTCGCTATGCGGGTTTCAGAAACGCGGAGTGGTAATGTGCATCTAAACCTCCACTCCCTCGTGAAAACATTTACAGACTTGCGTGTATAAACACGCATACCCGCATCACACACCACAGACTCTCCCTCAAACTACACTCTGCATCATTCAATGATGATTCTTCTCCAAACTGTGAAACCAATAGGCCAGCCAATGACTGACGAAAGGTTAGTTGCTCTGAGATGTGCAATAACACACACATAGGTATCGAATCTTCTTCTCCAGACATACTCCTTCCATTCGATGCCATCCTTTTATTTACCAAATAAGTTGGTTTTATTTCCCGTAGGAAACTAAATAATAGTTAAGAACTATTAAGTAGATAGTTACGGTGTTTATTAAAATGCTGTAATAATAGGAACATGTAATATTAATTATTTATATTAATGAATGGGATATTAATATATAATAATTAATATTGTTTCAAATGTAACGTTTGGCAACTTATTTATTAGGGGACATTACAATTGGAGAAATTCAAAATATTCAAAGCTAGAGTGGAGATAGAGACAGGATCGAAGTTGAAGTGTCTAAGATTTGATAGAGGAGGAGAATTCACTTCCGGTGAGTTTTATTCCTTTTGTGAAGAGCATGGAATCAGGAGACAACTATCTGCTCTGCGAACCCCTCAGTAGAATGGAGTTGTTGAAAGGAAGAACATAACTATTTTGGATGCTGCTAGGACTATGATGATTGAAGGAAATTTTCCGCATATCTATTGGAGAGAAGCTGTTAGCAGTGCTGTGCAAAAATGCACAAATTACAAAAATTGTTAAAAAATAGCAAAAGAGGACCATGATTTTCTAGTAAAAAATCAATGGAAGAACTTGCCACAATTTTTGGGAAAAAATCATGCAAAAAAACATCCATGCAAAAAAAAACATTTGCAGAACCTGTCATACAATTTGTAGGTAAAGAAGAAATGATGAGTTGCAAATTACTCTTGTTGTGAGTAGTCAAAAAACCCTTGCACTACGGCCAGAAGCCCTTCGCATGACAAAACATTAGATGTCATGTGGAAATACTAAGTCATGATAGAAAAAAAATGGGTCTAGAAAAGTCTGCAAGGCCGTCAAACCTTATAAACCGTTGTGTGGAAAATCCTTCACGTGGCCTGTCACACAAAAAAACCATCGCACGACTTACAACTGATCACATATGTGATTTCAAACAGAGAAGAGCCGCTGCGTAGAAGATAACTCCCCAAATGTAGTTGATGCGAGGAAAGTCAGAAAATGAAACCCTTTTCGCATTCAAGAATCATGACCCCGGGCATTGCAAAAAAAAAAACGCTCCCGTTTCACAATTGAAATGTAGAGAAGAAATGTGCCGAAAATCTCTTGAATGCGGGCAGAAAAACCTTAGAAAGCGTGTGTTTGAGTAGAGAAAAAACCCTCCTCGTGAGAAGAGAGGCACTTCAAAACAAGTGATTTTAGGAAGACCCATGATTTTAGAGAAATCTACAATCTTTTATGAAACAAAAAAGACCATTGATTTTTATTAAAAAAATTGAGCAAAAAATCTTTGCAAAATTTTTCAGGAAAAACCACGATTTTTCATAAAACATCGCTTTAAAAAACTTTTGGAAATAAATTCCAAGTAATGAAACCACGAATCAAAAATTCGTCAAACAGTTACGTCTGCTCTGATACCATGAAATGATAATTTGTTATTGAATATAAACAAAGGAGAGGAATACTCCTTCTATAAGCAATTACAGAGGATCTTTCCAAAACAAAAACAATCGAGTACTAAAGACATAAACGGAAGTTACTAAAATTGACTAATTGACATACATAATAGAAAATTACTAACTAAACTACTCAAGTGACTTAAATGACCATTGTAAGCGAAATATTGCAATATTACTTTAATATATGTTATTATGTATCATCTTCTATCATATATGATACATTCTATATAGGTCAAAATCTCAAATTTGCCTCTGACATAGAAGACATATTATTAGACGGGTTTATATTTAAGTAACCCAATGAAGGGTTATTTGTTGTGCAATAAGCTCCTTGGTGATTTCATGAATTTGAGCGTAAAAAACATGGGTGTTAGAGACTTCCTCTAATGTTCCCTTTTGAGGAGTAGTTGGAGGTGACCAATTAGCCTATTTAATTCCTGTAGGCTAATTTCAAGATATAAGGGAATAAATTAAATTAATAATTTAAAGTTGTCCAATAAAGCAACATTTTATGTATAACTATATTTTAATCAACTAATAAACTGACTAAAGTGAAATATAAAAGAAATTTTAAAAATCACTTTATTATTGAGCTTAATGAAATATTTTAAGTGGGAATTAGAAAGACCTTTGTGAAATTTTTAAGGGGCACCTTTACTTTATCAACAATTTGCTTAGCATGTTGTCATTAAGGAAAACCCCTCCTCCATTATGAGCTATGTAAGTCAAAAATCACTTCTTGTGAGGACTCACGGTAGGAGCAACCCGAGTCAATGAGTCAAGAATCATCATTAATAGTGTTAGCAAAAATAAATAAAGCATCACTTTCACAGTCATCAAAAGATTTTATATGCAAGAATCCGAAGATTTTTTTTTGGTTTTTGCATTTCTTTTTCACATGCCTTCTCTTCCCATAGTTCCAACATTTAACTTTTCTCTTGGGGTGTTATCGTCCTTTTGATTTGAATCTTTCTTTTTATTCCCTTTTGAGCGACCTTTATCTTTGGCCCCCCCTAAGTATGCAAGGCATCCTTTGAGCTACCATTCATGGATTTCCTTCTCATCTCCCCTTAAAGCAAAGTAGCATTGCAACAATCTTTTTTGATCTTTTCACCACCACCATTAATGGTGACAGTTAAATTTTCTCAAGATATAGGTAAAAGAGTGTAAAAACCCTTACTGAAATTCGGTTCACATAATAATCATATTTCCTCCAATACACATTCAATCATATAATTTTCAAACTCCTGAAAAATGTTTTAAAATCTTGTGATAGATTTAAATGCTTATGGTATATAGGGGTTTTATTACAAATGCCATTGCAAAATATATTGAAATAAAATCATATATATATATATATATATATTACAGAGAATTGCTTCTATCTAAAGATTATTATTGAAATATTCCGACATCAACCTATTACAGAAAATGACTGATCAAATTAACTCATTTTCTGACCTGGAAAATGTAATTAGAAAATGCTGAATTGAGAGTGAAATATATCGAAAAAAATACATAAGGATTTCTGTTCTAGCTTTCATTAATCTTAGAATAACAACATACTTAATTTGTTTCAAAATTTCTTCAGCTCCACATAACTGGAAAATTCCAAATTGATGCCCTTTGAATGCCTCTGCTGTTCAGCGCTTTAAAACAGATCTAGAAAGAGTTTTAGTTGTGACTGAAATAACTGAAATCTCACGTCTTGCCATTCATATGTAGATTCCCAGGTCTGATGTAATATTCTCATGTCTAGTAATTGCTCCAGTAACCAAAATTAATGATAACCTATCCAAATTTATGCCCAACATATATATAATGGAACCGTCTTCATATTGCCACTGGTAAATCCACAATTAGGGCATAGGATATTCATATATCAAAGACATTGATAAATATTCATTCCAGTTAGTCCTAGTTTGCCCAGCAGCTACAATACAAATCACCCAGCTAGGAAAGAATGGCCATGGCGTTGAAATCTTCAGATTTAATGCCCAACAAACACTGTAGCAGTGGTACAGATTACTGTAGCAGAAGTACGGACTACTGTAGCATGCTTTCAAAATTCATAAAGTATTCAAAATCTTCACAATTTCATCAAATCTTTACCAACTGATCAAATAAGCACAAATGTGAATTCTGGAATAAATCCACCCAATAGGCTGAATGGGTTTTCGTCCACACAACCGTTTTACCCAAGGGTTTCATCTTAGGGCATGCTGAACCTGCAAACACAAGCTCTCCAAAATTCTCTAAAAGAAATATCAAAACTCTAGATGTCCAAATGACTTGCTTTCATCTCTTTATAAAGGTTCAGCTGGATCTTCTAAAGCTTCTAGAAGAATGTTCTCTCCAAAATTCTCTGACAGAAATGTCAAAGCCCTAGATGTCCCAATGACTCGCTCTCATCTCTTTTTAAAGGTTCAGCTGGATCTTCTAAAGCTTCTAGAAGAAAGTTTATTAAATTAAGCAAGTTATAATACTTAATTTATTTTTTAATCTTGTCATTTTAATTAAATTAATTAAGGTAAAGTTACCCTTAGGATTTTATTTTATTGGGTCAACTTTAAAATAATTAGCGTAATTAATTCATTCCCTTATAATTGCGCACCCTAGCCTTCAAGAGTAAAATAAGCTAGAAATCTCTACTGGATGTTCACTTTGAAAAATAGGACAGTATTGTCCTCCCTTCCCGGAGATTGCTTGCTGCCAAGCAATTTGGACTTGTATGCCAAAACCAATTACCAGGATTCTTTATCAATTTAGGAGGTCTGCAAAATCTTCTATTTGAAATACTATGGTGCAACATACTTGCAAATAATACCTTCTTATTTCTTGTGGATAAAGTATGATAATCCTCAGCATGGCATTAGCAAACTCACCATGACATGCTTTTGCCTTACCAAGTTTCTCCTGCGCCACTCTGATGGTACTGAAATCGATAATTCTATTTTGTTGCATTACCCTATGAAGTATTCTAACATTCCCTGGATCCCAAGCCTTACAATCATCATATATCCTCAAGGTGAAAGGATAAGAATAACTCATCAAGTCATCAACATAAAATATCCAACCTCCAAGCTAATGTCTCCAAGTTAATGTTTGGAACAAAAATTTGAGGTGTTCCTCCTAGGGAACACAAATCAGCTTGTATGCAAACTGAATGTAACTCCAGGCAGTCATGAATTGCTTGGTTTTCAAAATCATATGAAGCAATGTTAGCTGAAATACTTGTGGCCTTCAGCTGCAACCTTTTGCCAATAGTCTCCAAAGGTTCCAAGTCCCCAAAAAGTATAATGTGGTGTTCCCATTTTGCAAATATCTCATTTGGTAGCCAGCTTAGGAGGGTGGTATTGAATGCATCCAAGGCATAACAAACTTTATAATAATGAAGTATCTTCCTTTGAAGTCTTCTTGCAGTTCCACTAACACTCTCAATGGAAATACCATGCCTTGGCAGATCATGATGATCTCCTCTACTCGATGGTGACCCAGAAAATTTGGTCTAGTTTATGCCAAGTATAATCACCAAAAGATGACTAATTTTTGGATGTGGTGGTGACCGCTGCGAAAGTTCGTTTCCGTGCACCCCTTCTATCGTTGTGTTTTTCTCATATCTAACACCTTGTGCATCTTATCATTGCTGCCCCTCAAACCCATTAGGGTCTCTACTCCCAAACCCCCACTAGTTATTGAGTATGAGTTATGAAATTTCAAATATTAAGTGTTTAAAGATCATATAACATATGTAATGTTTGGATTATGACAAATTGATAGTCAAATTAGGCTTTTGTGTTCTCTAAATGCATTAATTTCTTTTTATTTTTTGTAAAACTACGGTTTGTTTTTTTGCTGTCTGTGCCGAGTCCCAAGTCCAAGTCCAATTTTGGGCTGCCAAGTCTAAGTCCTAAATAAAACTATGCTTAGAATAGCAGCATAATTAATTTGTTTCATAATTTCTTCAGCTCCATATAACTGGAAAATACCAAATTGATGTCCTTTGAATGCCTTTGCTGTTCAGTGCTTTAAGACAGACCTGGAAAGAGTTTTAGTTGTGACTGAAATGACTGAAATCTCTCGTCTTGTCATTCCTATGTAGATGCCCAGGTCTGATGTTATATTCTCATGCCTAGTAGTTGCTCCAATGACAAAAATTAATATACCTATCCAAATTCATGCCCAACATATATATAATGAAACAGTCTTCATATTACCACTGGTAAACCCGCAATTAGGGAATAGGATATATCATAAACATTGATAAATATTCATTCCATTCAGTCCTAATTTTCCCTGCAGCTGCAATGCAAATCACCCAGCTAGGAAAGAATGGCAATGGTGTCCAAAACTTCAGCTTTAATGCCCAACAAACATTGTGGCAACAGTGCAGGCTACTGTAGTGGCGGTATGAATTACTGTAGCAGCAGTGCAAACTTCTGCAGCATGCTTTCAAAATTCATAAAATCTTCAATATCTCACAAAGTTCATCAAATCTTTACCAACTGATCAAATAAGCACAAATGTGAATTCTGGAATGAATCCACCCAATAGGCTAAATGGGTTTTCGCCCACACAACTGTCTTATCCAAGGGTTTTTATCCTAGGTCATGCTGAACCTGCAAACACAAGCTTTCTGAAATTCTCTGAAAGAAATATCAAAACTCCAGATTTCCAAATGACTCGCTCTCATCTCCTTTTTTAAGGTTCAGCTGGATCTTCTAGGAAGATCTGATTTAGCCTCTTTAAAGCTTCTAGAGGAAAATTTATCTAATAAAGTGACTTATAATATTTGATTTATTTTTTCACTTAAGTCATTTTAAAAATATTAAATAAAGTTACTTAATAATATTTAATTTATTTTCACTCAATTCACTTTAATTAAAATAATTAAAATAAAGTTATCCTTAGGATTCAATTTTATTGGGACAACTTTAAAATAATTTACTTAATTAATTTATTTTCTTATAATTGGGCACCCTAGCCTACAGAAATAAAATAAGCTAGTATTCTCTGCGGGATGTTCATTATTAAAGTAATATTGTTATATTTAGCTTATAATGGTCATTTAAGTTGTGTCATATCATTCACCTGGAAAAAATGGGACTTAACAAAGAGCAAAGCAACAAGATACATTTATTTTCTTCTTCTAGCTAACATCTATAGAAACAAGTTTACTCAAATTAATTTATCAGTATCAAATACATGCAACTGAACCATATTTCATATTTGAAGAAAACTCATTTTTTGAGATACTTTATTGGTTAGACTTTTTGTTTGATAAATATCATCTAACCTCTTCCATAGGTTGTATGTAGAGGTCTCCTCAAAGACATTCAAGAGGATGGGATCCACAAGGCACAACTGAATTGTTCCCCATGCCTTCTTGTTCAATTTTAACCAGTCTTCATTAGTCATTGTAGATGGATGCAGTTTTTTTTTCAACTGTTCTCCGTATATCTCTTTTTGCAAGAAGATCATCCATCTTAAGGTTCCACATATTGCGTTCAATGCTGTTGAATTTTGAAATATTGAACAAGAGGTAGAGGCCATGGTTTTCAATCCTTCACAAATCTGCAAAACCATACAAAGCAAAAGCTTCTATTGCAGCCAAAAAACTTTCAACATTTTCTAGAAATGCGTCCCCTTTTGTACAAGACCATTAGCTCTGACAAAAGTGAAATTACTCAGACAAAACCTTCACAAGGTGTGTGTAAATCTGAAATTAATCTCTTAATAATTGGATTACCATAAAAGATTATTTGTGTGAGCATAAATCAACAATAAAAATAAAATCAACAAACCATTGTAACATAAGATTTATGTGGAGAAATCTTAAAAAAATTTGACTAGAGAAAAAAGAGAGTATACATTAATTTTCAAGAACATAAATTAAATATCAATACATTTCCTCTCTACACTCTAAAAGCATTCGAGCAGCTCTTGTGTACCTATAAACATGATATCAAACTACTATCTCATGCCTTAAATACATAGGCAAAGAGATAGACCAAAATCATAAATGGTTTCACTAAAACGATGGATAGCAAAACAGAGATAGACCAAAATCATAAATGGTTTCACTAAAACAATGGATAGCAAAACTATGGTATCATGCAAAAAACCCAATGCCCACCTTGGAGAGCATCTTTTATAAAAACCCCTACCAGAGTATTTTACCAAACTTGGAATTTTGAAAATTTAATATATATAGGCATTTCATCAAACACTTTGCATGCGATATATTATAAAGTATTTTCTGAGTTCAATTATTTAGAATGGCTGCATCTACACTTCCAGGCCATCAACTCATCATGAACTTATACCAACATACACATAATAGCTAAGGCATTTTGTTAAATAGATGCCATTCTTTCAACATGAAAAAAATGTAAACATTTATAGCTTGCTGATCTGAATATCAGCATACAAAAATATAAAATTTTATACTCTAACCTTCACAAAGATGTCTAATACACAAGAGATGAATTCTATACCAATGTAGAAGGGTGGTCAGCTTTTGGAATGGCAGATTTGGCTCTACAGTCACTCCCAGACTGCTGCTGAGCACTTTTGTATGCTGTTTTCTGAGTTCAGTAATACCTGAGAAGGCTTTCAAACTCCCACTAATCCTCCAATTCGCCTATGCTTTTTTCTGTTATTAATTAATACTTGTACCAAGGTTGGACTATTTGTGTAAACCCCTGAACTACCTATCCAAATGTGGCAAGAGGATATAGATGGCGAATTCTCTTTAGGACTCCATGTCACCTTAGCTAATACACCTCCCCCATTCCTCGTGGCTCCCCCCAAAAGCTGGTGACTTAGATTCGACTACTGTCCCGATCCCTGCAAACAACACGTCACCCCTAAAGGGCCCTACTAATCTCCTATGAAGACTGCGATTTCAGTTTTCAATTCTTATGACTCCTATCATCAGCTGTAAAACAGCTTGTGATTCACCTTTTTAATCATCTCTGATTAAATGAAGGTTCCATGTGACCAATAATTGCTAATTTACCTTGCATACTTTCTCCTTGAAGCCCTCAAACTCCTCACATAGTGCCATATAAACCCACAACTAGCAAATAAAAAGGGCAATTGAATAATCATCATATACTTAATAACGCCAAGCAGTAAATACTTAGAAATTTAATGGAAGAGGTAATCGGAATGATAGAAACCACAATATTCCCAACACACGAAATGACTCACCCATTCAAATTTATTCTTTGCCTACAAAATTTTGAATAAATTTGTGAATTGCAAACTTCATATATGTGGAAGGAATTGTGTCAATTCAGCACAAAGGCGATTTCTGTATAAATTTGCTAGAGTGGAATTCAAGGGTTTTCGTCCCCAAACTCCAAATCTTCAACTCACAGTCAATCCCTAGATGGAAGTGCTCTACCTTTCAGATTGTTGTCCGTTAGGAAACCATTGGGGTTTTTGTCCCACTAGTAGAAATCTGGTCACAGGCATAGATCTCATAAAGAGAAATTATAAAACTTTTGAATGTCTTTTCTTCTCCTGAGTCTCCTTTTATAGCCATATGTGGAACTTTCTGGAATTATAAATTCACTTTTTAAATATTTTTCATTTTAACTTTTTAAAGGTGACTTTATAATATTTCACTTTTGGCCCCCATAAAGTCAGTAAAACATTCAACTTAAAAACACAATTAATTAAATAAAAGCTGCCCGAAAAAATATTAATTTGGAGAACATAATTAATTACTAAGTTACCGATTCGGGTACGGGTACAGATACGGAATTGGCAAATTTTTTTTGCTTGGCTATGGGTACGATTACACACACACACACACACACACACACATATATATATGTTCAAAAATCAAAACTATAAAATATAAACTATCACTACCATTATTGATTATTACAATGATACAATCCATACAAATATATAATGTAACTTTCCCATACATAAATGATAAATGATAAATCCATAATTGCCAATAAATATTTACATATCGTAAATATAATATCATAGTCATAATTTGCAAAAATGATAATATTCAAGTTTCAAAATGTCATGACACAATGAAAATTCAAATTACAAGCCATCTGTGGGATTTAATCTCCACATTCATCTTCATCTGAAGCATCCAACCCAAGCTTAAGGTCATCATTTGGTTCAAATTCAGCATCAATTGAACCACTATTGATTGGAATGCCACTCCCACTAGCCATGTCTCCCTCAAGTTCCATAGCTGCCTCGTCTATACAAACTTGGGCAAGCTTATGCAATTGTAGCATCTAAATCAGCACACTCAGGGGCTGGATCCCAATTCCTTGTTGCACCCGCATTATATTCAGGTTTCTTATGTGACAACAAACGAAGGTTGGAGTGTATATAGACCAAATCCTCAGCTTTCTTTGCACCCAAACGATTACGTTTGACTGAGTGGATGAAGGAGTATGTACTCCAATTCCCGCTCAGCTGAAGAAGAACTTGCAACCTGTTAAAAGTTTAAACATAATTAGAAATTTATAAATTCTAAAATAAAAATATGATAGCATCAAATATAATTGGAAAACTATAAAAATAAAAAATAAAAAGCTACATACTTGGGAGAGAAGTTTATTTACAAGAGGCTGCAAGTAAATGGAGCCTTGACCATGTACATACCACCATTCATTAGCATCCATCTCATATCTAGCATGAAGAGCTACAATATCATGATATTTTGTGGATACAAATTGGCTATATTCCCTCAAGACAACATTTCTTGTCTCCTCATCTTGATATATCTTTTTAAAGGCAGCCCTATAGCGAGAAGCAGCCTCTGCATCTCTATATGGTGGCACCCTCCTTGGTGTTGCAAGCATCTCTATACTGTAAAATTTTGGCGTCAAAGCAAATGCTAAGAGATGTAAGGGGGTGGTCATCTTGTTCCAACAGTCAACAACAATTTTTTGCACAACTTTGAAAAATGTTTCTGTTGGGTCATTTACTTTTCTTTGTATTACTTCTCTTATTTTCTCCACCATGCAATCCATGGCATCATAAATTTCACCCAAACATAGGCGATCAGTATCAGCATACCTAATCATGCTCATGATGGGCTCGATGAAGTTTAAAACATATTCCACATTATCCCACCATTTCTCATCAAGGATCAATCTCTTACTTTTTGAGCTCTTTCTGTGTTGGACTGCTTCCATACACTCCACAATCCGTTGATGACCATAGAACTCAAGGCCTCTCGCACCTTCACAAGTCGTTTTAAGACGAGCGTGTGAGATGCAAATTGTGTTCCAGCAACCTAACATGATATAAAAAATACACATCATGTATCAACTATAAAAAATAAAAAACTAAAAAATTAAAAAATAAAATTTAAATTAGTAATTGATGGGGACGCCCAAGCTAATCCCCAAGCACACATTCACCACTCTGAAAATAATGATAGGAAGTTTAGGAAATAACTAGTATCTACAGGCTTCCTGTCAAAACTGTGACATGAACACAATAGAGAATAATAGAATTCGATAACAGAAATGTATTGAACTAATCACTTAGTACCAGGTTACATAAAGAACATGAGTCAACATTAACAATCAACAAGACAGATGTAAACACCAAAACCTTATCTTTATTATCGCTCAACATACGATGAAGATTGCATACAATAATAGATGTCTACATTCAATTGATTGGCCATACACCTGTTCGGCCGACTTCCTCTCTGCATTCGAACAAACCTCTGCAATGCAATTTGCATTTCTTTCCTGTCTCTACATGTCTCCTCATCTACTCATCACTCTTTGGCTTTGACCTTTTATGAGCCCGAGTATCCTCCTTTATTCTCCTCAATACTTTCTTTCCAATTGTTATTCTGCTTGCTTATTGCTGAGTCATAAAACGGTCGGCATTCACCCACTGACTCCCTCTTTCCATACGGCCTCTTGCCTTCTATCAGGGCCTTCGAACTCAGCTTACTCCACTGTCATTCATTCTCCTCTCATTCGGCCAATTCATGCCTCTTTGTTCTGTACCGATTATCAACACACCTCGTCAACTACGATTCTCTTCTTCTTGTACTACCAATTTTGGCCCTTCTCATTCCATTCGAATCGCCTTCTTTTCGATTGGCCTATCGGCATCTTTTCTTTCTGCGCCCACACTAATCTGCCAAATCCCTTCTTTTGCCTCCGTTTGCCCAATTTAACTCTTGGTTTAGTTTCTCCCAAACTGCTCGACTTCTCCTGACCGTTTCATTACCCTTCGTAAGTAATTCTTATCATCGCTCATTAATCGAACAACTCCATTTTGCCAAAGGTAACTAATTTATTCTGTTCAACTTCCTGCTGATATGGCGATAGGATCTGTGTCTACAAGACTAAAGCTAAAAATAAGACTAAACAACTTGATGCCCCTGCATCAATAATTACCTTCAACAACTCCAACTTGGAGAAGGTCCTAAAAATGGCTTGTGACATATGGTGATTAGTCACAAACATTTGAATCTCCTCGCCCTCTGCGTACACTTGTTTCACCCAATCAATTTGTGTGCCAATCTTTTGCATGATTAAATTGAGTGAATGGACTGCACATGGTGTCCAAAAGATGTGACCATATGTAGCCTCCACTATAGTCCCAGCTGCCCTACAATTTTTAGCATTGTCCGTTATGACTTGGACAACATTTTCTGGCCCCACCATGTCAATGCATTCTATGAGGATATTGGCAATGAAACTTGCATCTTTCACTTGCCCCTCACAATCCACCGCTTTTAGAAACATTGCCCCTTTAGGGAACACTGCTATAACATTGACCAATGGCCTATTTTTACAATCTTTCCATCCATTAGAAATGATGGACACACCTGTTTCCGTCCATGTATCTTTGATGACTCTCAATTGTGACTCTATGGATGCTTTCTCCTTTGCCAATAATGTGGTTCGCACTGTTGGAAATATTGTCAGTGATGTCAAAGTCAAGAAACAAAGTTGTCATTGATGGCAAGGTTAATAGGAGCTTGCTATCATGTCAAAAATAAGATGTCAGAGTATATTGTTGAAGTGTTGATGTTATCAGAGAGACTAATGATATATACCTTGTTAAGGCTAAAGATATGCATATCACATTAAGACCAAAGGCCACTAAACCACGGAACAAGTCCCAAAGACTACTTACATGAGACAGTGATCCATACATATGACAGCAATTATTATGAACATGAATAGCAACTCATTGATAGAGCAATGATATCATACAGCAAAGAAAGATGGTGGATTACTGAATAGAATCAATTCTATGTTTATGGCAAGAAACATGGTGGCCAAATAAATTAATATGTTTATATACTAAGGTGGAGGTTCTTACTTAATATGCAGCTGACTTATTTACAAGAGTGATATTTAACAAATGGTAAGATTTAAAAAGGTGAGACTCCACGTAGAAGGCTCTTAACCCAAGCAGTGGATTTATACAAGACATAATTAATATGAAAGTCAGCGATTAGCATTTGAGGAAAAATATATGCCTATATACATTGTATGTCGAATGGAGGAAGACAAAACATTTGCTTGCTGACTACATTAGAAGTGAAGAACATAATCTAAACGTTGACCTTTAATAAGGTATTTACAATACAAATAAATATTGGTAAGGGGCAGACTCCAACTTGATAAATTGCAGCGATCAAGTGTTCAAGAAGGACAACTTCAAAGAGAAATAAAAACAAGAGTTACTGGCTGATGACTATGACAGATCAGACAAGATTGACAGGCCAAGAAGAGCAGCAACTTAATAAGTATGAGACATGGCAGTTAGAACAGTGTACATGGATAAGATAGCAGCGATCATGGATTTCAATTGTTTACAAAGAGCAATGTTTGAGATATACAAAGTAAGCGATATGTAAGGCAGAAATATATACAAAGATGCAAGCAAATCTGTAAATGAGCGAATGGAGAAATAAAGAAAAGAGATACATGTATGTGCAAACAGCAAAATTTACGAAGAATGGAGAGTATATTCATAAACTATATATTAGATCTTTTATCATTTGTTATGCTGGTCGATCCACATTAAATCACCCAAAATCAGTGGTTAATGAGCATCAATTGATATAATAAAATTGTATTATGCGGCAATGATAAGCGCTAAGACATCGATCATGCAAGAACAGCGATCCAATTAAGAAATGTTTAATTATGACTGGTAACCAATTGGTTGGGTTTGATGACTTTATGAGCAGCGCTCAAGATAATGACTTGCAGCAAGTCATAAACCTGGACAGTGATAATATTAATAAGGCAGCGCTGAAGATGAGATCATTATATAAGAGCGACTAAAGAAATAGTAATTATGGTGCAACAAGAGCAGTGACTAGATTGATCAGTGACCTCCTTGATTAATTAGACAAAAGTGGTGATTTGTTTAAATGTACAGTATCAATCTAAAATAAATAAAGTGACCACAATTAACATGTGATAGTAATTTTTCTTAATAGACAACAGTTAGTGTTAAGAAAGCTAATGCAGCAATCAAGAAGAATACAGCGTTTGGTTACAATATTTTATGAAACAAAATATACATGAAAAGGTGCATGTTATCAAGAGTTACAAATGGGATCTTGGTTAATGAAGAGATACGATGTATTATGGAAAGAGATGCGATAACTTAGAAAGGAATTCTACTCTTTAAATGGTGCAATTTACTTATGTTTCAACACATCAATTAAGATGAAGAGGTGCGATTCATGTGATTTATGTTTTAATTTAATAAATGAAAATACATGAAACTTTTCATATTAAAGAGACACAACCTTTCTATGAAATGGTATGTCTTATAAGACAATCGTACTCCTTAGAAGATAGAAAAGAAGTTGGTAAATGAATATGAAGAGTGTGGATGAGTGACAATGATGATATGAAAAAGAACATAAAGAAGATTATTCAAGAAATCAAAGTGGGGAGATGAAGACTTGTTGCAGATTATAAATTAGATT
Organism: Cryptomeria japonica; assembly: GCF_030272615.1. NCBI lineage: Eukaryota > Viridiplantae > Streptophyta > Pinopsida > Cupressales > Cupressaceae > Cryptomeria > Cryptomeria japonica. Next base: position 410,707,768 of record NC_081415.1, read on the forward strand.
TGTGTGCAGATTGAAAAATGTGTGACAGTATTTTTGGAGGAGTATTCTTCGTGTTTTTGTAAACAGCCATATTGTTGTTTAATGAGTATTTTTGATGAGTATGCAACAGATTTGTGACTGAATATAGAATAAATTTAGAAGAGAAAAGAATGAAATGTATTTCAGATTTAAAGAAGAATATGTGCAGACTTGTGAAGACTTTATGAGCAAGTTTATGAACAGATTTTGAGGGGAGATGTTACTATATTTATGACGAGTCTTGAGAAAGAATATTGTGCATTCTTGTAATCAGATTTGAGAAAATTATTATCCATTAAAGGAGAACCTGTTGTAGATTTAAGAAGGCAAAGTGATCACGTTTGACAGATTTGTGAATACTTCATAGCAGATTTATGACAGTGATCTAGCAGATCAGAAGAGTTATTTATAACAGATTTATGTGTTGAGGTTGGTGCCTCATTTAGGTGGACTTGGTGCTTCATCCTTGTGGGGTGCTTCCAATGGGTTGGTGCTCACAAACATAGGGGTTGGTGCCTACAAACATTATAAAAGAAGAATTGTATGAAAGCATCAATTTGCCATGCTTTTCTCCCGTAAGGGTTTCCACGTATATATCTTGTGTTCTACTTGTGTTCATATTAGTTAGATCACATATGAATGTTGGTATGCAATGAATATATTAATGAGATAAATTATATACTTGTGATTGAATTTGAAAAGGTTTAAACTTGGTAAAATTTGTTGTTATACTGATTAACCCCCCCTCTCAGTATAACCGTGTGCTCTTCACGCACCTTTTCTTACCTTGGACAAACATAATCAGAAGGTGTATTGCAAAGGGTATGCACCATGTCTCAAAAGTAAGGTGATCTAACAATGTTGAAGGGAAGCTGCCATAAATGCAACGCCTTTGATGCGTGTCTCACACCTCCATAGCCTTCACATTCGAAGAAAAATGCAAAAAGCTTCAAAACCTGCTTGTAGAGAAAAAAACTTGAAAGATGCAAATAAAATGAGTTGAATGATCATTTAGATGAATGAAATGGATCATAGGGGCGAAATTAGGGTTTTTTTGAAAAAAAGGAGTTTTTTTTTAATAAAAAATGGGCATTTTTTGACCCGTGGGCCCCATTTTTTGGAACCCACCACGGGCTTTGGTCTGTTTGGGTCTGCCTTGGGTTCACCCTGGGTGCAACCTAGGCGGCTGGGTCCTTTGTGGGTCCTGTGAATCAGGACCCATAGAGGAGCCAGCCGCCTGGGTCGCACTCGGGTGAACCCAAGGTCGGACCAGGCTGGGCTCTGTTGTGATGTTTTCACACATCGCCCCATTGCAAATGGGGACCCATGTTTTTTGCTTTTTAGGGTTTGTTTTCTAGGTCTTTTAGGGTTTTGTAAGCTAGCCTTTGCATTTTGAGTGTCGCCCAGGTGATCACATGGATAAGCAAGTCCGGCTTGAGTGATGTCTTGATTCTGAAATTTGGCTAAGTCTGTCCTGATCCTGAAAATTTGGCTAAGTCTGAAGTCCTGATCCTGAAATTTGGCTAAGTCTGGAATGTCCTGATCCTGAAATTTGACTAAGTCTGGAAACTGAAAAACCTCAAAAAACTAGATTTTGCAATATAACTCCTGGAGGTCTGAAACCACTCTCAAACATCCTGAAAGTATATATGGAATATAACTTAAAGTATAAGTATACTTAAATGTTATATTCCATTAAAATTGTCCTGATAGAGAGTTCGAAAAGTCAAATTTCGCTCCTGTCCTTCACTGAGGATCCAGAGCGAATTTCGCTCCTGTCCCTCTCCCAGGGACCAAGGCGAAGCGCTCCTGTCCCTCACCAAGGGTCCAGAGCGAAAAAGCTTAGTGGAGTCATTCCTGACCTCGTTTGGACAAATTGAGACATCAAAGGCATGATGGAGGACAAAATGAACGTGATAGAGCATCCAGACTTGATTAAGGACGATGAAATGATGGAGTATTTGTCTAGATAGGTAAATTCACTCCTGTCCCTCACCAAGGGACCAGAGCGATTTTATTCATATACACATTTTTAGACCTTGTTTGGACTCAAACTTTTATTCATGGCGTGTAAAGAGATGATATTTTCCTCAGCGAAGGAAATCTGAAGTGAAAAGTAAAAAGATTTGGCCCTGAGAGCAAAAATCGCTCCTGTCCCTCACTGAAGGACAGGAGCTTGAATTCCAATTTCGCATTATCCTTGCAAGATTTAAGTGGTTTCGCGATTTGAGGAGGTCAAGGGGAGTATGTTTCGCCCGTTGAATATAACTTAAGTACGCCACAATGAAGAAAATCGGCCTAAGTAACAAGTTCGCCCCTGTCCCTCTCCAAGGGACCAAGGTGACTAGCTAGGGCGCTCCTGTCCCTCTCCAAGGGACCAGAGCGATTTTCCCTCAAGACAAGATTCGAGCAAGAGAAAAACAAGTTTTACGTTTGAGGTGGGTGGAGGAAGACACAATCGATCCGTTGAAGATAATTTTCGAAGCTAGCAAAGGACGAATTGGCTTGTAATTGCAAAAGTGCTCCCGTCCCTCACTGAAGGACCGGAGCTTGAATTTCAAATTTGCACTGTTCTTGCAGGATCAAGACAATTTTATGATTTGAAGAGACCAAGGAAAACATGATTTATCCATTGAATATAATTTGGAAGGCTAACAAAGGACGGATAAGATTGGATTTGCAAAATAGCTCCTGTCCCTCACCAAGGGACCAGGGCGAAAATGGTTCTAAGGGGCATTCATTCCAAAAATTGAATAAATCAAACTCTAAATTCCCAATGAAAATGCCATTTTGGACGTCCAAGACAAGACTTTGAACATAAAAAAGCAAGAAATACAAGGCCAAAATACATGAGCGCTCCTGTCCCTCTCCCAGGGACCAGAGCGAAGTTATTAACAAGTTGATATTTTTGCCATGCCTAGACGCCAATATCCTCCAAATTGCATTAAATGCTAGATTCGCTAAAAAAAACTTGAAATATTTAATTAAGATGGCATTTAATAATAACGCATGGGCATTTAATAATTAATTTAGGCCTTTAAAAAATCGAAGTTTTTAATTACAAAGGCATTTAATTAATTATTATTAAATTAAATTTAAGAAAGGGAGCGCTTGGGTATTATTTTAATGTTTTTGTAAGGTCGGCCCCCTCTTCTATTAAATTTTATTTATTTTTTGGGCCTATTTTTCAAGTCGGCCTAGAGGCAACTATCAAGATGAGCACCTATATAGTAGGGGTGTGTTGAGCATGTTAACCCATCATTCAATCATTTGTCCAAGTGCGATTTTGAAGGAGCAATAGAGGTGCGAGTTTTGATTCAAGAGGGAGAGCGAACTTTGTTGAAGGCTAGAGGTGGAGCGAATTTTCCTTAAAGCGTTGAAGACCCCAAAGGGTGGTGAAGTTAAAGAGGAAGCACATTTTGAAGACTTCGATCCACATTTTGCCTAAGCAAATTTGCTTAATTTTGCATCTTTTCTTAGATTTAGTTCTCAAGTGGAGGTATGGCGAGATTCTCCTAGTCTCAATTTTGAATTTTGAATTTTCAATTTCAAGTGGCTTAGTTAAATTTAGGAGATGATAATTCAAAGATTTATCATGAGGTTTCCTAATTTAAAACTTAAATCCTCTTTCTAGTCTATATTTCCACATTGCAAAACATGTTACTAATTTTGAAATGTTGTGTAGGCATCAAATGGAGATCCCGGAGTTGGAAAATCAAGCCAGATCAAGGATGGTCTCCCCTAAGACGATCAAGCAAGGACAAGGGCGACCTCCTCCAGTCTAGCATCGACAAGGACGGCCTTCTTTGGACTAACGTCATCAAGGGCGATTTCTCCAATCCAGTATTCCAAGGCGAGGTACATCAATCGTCCTGCACATCAAGGACACAAGAAGTCAAAGCAAAGGGTTCGTTGAAGAAGCAGATAGTACCAGATGAATTAATTAAAGCTAGCTTCTCAACAACATCAAGTTGAATATTTACCAAGTTACAAGTGTCAGACAAGGTGGCATCCTAGTCATCACTTCTCCAGTCAGTGTGGTCCACCTCAGCATTTCCAGATTTAATGTACCTAACTCATGGAAGGTGGCACGAACTCCGATGTACCTACCCCGGCTATCCATTGGTCGATTTTTTCAGAGAGGACATGTGTCCAAGCAATACAATTATTTCATTGGTCAAGCATTAAATGTTATGTAATGGTTGTAACAAACCCTAATTAGGGTTTTCATTGTAAAATCTTGGCCATTGATCTCGAATTGATCTAAGCCATCGAATTGTATTGAGGGCACTATATAAGCCCTGACATTTCATTTTGTAAAGGCAATTAGCAATAAATTAGGAGTTAGAAAATAGTTGGAAGCATTAGATAGATAAGAGATTGATAAGTAATAAGATAGAATAGCAATTAGAGTAGAGTAGAGAGAGAAGGCAAAGATTGTTGCCAAGATGTTGTTGTAAAAGACTTGTAACTTCATTGAAGAAATGGTGAAATTTATGGGTCGATTCGACAATTTGCATGGTCTTTATACTTCTCATGTTTGATTTTATGATTAGACGAGTGGAAGAAATGTGCTTGATTGATGGTGAAATTCGTATATCCATACTACTAGCAGTTTGTTGATTACAGACTTGCCTTGCGTAGTCAACTGGAATCATTCAGCTTAAGCTTAACTTCAATTGTCGCTTCTTCATCGATATGCATCAACCTGATGGTGTCTATGCCTGCAGTGATGATTTGAACATCATAAAGCTTTCCTTCGAAGATCGCACTAACCTTGTGGAGATGTTCCTATGATGTCAAAACAAGGCTTAGTTAGAATTTCATCAAAGATCAATCATTGCTCCTACATTCCTTAGTATTACGATTAGATTCTCTCCTTGCCCTCGTCTTTTTTCCTTTTTTTGCAAATCAAAGCTAGTGAAATCTTGTGTTCCAGCAATATTCAAAGCAGATCAGACGTTCAATCATCGAATGTAAGTCCCCTTGTGATTCCAGCAAATCACATCATACCACAGAGAGCTTATCCACACGTAGAGACCCTACATACAAGAACCTTGGAGTCATCCTGATTGATCCTTTTTCGCGATATCTTCAGCAATCAGAGGCTTTATTCAAGAGAGGATAAGGTACCCTTGGGTATTTTATTCTGTGTTAGGCAGTGTACAAAATACACGTCAACAGGCTCCTAACCAGAATCAAACTCTGCTGCGATTCCAGGCCTGGATAGGAGAATCCGGTAATAGATTAATTAATTAAACTATTCTTTCCACTTCGTAAATCTGGGCCAAAAATGGGGACATTACAGTCCTCCCTTCCCAAAGGTTGTTTGTCTCCAAGCATTCTGAACCTGTATCCCAGTCTGAGGATCCCAAATGAATTTGAAGTACAATGCACCATGTTTTTACTGCATTACTTTGATATAACTTGAAAAATCTGTGTGCTAACTCACTGTTTCCATTTCCAGAAGTTACTCTTGAAGTTATTCTATTATTGTATATGCTATTATAGATCAAGATAGCCCTTAACTCAATTAATTCAATTTTACATAACCCTTCTGAAGTAACCAACTGACTTAAGTATAATTAACTGACTATATATATTGAGCTAGGTCAAGGGCACAATTTAATTTACATATAATCATTATCAATGTAACCAAGAATTAGTTACAAATAATGTGATTGCTTCAAATTATCCAATATTATTACTTATAATCATTGGTCCATCAAGATTTTTTAGCTTTATTATCTTGAATAAAGCTAACTCAACTAATAAAAATCCAATTAGTAGATACAGGTGCTAACATATCATACTAATTGATAACATGGTCTATACCCAATAAGGTAACGATAGACTAATTTTATAAATTTATATGGAAAATTATTGTATATACTTTCGGTAATATCAGTGTTTAACTGCCATATTATAAGATTTATAATATAATATTATATTATACAAAGTGATATTACTGATACTAACATGTTTATTGAACCTTTCTTAATAATTTAGACAAGGTAATACTAATATATAATTAAGGTTATAGTATCTTATTAAGGTTATTATATTATAATATCTTCCTTATATCATATAAACATGATCTTAAGTAAATCAATTTTACATATTACCTTGATATAAGGAAGATAAACAGAATCTCTAACATATCATATCTAATTATATTATATACCTTATACCATATAAAATTATGGACCATGTTATTATGAAGTCCAATGGTTGGATATAATATATTATACTATATATAATATCCCTTTATATATAGTATTATTAGTTAGCTTCTTGTTGTATAATTAATACTTATTAAAATTAAATCGAGTGGATAAACAAATTAATTATAAACCAATAAGGTAACTATTTAAAAGATACAATTAAGATACACTGATATCATGGCAATAGTCATTTAATTGTTTCTATATTAATTTCTAGAAAGTTAATATACTTTATGAATTCATAAGCTCAATTCATGCTAACTGGTAAGCCCCTAACAAATGGTGCCTTTTCAAGCTCCAAATTGAAAATAGTAAGGCTGATCTAGTTCTGATACAGGAGACAAAATGGAGCAAGGCAGAGCATGAAGGCAAGATATATTTATCCTGAGAAATAATATCTTAATTTCTTATATATAATATCTAACTAATTTGTATCTTGATCTATATAGTATATATTATATCTTTATGATCTATATAAGGAAATTAATATGATATATCTATATAAATTTAAAGTGCTTAAAGATTGAATACACTTAACATATTGTATTGCTTTACTGCAGTTACCTGTTTAAATTGTTACACTCTTCTCTATAATATATCTATATATATCTAATTAATTATATCTGTTAATATAATTATAACAGACAATAAAGGTTATATAATTTAGTAATTTAGATATTCTATATAAATTTAGGAAAATGCATATCTAACAATTATGAAACAATTATAATATGAAAATAATTTAATTATGCCTTCCAGCTCATGGATCACTAGTTATAATTTATAACTTAATTATCATATAAAAATAATTTAATTATGCCTTCCAGCTCATGGATCACTAGTCTTATGGGAAAAATTCTGTGTGCTAACTCACTGTTTCCATTTCCAGAAGTTACTCTATTATTGGATATGCTATTATAGATCAAGATAACCCTTAACTAATTCAATTTTACATAGCCCTTCTGAAGTAACCAACTGACTTGAGTATAATTAACTGACTATATATATTGAGCTAGCTCAAGGGCACAATTTAATTTACATATACCCTGTAATCATTTTAATATTATTACTTATAATTATTACCAATGTAACCAAGAATTAGTTACAAATAATGTGATTGCTTCAAATTAAGTTAAGAATTATAACTAGTGATCCATAATAAGGTATACTTATGCCTTCATGCATAAGCTATGATTATTGTAATTATGTTTCAAAATCATCATAGTCCTAATATTGTCTGTTATAATTATATTAACAGATATAATTAATTAGATATATATTTCACCAAGTTAAATTATACATGTAGTCATGATTGGAAGAAGGCTATAAATGATATAACTAAGAATTTATGCATCCATTTATGAAACAATAATATTATGCCTATAGTAATTTAATTATCATATCTAAATTATAATATTAGGCATAATATCATTAATTTAGAATATGTTATATTAATCTTTTTTAATATCATATATAATATAATATTTTTTTAATTGGTAATTTAATATTAACAATTTATATATTTCACCAAGTTAAATTATATATGTTATCATGATTGGAAGAAAGTTATAAATGATTAAACAAATAGAGGCATATATATGTTATATATAAATTAGGCTACATTTGAAGGTCTGAATTAGGGTATAAATTTATAACATGTCATTATGCAAACTGCTCCTTATTACTTCCAAATTATATATATCTATGAAGCCTGCATGGGTATTGAATGATACACTTTTCTCGATGAATAATAATATATACGAATAAATTATGCCTTTCAATTAATAGTAACTTTATGCATATCAGATGATACACTATTCCATCAACCAGACTTAATTAGGCATATATAATTAATCATTTTTAGTGTTATTGTGAATAGTTAACTAATTCAATATTAAAATGTTATCTCAATAATGATATATACAATGATATATATAATTTGCCTTTATGTTAGGTTATTCAGTTATATATAATTTGTTGGTCCATCATTGTGTATCCAACGAATTCAGATGGTCCAATATGAGTCAATTATATCAGTGATTAAGTCTGGTAAGAGGAAAGTCCAGATTTTACAGGTATTTCAGCTTGATTCAAGCTAGCTATTTTGCTAGGTTTCTGGAAATGGAAACAGTGAGTTAGCACACAGAATTTTCCTCCACCAATAACTCTATATATTTTTAATATTTATAATGATATTCAATTATAAATCTAAATTCTTTAGATGTGAAGTATATAACTCTATGGAAAATGCTATTTTTATTAAGATGTAAAATGATAAACAATAAAGTATCCAAACAGGTAAATTATATATTGAACAAAGTAACATATTTAGTAAGGTTATTAAGTAATTAACATATACTGAGATATATGCATACCTTAAGAATTTAATAATTTATACTGAGTAAATTTTTAAGATATTTAAATTAATTATAGATATATATTAAGATATTATGTGTCAACATTATATCAAGGTTTTATATAGTAATAAGATATATATGGTTATTGTTATATATTAAGATATTTACTTTACTGCAGTTCTATTTATTATTGTAAGATATTATAATAATTAAGGTTTTCTTGATGGGTATATAAAATTATAAATATATTAGATCGAGATATGTTAATTTACTTGTCAAGGTAATATTAATTAAGGCATATATTATATCAAGGTAATAACATATTAATTAATTATTATATTTCATGATCTTAAAATTAAACATTATTTTATAACCTTATGATATAATATAATGGTTTAATACTAACTTATATAATCTTATTGTTATTGTAGTTTATTATTAGATAAGGTAATAACTAATATATACTATATATATCATATCTAACCTTTATTGTCTATAATTATATAGAGTTATTGGTGGAGGAAAATTCTGTGTGCTAACTCACTGTTTCCATTTCCAGAAGCCTAGCATAATAGCTAGCTTGAATCAAGCTGAAATACCTGTAAAATCTGGACTTTCCTCTTACCAGAGCGTTCTGTGAAATATTTTATTCATCCCACTCTTATGTGTCTTAAAAAACATGACCAAATTGTTTGCATGTGGGCTGAAAACAAAATGATGAGCATTCCTCACCATTTTGCATGAGTGAAATTCACTTGCATGCTCCACTTTGTGTCTTAGTCTTGGGAAACAATCACCTGAATCCCCTATTCTGCTTTTGCAACATCTTCATTACTTAATTTAAGAGATGTTTCAGCACTCATTGCAAAAAACTAAAAAGAGCATTATCAAATTATTGTTCTCCATCCATCTCAAAGAGTGGGTTATCAAAGGCTTGGAAGTTATTCCCATTCTTTGATTTGAACTAAACCTCCTTTTGTCCCATCTTTGAACATGCAATATTATGACACTGCACTAAATCAAGATCTCCTTGAAGCCTATCAAGCTCATCAATCACCTGCTTGATTTCATTAGTCTCTCTTCATTCTCTTGCTCCCTGCATTTTGTAATTGTGACAAGCTGTTCTTTGCCTCAAGGAGTGCTAATTGAGTGTTTTACAAAGAGTTCTTAGTTGATTTAAGCTTAAAGGTGAGCTCATCAACGTTTGCCTTCATTTCCTTGAATATAGATAGATAGAACCTCATTTGCAAATTTGGTAGCCACATCTCTATCTTCAATCTTGTGTAAGTATGCTGATTTCATTTCATCCATTGTACTCTTTAATATTTGTAAGTCTGCAAAGGCAACAATTTGTTTAAATTGACCTCTTTGTGCCTTTTGTATTAATTTTTCAATGCACCTTTTTGTATCGTTTGACTTAGATAAGGCTTGCATTTCATTTTCAGCTGTCATTAAAAATTGTTTATTCCTTTCTTCCTCATGAATGTTGGAATCATACAAGGATAAAGAGCTGTTGTTAGTAAGCATACAGAAATCAAAATTTCCTTCATACCTCCCAATGGTGTCATCATGGATGCCACCAATCTCATGTTCCTCTCCATCAATTTCAAAATATACTTCACTGGCTTGATATGAGTGCTCATCATTATCTGTTAATCTGAATTTCACAACAAACCAAAAATCATCATTAGTGATTTCAAAATTTATGTCATTTTGCATACCTTTCATTTGAATCATCCTTGGGCTCTCCTTGTAATTTCAAGGATCTCTGGTGTTGTCTTTTCTACTTCCTCAAGCTCTATTATCTCAATTCTTTCTTTGCTCCCATCATCATTCTGTTGCAACATGTGATAGGAGTCACAAATTCTTCATCTTTGTTGTTCCCACATGTGTAACTTGGTGTCTAGGCTTCATGGCTTGTGAAGCAACACTGTTCTGTTTTCACTTGTTTTTTACTCGAGTATACTTCTTCCTTTACAGGTGCTCTTAAAACATTAGCTTAAACATCATTTCAAGTTAAAGCATTCTCCTGTTGTGCAACATGAAATTCCCCTATCTTTCCAACTGATAAGTGAGGTTTCAGCAACTATGGGTTCTCTAACAACTTGATTAGGTTCTTTTGATATTTTTGAAGTTCTTGCAAAAATTGTGCCATGAGTTCTTGATTTGTCTGCATGTTTCATTAGCCACTGAAAACTGCCTTTTTACTCGGCTGGTTACATACTTGTACTACTGAATTCTACACTAGAAGATTAAACACCACAGGCTGGCAAGGTTCTTGGCTTTGATACCATTGTATGAACCCCTACTAGAATATTTTACCGAACTTGGACTTAGCAAATTTAATAAATAGGTGTTTCGTCAAACACTTTGCATGCAATATATTATTAAGTATTTTATGAGTTCAATTGTTTAGAACAGCTGCAACTAAACTTCCAGGTCATTAATCCAGCATGAACTTACACCAACATTCACATAATAGCTAGGGCATTTTGTCAAACAGATGTCATTCTTTCAAGATGAATAAAATGTGTAACATTTTTAGCTGCTTGCTCTGAATATCAGCATACAGATATAAATTTTTATGCTCTAACCTTCTCAAAGATGCCCAATACACGAGATGAATCGTATACCCATGTAGAAGAGTGGTCAGCTTTGGGAATGGCAGAATTGGCCCTATGGTCACTCCCAAACTGCTGCTCAACACTTTTGTATGCCCACTTACGAGTTTAATTAACACTGGGTAAGGCTTCCAAAACTCGTACAAATCCTCCAATTTGCCCATGCTAGTTTCCTTTATTAATTAATATCTGTTCCAAAGCTGGACTATTTATGCAGACCCATGAACTCTATGTCCAAACATGTCAAGAGGATATGGGTGGCAAATTCTCTTCTAGGACGTTATGTCACCTTAGCTCATGTGCCTCCCCTCTTCCTCACGGCGCTCCCAAAAGCTGGCAACTTGGATTTTGTAACGACCCCTGATTTTTTGAAAATTTTTTGCTAATGGAAACCACAACCATAACTGAGAAAATGAACATGCAATGAAAGATGATCACTGTCACAAACTTTTAATGTGTTTTGCAATAAGATATTGGGTTGCCATAAAGTTCTGATATTTTGTGCAAGATTAATTGGAAGATTAGCACTTACCATTACTGAGATTCATTATATGAAGTGGTTAACACGTGCAATCATTATGAAAATACCTCAACACGTGATGTAAAAGACAATTACAGGTCTGCTGTAGCAGATTGCAGGCTATTGCAATATCATCCACCTTCCAAAATATACCTGATCTTCAATTATACATCACTGCAGCTGCAGCAGTAAGCTTAAGGAACATCTGCTACAGGTCTGCTATATCAGAAAGATTGTTTGCAGGTCAGCTAAAGTGCTGCTGCAGTCCCAAACAGCAAGTTTAACCATCGTTTGCAGTCACCAAACATGCATGAATCACCTTCCCAAGACACGGGTAAGCACCAAACTAATCCAGTGAACCTTTAATAGCTTCCAATCCACAGACAAATTAAGCTCAGGAAGTCTGAAAGGATTTCACAGTCATGACAGTAATAATGGCGGTGGAACCAGCAGGGGCGATTTCCCTGAAAAATTCATAACGCCACAAAAAAGCTCCTTTCTACCTGAAAATTGTTGCAAATTAAGCACATAAGCTGGGCATCCCTTTTTGATTGGAAAAAGCCTTCAAAACTAGGGCGACCAAGATTTGAAGACCTCACACCAAGCTGTTGGAAACCTTTTAATGATACGATCCCCTCACACAACACAAGCCATGCTGCAACCCCTTCAAATCCATATACGATCTTGTTGCCCAGATTCAAGGAGAATAAATCTAACAAGCTTTGCTGATTTTAACCTATTGTCACAGTTCCACAAGCTTGGAATGATGGTACGGTCTCTCTAGAGTTTCACAGGCAACCACAGATGTACGACCAGCATGGGATGACTAGAGGAATCTTCAAACACCATAAAAATTTCTGCCAAAAGCTCAACACATTAATCAAACCAAAACTTCAACATATATCAGCAAACTTCAAGGTCTTTGTAGAAAACGACAAACTCCATTGAAGCTCCAATGCGATTTTAAAAGTGAAACCACCATAAACCAACTAGGGAGGATCTTACACATAAACTAGCAAACTCAAGAGGGTTTCATCTTCAAGGGTTTTGAGAAGAACACAAGTTCTCTCCAAAATGCAGAAGCAAAATCAAATTCATCAACAACCCTCAACCTTATTTTATAACTTTTTGAAGCTACAAAATATTACCCGATGTGGGTATGAGTCGGGGACGTCCCCTCACTGTACCCCAACCACCGTCGAAACGCCCAAAACTTTGCTGGGATGCTGTGACGTCCAGGGATACCTAGGCGTCTCTCAAATGTCTCGGGGACGAAGTATTTTTTTTTTAATCTCTTTTTTTTGATTTTTTGTGCCTAGGGTTGATCTCTAATGGCAAGTGGGCCCCCTCCAAACCCTCTAAGCTTTACAAAACACTCACACTCTCATATCCTCATTTTTTCCTCACATTTGTTTTTTTTAAGTTTTCCAGCAGCTAGGTGAAGAGGAAAGAAACGAGTGAGTGAAGGATTGAAGGAGTGAGATTGAGGTGTTGCAAGTGCAAGAGGGGAGGAGCAAGAAGAAGAAGAGGAGGGGGATTCTACATTAACTTGGAGGGATTTTTTAAGCAAAAGGTAGGTTTCTAGGGCTATTTTTTCAATTTCATTTTTCAAAATCTATAATGAACAATGAACATTGAAATGAATCTATGACTATGCATTTTCAGCCATCTTTATGGAATTATGATTAAAAATTTAAATTTAATTTTCAAATTTGTTAAACTAGGCACTTACAGAATTTATATTGTGTTTTGCAGTGTCACAATGAGCTCTCATGACATGAGTGAGGATGAGGTAGAGGTTCATTCTCAGTGAAACTGAATTTGAATATGAACTCGAGGCTAAGGGGGGTGACCATGGGGCTGATCTTGAAGCCCAAACTAGTTCCATGGCAAGTGCAACTAGTATAGAGTGCCCCTCCGCATTACTAGCATAGTATGCTAGGAGTCCTTTTGATCGCAAGTCTCCTCTTAGACATTTTGCAACAAAATTACCAAGCAGGTCGGGGACAACTAGTGGCACAAGGAAGTGGAAATGCAACTTTTGTGTTCTAGAATCTAGAGTTAATGCATACCTTATTTTTATTCTAGGAAAAGGTGTAGATATATGTTCTTTTTTTGGCACAAGCGGCAAACCTCAAGCATAGAGCTGAGATAAACAAGCTTTGGGGTGTTTTGATGATATTGCAACTACACCTATGCCTACTACTTTTGTCTCATAGGACACATGTTTAGTAGAGCCAGCTAGAGAGTTCTAGTCATACTTTGCGGACGAGAGTAGGAGTGATGCCAAATTCTTCTAGTGCCATTGCCCATGCAAGAGAGGGTAAGGGGAAACACAAGTTGCAAAGTAACCCCATAGCTGATTTGTTCAATGTGTAGCTGAAGGATGAGATTGATGATGCTATTGACAAGTTCTTTGCCAATGGCATCCCATTTCATGTAGCTCGGTCTCCTTATCATAAGGAGATGATGTTGATTGTAGCAAGGGGAGGACCATCTTATTTGCCACCAGGTGACACCAAATTGAGGACCACGATCTTGGATAAGAACTATTCCAAGGTCAATGTGTTGACGGAGAGGATGAAGGAATGTTGGGTGAAGACTTGATGGAGTATAGTCATGCATAGGTGGGCGAACATTAACCATATTCCTGTCATCAATATCATGGTTACATGTACAGAGGGCCCATACCTTCTTAAGGCAGTTGATTGTACAGGGCATTGCAAAGATGTTGATTTTCAATTTCAGGTCCTCAAAGAGGCTATTGAGGAGGTTGGGCCACAAAATGTGGTGCAAGTAGTGAGAGATGCAACACATGCGTGCAAAGTTGTGGGGAAACTTGTTGAAGCAGCTTACAGGTATATTTGGTAGACTTCTGTTATGTGCATGCCATGACAAGGACATGTGGAAGATTGAGTGGATTAGAGTTGTGGTTAGTGATGCTAGAGATGTGTAGATGTTTATTTGCAACCATCACACTTCACATGCACTCTTTAGGAGCTTTTGTAAGGAGTTCATGAAACCTTTTGAGACCAGATATGCATCCTATTTCATTCTCTTGGATAGAATGCTTGAGTTGCAAGAGTCACTGCAACTCATGGTTATGAGAGTAGATTGGAATTGGTGGTTTGATTTTAGGACAAAATGGGGGAGGAGGGTGAAGGATATAGTAAAGAGTGATGTGTTTTGGAGTGATACAAAATATAGTCTCCATCATTGCTCCAGTTTTCCAAGTCATCATATATGGGGATGTGGATGCACCTAAGCTTGGAGAGATGTATGAGTGCATTGATTCTATGCTTGACTAGATGAGGGTTGCCGTGCAAGAGGACCCCACATTAGCTTTCTACAATAAGCACATTCAGCCAATTATTCATCGGAGATGGGAGAGGCTCAACACTCCCTTGCACATGGCTACCTATGCATTGAATCCTAAGTGGTACAAGACTAGGTCTTGTAGAGTTCCATCGATACATGATGTTGAGGTGCAAGCAGGGTTCTTTAAGGCCATTGAGAAGATGTATGATCCTCCAGATGCAAACATGATTCACACCGAATGGACCAAATTTGCTACTCTTAGGGGTTCTTTTGAGGCGGCCAAGATAGATATGGCAACTATGGCACAAGAGAACTCAATTTTGTTGTGGAATTGCCATGGATGAGGATCTTTGACTACCACTCTAGCCATTTCATTGCCATCTCAAGTTTCTAGTTCTTTAGTTGTTGAGAGGAATTGGCCTACTTATAGCTTCATCCAGTCTCTTTAAAGGAACAAACTTACCTCTACGAGAGCAAAGAAGCTTGTGGTTGTACATAGTGCTTTGCGTGTCATTGACCGCAAGACACTTGTGTACAAAGAGAGTCTAGCAACACAATAGGATGTAGAGCTAGATGAGCCAACAAAGATTGATGAGGATGCCACGACTTTAGATGCTAGGCTGGTTGGTGTTAGTTTGGCGGAGCTTGACCATGAGGAGTTCAGTCTAGTGATGAGGAGTTTGGGGATGATTAGAGGCCTCCCTTCACTACATTTTGTTGTACTTATTTTGATATCAGTATACTTGTAATCATCTTTATGATATTTTTGATATAATAGAAATCTCCAATTTGACATTTTTATTTGTTAAATCTTATTTAGTATTCAAGTATTTAAGATTTTAAAGTTGAGTATTTGCATTTTTGCTATTTTACTAATTTGCCAAAATTCCATTTGAAATGTAATTCTTTTGCATCTTTTTATAAATAGTTTTAAAGTACTATATGCATATCACTGTCGCCCCCCCTCCTCCCCGCCCTTGGTCCCTTATCCTTGAAACTCGTCCCCACGTCACCCCATCAGGAAACTCTGTGGGACATTGTTTTTTTCTTATTCGCTCCAAAACTCCTTTAATAAAATAAATAATTAACTTTATGGCACACTTTTCACCTTTTTGAGGAATAATAATGTTCTCATGAACGGAGTCTTTTTTCCAAGGCGTCCATTAAAAATAACTTTTCAAGACCTTTAAAATGAGCTTCCTCGTTCTTGAAACTTGTCCCCATGTCACCCCATCACGAAACTCTGTGGAACATTGTTTTTTTCTTATTCGCTCCAAAACTCCTTTAATAAAATAAATAATTAACTTTATGGTGGACTTTTCACCTTTTTGAGGAATAATAATATTCTCATGAATAGTCTTTTTTCCAAGGCGTCCATTAAAATTCACCTTTTTGAGGAATAATAATATTCTCATGAACAGTCTTTAATCCAAGGCATCCATTAAAAATAACTTTTCAAGACCTTTAAAATGAGCTATTACACTTAGTTGTTTCATGTAATATTTCCAACATCAGACAACTAAGAAGAAACAACCAACGATTCACCTTTTTTATCATCTCTGACTAGGTGAAGGTTCCACTTGACCAATAATTGCTAATTTACCTTGCATACTTTCTCCTTGAAGCCATCGAACTCCTTACATAGTGCCATATAAACCCATGACCAACAAATAAAAGGGCAATTGAGATCTCACAAATAGTCATCATGTACTTAATAAATGTCCAACAATAAATACTTAAGAGATTTAGTGGAAGAGTGTAATGTCCCCAAATTATAAATACCCAAATTTTTCCCTAATAGAAGTGAGATAGGGTTAGAGATACCTATCACTTTGATTAAAACCCTGCAAGTAAGTTAGGAAATACACATAATCATAATTCATTGAATAGACCTATTAATTGGGAAACGCCAATCATACATATATAAAGCATAGTCTTAATTACAAGATTAAATTATGCTTGAGAGCTAAGTTACCAGTTCTTCCCCTTTTGGCTTGGGTTCCGGTTCTGGTTCTTGCCCGGTCCTGGTTCTCCTCGGGTTCTCCTTGGGTTCCTCTTGGGTCCTTCCCAGGTGGTCGGGTTCCCTGTGGGTCCTGCGTCGGTCCTGGTTCTCCTCAGGTTCTCCTTGGGTTCCTCCTGGGTCCTTCCCAGGTGGTCGGGTTCCCTGTGGGTCCTGTGTCGCAGGACCCACAGGGAAGCAGGACCCACAGGGAATCGACGTAGGACCCACAGGGAACCCGACCACCTGGGAAGGACCCAGGAGGACCTGGGTCGCAGGACCCACAGGGAACCCGACGTAGGACCCACAGGGAACCCGACTACCTGGGAAGGACCCGGGTGGGACCCAGGTTGAACCCAGGAGGACCCGGGTGAACCCAGGAGGACCCGCGTGAACCCAGGCCTGTGGTTTCCCAAAAACAGGGCCCACGGGTTAAAAAAAAAATAAAAAAAGACTTTTTAAAATAGTTTTTTAATAATAAAACTCTAATTCGCCCCTTTATGACTTTTTAAAAAAGACTTGAAACTTGAATATTATCTTTTTTGCAAATTATGAATATGATATTAGACTTTAGTTATTAGTTTACTGATTACATTTGTGATATATAAATATTTATTGGCATTGGCAATTAATAATTATGGATTTATCATTTATCATTTATCATATATATATGGAAAGTCACATTGTATATTTAATTTTTGTACGGATTGTATATATTGACCATATATATAGTATATGGGTATATATATATATATATATAGACGAACCCGTACCCGTACCCAAGATTTTTTTTTATTTTTTTGCCGAATCCATGAATCCGAACCCGAATCCGAACCCGAATCCGAACCCGAACCGGTAACTTAGCTTGAGAGAGTTCAATCATAGAAGGGCATAGAATAGGGTGACTAGATAGGACCATAGGTGGAATACCTTATGTCCCCCTTGGCCTCATGTGGCTTGTTCCATCCATATGAGGTGGAATACCTTGGGAGGTATCCTATAACCGTTCCCCTTAATCTTGTCACATCTATCCTAAGTCTCATGATTATTGCATCCATTCACCATGATAGAGAGCATGAGGGCCATCACAATAGGGTGCCCTGAAAGTCTATCCTTCATAGGCCCAAAGGCAGTACCCTCTATACCCCTTTGGCCTCGTGGGACTCCCTAGTCTTATACTGTAAGGTGGCATGCCTGGAAGGTAACCCCAACACCGTTCCCCTACTTGTAATCCTCTCCCCCTATCATGGCTAGAAATGTTCAGAATATATGCAAACATGCTAGTAGACATTGAGAACATATGCAGGAATATATTTGACAAATAATAAACTAACTGCAAAATATAATTAATCAGAATCCTATTTACTGATTTATATATGAATAAGCAATCATAAAGCAATACATCATAAATCATGAAATATGTAGTAATAATGTATATAGATACAACACTTTATGCTATGCACAAGAATTCATACCAACTATAGTGATAAGTCGGACTGCTGAGAGAAATAATTAGTGACTATAATAAATCAGAAACCTTAGATGATTTTCTTGGAAGCCAGCATGAGCCCTTTATGTCCCTTCATTTGGTGTGTAGGGTGGCGACTCCTCTTTAGGGATGTGACCAATGGTGGAGAGTCTATCTAGTTGCTAATTGCATCCCTTCAATAACAAACCGCCCTCTTTGTTTAGTTTAATTAATCACAATCGATTGGGGATGTTTATTGTTAGGATAAGGGAAGAAGACGATGCATACAAGAACCCATGATCTGCATAGTAAAAGAAGCATAATCTGTGTTATAAAGAACTATGATTTGGTAATGATTGTGATTTGTCGATGAGAAATTGTGAAGTCTTACTGTGGTAAGACAAACTCTCTGATTATGTTTGCTAATTAATGAATACCAATTGGCGTATTAATTCGGGGGCGTGATAGTCCTCCCCTCCCAAATTTGCTTGTCCTCAAGCAACGTTAGGTTTGGATGGTCAAATATCTCAGCTTCCTCCCAAGTTGCGTCTTGGGTGGGTAGGCCTTTCCACTTGACAAGGTACTCAATAGTTTTGTTCCTTAGTCATTTTTCCCATACATCAAAGATAATCTCTGGTTCCAAGATCAATTTGCCCTCATCATCAAGGGGTGGCAACTCTACATAGGGGATAACATGTTGTCTCGACACTTTCTTAAGGCGAGATATTTGAAACACGTTGTGAATCCAGCTATTTGTGGGGAGCTCCAATTCGTAGGCCACTTCTCTTACCCTCAATATTTTATATGGTCCACAAAACCGGGGCTTAAGTTTCTCCGCTCCACTTGCTTTGAGTGATGATTGCTTGTATGGTTGCAACCTTAGAAAGACCAAATCTCCGATCTCGAAAGTTCGTTCAGTCCTCTTCTTATCCGCATACATCTTTTGTTGGTTTTGTGCGTGGTGGAGATTGTCCTTTAGCGCATTAATAATATCCATAGTAGTTGTATGAAATCTTTGGCTTCCAACACATGGCTCTCTGAATGAATCAAGTCTTTGAAGGATGTTGCTGTGTATCCATATAATGCTTGGAATGGGCTCATCCCTATAAACATAAGATGGGTGGTATTATAGCAGTATTCCCCCAAATGAAGCCACTTGATCTGTGCATTTTGCTGGCCTCTGACATAATTCCTTAAATACCCTTCCAACCATTTGTTGACAATCTTGGTTTGCCCATTGGTTTGTGGATGATAGCTAGTGCTTGGAGTTAACTCTGTTCCAACTAGTTTGAATAGCTCTTGCTAGAATATGCTGAGGAAATGACTGTCTTGGTCACTCACAATGTTTCGGGGTAGTCCATGCAATTTGAAAACTTCTTTAAAGAAGACTTTGACTACTTAGGGGCCCTTAAATTTTGTTGATATAGCCATGAAGTGTGCGTATTTGGTTAAGCAATCAACCACCACATAGATACAATCTTTCCCTTGTAGCTTTAGTAGCCCTGTATGAAGTCCATATACATGCTTTCCCATTTTTGATTTGGTACGGGCAAAGGTTGGAGTAGTCTTGTCGGATATGTATGCTCCTCTTTGTTCCTTTGACACATCATACATTCCCTAACATGTTTTAACACATTTCCTTTAAGGCCTTTCCATGAGAATCTCTTCCTAATCTGTTTATATGTCTTGTAATACCCTTGATGTCTAATTGATGGGTTGTCATGATAGTTTTTCAAAATTTCTTTCTTTACCCTTGATCTTGGTGTGATGTATATGGAGAATTAAGTCATACATAACCCAATACCTTTCATCTTGTATCTTCCCTTCTATTATATCACTTGAGAACGAGTCCTTAGCATATTTTGTGAGTATAGATGTTCTCCATTATGTGGATATTGTTGTCATTGAACTGAGGTGGGGTCTTTGTGACAAGGCATCGACCACAATGTTTTTTTTTCTCTTCATGTATTCAATGTCAAAGTCGTATGCTTGCAACTTACCCACTTTTGTTGTCTATCATTTAAGTCATTTTGGTTTAGAAAAAATCTTAAACTGTTGTGGTCAATTTTCACAATGAATCTCTCGCAAATCAAGTGTTGTCTAAACTTTGCAAGGGCATGCATAATTGCTAGGATCTCCTTGTCATAAACCGAGTATGTTTTTTCTATGTCCTTGAGTTTCCTACTCTCAAAGGCTATGGGTGTTTATTTTGCATTAGCAGTGCCCCCATCCCTTCCCTTGAAGCATCACAATATAACTCGAAGGGTGAGGTGAAATCTGGTATTACTAACATAGGCCAGGAACTCATCACTTCCTTGAGTTTTTCAAAAGATGTTTGTGCTTCGTCATTCCAAGAAAATGTTCCCTTTTTAGTTAGACTAGTGAGTGGTGCAATTAGTTTTGAGAATCCTCTTACAAATCTTCGGTAGTAACTACACAACCCAAAGAACCCTTTGAGGTGTGTTAGTCTTGGGTTTTGGCCAACTTTGAATTGCCTCAATCTTTTCTTCATCCACTTTACTCCTTGAGTATTGATTTTGTCCCCTAAGTACAAGTTTTCCTCCATACCAAACTCACATTTGGATAATTTGGCGAATAAGGAGTGTTGCTCAAGTATTTCTAGGACTTCATCTACATGTTTTAGGTGTTCCTCCCAAGTTTTGCTATAGATTAGGATTTCAACAAAGAAAACCAATAAGAACTTTCTTAGTTGCCCTTTGAAGATATGGTTCATGCAAGATTGGAAAGTGGCGTGTGCATTGGTTAGCCCAAATGGTAGGACAAGAAACTCAAAATGGCCATAGTGGCACCTAAAGGTTGTCTTTGGTATGTCCTCCTCCCTTAATCTTATTTGGTGATAACTCGACCTTAGGTCAGTTTTGGAAAAGTAGATTGCCTCATGGAGTTCGTCAACAAGCTCATTGACTTGAGGAATGGGATATCTATTTATTGTTTTTTTATTCAATGCTCTATAATCAATGCACATCCTCTTTGTGCCATCTTTTTTCTTTAATAGTACAATGGATGAGGCAAATGGACTGGAATTTGGCTGGATATGCCCCATATCTAGCAATTCCTTTATGGTCTTTTCAATTTCTTCCTTATATTTGTGAGGGTGGCTGTAGGGGGTGGTGACAATTGGTTTTGACCCTTCGTCTAGTTCAATGGAGTGTTCAAAGCCCCTTTTTTGGGGGAGGCTTGGAAGAATGGCACTAAAAACCTTTTTATGCCTTTTTAGTAAGGGTTGTATGTCAACATGGATTGGTTTTTCTTTGGGAGAAGTTTTATCTAAGATTAAGCATTGAGCCACCCATTCTACTTGCTCATGCCTAAGGTTTCCCTCTATCCTCTATCTTTTTAATTGAAACTACCCTAGGAGACCCATTGGATAGACCTTGCAATAACACCTTTTCCCCATTGTGTTCAAAACATATTTCTAATTTTGAGAAGTTTAGGTTGACATCTTCTAACGAATGTAGCCAAGGGGTGCACAAAATTACATTGGTATCCCCTAGTTTTACAATATAGAACTTGTCCTTGAATTTGTGTTTTCCCATAGTGATATTAAGCTGGGAGATCTTTTTTGTGCATGGTGTAGTGAATCCATCCACTAAAGCCACCTTGAATCCCTTGAAGTCTTCTGTTTCTAACTTCAATCTTGTAGCTAATTTCTCATCTATAAAATTGTGGGTAGCCCCACTGTCAAAAAGGGCTGTTACTTTTTTTTCCCTTGATCATACCTCGGATTTTAAAGGGGTGATGTTTTGATGCCCTTGAAATGGAGGCCAAAGTCCCACCTTCTTCATTGTCTTCATTATGCCTTATTCTTTTACTTGGAGCTTCCTCTTCTTCATTAGGTATAGTTTCAATATGGTGAGCATGGCTCCTTTTTCCACATATATGCCCAAGTTCCCAACCTTCCCCACACTTGCAGCATTGGTTACTCCTCTTTCGGCTGTTTGCATGAGTGTCCCGACTTCCATGTATCTTTGCATCTAAAGCATAACTTCCCTTCTTGGTTTTCCTCTTGCCCACACTTGTGTCCTCGTTCCCTTTTCTTTCTACAATCAAAGCATAGGTCCTTCCTTCTTAGTTCCTCATGGTCATCATAGGAAAGGAATGCTTTCTTGTACCCCTCCTTTCCATGGAAGTGTTTGTCTTTTGAGGATGCCTTCCTAGAGTGGTCCTTTTCTTTGGTTTTGGCATCGAGTTGTGTGGCTTTTAAAATCACTTTTTTGGAGTGTAGTGGGGTTGAAGGCGCTTACTAGGCCATGGAGGGAGTCTGATAGTCCCTCTAAAAATAGATAAGTGAGTCATTCTTCCGAAATATTGGGAACCATGACTTCTAGCCTTTGGAATTCGGTATTGTAGTCCTCAAGAGTTCCTTTTAGCCTTATTCTAGTTAGCTCCTTGAAATGCTTCCGAGGGTGAGCTTGGTTGAATCTTTCAATAAGTCTTTTCCTGAAAGCCTCATAGGTTTTTATATTTTTATGGTCTTGAGTAACTAGGCCATGATGCCACCGTTCATGTGGCATTCCTTCTAGTTGTAGTATGGTGAATGAAATGGCATCCTTTTCTCTCATAGGACAAAGGGTGAGGTATGTTTCCAGATTTTGAATCCATGAATGGGCTGTGATCTTTCTAGATCCATCAAAGTTGGGGATGGTAATTTTCCCCACTTTATGTTGTCTTTTCCTATGGTTCCTCCTTGCATCGGTGTCACAAAACTCAAAAAAAGGGATACTCGTTTTTATTTTAGGGTCTAGTCTTGCATATTCTGCAATGAGTTACCTTGTGTTGGGGGTATTTGTTTCTTCTCTTCTCCTTGATGGTTCCTCGCTAAATAGGAAAGTTGGTTAGTTTGTTCTTGGGGCTGACTCCCTGGTGGTCCTATGATCGCTTTTTGATTGACTAGGGGTGTTTTCCCTCTCATTGCTTGGGTTTGCCCTAAGGTCACTTATGGTTGCTGTTATGTTTTGTAGGGCTTGAGCGGTTTCTTCCATAAAGGTTCTAAACTCTTGTTCCTCTTGTTCCTTTTTTTTGCTGTCCTGGGCTATGGTAGCTTTCTTCCTTCCCCTTTCTATAGCCCTTAAAGCTTATTGACTTAATTGCATCAACTATTTTCCCTTAGGCTTGCAAGAACATGCTCTGATACCACTTGTAATGTCTCCAAATTATAAATACCCAAAATTTGCCCTAATTGAAGTGAGATAGGGGTTAGAGATACCTGTCACTTTGATTGAAACCTTGCAAGTGAGTTAGGAAATACACACAATCATATTTCATTGAATAGATCTATTCATTGGGAAACACCAACCATACATATATAAAGCATAGGCCTAATTACAAGATTAAATTACGCTTGAGAGAGTTCAATCATAGAAGGGCATAGAATAGGATGACTAGATAGGTGCCCTAGAGACCCTCTACCCTAGGCTCAAGGGCGGACCTTATCTCCTCCTTGGCCTCATGTGGCTTGTGCCATCCATATGAGGTGGAATACCTAGTGAGGTATCCTATAACCATTCCCCTTAATCTTGTCACCTCTATCCTAAGTCTCATGATTAATGCAACCATTCACCATGATAGAGAGCACGAGGGCCATCACAATAGGGTGCCCTGAAAGTCTATCCTTCATAGGCCCAAAGGCAGTACCCTCTGTATCCCTTTGGACTCATGGCACTCCCCGGTCTTATACCAGAAGGTGGTGTGCCTAGAAGGTAACCACAACACTGTTCCTACTTGTAATCCCCTCTCCCTCTATCAGGGCTGGAAATGTTCAGAATATACGCAAATATACTGGTAGACATTGAGAACATATGCAGGAATATATTTGACAAATAACAAACCAACCGCAGCATATATATAATTACATTCCTATTTACTGATTTATATATGAATAAGCAATCATAAAGCATTACATCATAAATCATGAAATATGCAGTAATTATGTATATAGATACAGCACTTTATGCTATGCACAGGAATTCATACCAAGTGTAGTGATAAGTTGAACTGCTGAGAGAAATAATTAATGACTATAATAGATCAGACACCTTCGATGATGATCTTGGAAGCCAGCATGACCCATTTATAT
This sequence comes from Cryptomeria japonica, assembly GCF_030272615.1. Lineage (NCBI taxonomy): Eukaryota > Viridiplantae > Streptophyta > Pinopsida > Cupressales > Cupressaceae > Cryptomeria > Cryptomeria japonica. Next base: position 410,732,390 of record NC_081415.1, read on the forward strand.
CCCTTCATTTGGTGTGTGGGGTGGCAACTCCTCTTCAGGGATGTGACTGATGGTGGAGAGTCTATCTAGTTGCTAATTGCATCCCTTCAATAACAAACCACCCACTTTGTTTAGTTTAATTAATCACAATCGGTTGGGGATGATTATTGTTAGGATAAGGGAAGAAGGTGGTGCATACAAGAACCCACGATCTGCATAGTAAAAGAACAACGATCTGCATTATAAAGAACTACGATCTGGTAATGACTGTGATCTGACCTTGAGAAATTGTGAAGTCTTACTGTGGTATGACAATTTCTCCGATTATGTCTACTGATTAATGAATGCCAATTAGGGTATCAATTCAGGGGCATGACAAAGAGGTAATCAGAATGATAGAAACCACATTGTTATTCCCAATACAAGAAATGGCTTGCCCCTTCAAATTTATTTTTGCCTGCGAAATTTCAAATGAATTTGTAAATTGCAAACTCCGTAAATTTGGAAGGAAATATGTCGATTTAGGACAAAGGGAATTTCTGTATAAAATTGCTCTCCAGTGGATTTCGAGGGTTTTCGTCTCCAAACTCCAAATCTTTAGCTCAATGTCAATCCTTGGATGGGACCTCTCTTCCTTTTGGACTTCCGTTTGTTAAGAAACAATTTGGGTTTCCATTGGTAGAAAGCTGGCCACAGGCACAAATCTCATAAAGAGAAATTGTAAAACTTTTTATTGTCCTCCTTCTCCTCAGCCTCCCTTTATAGCAACATTTGTAACGTTTCAGAATCATAGAATCACTTTTTAAATATTATTTCTATTAACTTCAAAAGTGGCTTCATAATATTTTCACTTTTGGCCTTTAGTAAAGTCACTTAATAAAATATTCAACTTAAGAACACAATTAATTAAATACAACTTGTCTGAAAAACCATTAATTTGGACAACTTAATATAATTAATTAAATTATTTCCACTTAAACTTGGACTGAGAATGGGGACATTACATCTTCAGATGGACATCACATGAGCCCAATCTATGAATTCTCAAATAGAAAACATAACTATAAAGGCATCTTTGACTCATAACTCCCTAATGGTATGCATCCTCAAATGTAGCACTCCATTTTGGATTCCATTAACTCACCTTCTGTTACAACAAGATTCTCCACTCCTTCCTCTAGTTCCCATAATTGGAAATATGCCTTTAACGTTTCCAAAGTCAATTGTGAACATCACTGTAGTGCTCCAACTCCCTCATAAATTCATATGACAACTAATGTCAAGATTTTAGGTGAATCTAAATTTGATTTATTTCTCTAATTACACCCTAGGTGTCCAAATAAACCTTCCAAGATTGTTGGAAACACAAAATATACTTAGGGTATGTAAGGTTAATGATACATGAACCTAACATTTGCGGCCTTAACTAAGCTTCTTGAGCTTGGTGTGCAAAAATAGATAACCCTTGGACTTTTTATCGTGATAATTGTATTATATGTGAAAAATTTAATCATCACAAGTAGCCTTACCTCCTTAATCCACAAATATAAAAATAAAATAAGTCATACCTTTCAGATGACCGATCTAGGTCATTTACATCATTTTCTAGGTTTGCCTTTCTTCCACCATCATTAATCAATTGTGGTATCCTAGACAAAATATGTACGAGACTTGATATAAAATTTAATATGGTTGTCTGTAAATTTGTTGCTATACCTATTGAAGTCATGGTTAAACGTGACTTAGTTTATGAATGTGTACACACTGTTGAAGCTGCTCCTTGAATTTTGATACTAACACCATGTGTTGTGTCTGCCACATTTATTTGTTCTCTGTTACTATAGAGTAATCATTTTTGAAATAAATCTTTGAACTCCCCTACAGTTCCATGCTCTTTTCACGCTTAGGTCATGTCTTTAGATTCCCTTTAAAGGACCTTCATCCTCGCCTCTTGTAATCTTAATGCTTGATGCTCCAAATACTTTCCCAAAATGTTGCCATGCATAATTCTTCTTCAATAATATTCATTTGTTGGCATTGAAACTTGCTTACTTGTCAATATCTGCCATTTAGTTCTCTACTATCTTGATGATGAATAATGGAATGCGACTCAATTGGGGATGCTTTTTTAATATGATTAAAAATCTGTCTCCCAAAAAGTGGGTGCGCAAACTCATAAAGTCAATTTATTTAATATTTAGCACTTAGCCCCTTTTAATTTTAACTTTGTGTGCCATATAGTCAATATTTAATTAAACGGTAAAGTTAAATATTTAATTTAACTTTATAATCTATGGTTATTTAAATTAAAAGCATTAGACTATATTAAATTTCAAGATATCAATATTAACTACATCCACAGACAAATCTAAAAATAGTAACACTGACAACTGGCTTAGTCAGTGCCTAGGCTGACTTACTAAAAATATTATTGGAAAACTATTCAAAACCACTCCAAAAAAGGGTGTTATGCATGTCTCAACCGCTTGAACTTAATGGAACACCCGCCACTACCAAATTGTTGGATCAAACCGTCATCATAAGTCCCTGTTGTGACGTTTTCACACATCGCCCCATTGCAAATGGGGACCCTTGCTTTTTTTGTTTTTTTAGGGTTTGTTTTTTTGGTCTTTTAGGGTTTTGTTAGTTAGCCTTTGCATTTTGAGTGCTGTTGGGGAGATCAATAGGATAGCAAGTCCGGCTTGAGTGATGTCCTGATCCTGAAATCTGGCTAAGTCTGAATGTCCTGATCTTGAAAATTTGGCTAAGTCTGAAAGTCCCGATCCTGAAATTTGGCTAAGTCTGGAATGTCCTGATCCTGAAATTTGGCTAAGTCTGGAATGTCCTGATCCTGAAATTTGACTAAGTCTGGAAACTGAAAAACCTCAAAAAACTAGATTTTTCTATATAACTCCTGGAGGTCTGAAACCACTCTCAAACATCCTGAAAGTATGTATGGAATATAACTTAAAGTATCACTCATACTTAAATGTTATATTCCATAAAAATTATCCTGATGGAGAGTTCAAAAAGTCAAATTTCGCTCCTGTCCTTCATTGAGGATCCAGAGCGAAAAGCGCTCCTGTCCCTCTCCAAGGGTCCAAGGCGAATCGCTCATGTCCCTCACCAAGGGTCCAGAGTAAAAAAGCTTAGTGGAGTCATTCCTGACCTTTTTTGGACAAATTGAGACATCAAAGGCATGAAGGAGGACGTAATCAACCCATTGAAGATAGTTTTGAAAGTTAACAAGACATAAATGAGCTCATAAAGGCCAGGGCGCTCCTGTCCCTCTCCAAGGGACCAGAGCGATTTTCCCTCAAGACAAGTTTTTGGCAAAAGGAAGGCAAGTTTCGCGTTTGAGGTGGGTGAAGGAAGACGCAATCGATCCGTTGAAGATAATTTTCGAAGCTAGCAAAACACAAGTGAGCTTATAAATGCAAAATCGCTCCTGTCCTTCACTCAAGGACCAGGGCGAAAATCTTGGGAAAGCACGTTTTTGCCTTGAAGAAGCGGGTTGAACATGCATAGAAGAGATGAACGAAGGTCATTGCTTACCTCCAAACTTGATTTGGTGATCTAAAGGACAAAGACCAAGGACAAAAGATGAAATCGCTCCTGTCCGTCACCAAGGGACCAGGGCGAAAATGCTTTAAAGTGCACTCATTTCAAAGATCGAATAAATTGAACTCGAAATTCTAAGTAAAAATGCCATCTTGGACGTCAAAAATGAGGTCTTGGACGTAAAAAACAAGAAGTGTGAGGTCCAAAAGGTATAGGCGCTCCTGTCCATCTCCAAGGGACCAGAGCGATCTTGTTGATATCTATTATTTTCCCATACTTGGGCGCCAATATCCTTCAAATTGCATTAAATGCCAAATTCGATAAAACCTTGAAATATTTTGAAATTAAATTGACATTTAATGATGGCGCATGGCATTTAATAATTAATTTTGAGCCTTAAAATCGAAATTTTTAATTATAAAGGCATTTGAAATTAATTATTATTAATAAAATAAAAAGAAAGAGCGCTTGGGGTATTATTTTAATATTATTTATAAAGTCGGCCTCTTCTTTTATTTAATTTTTATTTATTTTTGGCTTATTTTCAAAGTCGGCCTATGGGAAAATAAAATGGTGAGCGCTCTATATAAGAGAGGTGTGTTGGGCGATTTTAATCCATCATTCACTCATCATTTCAAATGCGATTTGGAAGGACAAGGAAGGAAGTGCGAAATCCAGAGGAGTGGAGCGAATTTCTACTAAGTGTGGAGAAGCTAGTGGAGGGCGAAATTCATCTTGAAGGCTATTGGAGAGGCGTATTTCTTGCTAGATTGGAGGATAATTTCCAGATTTTTGAAGACATTTGAAGGCGAATTTCCAGATCTTGAAGAAGCTAGTGGAAGATGGAGTTCTTTTCCAAGCTAAAGGGGGCGCATTTTGCTAAAGGGAGTCTTGATCTACATTTTGCCTAGTGAATTCTCCTATTTTTGCATCATTTTTTAGAATTAATTCCCAAGTGGAGGTATGGCGTAATCACCTTGGCACCATTTTTGAAGATTTAAATTTTGCTTTGAAAATCCTAAATTAGGAAATGATAACTCAAGATTTATCATGAGGTTTCCTAAATTAAAATCTTGAATCTTCCTTTTAAAGTTTAATTTTTAGATTTCAAGATATATTACTAATTTTGAAATGTTGTGTAGGTATCAAGATGGCGACTCCCAAACTCGAAGGATCTACAAGTCGGAAGGCTCTCATCAAGGAAAATCAAGCCAGATCAAGGACGATCAAGCAAGGACAAGGGCGACCTCCTCCAGCCTAGCATCGACAAGGACGGCCTTCTTTGGACTAACGTCATCAAGGGCGACTTCTCCAATCCAGTATTCCAAGGCGAGGTACATCAATCATCCTGCACATCAAGGACACAAGAAGTTAGAACAAGGGTTCGTTGAAGAAGCAGATAGTTCCAGATGAATTAATTAAAGCTAGCTTCTCAACAACATCAAGTTGAATATCTACCAAGTTACAAGTGTCAGACGAGGTGGCATCCTAGTCATCACTTCTCCAGTCAGTGTGGTCCACCTCAGCATGTCCAGATTCAATGTACCTAACTCATGGAAGGTGGCACAAACTCCGATGTACCTACCCCAGCTATTCATTGGTTGAATTTTCTAGAGAGGACATGTGTCCAAGCAATACAATTTTATCATTGGTCAAGCATTAAATGTTATGTAATGGTTGTAACAAACCCTAATTAGGGTTTTCATTGTTGAATCTTGGCCATTGATCTCGAATTGATCTAAGCCATCGAATTGTATTGAGGGCACTATATAAGCCCTGGCATTTCATTTGTAAAGGCAATAGTTAGAAAATAGTTAGAGTTAGAATAGTTAGTAAGCAGTTGGAAGTATTAGAATAGCAATTAGAGTAGAGTAGAGAGAGAAGGCAAAGATTGTTGCCAAGATGTTGTTGTAAAAGACTTGTAACTTCATTGAAGAAATGGTGAAATTTATGGGTCGATTCGACAATTTGCATGGTCTTTATACTTCTCGTGTTTGATTTCATGTTATTAGATGAGTGGAAGAAATGTGCTTGATTGATGGTGGAATTCGTACATCCATACTACTAGTAGTTTGTTGATTGCAAACTTGCCTTGTGTAGTCAACTGGAATCATTCAGCTTAAGCTTAACTTCAATTGTCGCTTCTTCATTGATATGCATCAACCTGATGGTGTCTATGCCTGCAGTGATGATTTGAACATCATAAAGCTTTCCTTCGAAGATCGCACTAGCCTTGTGGAGATGGTCCTGCGATGTCAAAACAAGACCTAGTTAGAATTTCATCAAAGATCAATCATTGCTCCTACATTCCTTAGTATTAGGATTAGATCCTCTCCTCGCCCTCATCTTTTTTCCTTTTTTCAAATCAAAGCTAGCAAGAGCCTGTGTTCCAGCAAGATTCAAAGCAAATCAGAAGTTCAGGCATCAAATGTAAGTCCCCTTGTGATTCCAGCAAATCACATCATACCACAAAGAGCTTATCCACACGTAGAGACCCTACATAAAAGAACCTTGAAGTCATCCTGATTGATCCTTTTTCGCGATATCTTCAGCAATCAGAGGCTTTACTCAAGAGAGGATAAGGTACCCTTGGGTATTTTATTCTGTGTATGATTGTGTACAAAATACACGTCAACAGTCCCCTAATCCTAACTCATTAGCCTAGAGGTACCACTTGGATAGGCTAATAGTCCATCATGCTGATGTTCTTAGGAAGGGGACATTACAAATATGTCCCTTATTTATTCCTTTGATCATGCACACCTTTTGCATGTCAAAATAATAGTTAATTGTAAGATGCAACATTATAACTTTTTTTTTAACTAATCTATAACACCATTCACATAACAATTCAATTTTGCAATCATCTATAATATCATATTGATAATAATAACATATTACATCGATTATAACTATCATTTTGTAATAAAAGAATAATGCTATTACTCTTGAGTATGGTTAATTGTTATTCATCAACAGTTATCAACTTGACTTAATCAAAGCGCTTCTCAAGTTATATCATCATAATGACAATATTTGTGTAGGCACTAATGGTTGTAATTTGAAATAAATAACATGTAGTCATCAATTGTAGACATAGTCATGGTTATATTTATAGGATAAAGCTGACTACTGTTGTTCATGAGGCAATAGTGGTTGTAATGGTGAGGGATTAGGCAAGCTACACTCTTCATGATGAATGAGTGCTCTATAAAGGACAAAGTTGTTTGATTGTGGAGTGGTGATGACAATGTGGATAGTTGGGGGAGTTTGCGGGATGGTGATTTTTGTTTGTATGGTTCTAAGTTCTCAGAAAGCATTTTGGGGGAAGATATCAAGATGTAGAGCCTCTATTTCAAATTTAGCTTTTAAATGCATTAACTTCATGGCCAATTTCTGATTGTATGGTTTGGGCATATTCTTCTTCGATGATTTCAAGAGGAGGCGACTTCCATAACTTTCGCAAGGTGATCTCTATCCAATCTTCTTTGATCCTTGGACACATGGGCATGATATGCCAAGTGTACTTAAGAAAAATGTGCCTAGAGTGTTGGTTTGAATACTTTTGACTGGTTGTGATTTATTGGCGAGTTTTGGATTATTTGCATTTGTTGGTGTTGGGTTGCTTGATTGTTGAATGCTGAATGTTGAATGTCCTAAAAGTTGAATGTTTTCTTTTCAATGTTTTGCAACAAATGTTTGTGGTTATTCCAAGTGCAAAATTGCAATACAAGTGAATTATCTAAGACTAATTAATAATGAATCCGTTTATTAAACTATACTAAGCATACTATGAACAATGCTATGATAATTGATGAAGCTTAACTTTGTGTATGTTTTAAATGCTAAAAATGAATTGAATGTAAACACGACTAATTGCTGAGAGAAATGTGTTTCTTGTTTTTTCCTTTTCTTTTTTTGATTTTGATATGTTGCATGTGTGGAAAAGAGACTTTTTTTATGAGACAATGATAAACTCAATGCAAACAAGAACAGAATATACTTCTCTCTTAGTTTTGGATTTAATCTCAATGGACAAACATGAACAATAAGTTTAGTTGATGAAAAATTAATCTGTTTTTTCTTTCCTTGTTTTCTTGCAATTTCAATCAACGCTATTAGAGCTTGAAATGAGAAATGAGAGTTGTGATTTTTCAATGTAATTGTTGATAAAAGTGTTTGTTTTGTTTGCTTGCCGTTGCCTGGTTTTTGTCAGATTAATTGTTTGTTTGAAAGAGAATCAATTGTGTGCTGATTTTGAATGCTTGTTTGAATGGTTTAAACATAATATTCTGCTGTTTTGAAAGTTGTGATTTTTGAATGTAATTGTTGATAAAAGTGTTTGTTTTGTTTGCTTGCCATTGCTTGGTTTTTGTCAGATTAGTTGTTTGTTTGAAAGAGAATCAATTGTGTGCTGATTTTGAATGCTTGTTTGAATGGTTTGAAAATAATATTCTGCTGTTTTGAAAATGGTAATTACAAAGAAATGAAGTAATCGATAATCTAATCTAATAAAAAGTAAAACTAATATAAATCCAACGACTAATCAAAACCTGATGCTTAAAAGCTTTTTTTATTTTTTATTTTTTATTAATTTTTATCGTTATCCTAATTATTATTCTTTACGCTGAAGATATGAATTTGATTGTTGTTAGCAAGATTGTCCTTAGGGAGCTAGATTGGTATACGTCTCTTTGTCTCGCTATGCATTCTCTTATCTGATGGAATCAAAGTGAAAAGGACCAAAGACAAAAGTTTGGGGACAGAGTAATAAGCTGGTGCTAAAGACCGAGGAGCTTAGAAACTGTTATGGAATGTAAACTGACAAATTTGATTGATTTAAAGATTTTGGGAGGCTATATAACTGTGCTGGATAATGCTAGATGTTCTAGAATACTTAACTAGATTTTAGATTTTTGTATGGCTTTGCAAAATAGAGACTATAAGTGCTGGTGTTCAACAATTTTGGAGTGCAAAAACAATTGCTTCTCTTGAGGAAATATACCAAAATATCCTTCCAAAATATCTTGCCAAGCTATAAATAACATGTGATCCATAATTAGCCAAGATAAGCACGAGTTTTCCTATTCTGAGTGCTTCCAAAAGCAAATTGAATTAGAGTTGAGACAAATTTAGTTGAAAAATGGTGCATGCAAAAGAATCATTTTAGCAAAAATAAAAGGCGAGATTGCTGGTTTTGCCAATGAAATAATCACTAGGGCAATTGCAGAACAGCTTGGGTTTTTGTGTAGTCAAGAAAGGGGTGATTGTCAATAATCAATTCTCAAACAGAAAGCACGTTTTTCTATGATGACCTCTATAGCCTTTTCATAAATTATCCACCACTTTCCCCACACTGTAGCTGTATTCTCATTGATAAAGTATGCTGTATTATATCAATGGATAATAACATGCAATTTTTCTGCAATAGCATGCAAATAATCTGCATCCCTGAGTGTTATCTAATATTTGCTGTATACTGTTGATCCAATCATCAAATCAACTTGCCAAAAGAAAATAGAACACTACCAAATGCCTCATATTGTAGCACAAAGGAGGGCCCAAATCTCAACAACCATGACTTGTTTTAATTATCAGAATAGAAAATTTTCAAAATTCTATTCAAGTCAAGATTCCGCCTCAATTTCAGCATCCCACTTTGGTCATCATAACATCCTCTTAAAAGTCAACTTGCAACTCCCTTACAATGCTTCGCCATATAATCTGAAATAATTAAATGGAGTTTGTCATAACCTCTAAATAAATCGTTGCCCCATATCTAGAGATGCTCAAATTAAATATTATTTAATTTGTTATTGTGCCTATTCTTCCAAATCAGGCCATGTCCCCGCTGCATCCTGTTAAAATAAGTTTTGAGCCCAACAAGAAATAAAGGCATAGATCCACGGGTCCACACACAGAAATAATGACAAAGGGACATTAGATTTTCAAAGGCGGTGTAGCATGAATGCTTGATAAATGATCAATAAGCTTACAATAAAACGCAAGGGAGTCCTATGGCTAGATCCAGTGCTTCTTAAGTGAAGATTAGCTAAGAGGATGTTTTGTTTTACATGTCATGCGGGTTGTATACTGGGCCAATTGGTCATCATTGAACTTGCCATGTATGCCTGTCCGGTTTTAGGCACTTACACTACATGGGTTCCTTGTAACTGTTATCTATCAACGGATATTGACTTGACTTAGTCAGAGTGTTTCCCCATTTATATCATTTCATAAGGAAAATATTTTTGTAGGCAATATTGACTCAACTAATGGACGTAATTTATTAACACCTATAATTAATCATTTAATTACTATGGGCAATTTACAATCTTACATCTCCTGTTATTCTCCAAACATCCTGATGATGGATCATGGAGTGTGATCTGAAATGTTGATGCTAAAAAAAAGTTACACAATCAAATCCAGAAGCAACTAACTGATATTAGCATGGATTGTGGAAATCTGATAACATTAATTTAATTACTAGTCAAATTTTGGCTTGACATAAATCATGTCAACTGCATATATGACAGGTCACAGCTTCCATAATTTCATTTGGAAAGGTGAAAAGTTGTTGACTTCTAGTAAATCATAGTTAGGTTTGGGATTTTAAATTGGGTTTGTTACAGTCCAGATGCACTGAACAATCTGCCTTCTGCTCCACTCTCTTTCCCTGACCTTTTTTAGTACTTTTAGAGTTCTAGACAAAAGGTTGCTTCTTTTTAAATTCCCGTGAAAGTGAAAAAGGTGAACTATCTTATGCACTGAACAATCTGCCTTCTGCTCCACTCTCTTTCCCTGACCTTTTTTAGTACTTTTAGAGTTCTAGACAAAAGGTTGCTTCTTTTTAAATTCCTGTGAAAGTGAAAAAGGTAAACTATCTTTTAGTTTTTCTTTTTACTTTGAGTAGTTATTGAACAGTGAAGTTTTGATGAAAAATTGCTGATAGCCCTAAAGGAAACTCTTATAATGGTACAAATTCCTAAAGTCCTTTAAAACCTTTGCAAAGCTGTGTCTAGGGTAGGATTTCTATCTTAGCTTCATTGTGACAATTCTAATTTGACTTGAGTAATCTGAGTCTCGATTCTTCACCTCAGTTTTGACCCACATTGAGTTTGACTTCCCAATAATTGCAAGTTAAACTGAAGCCATGTAAGGGATGTGCACTCTCTGGTCAATTAGATTACTCTATTTTCAAACAACAAAACATTAGACATCTGATCTAAGAACTTGGAACAATTATGTACTATCAGTATTGGATTTGCTCAACCAACTTGGAATAATTGAACATCCAATTACATTAAAACATCCAATTACGTTAGTGTCCCACAATTTAGATGCTATTCTTGTATACATCTTAAAAAGGTATTTGGATGGTTTTAAAATCTATCATAATCCAGCGTTCAGATTCAGAACTACCATACCAAACATTTATTGTGTATGTTTACTTTTTCTTGTGGTGTTGTATTAATCTTTTAGAAATATCAAAACAGATGGGTTTTGCTGAAGAGACAAATGCCTGAAAAATGCATTAGATTTTTATTATTTAAGGTAAATTAGCTTCCATTTTTGCCTTTTTTTGTCAATCAAGTTATTCCTGACGATATTGCTATCAAGAGATCTCCCTGATAACATTAATCGGAACTTATCAAAGATAAAAGCATGAAGCTTATATAAATGGTGAGTAATCGTGTTCTCTATAATTAATTAATATATTGAATTTGCTGAAGTGCACGTTGAAGATATTTTTGGCAGAACACAATATGGTGTTGGGTATACAATTATTCTCGCGTCTTGGTTCCTTGCTAATTTTATCCATTAAAACATGTAAAATGAAATCTGATATGCAATACTAGAGAGTACAAAGTTAACCCGGACACCTGGAGATCATCATATTCATTCATTGAGATTATTTTCAAGTTTAACTGGCGGTCCTTTGTTGGGCAGGCTGAGAGTGCAATTGCTGCCTTGAATTGCAGTGGTGCTATTTTGGGGTCTCTACCCATAAGGTAGGATATGTTAAAGCAAACTAAAGTTGAAACATTTTACATTTGAAGAAGTTACACTAGTTTTGTCCTATCCTAAATCTGTTTTGGTTTTGTGTATAGAGTAAGTCCATCAAAGACACCTGTGAGGCCTCGGACCTCCCGTTCACCAATGCATTGAAGCTACCTGAATCTTAAACTATGTATTCCAAGGATGCAATTAAGCAAAGCTGTGTTTTTGTTATCACACTGCAATGCAGAGGGAACCGTGCCTCAGATTTTAAAGATGGATGTTATATATTTAATTATTGTACAGGAAATAGGGAAATATCTAAGAGATGGGAAATGGGGTTTCTTTCGAAAAGTCTGCACATCTGATGCACATAATTTTATCTGCTTAAAGAGTCTTGTGAAATTTTGAGTGTGCTGTTGAAGATGAAATCCTTGAGAAATTGTAGGTGTTTCTCTTGAAGGATTATAAATCAATTTCATTTTAGAAATCAAGTTGGCATCGTCTGACTTTACTGACAAATTGGTCATCTCAACCAATTGTGATTTCGATATGGAAATTTCCAAAAAAGAGTTTGGTTTATAATAATGGATTTCCATCCAGGAGGCCTTTGGATTGTACTATTGGTTCAATAAACAACATTTCATATCATGGCCTCTCATAAAGACCTGGTAACATTTCATGTTTAGAATCCTCTGACGTACTACATATATCAATTAAACTTTAATTTTCAGATACATTTGTTAGTAGTGTTTATGAGATGCATCTGTTTTTTTTTTTAAAGTTAAATTTCACAGTTTGATCCCAAACTGTTTTATTTTCCTTTCATTGAGTTAGAGAAGAATGCTTCAATTGTTTTACTGCATGTCTACTATTTGCAAAAGAAATTTGCAATATCTATATGATTAAGTGCAGCGAAAATATATTTATTGGATCAGTGACAATGATTTTTGAACAGCCCTTATGTTTGGGAAGCCTATGTTATAGGTGCGTTGATAGATCAACATAGCGATGGGTGCTTCGCACTTGGAATCTGATTTCATTTGAAAATTAAGGGGTCAATTAGATTTTGTGAATCCATTACTGTAAGGATAGTGCGGTTTAATGTCAATGAAAACATTCCATTCACCAAAAAATTTGACTCTATGCTACTACTCTGATTCGACATCTGTAGTTGGTGACTTTTTTTTCCCGTGCAAATTTTGTTAGTAGTCATTGTTGGAAATGGCTCTCCACCCCTAGAATACAATTTATGCATTGGTTCATCCTAGGGTCTGGATAGCCATTTTCGACAATGACTATTAACAAAATTTGTCAAAATTTGAACGGATATTAAAAAATATTTTTAATAAAGTATTGTGAAAAGAATCTAGTTATTATTTAAAGTATATTATTAGGTATTATTAAAATTAACTAATTATCTTTAATAGGGATTATTATTTTAAAAAATGTCACTAAAAAGTCAACATATAACAATCTAAAATGAAAGATGTATGTTGTGTAAACAAATCTATATGAAAGGAATTAAGTTTTATGTTGTAGATAGAGTATTAAATATGTTAATGGCAATTCTAAAGTTTTTAATTGTGGTTGTCTACTATTTAGTTTGTAAAAAAATGATAGTTAAAGTGCGCTGTTGATTTGCATCAACAAAGTACTATTATAAACATAATTTTTATTGATAAATAAAAAGAATTAGAACATAATTGTATGAATTACAAAGTATATATGTATATTTATTGATAAATAAAAATAATTAGAACATAATTGCTTGAACTACAATGTATATATCTTAAGCTTCACCTATGAGCAAACAAAAGATTGAAGTTATAATAATGAAAATTCTTGTCATTTCATTATTCTTATTACGGATATCATATATAGATAAAAAGAATGCAGAATGTAAAAAATTAGAAAATGATGATAAATTAATAATATATGCAATTTTTTTTTAATTTACTAAGTATTTAAAGTCATTCCAAATATCTTGTTTATAATTAAAATAGAAAGTATTCCAAAAATTCGTATAAAAATATTTTGAAAATTAGAAATAATGAAGTTTCTAAATTGATATTTAACACAATCTTATTAAAAATATTAAAAAAAATAAATTGATTAAGTTTCTAAATTCATTTAAGAAAATAGATACCATTAAAATATTATAAAATTAGAAACAATTATGTTCTACCATTTCAAAATATTCTAGATAAATTTGTATTTTTATAATAAACATTCTAAAATTATATATCAATATTATAAATTATAATTTTTATTTTATATATATTATCTATTGTAATTTTTTACGGTTTATTATTTTAAATTGTCATCTATACAATTTTATAAAAAAATAGCATGTCAAGAAATAACCATATAGAATGTCAAATTCTAGGCTTCATGTGGAGAGTTCTTATGATTATGATGTAATTACTAGCATACCCGTTTTAGAGGAATATAGGTAAAGTACACCAAAAATCATATTTGTTCATTATTCCACTTAAAAAATTATTATATTGTTATATTGTAATTAATATTTATTATAATATTATGACATTGTAATTAATATTCAATTATTAAAATATCATATTATTATATTTCCATTAAACTCTTAACCAAAGCAAAACATCTATTAAGACTACATTATTATTATATTATAATATCATTATATTATTATTATAATTTTAGATTGAGATAATTACAGAGTTTACTGATTGTATGATGGAGATAGGGAGTGTTGATTGATTAATTTAACTCAAGAGTGAGTGCTAGTTGAAAGGAGAATTTTTTTTTTTTTTTCATGTATTTAAGTGTTACAAAACGTTTTTACATCCATTATAGGTGTAGAGTCTCTCATTAATAAGAGTTTGCATCTAGAAATTGACGGCCACCCTTACAAAAAAATATAATTTTCTATTTTTATAAAGCAATGCAATTAAGTTATTATTTTAAAATATAATATGTATAATTTAAATTAACTAGTTATTTTATAATAAGAATCACAACTTTTTAAAATGTCAATAAACAATAAAAATTATATTTAGTTAATATAAACCTTTATATAATTTTACCTATTATAACATGTTTCTAAATTAATATAAAAATGTTAAAGACAATCTTGTCAAAAATTAAATTAACTAAGTTTTCTAAAAATTAAATGAACAAGTTATTTTATAATAAGAATCACTATTTTATAAAGTTATTTTATAAATTAAGTTTTTAAATTAAATATAAAAATGTTTAAGACAATCTTATCAAAAATTAAATTAACTAAGTTTTCTAAAAATTAAATGAACTAGTTATTTTATAATAAGAATCACTATTTTATAGAGTTATTTTAAAAATTAAGTTATTATTTTAAAATATAATATGTATAATTTAAATTAACTAGTTATTTTATAATAAGAATCACAACTTTTTAAAATGTCAATAAACAATAAAAAATATATTTAGTTAATATAAACCTTTATATAATTTTACCTATTATAACATGTTTCTAAATTAATATAAAAATGTTTAAGACAATCTTGTCAAAAATTAAATTAACTAAGTTTTCTAAAAATTAAATGAATTAAGTTTTATAAATTTCATATTGTAAACTATTCTAAAAATCTATATATTAGAAACAATTACATTCTATTTTAAAAAATATTCTATTATAAATTAGAATATTGTATTATATTTAGCTATAGTATATTTTTACAATTTAACTTGCCATGTTGGTGAAGAATTGGCATTTTAGATATGGAGACCATCATTTGTCTTGGTGCTAATGTAAGACAAATGACATTTAGAGGCACAGTGTCAGACCAATGTGGTGCAAGATGGTTTGACATAGACAAAACCCTCTTTGAAACTTACACAATAGTATTATATCAATCTCAAAAAATGAGGAGAATAAGTGTAGAAAATTTGAAAACATAACTAGATCTCTCTATTCAACAACTCTTGAAATGCGACCACATCTCTACAATCTAATATGATATAATATTGCAGCCTAATGGGCTGATAAAAACAAATAAAATTTGATTTATAATCAGTATAACAACATTTAGAAACATGGAGAATAAGTTTAAAAGTTTCTTCTCCAAATTGGCTCTTCTCACTAGCAATCTCAACTCTCCAACTTGCAAATATTCATGTGAACTTATAAGTTCTCAACAATGGCTTCTTAAAGTCATATTGTTGTTGCAAAACCTCTTCAAAACCCGCAAACAAAAGGCAAAATCACCTCCTTCCAAAATCCACGCTCACACCTACAAAATTCCCCACTTCTCTAAAAATCACCCACAAAATTGCTAAATCAATAACACATTAAAACTCTTCCAAAGCCCAAATTTGGTCCCATTCAAAAAGCTATGACCAAATGCTCTAAAATCCATTAATTCCCATCATTAAATGCATTTAAATATTTCAAAATGGCCTTTTTTTCAATATGCTAAAATGGTAGATTCTTCTTGTGCCACATGGGTACTTAGAATTAGAATCCTATATTTTAGGAGTAATTAATGATGTCATTGCTTGCATCTCCCAAGAATCCCACACAAAATTTTGACAATTAGCAAATTTAAACAAAAAATTATTTCCTCATAAACTTCCTCCACATAAAATATTGGCAAAACATTATAGATGACGAAATATTAAAGAATATTTTGGTAAAAATAATGTAATTTATTTTCTCCCACGACAAAATTACCAAACCTTAGAAAAATTAAAATCACAATCTCTTTTTGGTTGATGAGGATTTCCATTGACCATGGATGCTCCTGCATCAGACATCCATGGTAGAAAGAGAAAAATGTTTCTTGAGTCAAACTTAGAAACATTTGTAGACCCTATGCTTGTTTTGGATCCATTTCTATACTTTGTCCACTCACATTTTCTTGTTTTTCACTTTTTGCAACCTAACAACATTATCCCCTTTCATCCTTACTCCTCTTCTACCTTTCATGAAATTCAAATTTTCAAATTTGAATTCCCACCAATACACTATTAAAATTAGATAAAATAATTGAATTTATATCTTCTCTTTCAACGAAATAAGGCCTCTAATTACATCCTTTTCTATTTTAACTTTTCCCTCTCCTTCCACTTTGTCTCCTTCATTAATTTTTACTATTTAAATGCCTTCCAAAAGACATACTATTGTTGCAACTTGGTTTCCTTCACCCAAAACAACGTTAGTACATTATTCAAAAGACTCAATTTCCTCATTTTCTAACCAGGAATCAAGATCACTAATTAAGGGACCCCATCTTCACTATTCTCAAACAAAGATTTATCAGACTCCACATCATGTCCCTCAAATTTAATTTTATCAAAGTTATCTACTGTTGCAATAATTTTCTCTATCTCTTCATTCTCATTCTCATCAAAGAAACTAGTAAAATACGATTTTTTTTGTTAGTAACTCAGGGTATCCCCACGTCCCAGCCCAACGCGCAAACCTATTAACCTTACCTTGGCCATTAACAACCGAGTTGGGGCTCAGGAGAGGGGCGAGTTGAGACGAGACTAGTCCTTGAGGATGGACCGAACAACCCACTTGCTAGACCCATCGAGTGAGTACAAGGCCTCAGAGTTGAACTCAGAACCAATGGGGAGCAAACACATGGCCAAGCCAACTATGCTACCTCGTCGGGATAGTAAAATACGATTTTAACTTACCTTCTACCTTAACCTTTGTTCTAACTGAAATTAATTCATTCCATTCTTTTTCAATTGCTTCAACACGCATTAGCGAATCAACCTTTTCAACTTCTTCTGCATTCACTAACTCTTTCAATCCATTAATAAAATAAATACTAGTATGATTACTCACCTTATCTCCTTCCTCATCCAATGGTTTTAGTTTATGTCAAATTCCATCTTTAAGCAAACAATGTCTTAACATAACCATCATGCATAACTCCTCTATCAAATTGCCAAAGCTTACCCAACAACATATGGCGAGCATCCATTTGTATAACATCACACAACACTTCATCATAATAATTTCGTATATTGAATTTTATCAAACTTTGCTCACTTACCATGTCTTTATGATAATCTTGTAAGCATGCAATCCTGTAAGGATGCAAGTGCCTTCTCTCTTTCAATTCTAACTTATTTATGATTTCAAAAACAAAATTATCAATGCTACCACCATGAATAACAATTTTACAAACCTTACCTTCACATCGTTGGATATTGTCGAGAAGTTTGTTGGAATGGTGTGTTGTCATTGATGTCAACATATTCTTCTGTGTATTCCAGTGTTGTAGTTAGATTGGATAAGTTGGTTTGGCCAGTGTGTTGTAGATGAGCTGTTGCGGTTTATTGAGTTTAGAGATACTTATCTCTAGTTGATTTAGTAGAAGTTTCAGAGGTTTGCATGATGATTTGATCGAGTTATGAGATCCAGTATTATGATTGATATTCAGTTGTTTGTGTTATTCGGTATTCTGGTTTGTGCCCCGCATTGCTCCAGAATTGTCATTATCTTGGTTTGCAGATTTGGCAGTGTTTGGGACGTTCATATGTGTCATCAATTCAGATGGTTTGTGATTTGGAAGTTCACAAGTGAATCTTTTAGTTTGACAGTCAGTTCAGCGTGTGTTCTTGAGGTTTGGTATATTGATGATGGAGATTCTAGTAAGTGGTAATGTTGCGGTTTTTTTTTGTGGTCATTCACGTTGCTTGTGGATATTTCTAGATCGGGTCCTATCTGTGTTGATGGTCTGTATTGATCGTTGTGCGAGTTATTGATCATTTTCTTGATTCGGTGGTGTTGTTCATGTTATGCGACATTCTTGGTAGTTGTAGCGTGTTGCTGATAATCAAGGCGTAATTCTTGGTGGTGTTTCTTGGTTGCGGTATTGATTTGGGTCCAGACTATGTCTTAGCCGACATTGTTTTGGTCCACATGTATTGTTGTAGCATGTGAGGTTATTATTTTGTTATTTGTGATGAGGGTTTAGCCGACCTTGAAATATAGGTTGATGATTTGTATAAATATATGTAATATTCATTTTTGAGATGTATCTGCATGTGTGTACATTGAATTGATCTTTCAATAGCAAAGGAGAAGTGCGAAAGAGTGTGAAGAAGTGGAAAGAGTAGAGTTTGAGTATATGTGCTTAACCGAAATTGTATCCAAGCATATGGAGATGCTATTTTCATAGTTCATGTAATCTGGATTGTTGTCCGATCCTTATAAGGCAGCGAGCCTTCCTTAGGGTTGTAGCCCTTCTTGTATTTGAGAAGTGAGCTCTAGGCAGTGTGCCTGAATGCATGTGCATTCCCCATTGTAATATTTATATTTACTCCTAATAGGGTATTATCTCATTGTGGGTAGGTTCCCACCGTGGTTTTCCCTTTAGCCATGTTTCTATGTAAAAAATCTTGGTGTTATGTGTGTTATTGATGTGTTGATTTATGCTTTTACTGTTTATTATTAGATCTAAATTTAAGTTTGAGTTGTGTAGAGTTTGTGAGAAAACTGATTCACCCCCCCTCTCACTTTGCTACATTGTTGCCAACAATTGGTATCAAAGCTAAATCCTCCGGAAGAAGCTTGATCGCTTGAGGAGATCTGAGATGCCAACCTTTGCTTTTAAGAAGGATAGTCTGAGGTTTGATGGAATGAATTATATTCTCTGGAAGAACTGGATGGAATGTCATTTGAGATGCATTGGTGAACTATTGGAAGATTACTAAGAATGTGTATAATGCTCCTTAGAATGGTCCTACCACTCTGAATGAGATAAATGAAGATGAATTCAATATTAGAGCTAAGGAAGCATTGTTGAATGCCTTATCCGATTCTAAGATGACTAATGTGATGGATTTGCAGACTGCTCATGAGATCTGGAAGAAGCTAGAGACTTTGTATGAAGGTGATAGTCATGTGAAAGTTGCTAAGTTGCAGAGATTGAAGGGAAAGTATGAAATCCTGAAGATGGGTGAAGATGAGAACATTACCTCCTTTATGCAGAAAGTGAATGAGCTTGTGTTGAACATCAGATGTGCCAGTGGTGTATTGGAAGAATCTGAGATTGTTGCTAAGGTGTTGAGATCCTTGCCTCCTGCTTAGAAGCATACAACTGCTGCTATTGAAGAAATGCAGATAGTGACAGATGTGACATGAGACATGGTGATTGGTAAGCTCACTGCTTTTGAGTTGAGCAAGTTTGGTGAAACCCCTCCTAAATCCGAGTCTTTTTTTAAATCTACTATATCCGGGAAGCAGAAATATGATCCGGGAGAAAGTTCTACAAGAGTATCCAGATATGAGAAGGAAATGAGAGAGCTTGAAGAGCTTGAAGCCTTGATTGCTAGAAGATTGCCTAAAGGTGCTGGTAAGTATGAAGGAAAGTTGCCTCTTAAATGTTTTTCATGCAATAAGATAGGACATTTTGCCTCAAGGTGTCTAGAAAGAGTTTCTAAGAAGCCATTTAAGCCCTATAGGCCTAAATATCAGAAAAAGTGTTATTTTGTTGCTGATGAAGGTGTGAGTGATGATGAGTCCGAGAAAGGAAATTCAAGAGATGAGTGGGTGTTCATTGCTATCAAGGAAGATGATTTGGTGACTGCTGATTCTACTAGCTACATTGTTGAAGAGAAAGCTTTGGCTGCTAAAACTGAAGAGAAAGATGAATGGGTTATTGATAGCGGGTGCTCTCATCATATGACAGGTGATAAGAGTAAGTTTGTGAGTATGGAAAAGTATAATGGTGGTGTAGTGATATTTGGAGATGATAAAGCTGGTATAATCCGTGGTAGAGGTTCTATTTCTCTTGATGGTAAGCATAATAGTGATGATGTCTTGTATGTTGAAGGTCTGAAGAATAATTTTTTGAGTGTTGGACAGATGGTTGATAAGGGATATGACTTGCAATTCAAGAATGGTAAATGTAAGATCTTGAGTAGGTCCGGAACTGAAATTGCATTAAGTACAAAGACTAAAGGTAAAAGTTGTTTGATTGCTCAGAGTGATGAAAGTTGGTTATAGCATAAAAATATGTGTTCTGTAAATTTGACTGCATGGTTAAGATAAGTTCCACTCAAGCTGTAAGAGATCTGCCTAAGATTGTAAAGCCTACTAACTCGGTATGTAAGGAATGCCAGTTAAGGAAGTAGACACGAGTTTCTTTCAAAAGAAAACACTATACTTCTAATGGGATATTAGATCTTGTGCATATTGATTTGTGTGGTCCTTCTAGAGTGAGAAGCTTGTAGGGTGACATGCATTTCTTGTTGTTGATTGATGACTATTCAAAGGTGATGTGGGTTAGTTTCTTAAGGGAGAAGTTTGAAGCATTTGAGAAGTTCAATATTTTCAAGGCTATGGTTGAGACAGAGACTGGTTTGAACCTGAAGTGTTTGAGATCTTACAGAGGTGGAGAATTTACTATTGGTGAGTTCAATTCTTTTTGTGAAGAGACAGTTATCTGCTCTACAGACCCCTTAGCAAAATGGTATTGTGGAGAGGAAGAACATGACAATTCAAGAAGTTGCTAGAACCATGAGGATTGAAGGAAGTGTTTCACATATCTATTGGAAAGAAGTTGTGAGTACTGCTTTATACACTCTCAACCGGGTGCATATCAAAGGTGATACCAATAAGACTCCTTATGAGTTATATTTGGTCATGCTCCTACAGTTAGATATTTCATAATTTTTGGTAGTAAATGCTATATTAGAAGAGATGAAGATCTAGGGAAGTTTGATGCTAGAAGTGATAAAAGAATCTTTCTTGGTTATTCTACTAAGAGCAAAGCCTACCAGTGTTATAATAAGAGATTGAGGAAGATGGTTGAAGGTGCTAATGTGAAGGTGGATGAAGGAAATGAATATCAACCCAGGTGCTCTAGATATGATTCGGATGATCAGATTGTCAGTGCAAATAAAGGAAAGCATGTGCAAACCTAGATCCAAGTTCAGATTGCTTTGGAAAAGCCAGAGAATGAAAGAGAAGCTAGTGCAAAAGAAAGAGCTCAAGAGTCTGAAAAATCATGAAAATCCTAAGGCTCCTAGGTATGTAAGGTTAAATCATTCAACGAATCATATTATAGGTGATAAGAATAGAGGTGTGATGACTAGGAGAAGAGTTGCTGAAGAGTATTGCTTGATTTCTAAGATTGAACCTAAAGATGTTGATGGAGCTTGTAAAGATGAAAATTGGGTTAAATATATGGAAGAAGAGTTGAATTAAATTGAAAAGAATAATACATTGATTTTAGTTCCCAGACCTAAGGATAAGAATGCAATTGGAACTAAATGGGTGTTTTGGAATAAATTGAATGAGCAAGGTGAAGTTGTTAGGAATAAAGCAAGACTTGTTTGTAAGGGTTATTCTCAGATGGAAGGTATTGATTTTGAAAAGACTTTTGCTCCGGTAGCTAGAATTGAAGCTGTTAGATTATTTCTTGCTTATGCTTTTTACAGAGATTTCAAAGTGTATCAGATGGATGTCAAGTTATCCTTTCTTAATGGTGAGCTAGAAGAAGAAGTCTAGATTGAGAAACCAGATGGTTTTCAATTGAGAGATCAGAAAGATATGGTTTGCAGGTTGAAGAAAGCACTGTATGGATTGAAGCAAGCTTTGAGAGCTTGGTATGCCATATTGGATAAGTATTTGATGAAGATTGAATTTAATAAAGGTACTACTGACAGTAATATGTACTTCAAGATTGAAAATGATAACATCTTAATTGTTGAAGTTTTTGTTGATGATATTATTTTTGGTGGAAATGATAGTTTGTGTAAGAAGTTTGTTGATGATATGCAAAATGAGTTTGAGATGTCTATGATAGGTGAGATGAAATTCTTTTTGGGATTTCTAATTACTCAGTTGGATTAAGGTATTTTTTATTTATCTCAATCTAAGTATATGAATGAATTGTTGAAGAAGTTTGGTTTGGATGATTCAAAGCTTGTTGGTATACCTATGGTGACTGGATGTAATTTGACAAAGGATGATGATTCTCCGAAAGCAAATCATACTAGATACAGATCTATGATTGGTGGTTTATTGTAATTGACTCAGAATAGACTTGATATTATGAATGTTGTATGTCTTGTTGCTAGATTTCAAGCTGATCCTAAGGAATCTCATGTTGTTTCTGTAAAAAGAATTTTTAGATATTTGAAAGGGACAATTGATTTTAGTTTGTGGTATGCTAGAGATGATGATTTTACTTTGAGTTCTTTTACTGATGCTGTTTGGGCAGGTGATGTTGATGATAAAAAGATTATTAGTGGTGGTGCATTTTTCTTGGGCAAGAAATTGGTTTCATGGATGAGTAAGAAGCAAAATGCTTTATCTTTGTCTACTGCAGACGTTGAATACATTGCTGCTGCTAGCAACTATACTCAGGTGATTTGGATGAAGCAGATGTTGAAGGATATTAGAGTTACTTTTGATGAGCCTACTGCTATACTGTGATAATTCAAGTGCTATCAATATTTCTAAGAATCCGATGCTGCTTTCAAATACTAAGCATATATCAATCAAGTTTCATTTCTTGAGAGAGAAGGTGAATGAGAAGGAAGTCAGATTGGAGTATGTATCTACAAATGATCATATTGTAGATATCTTCACGAAGCCTTTGCCTAAAGATACATTAGAGTATCTCAGAGAGAAGCTAGGGGTGATTTCCCCTCCCGATGAGAACTAAGATGCATGGAGTTGCATCAGTTCGATGGACTTCAGAGATATCTTGTGATCCAGATTGATGAGTGAGGTTGCTACTCAAGGGGAGTAGTCAGTATGTGTTTTAGATGTTCAAAATTGTTAGAGTGTGTATCAAAGGGGGAGAGATTATCTGGTAAAGGGATTGAGAATCAAGATTTGTGCTGTATATGCCTTTTGCATTGATGTCAAAGGGGGAGAGATGCATGTGAAAAACCGCTATATCCTGGGCTGATCTCAGGGGAGATTGTTTGAGAGTTATGAGAGATTGTTGGTTGTTTATTTCTTTCTTTGCATTGATTATTTTTCACATCCATATTTTGCCATCAATGCCAAAGGGGGAGATTGTTGGATATTGCTGAGAATTTTGCTAGAATGATATGTTGTCATTGATGTCAACATATTCTTCTGTGCATTCCAATGTTGCAGTTAGACTGGAAAAAAATGGTTTGGCTAGTGTGTTGTAGATGAGCTGTTGTGGTTTAATGGGTTTAGAGATACTCATCTCTAGTTGATTCAGTAGAAGTTTCAGATGGTTCGTGATTTGAAAATTTGCAAGTGAATCTTTTAGTTTGACAGTTAGTTTAACTTGTGCTCTTGAGGTTTGGTATATTGATGATGGAGATTATAGTAAGTGGTGATGTTGTGGTTATTTTTGTGGCGATTCACATTGCTTGTGGATATTTCTAGATTGGGTCCTATCCATGTTGATGGTCCGTATTGATCGTTGTGCGTGTTATTGATCATTTGCTTGATCCGGTGGTGTTCTTTGTATTATACGACATTTTTGGTAGTTGTAGCGTGTTGCGGATAATCGAGGCATAATTCTTGGTGGTGTTTCTTTGTTGCTGTATTGATTTGGGTCTAGACTATGTCTTAGCCGACATTATTTTAGTCTGCATGTATTGTTGTAGCGCGTGAGGTTATTATATTGTTATTTGTGATGAGGGTTTAGCCGACCTTGAAATATAGGTTGATGATTTGTATAAATTTATGTAATATTTATCTATGAGATGTATCTTTATGTGCGTAAATTGAATTGATCTTTTAGTAGAAAAGGAGAAGTTCGAAAGAGTGCGAAAGAGTGTGAAGAAGCGGAAAGAGAAGAGTTTGGGTATATTTGCTTAACTAGAACTGTATCGGGCATATGGAGATGCTATTTTCACAGTTCATGTAATCTATATTGTTGTGCGATCCATGTAAGGCAGTGAGCCTTCCTCAGGGTTGTAGCCCTTCTTGTGTTTGAGCAGCGAGCTCTAGGCAGTGTGCCTAAATGCATGTGCATTATGTTAGGATAACTGGTGGACAACTGAGAGGGGGGGGGGGGTGAATCAATTGTCAACAGATTATGTGAATTAAAGCACTTAAAACCTTTTACCGAAATATAAGAAAACAGATACCAGAATAACTGATAAAGCATTAAAGCATAATTGAAAACTAGAGAATCAATACCATGAAACCATAACACATAACACCATGATTTGTACATGGAAAACTTGGTAAAGGGAAAAACAACGGTGGGAAATCCTACCCACAGTTAGATGATACTTCTGCAGAAAGTATATGATTACATAGGGGTCTGCACATGCAGGAAGGCACACTGCCTAGAGCGCACTTATCATCATAATGGAGTCTCACTGAATACAAAAGAGGTCAACCACCTCAAAATATTTGGACTACAATCCGGAAAGAAGAACTGCCTGTGATAACATCAAACATGCCAGGTTACAGTTCTGGTTAAGCTCAATACCAGAGGTCTAAAACCTCTTACATAAACCCAACTTGATCACCTATGATCGACCAAATCCTCTGCACAAATGATTATTACATTATTCGCTCCTTGCCTATGATCTACAATGAGATCTTACAAATATTTATAGAAGCCTTGGACCTAAACAATTAGGTCGGCCACCAAAATGATAATTCAATAGATCCATTACATAATCCTGGAATAAAATCATAAAACATGTCGGCCTATTGCCAAACAAACATCATCCAATCAATAAAACATCCCGGAAGTGCATCAGAAGGATCCACCAACACGTTTCATGAAACCGATCCATAACCTAAATAGCACTAGACCTCAATTAGATCCACAAATGCCAAAGAAATGATACCAATCAGTCGAGGCACAAACACAATGACCTTCAACATCTTGAATCCCTTCTAGAAGATGCACCAACACCACTTATGCATTACATCAAAGATCTTCAATAAAGCTCTGCCGGTGAAACCCTTACCAGACCTACAAAGCAAGCTTACTAGAACATAAGATAGCATCTGGTCATGAAGTCAATACCAACTGATTGAAACATACTTCAAAAACATATGAACCATTCATACAAACTTATTCCATCATTTAGATCATACTGATGACAATCGACTGATAATCTTCCCAATCCAATCCTTCTACTGGAAGCCAGTAAACAACCATAACAACTAGTGTTGACATCAATGACAAAACATCAATGCAACACATAATCAATTCCTTCATATTTTCAACACTTTCCCCCTTTGGCATTGATGGAAACACTATATGTAAAAAAATCCAAGTGCCAAGAAATGCCAAACAAGTCTCCCCCTATGGAAGACAACCAACAATCTCCCATAAAATGATATAGCAATGAAGCTCTGCACCAATTAATACCAAACTCACCGCTAAACTCCCCATGAGGAGTGCAATCAATCTGAAAAATAAATAGCAATGGGTTTTCACATATATTCCTCCCCCTTTGACAACAATGCCAAAGATATGACATATATATCAAACAGAATATGAAAAACTCTAAATCTCAAGGCTGACTACTCCCCCTGAGTAGTAGCATTATTTCATCAATCCAGAGCAAAAGATAGCTCTGATAATGCATACCAGACTGATGCACATCTACATCATTTAAGTCTCTACCGGAGGGGTAGAAACCCCCAATTTGTCTCTCAAATACTCAAATGATTCCCGAGACAAAGGTTTAGTGAAGATGTCTGCTATCTGTTCTTTAGTGTTCACATAAACCAATCTGACTTCTTTTGCTTCCACCTTTTCTTTCAAAAAGTTATACTTGATTGATATGTACTTAGTCTTGGAGTGAAATACCAGATTCTTTGATATGTCAATAGCTGCAGAGTTATCACAATGAATAACAACCGGATCATTACAACTCACTTGTATATCCTTCAACATCTGCTTCATCCATAGAACTTGAGTGCAATTAGTTGTGGCTACAACATATTCAGCTACAACAGTAGATAAAGAAATGCATGACTGCTTCTTGCTGATCCATGAAACCAACTTCTTCCTAAGAAAGAATGCTCCATTGTATGTTCTCTTCTGGTCATCAACATCACCTGCCCAATCTACATCTGTATATGCACATAAAGTAAAGTCATCATCTTTAGGGTACCATAAACCATATTCAGTTGTTGCTTGCAAATACCGAAATATCCTTTTTATTGCACTTTCATGATTTTCTCTTGGATTACTTTGAAATCTTGATACAATACTGACTGCATTCATTATATTCAGTCTAGTCTGAGTTAAATATAGCAAACCACCAATCATGGATTTATATCTTGTAGGATTTACTGGAGGGGATACATCTTTAATTGACAATTTTTCACTTGTAACCATAGGAGTACTAATCGGTTTGGAATTTTCCATACCAAATTTCTTCAATAATTCCCTTAGATACTTAGTTTAACAAATAAAGATGCCTTTGTCAGTCTAAGTAATTTGCAAACCTAGAAAAAATCTTATTTCTCCAGTCATAGACATTTCAAATTTACTCTTCATATTATCAGAGAATTCCATCCATAATTTTTCTTCACCTCCAAAATTGTTATCATCAACAAATACTTCAATGATCAGAATATCATCATTAGTGATCTTATAATATAGGTTACTATCAACATTACCTTTTATAAAATCAAGCTTCAAAAGATACTTATCCAACCTTGCATACTAAGCTTTAGGAGCCTTTTTTAATCCATATAGGGCTTTCCTTAATTTGCAAACCATATTTTTGTCACCTGTCAGTAAAAATCCATCAGGTTGCTCAATAAATACTTCCTCTTCAAGTTCTCTATTAAAAAATGCACACTTAACATCCATTTGATAGACCTTGTAGTTCTTATATGCTGCATACGCAAGAAATAGTCTAATATCTTCAATTCTAGCTATCGGTGCAAAAGTTTCACCATAATCAATTCGTTCCTTTTGAGAATATCCTTTGTAGACCAATCTAGCCTTGTTTCTTACAACTTGTCCAGCCTCATTTAGTTTGTTTCTAAAAACCCATTTAGTTCCAATGACATTCTTATTTTCAAGTCGGGGAACCAAAGTCCAAGTATTGTTTTTTCTATTTGATCTAATTCATCTTCCATAGCTTTCATTCAACATTCATCTTTACAAGCTTGAATTACTAATGCCGGTTCAATATGAGAAATGAAACATACCTCTTGATTTGCCAATCTTCTTCTTATCATAACTCCCTTGTTTTTGTCTCCAATGATCTGATTTTCAGAATGATTTAGCCTTACATACCTTGGTGTTTTCTGTTTTTCAGGTTCTCTTTGCTATTCTTCAGTTACAATTGAGTTTTTTGATGATGCCGGGGTAACTGGTTCAACATTCTATTGCAGTACAGGAATTACCCGATTAGTTATGATCATTTCCACTGCCGGTTCTTTGTCATAAGATTTAGCTTGGTCTTTGTGCTGCTCATCCACTTTCACATTAGTGCTCTCCACAATTCTTTGCAATCTTTTGTTATAACATCTATATGCTTTTCTCTTAGTTGAATAACCAATAAATATTCCTTCATCACATCTAGGGTCAAACTTTCCAATGGAATCATCTCTTTTGATATAACACTTACTTCCAAAGATTCTGAAATACTTAAGAGTAGGGGAATGACCAAACCATAATTCATAAGGTGTCTTACCGGTGTCTCCTTTGATATGAATTCCGTTGAATGTATAAACCTCTTTACTTACTGCTTCTCTCTAGTAGATATGAGACAAATTAGCTTCCATCATCATGGTTTTGGCTACACCCAAAATGGTTCTGTTCTTTCTTTCCACAATGCCATTTTGCTGAGGTGTCCGGGGTGCAAATAACTATCTCCTAATGCCATTTTTCTCACAATAGCTGTTGAATTCACCGGATGTGAATTCACCACCTTGATCTGATCTCAAACACTTGATTTTCATCCCTGTCTCTGTCTCAACCATAGCTTTAAAGATCTTGAATTTCTCAAAGGCTTCAAATTTCTCCCTTAGAAAAGCAACCCACATTATTCTAGAATAGTCATCAATGTTTAACATGGAATATCTATCTCCTTGAAAGCTTCTTGTACTAGCAGGACCACATAGGTCAATATCAATCAAATCAAGAATATCATTAGATTTATCAGGTATGCTCTTTAAAGAAGTTCTAATTTGTTTACCCATTTGACATTCCTTACATACCGGATTATGAGGCTTCACAATCTTAGGTAAATCTCTAACTACCTTAGTTGAACTGGCCTTAACAATGCCATCGAAATTTATGACAACCTCTTATGCCATAGCCAACTTTCATCAATATGTGCAATCAAACATATTTTTTCACCGGAGTTCAAATGAAAGATGTTACCTTTTGTCTGTGTACCGTTTGCAATCTCCAATCCTGATTTGCTAATGATTTTGCACTTTCCATCCTTAAATTGTAATTGAAATCCTCTGTCTACCAATTGTCCTACACTCAAAAGATTATGCTTCACACCTTCAACATGATAGACATTTTCAGTGTTATGCTTACCATCCAATGAAATGGTTCCTCTTCCTTTGATCATGCATGCTTTGTTATTACCAAATTTGACTTGACCACCATCAAATTCTTGCAGGGTTAGAAAATTTCTTTTGTTTCCTATCTTATGATGAGAACATCCACTGTCTATTACCCATTCATCTTTGTCTTCAACTTTTGCTGCAAGGGCCTTTTCCTCATTTTTGATAATTGGTTCCGGATCATCTTCCTTCATAGCATAAAATACCTAGTCTCTTCCATTGCCGGATCCACTAGCTAAATCTCCTGCCAGTTCTTCCTCTGAGTCATCCGTTACTCCTTCCTCATCAGCATAGTAGCATGTTTTTTTGTTTCTCCTGTACTTATGCTTGATCTGATATTCAGGGTTAGGCTTAAAAGATCTTCTTGTTCTTTCTTCCAATTTTGAATTCCTTTCAAGACATCTAGATGCAAAATGACCTATCTTATTACATGCAAAACATTTGAAGGGAGATTTTCTTTCATACTTACTTCTTGTTGGACCTTTAGGTATCCTTCTATAAAATAGGCCTTCAAGTTGCTCAAGCTCTTCATCTTCTTTCCTAATCTCTTCCAATTCCTTTGCATACAAAACTTTCCAATCTTGCTTGCCGGTTGATGATGTAGATGCCTTAAATGTAGTATCAATCTTTGCAGCTCCTGGAGGACCAAATTCTTCAAGCTCAAAAGAAGATATCTTCCCAACAAGAGTATCTCTCTTAACATAAGAATTAGGCATGGTTCTTAGCTCATTAATTGTAGTTACCTTCATCTTATATACCGGTGGCAAAAGCCTCAATACTTTTGAAACAATATCTTCCTCGCTCAGAGATCCACCACAACACTGAATTCCTAATACAATTTCATTTACCCTTTCCATGAATGCATAAATTCTTTCATCTTCCTCCATCTTGAAGTTTTCATATCTTACCTGGTAACATTCAAGTTTTGCAATTTTAACAATGGGATCACCTTCATTCAGAGTCTCCAACTTGTCCCATATAGCTTTTACCGATGATTTATCTGATAATCCCATGATCTGCTGATCTGATAAGGCGCTTGAGAGGGCTTCTCTAGCTCTGCAGTCATTTCAATGTTCTTATCCAAGTCTGCCGATGCAGGATTGCCAGATGCCGGATCATGAGGAGTGTAAACTTTCTGAGTTATTTCCCAATTTTACTTTCCAATGCATCTTAAATGAGTCTCCATAATTTTCCATACTCCATAGTTTGTTCCATCAAGCCTAGGGCAGTCCTTCCGGTAAATAGTAGCTGAACTATTAGTTGCCATAAGATCTTCCTAAAGCGGTTAGGCTTCTGCAAAAAGAGGACCAGGCTTTGATACCAATTGTTAGGATAATCGGTGGACAACTGACATGGGGGTGAATCAGTTGTCAACAGATTATGTGAATTAAAACACTTAAAACCTTTTACCGAAATATAAGAAAACAAATACCGAAATAACTGATAAAGCATTAAAGCATAATTGAAAACCAGAGAATCAATACCATGCAACCATAACACATAACACTATGATTTGTACGTGGAAAACCCGATAAAGGGAAAAACCATGGTGGGAAATCCTACCCATAGTCAAATGATACTTCTACAGAAAGTATATGATTACAATAGGGGCTAGCACATGCAGGAAGGCACACTGCTCATCACAATGGAGTCTCACTGACTACAAAAGAGGTCAGCCACCTCAAATTACAATACTACAATCTGAAAAGAAGAACTACCTGTGATAGCATTAAACATGCCAGATTACAATTCCGGTTAAGCTCAATACCAGAGGTCTAAAACCTCTTAAATAAACCCAAATCAATCACCTATGATCTACCAAATCCTCTGCACAAATGATTATTACATTATTCGCTCCTTGCTTATGATCTATAATGAGATCTTACAAATATTTATACAAGCCCTGGACCTAAACAATTAGGTCAGCCACCAAAATGATAATTCAATAGATCCATTACATAATCCTGAAATAAAATCATAAAACATGTCAGCCTAACACCAAACAAACATCATCCAATCAATAAAACATCCCAAAAGTGCATCAGAAGGATCCAACAACACGTTTCATGAAACCGGTCCATAACCTAGATAGCACCAGACCTAAATTAGATCCACAAATGCCAAAGAAATGACACCAATCAGTCGAGGCACAAACACAATCACCATAAACAACCCGAATCCCTTCTAGAAGTTGCACCAACACCACTTATGCATTACATCAAAGATCTTCAATAAAGCTCTATCGGTGAAACCCTTACCAGACCTACAAAGCAGGATTGCTAGAACCTAAGATAGCATCCGATCATCAAGTCAATACTAACCGACTGAAACATACTTTAGAAGCATATGAACCATTCATACAAACTTATTCCATCATTCAGATCATACTGGTGATAATCAACTGATAATCTTCCCAATCCAATCCTTCTACTGAAAGTCGGTAAACAACCATAACAACTAGTGTTTCAACATCAATGCAACACATAATCAATTCCTTCATGTTGCCAACACATTCCCAGTTGTAATATTTACATTTACTCCTAACAGGGTATTATCTCATTGTGGGTAGGTTCCCATCGTGGTTTTTCCCTTAACCGGGTTTTTTATGTCAAAAATCTTGGTGTTATGTGTGTTATTGATGTAATGTTGATTCATGCTTTTACTGTTTATTATCAAATTTGAATTTAGGTTTGAGTTGTGTAGGGTTTGTGAGCAAACTAATTTACCCCCTCCCCTCTCAGTTTGCTGCATTGTTGCCAACACACACTTACTCCTTGTTTTGAATAACCTTTTGGTTTGATCTGATGCATTCTTCTAATTCATTAAGGATCTTTTGGTCACAAGGGATTCTCCTCTTTTAACTTTATCTGAACATGATGTTTCTGCATCCTTAATAAAATTTGCAATTCTCGCATTATTTTTAGTCTTTCTATTTGTCTTTCCATGTTTTGGACATTCATATGCCTTATGTCCTCTTCTCCACATCTAAAAGAAGTTATCTTGTAGTGTCTTTTTCCAAATCCTTGTCCTAATCTCCCTCTTCCTCTCGAATTATAATGATGGGATTGATATGAGTTCTCTCCTCTTTCACTTTGGCTGTCCTTAGTGTCTTCATTCTTCCCTTTTTCCTCATTTTGCTGCACATAAATCCTACCCTTCCTATTTTTTTTATTATGAAATTTTCCTTTAACTTTCCCTCAACTTTTAAACAAAATTGACAAGCGTCTTCAATACTAGGAAGTCTTAACAAAGTAAGTTCTTCATTAGTGTTTGGATTCAGTCCATTGACGTATCTTGATACTTTCTCCTCCCTAACATCTAAATGTCCTATTCTAATGAAGAGACTATGGAACTCCTCATTATACTCCTTAAGTGATTTTGTTCCTTGTCTCAATCCATGCATTTTATTTAGTAATTCGTACTCATAATCCATTGAAATAATTCACTTCTTCAGTTTCTCAACCATTCTATCACACCTTGTAAGTTTTCCCTATCCTCTTTTTCCTCTGTCTAGTTGAACTTCTCTCCACCATATATTTGCATTCCCTTTTATTTTTGTCTTAGCAAACTTTAATTTGTTAGGGTCTTCAATCTCCTCAAACTGAAATTATTCCTGCATGACATTGACCTAATCTATGAACTCCCCAACATTTAAATTTTCACAAAAAAATTTACATCAAACTTGGGTCTGTTTCCTAGTCTTGGAAGTGCAATCGATAAAGGGTCATTAGCAACTGCCTTTGCTGCATTTCTTCGACCATTTGACTAAATAGATTTTTTTGAATATTCTTCATTTTCTTGATTTTGAGGTTCTCTTCACCTTTGCTCAAAATCTCTACATAGCTCTTCTTGTAAAGTTTCAACCTCCGTTCTCAAGGCTATAAAATCATCTACCTAGACAACATTTGAATTGTTTCTGCTTGCCCCTTTGCCTCCATTGCTACCCCTACCTTGTGGGGCTCCTCTTGGAAGCATTTTTCTCACAACCCACAGTCACAGTCCTGTTGCGAAAATGGTGTTGTACACCTTGCATAATAATGTTTTATTGTTGTATTATTTTATTATTGTGTGAGGTGGACATAGATTTATATTGTAATATCATATTGTATTGTTGCACCTAGGAGCACCTAGATGGACGTGCAACATGTAGAGATTTTGTTGGAATATTCTTGTAACCACTTGATGAGTTGTATTGAGACATTGGTATTATTATATTGTATTTATTTTATATTGGGGAATATAATTGTGATGTACCCAATATTGAATGTGGGTCAAGGGGTAGGTAGGAAAAATATTATATTTTATTGTCACATGGTTTTGGGCACATGGTTTTGATGTAATACCACTTGGTGGTTTTGTGGGAGCTTGTGTTTATAAAAGCAACCACAAGGGTAGTTGTTTGGGTTGGTCAGTTAGCTAGGTTAGCATTTGTGAAGGAGAAAACATGGCATGGGATGTGTGGATTCATTCTTGGTCACATAGAGCGCTTGGTTATGGCTGGGTTTTAGGGTTTCATAAGCTTTCCATAGTTGTATTGTAATGGACACATTGCTGATAATACATGGTGGATGATGCTTTTGGAGGATGGGTTTTTCCCTCATGAGGGTTTTCCCAAGGTATATCTTGTGTCACATTTTCATGGGTATGTTGTCTATTTTTTGCATATGGATTTTATGTGTTGATTTGATTAAAATCTAAAATGGGCTATGTGGAAATTGTCATAAAGATGGCTACAAATTTCCTTACAAGTCCTAGTGTAAGCTACCTCTCTTTGGTGGTTTTTTTATACACTTAGGATTACTCGCTCTTATACCACTAATGCAAGAATTTTTGACACTCACACAAAACCATCTCTCAAACCCACACACCAATAACAAATCAATCTCAAAAAACGAGGAGAACAAGTGTAGAAAATATGAAAACATAGCTAGATCTCTCTATTCAACTACTCTTGAAATGAGACCATGTCTCTACAG
Source organism: Cryptomeria japonica (assembly GCF_030272615.1). Lineage (NCBI taxonomy): Eukaryota > Viridiplantae > Streptophyta > Pinopsida > Cupressales > Cupressaceae > Cryptomeria > Cryptomeria japonica. Next base: position 410,766,398 of record NC_081415.1, read on the forward strand.
TATGAAATGGCATAATATTTCAGCCTTATGGGCTAATAAAACACATAAAATATGATTTAGAATCATGAAGAATAAGCTTCAAAAATTCCTTCTCCAAATTGGCTCTTCTCACTGTCAATCTCAACTCTCCAACTTGCAAATCTTCATGTGGACCTAGACATCTTTGACAATGGCTTCCTAAGGAAATACTACTACAAAAACTCTTCAAAATTTGCAAATAAAAGGAAAAATTACCTCCTTCCAAAATCCACACTAACACTTACAAAAATCCCACTTCTGGGAAAATTAACCACAAAATTGCCAAATCAATAATACATCAAAGTTCTCTGAAAGCCCAAAATTTGGTCCCATTAAAAATGCCATGACCAAATCCTTTAAAATCCATTTATTCCCATCATTAAATGCATTTAATATTCGAAAATGTCCCTTTTTCAGTATGCTAAAATGATAAATTCCTCTTGCATTCCCACTCCTCGATAGGACTTAATAAAAATTAATTTAAAGGACCAAATGGGCACTCAGAATTGGAATCCCTATTTTCTAGGAGCAATGAATGACAACATTGCTTGAAACTCCCAATAATCCCACACCAAATTTTGACAATTAGAAAATTTAAACATTTGTAATTTTCCATCTACGCTTTGTCCACATGAAAACTTGCTACAACATTAATAGATGACCAAATATTAAATTTTTTTTTGGCCTAAATGATGTGATTTATTTTCTCCTACAACAATATTACCAAACCTTAGAAAAATTACAATCACACTCTCTTTTTGGTTGATAACAATTGCCATTGACCATGGATGCTCCTATATATCAAACACCCATGGTAGAAAAAAATGTTTCTTGAGTCGAACTCATAAATATTTGTAGACCTCATGCTTGTTTTAGATCCATTTATTTGCTTTGTTGAATTCTATTTTCTTTCTCTTCACTTTCCACAACCTCACAATATTATTCCCTTTCATCCTTACTCCTCTTCAACCCTTCACGAAATTCAAATTTTCAAATTTGATTTCCCACCAATACACTCTATTAAAATTAGATAAAAACAATTGAATTTACACCTTTTCGATGAAATAAGGCCTCCCATTACCTCTTTTTCTATTTTAACTTTTCAGTCTCCTTCTACCTTGCTTCCATGAATTTTCACTATTTCAATTCCTTCCAAAAGACATACTACCGCTGCAACCTAGTTTCCTTCACCCTAAAAAATGTTAGTACAATATTCAAGAGACTCAATTTACTCATTTTTTAACAAGGAATCAATATCACTAATTAAGGGACCTTCTTCTTCATTGTTCTAAAAAAAAGTTCATCGAACTCCACATCATGTCCCTCAAATTAAGTTTGATCAAAATTATCTATTGTTGCAATAATTTTATCTATCTTCTCATTCTCATTCTCATCAAAGAAACTAGTAAAATATGATTTTACCTCACCTTCTGCTACAACCTTTGTTCTACTTAAAATTAATTCATTCCATTCTCTTTCAACCACTTCAACACACAATAGAAAATCATCCTTTTCAACTTCGTCTGCATTCACTAAATCTTTCAATTCATTAATCAAACAAATACTAGTATGATTACTCACCTTTTCTCCTTCCTCATCCAATGGTTCTAGTTTAGGTCGAACTCCATCTTTAATGAAAGAGTAAGTGTTTGTATAACCATCATGTATAGCTCCTCTATCGAATTGTCAAGGCTTACCCAACAACATATTGAAAACATCCATTTGCATAACATCACACAAAATTTCATCATAATAATTCCCTATCTTGAATTTTACCAAACATTGCTCACTTACCATGGCTTTGTGATCATCGTGCAACCACGTAATCTTGTAAGGATGTAGGTTGCTTCTTGTTTCCAATTGTATCTAATTAACCATCTCCCCATAAACCGAATTATTAATGCTAGCTCCACCAATAATAATATTGCAAACCTTACCTTCACACTTACACCTTGTTCCTAATCAACTTTTTCTTTGATATAATGCATTCCTCTGATTCATTTAGGATTTTTTGGTCACAAAGGTTTCTCCTCTTTCAACTTCTTTTGAATGTGATGATTCTGCATCCTCAGTAACATTTCCAATTCTTGCATTATTTTCAGTCTTCCTACTTGTCTTCGCATGTTATGGGCATTCATATGCTTTGTGTCCTTCTCCACATCTGGAACAAGTTATCTTGTAGTTTCCTTTTCCAAATCCTTGTCCCAATCTACCTCTTCCTCTAGAATTTTATTTAGGGGATTGATTTGAGTTCTCTCCTCTTTCATTTTGGCTACCCGTAGTGTCTTCATTCTTTTGCTTTTCCTCTGCTTGCTACACATAAGCCCCACCCTTCCCTTTTTGTTTATTCTAAATTTTTTTATTTAAATTTTCCTCAACTTCTAATTATTTTTGATAAGCCTCTTCAATTTAAGAAGTCTTACCAGGCTAAGTTCTTCCTGAATGCTTGGCTTAAGTCCATTGATGTATCTTGCTACTTACTCCTTGCTGGAATGTGCCATTTTAATCAAGAGACTATGAAACTCTTGAGTGTACTCCTTGATTGATTTTGTTTCTTGTCTCAACCCGTGCAGTTTCTTTAGTATTTCAAATTTAAAATTCATTAGAAAAAAATGCTTCTTCATTTTCTCAATTGTTCTATCCCACCTTGTAATTTTTCCCTTTCCTCTTCTTCATCTATCTAGTTGATCTTCTCTCCACCATATATTTGCATTACCTTTTAATTTTGTCTTAGCAATCTTTACTCTATCAGGGTCTACAATCTCCTAAAACTTGAAGTATTCCTCCATTTCATTGAACTAAACTACTAACTCCTCTACATTCAAATTTCCATTTATATTTTGAACATAAAAAATGTCTCTTTCCTATTCTTGAATGTGCAACCAAAAAAGGGTCATTATCAATTGTCTCTACTACATTTCTTCCACCACTTGAATGACTAGCTAGATGTTTCTAAATGTTTTTCATCTTCTTCACTTTTAGGTTCTCTTCTCCTTTTCTTAAAACCTCTACATAGCGCTTCCTGTAAAGTTTCAACTTTCCTTATCAAGGATCTAAAATCATCTTCATGGACAACATCTTGAGGGTTTCTACCTCCACCTTTGCCTTCACCTCTACCCATATCTAATGGGGCTCCTCTTGGAATAAATTCTTCTCACAACCCACACTCACAGTCTTGGTGTACAATGCCTCTCTTCAACGATCTATTTATACACTTATGATTAATCACTCTGATACTAATGATTCAAGAAGGTTTACACACACAAAAAAACTCTCTAAAATCCACAAAACAATATCAAATCAATCTCAAAAAATGAGGAGAATAAGAGTAGAAAATTTGAAAACATAACTAGATCTCTCTATTCAACATCTCCTGAAATGATACTATGTCTCTACAATATGATATAACATAATATTGCAGCCTCATGGGCTGATAAAAATACCTAAAATCTGATTTATAATCAGTCCAACAATATTTAGAATCATGTATAACAGGCTTCAAAATTATCTTCTCCAAACTAGCTCTTCTCACTAGAAATTTAAGCTCTCCAACGTGCAAATCTTCGTTTAGATATGTAATTATTTAACAATGGCTTTCTAAAACCATGTTTTTGCTACAAAACCTCTTAAAACCTGCAAGGAAAAGGTAAAATCACCTTCCAAAATCCACTCTTACTCCTAGAAAAATCCCACTTCTCAGAAAATCACCCATTAAATTTTTAAATCAATAATGCATCAAAGCTCTTCAAAAGCCCAAATCTTAGTCCTATTTTAAATACACAACCAAATACTCTAAAACATATTAAATCCCATCATTAAATTAATTTTAATATTTCAAAATAGCCTTTTTTCAATATGCTAAAACGATAGATTATTCTTACTTTCCCACTCCTCCCACATAGGGCCTGAAATATAAAAACTTTGAAAGAAGCACATGGGAACTTACAATTGGAAACCCTTTTTTTTACGAGTAATTAATTATGTCTTTTCTTGGAACTCCCAATCCCAGGAATTCCACACCAAACTTTGAAAAGTAGCAAATTTAAACATTAAATTTTTTCTCTTACACTTTTTTCACATAAAAAATTGCTAAAACATCAATAGATGATCAAATACTAGAGAATATTTTGGCCGAGATGATGTAATTCATTTTCTCACACAAAAAAATCACCAAACCTTAGAAAAATTTAAATCACACTCTCTTTTTGGTTGATGAGGGTTGCCATTGACAATGAAAGCTCCTTCATTAGACACCCATGGTATAAAGAAAAAAAGGTTTCTTGAGCCAAACTCAAAAATATCTGTAGACTTTCTAATTGTTTTGGATCCATTACTCTACTTTATCCAATGGTATTTTCCTATTTTTCACTCTCTACAACCTCAAAACATTATCCCATTTCATTTGTACTCCTGTTTTACCCTTCATGTGTTGAACATACCCAAATGCTAAGAGGCAAGGGGTGGATCAACAATGATGTAAAATTAAACATCAATTTGCAAATTAAACATTAAGCCTGATCCACTAAAATAAATACATAGAAACAAAGAATGCACCACACTATAACACCAATATTTTTATGTGGAAAACCCAATAATGGGAAAACCATGGTGAGAGCTATCTCACAATATAAATGAACAAGTTACAATGTTTATTTTAAGGATCACTACCTAAGGAAGCTCACTGTTTCATGATGGACTTGTTGAGAAATATATAAAGAAATATGGACTTATTGAGGAGACACACAATCTTCTATCAAGATATATGGAATATTGAATGAGAAAACATAAGTTGGACGAATATAAGAAAATCATTTATCATATGCTAATGTTGCAATCCCTTTTTAGCACAATTAATCCATCATACTGACTTTGAACAATTCATACTCAAATGATACAGTTCTTATTCACTGGATACATTTCACAAATAATTTCTTCTTCTTTAAATAGCCTCTTCATTACGTCAATGCTAATTAGGTCCACTCCAAAAAGACTTTTAGATGAAACGTGTGATGCAATATAGGACAACTTAAAACACAAGTATCATAAAATAAAATAGGTTGTAGATCAACCCAAATAATAACTAAAACCAAAATACATCTCAACACATCCTCCAAAGAAGATAAGAAAGGTCAAGATCAACTACAAATGAAGGAACCAATGCTGCTAGCCTAAACAACAAAATTGCCAAAACTGCTAATTGCTTACCTTTATGGTACTGGGGAGAAACCAAAACATTATGTGAATTAAGATGTAATAATTGTATACATGCACAAAATCCCTACAACCATCTCCTAAATAATTTTATCATTAAATATTCCAACAAAGAAAGAAACCGCTTGAATTGATAGAAACATGGCATTCTAGATAGACAATGATACTTCAACATATTGGATATTGTACTGCAGTTCAAAAACTCAATTGAATTTCATATGGATGAAACTATACACCTCTCGGAACCTATCCTCAAGTCTACACAGGCATACCTATCACTCTAGAGGAATGCAGAGCATTTTGGTGAACATACGAGGCATATTACTTTGTTAAATTGCAATTCGAAGAACAATCGCACATAAATTTTGATGTAGAAGATATTAAGACAAAAATATTGGAATTTAACTCCTTGATTATTGATTTTTTTCCCAAAAACACAAGGTGAAGCCATCCAAGGTGGAGGAATGTGGAACAAAATATCTACTTACATACTTTGGGAAATATGCAGTTTAATCCTTAGACAACTTTCTCAAAAATATAAGTATGAATCTAGTCTCAAATGTTAATAAAAAAATCCTTGAATCATATAGACACTAATCAATGTAACTACATCCCATAATCAAGACATGAAGCATGTGTAACAATGTGTTACCATATACACATACATCTAGACTGTTATTCTGCCTAAGATGCATCTACTAGTATTTCGCACTGTCTTTCATAACTTCAATCATGTTAGTTTTATAACACAATATGTATCAAACCATCTCTCTCAAATATGCTAGTCAAAATAATTTCTATGAGTCTTCAACATCTCTATACAAATATGATAGGTCATCAAGTTGACCTCGACTTGACATCAATGACAACACAATCAAGTTGACATCAATGACAATATGTTGCACATATTGACAACATCATGAAATTCAAAATTTCAAATTTTAATTCCCACCAATACACTCTGTTAAAATTAGATATAAAAATTGAATTTATACCTTCTCTTTTAATGAAATAAAGGCCTCCCATTACCTCTTTTTCTGTTTTAACTTTTCCCTCTGCTTCCACCTTGTCTCCATGATTTTTCATTGTTTCAATGCCTTCCAAAAGACATGCTATTGCTGCAACCTAGTTTTATTTTCCAAAATAGTATTAGTACAATATTCAAGAGACTCAATTTCCTCATTTTCTAACATGGAATCAAGATCACTAACAAAGATTCATCATACTACACATGATGTCCCTAAAATTGAATTTTTTCATAGTTATCTATTGCTGCAATGACAAAGGTAAGCAAATACATGAAAAGATAAATGCAATATACATCAAAATTTGTATTACCAAAATATATATAGGAGTTCAAAATGTTTTACAATGTCATCTTATAAAATACATCTGCAAAACTAGACTTCAAAAGTGTCAAATCATTGTGCCAAGTCTCCAAAAGTGTCCCTGTTATCTCAGTATGTGTCCGGATCTGAGATGCAGTCTCTTCCATGGCATCAAGTGTTCTCATCTCTGGTGTAACCAAAATTGCTTCAGTCTCCTTGTAGCCTCTACAAAATTTCAATCTTAGGGACTAATAATGTCTGCAACTCCTACAGTGAAGTTGTCCTTTTCACCTGTTCAACCTCATAAGCCTTAAGCCTCTGCTGTAATGCAATTACCAATCTTCCAAAATTGGTTGCTGAATCATTTAAGGGGTTAAATCTTTCACTCAAAACTTTTAGCTCTTGCTGAGCTTCCTGCTTCTTCTTCTCAATATCATCACAAAATAGTGAAAAGTTTAAAATTGTGGATAGGATTTTACCTCTGGTTTGTAAGGCTTCTTTCATTAGGTCCATGTTGACAGTAAGACCTACCCTCTCTCTATCAATTGCCTTCATCAATTGTTTAATTCTTCTCTTCTCATACTCCTTTTCCACATTCTTAGTTGCATCTTCCTCCAAGCTTTTCATTTGATCTCCTTTTGTTGTAACCAAATGTTCCAGTTTGTCAATAGGTGTAGGAAGACTGTCAATACCACTCTCCAATATTATATTGGAAAGTATGTCAACAACACTTTGAATAGTTTGTGCTTCTTTTCTTCGAGCCTTCATAATCTTCTTTTGTGCCTTAGATTGCATGGCAGATGCAATCTCCATCAGGTCAGTTGGATTCAACATGTCCATGTTAATCAGTCCTTGTATAGATACAATGTCATCTTCTACATCATCATCAATAATTTTCTTGGATGTAAGTGACCAAGAGGCCACTTTCTGCTCATTCTTTTCTTCTTGCTTCTCTTCATCTTTCTGCTTCTCATTTGTCTTTATCGGTGGCTCTGTAGTTTTCTCAACATTTGTATTCACTTGTTGCTCAACATTAATCTGTTCACTTTCCTTTTGCATTTCTTCTATATTCATCGAGGGCTCAGTAATTTGTACATCATTTGTTTGCACATTTTCTTTAGTCTCAATCTCTTCTACATCTTTGTCTTTATCCTTACCGGTGGATAAGTCTTCCAATAACACTGTCTCTTCATCAGTGATAATGATTGTTTCTTGTTTAGTGTTTGTATCAGAAAACACAATTTCATCTGGTACAATATCATCAATATTTAAATTGTCAGGGAAATATTCTCCCTCAGTTCTCTCTGATTCCTCTTATTTTTTTTCAGGTACTAATCCTAAAAAATTCTTCAAAATCTCCTCAGTCTCATCTTGTACTGACTGGGATTCTCCAACAAAAGTAATCTTGTAAGCCTTTTCTTTGATCTAAATAATGGTTTTGAATTCAAAAAGATATTTTGCAAATCCTCCTTTGAGGCTTCTGGTTGTAAACTTACAAGAACAAATTCAATAATTTCCCCGTCTTGTTTTATTGTAGCTTTGCCATCTTGCATCTAATTTATTGTACAAAGAATCAGGAATCAAATCTTGTAATTCTGTCAATGCTTTACTATACTTATTCATGAACCAAACAATAGTATCTTCAATTTGCATTTTCTCATCTTCACCAAAATTGTTATAATATCTTTTTACATCAGTCAAAATACCATACTTTCTTATTTTTTCCAAAATCCTTTCAAGTAAAGTGAGTTTACTTACTGGTTGCTTTATAGATTTTACAGTAGGAGATCTAACCACTTTGGATTTATTCCCACTGGCTCTTAATTGTTTCTTCTCACCTTCAGAATCTGTATTTTCTTCCTCAACAGTTTCAAGTGTCCTTTGTGCTTGCTGTTTCTTCCTTTTCCTGTATACTTATTTCACCTTGGGTGCTTTAGGCTTAACTTCCTTAGGTTTTCTTCTAATCTGGATCTTAGGAGTAGGAGGGGGCTTCTCCTTCACCACTATACTCCTGGTTTGTCTACCGATGCTGGTACTGGTTGGGGCACTAGAAGATTCAGACTTCCTTGCTTCAAACTTAGCTCTAGCCTTTGCAATTGCCTCTTTTGTAAATCCTCGTTCAACAACAAATTGTTCCACCTCTTTTCTTACCTTCTTAGCAATGACTTGTTTGGAAAGCTCACAATGCACCTCAATAGATTTTTCTTTAAAGGTTCCAAACCTGGTTGCATTAGAATCTACCGGTTGTTCTAGGAGATGATCAACATAAGAAATCAGTAAAACAACTTTAACCTCATAACCCATGGGAATCACCCATGATGTCCTAGGTTCTACTGCCTCCATTTGACATGTGTCTATATCAACCATGAAATAGATAGAATATCCATAAATTTTAACAACATTCTCCAGTATCCTTTCTCTGGCATGCATTCTTTTCTAGAAGTCTTTAAAATAACCCCATATTACCTTTGTAAACTCATTACCGATCATCTTGATGCTGTTCTTTATCTGTAACATTACCAGTGTACATTCTGACCATTGAATATCACCGATAGCAGGAAAGGAGTTCTGGAAATAGAAAAACAAACCTATGATTAACTGTCCAAATTTGAATTTATACCTTTTATCATTCTTAATAGATTCAAAATTCAATATCAACTGGGTTGTCAAGGCTTCTGCAAGATCATAGCCTGCATTTTCTTTTATCATCTGGTAGGCAGTGTGTATTATAGCTTTGAGAATACTGTTTGTTCAACTTTAATGATAAACCCTATATCCGATGACCATAGAAGCATATTTAACCTCAGGGTCTTCAATTTCATTTATTATCATAGCTCGACCATCCCATTTAGACTTTGTCAATCAGGCGACTTCATTCTTCGGGATTGTCCTCAGAACAGGAACTTCACTGGTTGCCCACAATCCGATGATGGCATGAATAGCTTCCTTTGTAATCTTATGTGGTCGATCCAACCACATGAACTAATCATGTATCCTGCTCAAAACATATCTGATATAGTCTCCTTTGAAGTCAACAAGAAAGTTCACGACATGGTGAAAACCTTTGTCGGTAACCCTGTAGTGTCATAAAATTGCGACCCTAGCAATTTTAACCACTTTTGAGGTCCTCACCTTGGCGACAACATCTTCCTTCCGATCCGGGACTTATCTTTGCATTTCCACCTTGAACCTCTCCTTATTAAAGCCTTGTGATGACTTCAGGACCTTGTCTAGACCCCAAGATAGGGAAGGACAAGGGCGTGGCGCCCCTATCCCCCCCTCTTAGAGTGGTCCCAAAATAGGTCCCTCCGGTCCTATCTGCATTTCGGGATTCTGAACTTCCTTGATGTCGGCCTTTGGTGAATTGATCCTTTGAGGCATGTATAAAAGGGAGTTGGTACTCTAATTTGGATATATGAATGGGTGATACAAAAGAGACAAAGGAAGAAATATACACAATAGGCGAAGTTCAAGCATTCAAATCTTCAAGCATACATCAAGTCTTCTTCTCCATGTGTCTTCATTTATCCATTGGAGAAACATTTACAACATTCATTTGCAAGCATATGTGTGTGTTAGGGTTTTATCATGTTACATGCCATTGGATACAACATTTGTGATTACATTGAAGAAGCTAAGCAACCATTATCAATAAATTTCAGATCTACAAGGTATACATTTCTATTGTTTACATTCAAGCAATTGCAATTACTTTCTTTTAAGGTTGATTCCTCAACCAGGGTTTGAATGAGGCAAACCCCTATCCACAACCCTTCTTCCCCTCTTTTCTGTGTGTAGGTTGCAAGTGCGCAACTGTAATTGCAGGTTTGGGCTTCATTTGCAGAGACAAAGAAACCCTTTTCGTTTCACGAATTTGTCAGAGGATCATGGACACTTTTAGCACAGTCCTGATAAATTTTCCTCAAATTTGCAGGGCAGATCCATACTAGTCTAGATATCTCAGATCCAAAGTTACAATGTGATCCTGAACCGGTAGCCCCTCATTTCACTCATTTCATCTCTCTTTTCTATATAGTCAACAAGTCAACTTTCTCATTTACAAAAGAGGGTAAATAACACTTCAACCCTTGCAATCCACCTAGAATTCACATCCTTGTTTCCCTTGGATTTGTATCTAGTGGATTCAAGCCCCTCTTTTGAATGTAAAGTCCTTCCAAGTGAAAATCATCCTAGTGGCTTCCTTTCTCTCTCCTAGTTGGGGAGTCACTAGGATCCAATTTTCCACTTTACATTTTGGTGAACCCGACGTCTTACACATTAATTTTGAATTCTCATTATTAGATTTGATTAAGTGCAATTTGAATTTGAATTTTTCATTTCCAAGTTTGGTCTATTTGCAAATTTTAGAGGTTAATTGCATTGAAACCATAATTTTTTATTTTGTGAACATTAAGCTTGTTAAGTGCAAAATTTTAATTGTTTGTTTCAGATTTGGTTTTTATTTCAAAATTGCAATCGAAATCTGCCTTGTTATTCTAAAAATTCAGTGGTTAAACAAGAAAACCTTAATTTTTAAATCCTTTTATTTTTTGACCTTTGACTGCTAATTTGCCCGATCTAAACATCTTCAAATCAACTATTTTTTGAATTTTGCAATAAAATCATAATAGCTATCAACCCTAAATATTTTGAAAAAAGTTGGTCGGACCATGTGCACTTTCAACACGGTCCCTGAGTTTTTTCTTAAAATTCTGGGAGATGGAATTGACTATATTTTTCTACTTAAATCCAGAAAACTAACATACTTTATCAATTTTAACACCTCCTAAGGTCGAACACAAATTCAAATTTCATCAAATTCAAAATTTCAATTAATTTCATAAAAAGGTCCTAATTTTAGATCTTCTTTTCCAACAAATTAAGATTTTAAATAAGAGACTTTCAATGGCAATTAATAAATTGGATTTACTTGCTCTTTCACAGATGATTACATTAATTTTTTCAGATATTTACTTCAATCATGTGTCAGATAAGAGTTTATTTCATTTCCTGTTGCTTCTCTTTATTCATAGCACTTGGTCATATTGTGTTGTTAGGATTTCCAAATTATTTTCTTTTCAATTAGATCTCAAAGCTTTCATGTATCATTTATGTTGCATTATGGTGACATTGTTAGCAAAATGCATTTCCTATGTTAATCATCTTAAAGCTTTTGTAGATCCTAACTCTCGTACCTCTCCGAGGGTATCTTATGTGAATGAGATGAGACCTAATTCTTTAACCAATTCTCTCTTTAAAAAAGTGCAAGCATTGGAAAGAGACAAGGACCCATAGTCTTCTACACATACCCTTGAGCAAGTGGGGCAAAATCAAAACATTAACATTCTTACATCTTTAAATCCTCCTTATTCTCCTAAGACCTATCTTCAACATCAAAGTCTATGTAGGGAGGTTGATGTCATGCATTTTATTCATGATCTTTCCCCTCACATAGAAATAACTAAAAATGAGCTTCTAGATGATGAAAATGTTCATCCCCAATCCTCCACAAAGGATAAGCTTGATAAAGGAAAGGAGATTGTCATTTCACATGATACTCCTTCTTCATCTACAAATCCTTTGCTTCCCCCTTATACATAATATTTCCAAGAAATTCACAATCCTATTCCTCCATCTACTCAATTGCAACATTGTTATAGTCTTGGCTTTCATATAATCACAAAACAAGGTTTTACAAGACAAGGAATTGGGAAATTTGAGCAAGGAATTCGTGTGCCTATAAATCTTCCTACACAAACTACTACAAAAGGCCTAGGAAGTGATGCTCCTCTCTCTATGGATGAACTCCTTAGGCTCTAAAATTTTGAAAATTATCTTAAAAAACAACAAATCAAAAGAGCCCGCAAGAATGCTTCCTCTTCAAAACATCCTTTTTGTTCATTTCATCAAACCCATGACCATGATGCCGATGATTGCCCTGATTTTCAAAAACCTATTCAAGATGGAATAGGCAGTGGCAAAATTAGAATTGTGGATGATAAACCTCCTTCTTCTACTCATTCTTCTCCTTTATGTCAAGATGATATCTATCTTCCTGAAAGACTAGTTGCACCAATCTATTGGAAATTGAAATATGATAGGAACATTTCCTTTCCTCCTCAAAATAAAAAAAAATATTAATCAAGTGAAAGGTATTGAATATTGCATTTTTCATGATTTACATTCACATTCTCTTGGGAAATGTTATGCATTTAAGAAATTTGTTCAAAAGCAATATGACCTTGCACAAATTTCTCTTACAATAGATCTAGTTGTCTTCCTTGACATCAAAATAGTGCCTTAGCACTTCTTTTCTCTTCATGTTTCTCCTCACCCTTATCACATAAATAGTCAAGCTAGTTGGGGGCTTTTTATCATTTGTGGTGGTGTTGTTTCAACTTTACATACTTTGGGGCAGCAACTTGAAATTCATTTCTCTTTATGTTCATCTCTATCTTGGTGCATTATACATTATTAGATCTCTTTTCTAGCATAAGAATCATTCATATGTGAGAATATAATTGTTCTTGGGTTTTTATCTTTGCTAAAGAGTAATTTATTTAATGGGCAGTGCTCTTTTTCTCTTTCCTTCATTCTCTCAGAAACTTACCTCTCGATTATTAGCAAGCAGGATATGCCCCTTGGCATGTAATGATCTCTTGTGAAGTATGTATCCCTTCCTTACAAGGATTTGTTCCACTAGGAAGGCATATCATTTTCTAATAATCACCATTAGAAGATGTTTAATGTTTCTCTTTGTCTTCCTCACTTGGGGGGCAAGGATTTTCCCTCCTTTTTCTTTCTTTCATTTTATCTCATGTATCACTGTTTCCTTTAGGGGCTGCATTTTTCATATGTGATTATCATTTCTTACAATGGTATGTTTTTATGATTAATCCCACTTGGGGAATATGTGATGCCTTTTCTCTCTTCCTTTCAAAGATTACCACTTCTTGAGACATGTATTTTACATATACTAATGCCTTTCCTTCCATGCATTCATGAAAGTACATTGTGCATTTGCTTGTGTTTAATCTCTCTCTAGAAGATTGTGTAATTTCTTCTCATTGTCCCTACACTTGGTGGGTAATGATTTCTCTCTCTCTCTCTCTCTAAGGATCCACTCTTTCCTATGTTGTGGATAGTTTGAGTTTTATTACTTGATGCCATTCCTTATGTGGAATTGTTGTTGTTTACTCAAGGGCTGTCTCTTATACAAGAGGTGTAAGTCCTTGACTACAATCTCTTTCACACTTGGTAATATACATCTATAATAAATTTACCTAGCCTCATTTGGGTTAAAAAGTGAGTCATCCTTCTTCAAGAATTGCTTTCACTTAGCAATAGGAGGAAGGATTGAATTCTTGCTCTATTCTTTGCTTTATGCTAGAAGATGTTATATTTGTCTAAGCCAATTCCTCTTGGGGGGTAAATGTCTTTTGAACAAACATCTCTTCTCCTCCAAGGATCTCCTTTAAACTTACAACAAGATATCTCATTTCAATTATCTTATCCTAGATTGAAGAGTATTCCCTCTCTTGCTTGGATTTATGATGTTGCATAGCGGATATATTATTTGTGATGAAGATAGGTATCCTTGTTCTAATTTCCTTAAGATATCAACATCAACCTATGTTGACATCTTAAGGGGGGGGCACCCACACTACTCCTTTGTACCATACTTCTCTTATGCATTGTACAATGGGTCATTATCAGAACCAAAGCACAGATTCTTAGAGCGAGATGATGCTTCTTTTTCCTTGTATAGTGGGTCATTCTAGGAACCAGAGCATAGGCTCTTAGAGTGAGATGTCATCAATTTTCCTTATACAATAGGTCATTCTCGGAACCAGAGCACAAACTCTTAGAGCAAGGTGATGCTACTTTTTCTCTTGTAGATTGGGTTATTCTCGAAACCAAAGAACATACTCTTAGAGTGAGATGACGCTGTTGGCATTGTTGGCATTAGGTTGTCATTGATGTCAACTAGTTTGGCATGCTCACCGGTGAGTAAGTAGTGGTGACCGGTATGGGAGAAGTAAGACATGATGATGTCAACCAATTGTTAGTCCCAATCGGTGCTGAGAGGGGAGGGGTGAATCAACACTATACGAGTTTGTTCTAGATTTAAACTTAATCAAAACTTCTATTCAAACTTAACACTAATTAGTATGAGCAACATTTAATAAGAAATATTTTCACATAAAATCAAACACACATGACTACCAATATTTATCACGTGGAAACCCAAATGGGAGAAAACCACGGTGTGAGTAGAAACTCACAAAATATGCACTCTTTTGGAGTACGCCCGGTGAGGAGCCATCCCTATTAGGAGATTACAAAGACACTATTAGGTGCCACTCAGTTAAGGGATTTTCTTTAAGGCCCGTTAGAACCTTTACATTGTTAGAGGTAGCCTTGTTAAAAGACTTGGGATCTTCATTTAAGATGTCAACCGGTTAAGGGATTTTACAAAGGGACCTATTAAAGTCCACCCGGTTAAGGGATTTTACTGTTGTAGTTATTAGAAAACAACAAAGAGAATGATCTGCTATAATAGCTACTCTTAGCTTGATCAGATCCAAATGAAGCTCTTCAGTTTGACCATCGGTTATACTAACTCTGCACTCTACTGGTGCTTTGCATTTTTTCTCTACTCTTCACACTATTCAAGCTCTGCACACTCTTTTCACCACTCTGCTATTCACTTAGCAGTTCTTCCCTCTTCACCTTGTTGGATCGCCTTTTTTCAAAATCGCACTTTGCAAATTTTACGATCAGTCTTTTTGGTTTTCGCCAAAAACCTTTATACCATATTTTGCCAACACATACCTGTTGATTCCTTAATCAGTTTACACCTAACACTTGGTAGATTTGAAATTCAAATCTATGCAAATATTCCCCCACTCTCTCTGTGCGCTCTACAACAATCTTGCCAACAACTCATCCTTATCTACCTCTACAATTCATAATTTCACCAACCTCTGGGTCGTGTTCTGTCTTTTTAATGTGAACCAAAAAATTCATACAAATCTCACCTTAACTGGTTGTTAACTATTGTAGACTTCACTATCCATTTGTTTGATTATATCTCGTTATGACTGAATTACCTTTGGTCATCGCATCCAGCTTACCAGTCACTGCTCCAAGATTCTCGGTGGATAGCATTCTTCAACTTGTATCATCGGTTCATTAGTGTAACTCTTCATCTTTTGCCACTGGCCACTGATCATCAATCAAACTGATCACTTGTCTTCCCAGAGTGTTCTGGTCGTGCATAAGACTACTAAACTGCAATCTGAGTCACCTCTTGTGACCACATCATCATTTCATTTGCTAGTTTTAAGAAATAGATCTCAACTCCTATCGGGTGCTTGACTGACCGGTTAGCCACTCTATTTATCCTTCAACCGATTAGTCTTCTACCAACATACTACTCAAGTGTGTCAATAATGCATATTTGGGAAGCACTGAATCCTTCATACTATTTGTAGCCATTACCCCACCTCCTTGCCTACGAGCTTGGCCTTATTCCTCGATAAGTGTTAGTCATCAATGACAATACTAACTGATGAATTGGTTGTGCTAACACCATTAGTTATGCCAACAATCTCCCCCTTTGGCATTGATGGCAACACTTCAAACTTCTCTTTAGCAGCTAGTCACTTTTGCTTCTGCTGGACCAATTAGCTGCTCTAATTGATCTTGAGTAATGATCTTACTCCCCCTTTTTTATACTCCCCCTTTTTATTGGCTTCCATTCATGTCACATCTGACTTCACTCCCCCTTTGACAACAATGCCAAAGGTGTAGTCTAGATATCTTGTTTCACATACTTCAATGTTTGCTCCCCCTAATAGGAGTAGTCCATAATCATCAGTCCACATACATAAACTTTTCAGGAAAATCATACCGGATTGATGTTGTAACAATATTCAGTCACCCTAGAGCATGTAGGGGAATTACCCCTAGCTTACCTCTGAGATACTCAAAAGTATCCTTAGGTAGCGGCTTGGTGAATATGTCTACAACCTCTTCCTTGGTTGGCACATATTCTAGTCTAACTTCTTTGTCCTGTACCCGTTCCATAAGATAATGATATTTTATTGCAATATGCTTCGTTTTAGAGTGCATTACCAGGTTTTTTGATATGTTAATGGCACTTCACAGTGCATCACCACCAGTTCAGTCACCTTTTCTTGGATATCTTCCAAGATTTTCTTAATCCATACAACCTATGTACAATTGATTGCTGCAACCACATACTCCACCTCAATTGTAGATTGAGAGATACATATCCGTTTCTTGCTTTTCCATGACACAATCCTATCTACAAGAAATAATGCACCTCCACTAGTGCTCTTTCTATCATCAATGTTCCCTACTCAGTCTGCATCGGTGAAGACACTTAAGTTGAAATTTCTATTATGTGGATACCAGAGACCATACTCATCAGTCCCCTTAAGGTATCTGAATATCCTCTTAACCGCCACCATATGAGTCTCTTTTGGATTTGCAGCAAATCTAGCAACCAAGCCAACTTCCTATGCTATATCTAGTCTACTGTGCACTACATATTGCAACTTACCAATCATGGATTGGTATAGTGTCTCATTCACTTCATTAGCCTCATCATTTTTGGAAAGCTTGCAGTGTAACCATCAGAGTTCCAATAGGTTTGGAATCTTCCATTCCAAAGGTCTTAAATACTTCCCTTATATATTTGGTCCGGCTAATGAATATGCCATTCTTAAGCTAAGAAACTTGCAGACCAATGAAAATTTTATTTCACCTATCACAGATATTTTAAATTCTTTCTTCATTTCTTCTGCAAAACCTTTCCCCATTTCATCATCTCCTCCAAAGATGATGTCATCAACAAAAATCTTTGCAATCAGATGTTTTTCTTATTTTCCATTCTTGAAATACAAGTTACTGTTATCATTGGTTCTCATGAACCCTATACTTATCAGGTATGAGTGCAGTCTCTCATACCAAGCTTTTGGTGCTTGTTTTAGCCCATATAGAGCCTTTTTTAGCTTACATACCATATCTCTTCCATCTTCTAAATCAAACCCTTCCAGTTGCTTAATGTACACTTCTTCCTCTAGAACACCATTCAAGAATGCCGATTTGACATCTATTTGGTAGACCTTAAACTTCCTGTAAGCAACATAAGTAAGCAAGATTTTGACCCCTTCCAGTCTGGCCTCTGGTGCAAAGGTCTCTCTATAATCCAACCCTTCTTCCTGTGCATACCCTTTGTAGACTAATCTTGCTTTATTTCTTGCTACTTGACCGGTTTCATCCATTTTGTTTCTAAACACCCACTTGGTGCCTATCACATTTTTGTTCTTCGGTCTGGCTACAAGGGTCCAGGTTTCATTTTTCTCAATCTGCTCCAGTTCTTCATCCATATATTTGATCCAGTCTTCATCTTTTAGACCCTCCTTTGCTGTTTTGGTCTCAATTTTAGAGAGAAAACATGTACTCTCCATTGCTTTTCTTCTAGTCAATACTCTTACATTTTTGTTAGCAAGATGATTGTTTCTGACATACCTTGGTTGTACTGGTTCATTTCTTGGAGCTTCTTCTACAAGTTGTGCAGGTTTTACTTCACATGTTTCCTCATTTGCAGCTACATTAGGATTCTCTGCAACAGGTTCGACCAATACAGTGTAACCGAATCCTTGATAGTCCTCTGGTTCACTCTTACCGTCCTGTTCATTTTGCTTAGAGAACTCATCTACTCTGACATTTTCACTCTCCACATTCTTACCGGTCCTTTTGTTCAAACAACGATATGATTTACTCTTTGTGGAGTAACCTAAGAAGGTTCCTTCATCACTCTTAGGATTGAACTTTCTAGAGTACTCATCCCTCTTGATGTAGCACCTACTTCTAAATACCTTGAAGTAACTCATATTGGGTGATTATCCACACCATAATTCATAGGGAGTCTTATTTGTCCCCTTCTTCACCTATATCTGGTTAAAGGTATACACAAAAATACTCACTGCTTCTCTCTAGAAGACATGTGGAATATTCTTCTATATCATCAGAGTCCTTGCACAATTAGTTAGAGTTCTATTTCTTCTTTTAGCAACTCCATTCTGTTGAGGTGTTCTGGGTGCAAACATCTGCCTCATAATCCCCTGTTCTTCACAATAATTTATGAACTCTTGAGAGGTAAACTCTCCTCCTCTATCTGATCTCAAACATTTCAGACTCTTATCAGTTCCTCTTTCCACTCGAGCCTTGAAGACCTTGAACATGTGAAAGTATTCAGATTTTTCTTTAAAGAATACAACCCACATTATTCTTGAGAAATCATCTACAAACAACATGAAGTACGGGTCCCCATAGAAACTCTTAGTCCTCATAGGACCACACAAATCTGTATGCACTAAGTCCAACACATTCTCAGATGAATAAGATTTGTTGCTGAAACTAGATCCGTTGAACTTTCCTAGCTGACAATCTTTACACATAGCATTTTCAGGTTTCATAATGTTAGGCATACCTTTGACAGACTTCATTTTGCTAACCTTTTCTATACTATCAAAATTAACATGACACAATCTTTTGTGCCACAACCAACTATCTTCTGCCTTTTCCATTAGAAAACTTCCTACAGTGGTGTCTAGGTAGAATATATTACCTTTTATTTGTTTACCGGTAGCAATCAGACCTCCTGATTTATCACTTATGTTGCATATTCCTTCATTGAAATCCAACCGGTAACCCTTATTGTTAAGTTGTGCAACACTTAATAGACTATACTTTATCCCTTCTACCCAGTAAACATATTCACAATTGGTTTTATCATTCAGGGCAATAGATCCCTTACCTTTTACCGCACAGGGATCATCATTGCTGAATCTCACTAGTCCTCCATCACAGTCCTCCATGCTGAGTAATTTGTTCCTATCACTAGTCATGTGGTGAGTGCAACCACTGTCAATTACCCAGTCTCCACATCGGTTTGAACTAGAAATCATTGCTATATCACTTTCCTCTATGCTATCTTCCTTTACCACTACAAATGCAATCCCTTTTCCATTAGATCCTTTTGATTCTTCATCGGTAACTCTTTCTTTTGTAGGATAACACTCCTTCTTGCTCTTCTCTTTTTATCTTCTAAAGTTATCCTTCCTATCATTGTCAGGACATCTGGATGCAACATGACCTATTTTATTGCATGAGAAACATTTCAAGGGTAGTTTACCTTTGTACTTTCCTTTTTCTCTTGGAAGCCTTCTTGCTATTAGAGCTTCAAGCTCATCTTGTTCTTGTTCTTCAGATAACAAGTTGTCATGTTCATGAGAATGATCGGTTCTTGCAGCAGAACTACTTCTGATTTCCTTTCTTCTCATTGTTGGTGCAAGTGTCATGGAAGATTTGAAGGCAACATCAATCTTTGGCATACTGTTATCATAGTTGCCCAGTTCAAAGGAAGTCAACTTATCGATCAAGGAGTCAAGTGTAACATTAATTTCTCCCAAAGATCTGAGTTCCTAAATTGCAGAAACCCTTATGGCATATTGTGGTAGCAAGGTTCTCAGGATTTTGCTGACCACAACATCTTTGTCAAGTTTTCCTCCAGCACTTCTGATGGAATTTACCACATCCTTTATTATTTTGCAGTACTGCTCTATATTTTCTCCTTCTTGCATCCTCATCTCATCAAATTTGCCTCTTAAGATGTCCACCTTAGCCTTTTGTACATGAGGATCTCCTCCATTAACAACCTTCAACTTGTTCCACATCTCATAGGCTGTTTTTAGATCTTAAACCTCAACATACTTGTTATCAGATAGAGTACTAGAAATCACATCCATAGTTGTGATGTTAGCTTGTTTCTCTTTGATCTGATTTGCAGTGAGAACCCCTGTAGGTTCATTGTACTCATGATTACATGACTCCAGTATTGATCTCCTAGGGTTCTTAGGTAGAGCTTCATTCTACCACACCATAATGTGTAATTTTCTTTAGAGAACTTGGGGCCTTCCTTTCACATCATCTTGGATCATTTCTTAAGGTGTTAAGCTCTTCTGAATCTAAGGACCAGGGCTGTGATACCAATTGTTAGTCCCAATCGGTGCTTAGAGGGGAGGGGTGAATCAACACTATACCAGTTTGTTCTAGATTTAAACTTAATCAAAACCTCTATTCAAACTTAACACTTATTCGTATGAGCAACATTTAATAAGAAATATGCTTACATAAAATCAAACACATATGACTAAGAAGATTTATCACGTGGAAAACCAAATGGGAGAAAACCATGGTGTGAGTAGAAACTCACAAAATATGCACTCTTCTGGAATATGCTCAGTGAGGAGCCATGCTTGTTAGGAGATTACAAAGACACTATTAGGTGCCACCCGATTAAGGGATTTTCTTTAAGTTCTGTCAGAACCTTTACCCTGTTAGAGGTAGCCTTGTTAAAGGAATTGGGATCATCATTTAAGATGTCACCTGGTTAAGGGATTTTACAAAGGGACCTGTTAAAGTCCACGCGGTTAAGGGATTTTACTATTGTAGTTATTAAAAAATAATAGAGAGAATGATTTGTTGTAATAGCTACTCTTATCTTGATCAAATCCAAATGAAGCTCTTTAGTTTAACCACCGGTTTACACTAACTCTATACTCTACTGGTGCTTTGCATTCTTTCTCTGTTCTTCAGACTATCTGAGCTCTACACACTCTTTTCACCACTCTGCTATTCACTTAGTAGTTCTGCCCTCTACACCTTGCTGGATCGCCTTTTTTCAAAATTGCACTTTGTAAATTCTATGATCATTCTTTTTGGTTTTCCCCAAAAACCTTTATACCATATTTTTCCAACACATACCCACTGATTCCTCAATTAGTTTACACCTAACACTTGGTAGATTTTAAATTCAAATATTTCCAAATCTTCCCACACTCTCTCTGCACGCTCTACATCAATCTTGCCAGCAACTCATCCTTTTCTGCCTTTGCAATTCATAATTTCACCAACCTCTAGGTCATGTTTTGTCTTTGTAATGCGAATTAGAAATTCCGCACAAATATCACCTTAACTGGTTGTTAACTGCTGTAGACTTCACTATCTGTTTGTTTGATGATATCTCGTCATAACTGACTCACCTTTGGTCATCGCATCCAGCTTACCGGTCGCTGCTTCGGGATTCTCGGTGGATAGCATTCTTCAACCTGTATCATCGGTTCCTCGGTGTAACTCTTCATCTTTTGCCACCGGTCACTGATTTGATGAATACTAAGGGGGGGGGTGAATTAGTATGCCAAAAATCTCTGCACTTAAACACTTTGCAAGACTAATAGTAAACCGGTAAAACAATTTAGCAGACAAATCGGTTAACACACATGTAAACCAAATAGCTAATAATGCATTCACCCACAGAAGCAAAAACACCATAACACAAGAGATTTTGACGTGGAAACCCAAATGGGAAAAACCATGGTGAGATGGAACTCACAATTAACTATCTGCAAAATAGGAACCAAACCGGTTAGGGTCAGACTGGTTAAGGTCTTATAATGTTCTTTACTAGAACAGATCCTGTTAGGAATCTCAATCTCTGTTAGGAGATAAGTCTAATTAAAGACTACCTTGCTAGAGGATTTTAGATCCATAGATGTGAACCACCTTGTTAGAGGATTTACAAAAGGCTTTTGGGCCTACCTGGTTAAGGGCTACATACATGTCAAAGATGTGAGTAATCAATAAGTGTTTGATCTAGCTAGTAGCACAGACTGCTCGGTTAGATCCTTGATAGCTCGTTCCTAATGCACTCCAGCATTACTTCAGTCTTATACACATTCATATTCTCTCCAACTCCTCAACCACCTTAAACCCTAGAAACAACATAAACTTTTGCTACAACCACATCAACAACCTAAAACCCTAAACATGATGTCCTTATAAAGAAATCTGATTTCATGTCGGTCCAATAGGATTACATAACAATTTCCTAGGTTCAATGAACTTGGACATACTTGGTACCACGACACAAATAGCACCATTTAGTTGTCGGCACCATCAAACAATCGGTGGATGGTAACTCATCACAAAATGCCGGTTGCCGGTTTGACAAAAATGAAGACTGGTAAAAATGTGTTATGCTGCTTTAATCCCTCATACCGCTTGGGATCCACGAATCGCTTGGGGTCAACATGCCGCTTCAGACTGGGAAACACATTCTGCAAAACACCAATAGTCTAAAGACTATTATACAACATACCGGTTGGAACAAATGCCGGTTGTGCTCTAACTCATACATATAAAGGAGATCTCAATGCAAGTGTGTGTCCATCAATGACAGTCACAACATAAACATAAAAAATGCCAACAATCTTCCCCTTTGGCATTGACGGCAACACTTAGGAAAATAAAATTTTGACATCTAAGTGTTTTACAACAAAATCATGCCATTAGCAAAATTGCTCCCCCTAAGCATATACACTATCCCTTTAACAATACAATGTATAACACTATTGCATATAGAGCATAAACATTGAGATATTCAGAGCATATATCAAAATTTTGATTACTAGATACTTCTCCCAAATAGAATTCTTCTCCCCCTTTGCCAACAATGACAAAGTACAGTTGAACAACCCTATTTTCATTTGATATTAAAATAATAAAAGTTTATGACAATAAGGAATAATACTTGTCAAAAACAGATTTAAAGTCCTACAAGAATTGTTTGATCGACAAAGACCAGGACTCAAGTAGGGAGGTGGCTACTTCTTTCTCTTTCTGCATTTGGGAGACTTGTTCTTCCATGGCATCAATTGTGCTCATCTCCTATGTAACTGTTAAGGCATCCAGGTTTAGATAACACTTCTGAAGAATTTGCACTTGTGGGAGTATAACCGGTTGTAGCTCTTGCAAATCTCTAGATCGAGTGCTAATCTCTTGCTCCATTTTTGCTGACTGGATGTGAAACCAGTGAACGCTTTGCCCATAAGTTGTAAAGGAATCATAAGGTGGCTTGAATGTGCTCATGTAGGACTGCAAGTCTATTTGAATCTTTTGCTTCTGAGCTAGCACATCATCATTGAACAGATGGGGTTGGCAGATTTTCCTGAGTAGCAGATTCCCCTCATCCAGAGCGTCCCTTATATCCTTTTGTTCTTTCTTCAGTTCAGACCGGAGCTCATTCAAATTCTTCACCAGAGCTATATTAAGAGCTTTTTGATGCTCCTTCTTGACATTTGCCTTTGCTGCCTCTTCTAGGCTCTGCACCTGATCATCCACTACTGTGCATAGGAGCTTAAGTTTAGCTAGTGATGAATCGGTGTTGGGAATATTTGTACCGGGTATCAAACTGGTAAGAGTGTCCATAGCTGCTTGAATTACATCCTGCTCCTTCTTCCTTCAAATAATTTCAAGGCTCTCTTGAGCAACCTTGATGCTCTGAATTAGCTCCATTTCACTTGCAGACTAGAGATTGATAGAACTGGTGAGATCAGCTGGTTTGGCTTGACTCCTGGTTGCCTTTGGAGTCTCCATCTGGGTGCTCTTCTCCGCTTCTCCTGCCTTGTCCTCTTCTGCTTTCTTCTTCTCCGCTTCTCTCCTCTTCTCCGCTTCCTTATCCTCCTCTGCTTTTTTCTTCTCTGCTTCTTTCCTTTTCTCCTCTTCTTTGTCCTTCTCTTCCTTCTTCCTTTTCTCTGCTTCTCTCCTCTTCTACTCTTCTTTTTCTTCCTCTTCCTTCTTCTTCTTCTCTGCTTCCTTCCTCTTCTCCTCTTCCTTGTCTTCCTCTTCTTTCTTTTTCTTCTTGCTTCTTTTTCTCTTCTTCATCCTTCTTCTTCTTCTCCTCTTCATCTTTCTTCTTCTTCTCTTCTTCATCCTTTTTCTTCTTCTCTTCTTCATCCTTTTTCTTCTGCTCGGCCTATTCCTTTGCCACTTCTTGTCTGTCCTCAGCTTGCTTATCAACCTGTTCAGCTTGTTGCTCCTGTCCTGTTGCCTCAGATGGTGTTTCCAAAGTAACATCTTCTACATCCAGGGCATTGACATCAATAGTGTCGACTAGTTCATCAACTGGATTTCTTTCATGATCAAGTACTTCATCCGGTTTGGATATAACCGGTTCTTTCTCAGCTTGCCGGTTGTCTTTAGCCACTCGATGCATCTTCGGAGCTTCTAGAGCATGAGTGTGTGTGTCCTTGAGCACTTCCTTACCCTTCCCTTCTAGTAACAGGAGTCTTCTTCTTCTCATGAAGAAAAGACCTTTGTATTTGTTCATTACTCGAACAGTTCCAAATTTGATACATCAGGAAAATGTTCAGCAAAATTTTTTTCTCTCATTTCTTGTTCCTGCTCTATGGCAATGTGCCATTTATTGTCTAAGGACTTATACAAAGAATCCGGTGTTTCATATCTAATTTTTGAAGCCGACCGGTCATTAACACATAAATACTGAATTATTTCCTTTTCGACCGCTTCCTTTTTATCATCATTAAAGTCATCAAAATACTCAATTAAATCATGTAGCAATTTTCTCCTAATATTATTTATTGTTCTTTGACAATGTGTCAAAGGTTTATAGGAGGAGATGTCAATATTTACCAGTGCAGATGATGCCGGTTCATTCTTTGTCTTCTTTCTTGTCTGTCTCGCCTTCTTGGGTTGCTCCTTAGACGCAGTTTCCTCTGAGTCTGGTGTATTGCTTTTTGTGTTCGTTTTCCTCTCAAAGACTTTAGCCGATGTTGCTTCCAGTTTCTTCTTGGCCAGTGACTGTTTGATCACTTTTGGACTTGCTATTGTAACCGGTGCTGATGCTGCAGGCACTGCCTTTGCCTTCTTCACTGCAGGTTCTTTTCCTTTCTTTGCAGAGGGTTACTCGAGTGGTGTAACCCTTTCCAGATAGGTTCCGGTCCTCTTTGGCTTAGGGTCAAGAGGTGAGGAAATAAGGGTAGAGGCATACCCTTCCAACATATCGTACATCACCTCATAGCCCATTGGCTCCACTTTTTCCTGTCTAGGCTCAACAACCTCCATTATGCATTTATCCACTTGGAAGGTGAAACAGATATCGTCTTCATATTTCTTGACAATGTCACCTGATATCCTCATTCTTTGGCTCATTTTCTATCTGAACTCATCAAAATACTTGTTCAGAACATCAGGGTAACCGGTTCCAATTGCTTGAATGCTTTCCTTGATTTGCTTGGTCACCGGTTGGTCAGCAGACCACTGGACATCTCCTACTCCTGGAAAGTAGCCTTGGAAATAGAAGAACAACCCAACCAGTAGTTGTCCAAACTTGAACCTTAGTGCATTATCCTGTTTGATCGACTTTAGATTCAACAGGAGTTGTCTCTGCATACCGGTGCACAGGTCAAATGATGCATCCTCCTTTATCATTCGGTAATCGGCATTTACCACTGCAGTAGATACAGAGTTAATTTTGCTGGCAGAGAATGTCTGGTAGCCTATCACCATGCAGACATACTTAACTAGATCATCCTTGATAGAATTGACTGTCATGCCTCGTGAGTCGCTCACTGAACCAGTGAGCTTGGACATTTTAGTTTTGATTACCGTCCTTAGGGCTGGTACTTCCCCGGTGTTGTAGAAATCGGTGACTGCATGAATTGCCTGCGACATGATATCATGTGTTCTCTCCAGGTATATCTTGTCACCATGGACTCTGCTCAGAATAATCCTTATATGATCCTGTGTGAAATCCTCCAGGAAGTAAACAACATTGTGGAGCTTCTTCTTCTTCAAAATATTATACTCCGGTTTGATCTTCTTATCCTTTCCACAAAATAAACCTAACTGGGAGTGGATAGCTAGAGATCCTAGGTCTTCAATCTTGCAATCTATGTAGTCAAAAATTCCCTCTTCTACTATCACACCAGCCGGAACTTATGATAGGGCATTATACTTAGACTTTCATTGAATAAAACTTGCAGACTCGATAGATGCACTAAAACTGGTATGAGATGTGGAAGCCATGATAGAAATTTTAAGAACTCGAGAAATACCTTTTGAAACATGTGAATTTAGGGCTTGTAGATTCTCCTTCACTTCACACTCCATTGGTTGCTGAATCACTGCTTTGTGTTCTCCACTTGACCATTTGCAGTTTGAATTTGAATCTCCTTCGAGGTTTCTCAATTTCTCAAAATCTCAACTCAAATCGCCTTTTCATCGCTCTGCTCTTTGAAAAACTTTTCTTCGCTCGAAAACTGATAGTGAGAAATGATTTGAAAAATGCTTTTAAGCATATTCCTCACCTACCGTCATTAATGCTCCTCCATTAGGGAGTAAACCCTAATTTGCCTTTTTACCATTTTTGGTCTTCTGCTAAATGACAGGTATCACACACCGGTTAAGGTCTTTTACCAGTGTAAACCAGGGGTTCGAAACATTTCGCCATTTTCTCCCCCTAAGCTTTTCTGAAGCTTAGTTTGCCGGTTCCGTGATTTCCACACTAGGTGCAGAAACTGGTTCCTCTTGTAACATCGCTGGTTTCTTTTTCCAGGTTTTGTTCATGTCTGCTTGAATAGTGTCAACATCAATGTTTCCTTCTGGAGTGACCGGTATATCATCAGATATGTTCTTTCTTGATCTACAGAATCTAGCAATGTGACTCGGTTTGTTGCAGTGATAGAAGACCAATCCAGGTGCTCTCCAAGGTCCATTGTTCATGTTTCCATTCTTCCTTCTGCATGTTGCAGCAGTGACTCCATGACCATGACAGACCATACAGTTTTCTCTCCATCCGGTTGCCGCTTGATAGCCACCGCTTCTTTGCTGATGATTGAAGGCATTAAACCGGTTTTGATTCCAGTTCACAAAAGGTTCAGGACTAGCTCCTTGGGTCCTCTAAGGATATCTATCAATGTTGTTCATAGCTGACCTATATTCAGATGCTCTATGCCCATACTTGTTGCATGCATAACAGTTACCATTGAATCTATAGGGTCTAGGCTTATCATTTAGGAAATAAGGAAAATTGTTGTAAGCCTTACTCCTACACACATTTGCAGTATGTCCTTCTTTAAGACAATTGAAGCAAACAGGTTTAAACTTTTTCTTACCTTTATCCTTTGATGCCGGTTGTTTCTTTGACATTCCAGCATTTGTACCAGAGGTCTCACCTTCCTCATGACCGGAATAACCAAGTCCATTGGTATTCTTGACCGGTTTGACAGATTCAAGCTTTTTCTCTAGCTTGACAGTACTCTTGTTGAACTTAGCAAGTATTTCCTTTGACTCAGAGAGTTCTTTGGAAATAGCAGCATTTGTTTCCAACAGGTTTTCATTCTTAGAGATGGCAATGTTTAGTTCTCCTTGCATGTATTCCTTTTCCACTTTGCTTGCATGGAGTTGAGTAGTTAGGGCACGTATCTCTTGTTTTAACTTGGAGATCTCATGATCTCTTTCTTTCACCAGATCTTCAGCTTTCCTCCGGTTCTCAAGCTCCTGACACATCTGGATAGTCAGTCCTTCCAACTCCTTTCTTAGGTTGGAGTTTGATTCATTCAACTTATTTACTTCTACAATTAGGGCTTCCATGTCTGCTTCATCTGAAGAACTATTTTCAGATAGCTCCATCAGCTTTTCAGCATGTTCTCTCCTTTTTGCTTGAGATGCCTTGTATTTGATCATAAGATCATCATAGGCTTGCTCAGACTGAGTGAGCCAATGTGTAAGTTCCCTTATAGAGTATTCCCCCATATCTCTTTCCAAGTGGTTAAACTTATAGAAAGGTAGACTCTAATACCAATTGATGAATACTAAGAGGGGGGGTGAATTAGTATGCCAAAAATCTCTGCACTTAAACACTTTGCAAGACTAATAGTAAACTGGTAAAACAGTTTAGCAGACAAACCGGTTAACACACATGCAAACCAAATAGCTAATAATGCATTCACCCACAGAAGCAAAAACACCATAACACAAGAGATTTTGACGTGGAAACCCAAATGGGAAAAACCACGGTGAGATGGAACTCACAAGTAACTATTTGCAGAATAGGAACCAGACCAGTTAAGGTCTTACAACGTTTTTTACCAGAATGGATTTTGTTAGGAATCTCAATCTCTGTTAGGAGATAAGTCCGATGAAAGACTACCTTGCTAGAGGATTTTAGATCCATAGATGTGAACCACCTTGTTAGAGGATTTACAAAAGGCTTTTGGGCCTACCCAGTTAAGGGCTATAGACTCATCAAAGATGTGAGTAATCAACAAGTGTTTGATCTAGCTAGTAGCACAAACTGCTCAGTTAGATCCTTGATAGCTCATTCCTAATGCACTCCAACATTACTTTAGTCTTATACACATTCATATTCTCTCCAACTCCTCAACCACCTTAAACCCTAGCAACAACATAAACTTTTGCTACAACCACATCAACAACCTAAAACCCTAGACATGATGTCCTTATAAAGGAATCTGATTTCATGTCGGTCCAATAGGATTACATAACAATTTCCTAGGTTCAATGAACCTGGACATACTTGGTACCACGACACAAAAAGCATCGTTTAGGTGTCGGCACCATCAAACAATTAGTGGATGGTAACTCATCACAAAATGCTGGTTCGTAACTCATCACAGAGTATTACCGGTTCATATAAAATGCTGGTTGCCGGTTTGACAAAAAATGGAGACTGGTAAAAATGTGTTATGCCGCTTTAATCCCTCATACCACTTGGGATCCATGAACTTCTTGGGGTCAACATGCTGCTTCAGACTGGGAAACACATTCTGCAAAACACCAATAGTCTAAAGACTATTAAACAACATACCGGTTGGAACAAATGCTGGTTGTGCTCTAACTCATACATATAAAGGAGATCTCAATACAAGTGTGTGTCCATCAATGACAATCACAACATAAACATAAAAAATGCCAACATGATCATCAATAAGACTGATCACCTCTTTGTCCAGAGTGTTCTGGTCACGCATAAGACTACTAAACTGCAATCTGAGTCACATCTTGTGACTGCATCATCATTTCATCTGCCAGTTTTAAGAAATAGATCTCAATAGCTATCAAGTGCTTGATTGATTGGTCAACAACTCTGTTTATCCTTCAACCGATTAGTCTTCTACCAACATACTGCTTAAGTGTGTCAATAATGCATATTTGGGAAGCATTGAATCCTTCATACTGTTTGCATTGCCTATGAGCTTGGCCTTATTCACCGATAAGTTCTAGTCGTCAACGAAAATACTAATTGATGAACCGATTGTGCCAACACCATTAGTTATGCCATCACCAATATGTGTGTAAGTAGATAGAAATGTATGTTACCGGTATATGAAATGCATCATGTACCTATAAAGAAGGACCACCTACAAGGCAAAGAAAGCAAGCAAAAAAAGAACTGAAGGATGTGAACCGATATACACAGAGAAGTTTAATGCTGCCAATAAATGGACTGAGTAGTTGGACCAACATATTTGATGGAAGGCCAAGTTGATCCATTGACAGAGAAGAGTTCAATAGGTATGAAGGACCACCGATGAAGTCAGGTTATATAGGTAAGGTGAGTTGAACTGGTAGTCAATCTTGGTCGGTGAAAGATGTCTTATCGACATAGTAGACTGAAGATGATGCCAAAATGACATAGCCAACCGAGCATAGGTGGATCTCGACAAGGATGACAGGTGGAAACTAGGTATTGAGCACATAGAGGTAAGTCAAGTACTCATCGACATAGTAGTTTACAAGAAGGTCAACTTTTATGAAGAATGCACAAATCATGGGAGGATGACAAAATGTTGCGGCTCGAGGAAGACAAGGTGGCAAGATGATTGAACTGACCTTGAAAGAAGATCTGATCTTTGTACCTTCTTGCCGAAGGAAACAACTGAGCCATTAATGGCGTTTGACAAAGCAATGCAGGAAAGCATGTCGTAGTCATCCAAAAATAGAAAATGCACATTGAAAAGCGAGGAGATGGTAGTTCTGTTTGGTGTGATGCAGATCATCATTCTAGAAAAGTAGATTGGATCAAATCTAATATGGATTGAGTTGGTTAAGGTTAAACCTAACATGACACCATTTGAATGATGCTTTGGTGGGAACCATCAAAGATAAATATGTCAACTCGAGATTGAAGAGTGTTGATGCTTGATGTGAGGTGTGAGAAAAAAAAGAGAGCTTGAGAAAGAAGAAAGACAATCTGCATTAGAGTTATTTATGAGAGAGTTACAATGTGTGTTAGCAGGCTAAATCGGTAAGAGGGTCTAACCAGTAGAGATAGAGTAACCGATAAATTTTTGCAGTTCTAACAATCAAGTGAACCGGTAAGGAGTGATTGGTTAGGAAGGCATCCAAGAGTGACACTATGAAGTGTGAGGCTGAGAGAGAGAGAGAAGAAAGCCTAGGAGTAATTGGTGAGTGATCAGAGGGAGTAATATGATAACCGACAGTGTGAGAACTAGTGAAGAAGAGGAGGTTGTTAACTGACAGAAATCCATTGATCAGGTGTTGTAGAACTCATTTGCAATTAGATACTAACACTGTATGAAAATTGTATTTTATTACATTACACCAAGCTGGTGCAGGGGTTGGTGGTCCTTGGGATGGTGCACTAAATCATTGTAATCTGTTGTTTCATTGTGAGGCTGGATTGGAGCAGTAGACTCCAACAACATTTCTCACCAAGGTTTTTCCCATATTGGGTTTTCCTCATACATCTAGTGTTGTTGGTTATGCATTTTTGTGTTTGGCTCTTTTGATATCCACTCTTATCTTACTAGTTTGAACACTCCGGTATTCCAAGCTTGGTTTAAAAAGAAAAGTTTTCAAGAACCATTGATTCACCCCCCTCTCAGTGGTACATTGTGTTCAACAATTGGTATTAGAGCTTAGGTTTCCAGTTGATTAAAGATTTCTCTAGCTTGGGTAGTGTAGTGTCCTAAAATTGCGACACTTGCAATTTCGACTGCATTTCGGTCTTCACGATGGCGACGCAACACGCAACCTGAATGGAGACCCCGAAACCTGATTACGACACTGAAAACTGCATTTTCTTGCACCCTGGCCTAAACCTCCTTTGCACCCTGCTGTCCCGGGAGGTGGGACCAGAGCGCCCAGCGCCCTGGTCCCCAGGACCATGGCGCCCAGCGCCCTGGTCCCTGGGTCCTATTTTGGGCCCGGTCTCCTAAGGGGTCTCGGGTCTTTTTGTTTGCAATTTGGAAAATTACATTCCCTGGTCGGCCTAAGGTCGGGAAAATTAGTCTTTTAGCCCTAATTGACAAGTATATAAACTACATTTTTCTCTCTCATTTGGCATGAGAAGGACATATGTGTACAAGCGTGGAAACTATACTCAAGCATTCAAGCATTCAAGCATTCAAGCATTTCTTCTAAGTCTCCATTCAAGGCTAAGTGTTGCATTCAAGACAAGGATTCAACCATTGAAGAGGAGATCACATACAACATACTACAACAACATACAACATCTATACCTTCGCACATAAGGATACAAACATCCTTAGAACAAGGTATTAGTACTTGTTTACATACATTTACATTTACAGTACTTGCTCATTTCTTGGTTAATTCCAAAACCGGGGTTTGACCTAAAGGCAAACCCCTAATCCCTAACCCCCCAATCGTCTTCGCTTTTCTATGTGTAGGTTGCAGGTACGAGGCTGAAATTGAAGATCTGGAATCCTTGTGCAGAGACGAACAGATCCCCCTTCGTTTCGCGGATTTTTCGGAGGACCGTGGCGGTCGGGCACCATCGTCCCGGCGACTTTTGCTCAAATTTGCAGGACAACGCCATATCGACATTTTACTGCTAATTCTAGGTCCGCAGCTTCATACTGTATCCCTATCTCAGTTTATAAGCGAATCTTTGTCACTTTCTATGCATTCCTAGCTTAATTCTTCTATGCACATTCTTTAAACCCTTGAAACACATTTAGCATCCAATCTTGCATTGTGTGGGATTGGATCTTGTGGGTTTCAACCCCTCTTTTGAATGTAAAGTCTCTCCCCTAAGTGAAAACCATCAACCCTAGTGAATCTCCCTTCTCTCTCCTTGGAGTTGGAAGAGGGGAGAGCAACTAGGGTTCGATCGCGATTTTCCGCTTTACATTTTGGTGAACCTGACGTGAACATCCTTTCTGATTATTCATGGTTAGATCTGAAAAATTTGATTCCTTGATTAGATTTCCATGTTGATCTTTTGCAAAATTTTAGAGGTTGATTGCATAAAAACCCTAAATTTTCTTTTTAGTAATTGAACTTGCGAAATGTCTAAATGTTAATGCTTGTTTCAGATTTGCCCTTCTATTACAAATTATCAATTCATATCTATGCTTTAATTTTGAAAATTAAGTGGTTAAGTGTCAAAACCCTAATTTTTGAAACCCTCTTGATTCAACCTTTGTCCGACAATTTCACTGATCAAAACATCTCCAAATCAGCTGTAACTTTGGATTCCGCAATAAAATCACAATATCTTTCATCCCTGAAAATTTGGAAAAAAGTTGCGAGGACCGTGTGCACTCCGAGCGCCATCGTCCCCGACATTTTTTCCGAAATTTCGGGAGCGAGATCTTACTGTATTTTCCTGCTAAAATCCAGAATTTTGGCTGATTTTATCAATTATAACACTTTCAAAATTACAGTCAAAGTTGGTCTTGTGATTGCTTGGATTAAGGCTTCTAAACATTCAAAAATCATTGAAACTAAAATTTTGTGTCAAAATTGTGTTCTTACTATCCTAAATCTGAAAAGTGTGTTTGCATTCATTCGAAATTTCAGTGCTTTATTCAAATTCTTACAATTTGTGACTTTTGAAATTAAGTGCTTGATTACAACAACTTTGATTTCCGCTTTCAAAATTGAATTTTGCGTGAAATTGAGTTGATTTTTAAATTTCAAAACTTGCATTGCTTTTGACATTCCCTCTAAAATCATAACATTCAAAATTTCAGTTTCCCTCTCTTTTTCAAAAATTCAAATTTTGCATTTTTTGACAATTTTGATAGGGTTCAATTTTGAATTTGCAACTTTAATTTGGCCTATCTACAGATCGTAAAATCACTCGATTTTTTCAGATTAGCTTTAAAATCATCATACCTTTCATCCCTGCAAATTTCGAAAAAAGTTGCAAGGACCGTGTTGCACTCCGAGCGCCACTGTCCCGGACATTTTTTTTGAAATTTCGGGAGACTGTCGTGATTGCATTTAACAGCTTAAATCTAGAAGATTGGCTGATTTTACTAAAAATTGCTACCTCTAAATTCAAAATCTTTTCTCCCTCTCTAGTGCATGAGTTTTACAACAATAAGCCCTACTTACACTATTCCCGTTAGACGAAGCCGTAGAATTAAGTCTTTCCAAGGTTTAACTACTGAGGAGATGGAACCTAATTTGAATAGCCTTTTTAACGAGGACATGGGTAATTCCTCTAATCCTCCTAATGATGAAGAAGCTCTCCATGAGGTTTCTGAAGAACAACTTTCGAAATTGGATAACCAATTTGACGATTTTCGACAATGGATGTCTCAAGAATACCCTGATAGTCAAGCTCTTCCTTTAATTGAGGGTCTAAAACGTATGCTTCAAAGTGATAAGAATGGAATTGATATTTTGCGTGGTATTTCACACATTGTGAATTTGAACGTGATGCCTATGAAAAGTTGTGCCGAAACCTTAGGTTATACACAACCTCCTACACAAGTCAATCATTCTATTCCTTTGACAACTTCTATGGCTAGCATACCTACCTTTACATCAAACATAATGGCTACTTCTACACAAGACATTCCTCCTGTGATCACCAGTCATGGGGGCAACCCTTCTTCTTCAATTAACCCTCTTCCTTCATTTAATCCGACTTCTTCATTCATTCCTTCAATGAGTGTCCCTATTATATCTCCACAAATGAACATGACGCAAGGGGGCAATTCGTTTAACCATTCCATTCCTCCTTGTAGTGTTCCTCCTGTCCAATCATCTCCTATGACTGACTATCATAGGGTCCCACCACCTTACTCTTTACCTTCTTTCAATAACATAACACCTCCATCTCAATCTAACACATCTAATATGAATTCTTCGACTGAAGCGACCATTAACAATCTTGCACAAACTGTCTCTTCTTTACAGCAACAAATTGCCTCTATGAATCAATCTAAGTTTAGTGTGCCCACATTTGATGTTGCGAGCCCACTTTCTCTTGACATTGTTCGCGCTATCCCTCCTAAACATGTTGAAATCCCGCATTTGGAGCTTTATAATGGTAAGGGTGATCCTCTAACACATGTTAAGACCTTTCAAACAATATGTACTGATTTTGCTTATGACCAAAGGTTGCTTGCAAAACTGTTCACTAGAACATTAAGAGACAAAGCCCTACAATGGTATTGCTCGTTGCCTTCTTATTCTATTACTTCTTTCGAACAACTTGCAAATGCTTTCAATCAACAATTTCAAAACAATATAAGTCCTAAAGTTACTTTGATTGATTTAATGCATTGTAAACAAGGTGTTAAAGAAAAAGTGACTGATTTCATTGGTAGATATAAGCATTTGTATGCTCAAATTTCTTTTCCAGTGCCTGACAATGATATTCAAAGAATCTTTATTTCTAATTTACAAAAAGATATTCGAGACAAACTTCTATTTTCTGAGTTTACTTCTTTCCAACAGTTGTGTGCAACTCTTCACAATTATCAACTGACTGTGAGTCAAATGGAACAATCACATCCTATGGCTCCGAGTGATAAGGGTGATAGCAGTCAACAACCATTTG
This sequence comes from Cryptomeria japonica, assembly GCF_030272615.1. Classification (NCBI taxonomy): domain Eukaryota; kingdom Viridiplantae; phylum Streptophyta; class Pinopsida; order Cupressales; family Cupressaceae; genus Cryptomeria; species Cryptomeria japonica. The sequence continues at coordinate 410,801,720 of NC_081415.1, forward strand.
GGAAGTTTAAACCGAACAGAGATTCCATCAAATTCAATGAAAACATCATCAACAACAATGTGAATGCAGCATCAGGTGTGCCTCCTATTTCTAAATTTTTCAAGAAAGAAAGAAAGTATACTCCTTTGAATGAATCATTGCATAGTATTATGGATAAGTTATTGGAACAAAATGTGCTTACTCTTCCTCCTATAAGACAAATTGATCCTGCAAAGATTACTTCACCTTATTTTGATAACAAAGCTTTTTGTCAATTTCATCGTCAGCCTGGGCATGATACTGAAAAATGTTTTTCTTTAAAGGGTAAAATTCAAGATTTGATTGATAATAACACTATTTCTGTTTTTGGAGTGAATGATAAAGGCAATACATTTGTAGCTCCTCCTAATCAAAACCCTCAAATTTTCACTGATCCATTACCTTCTCATATCTCTAATGCAATTGAGACTAATGATTCCTTTCTTTCATCTGATGGTCTTGTGTCTATGACTCCGAATGTGATTAACTTTGTAGAGCAGCAAGAAATCCCTAAAGAGCCTTCCATCACATTTGATTCCAGTGAAACCATTAGGGCACCTGATGGTCCTTTATACATAGTTGCAAAAGTCAAGAATACACCTTGCCGTGGAGTGCTTATTGATCCTTCGTGCATGATTAATGTTATTACTGAAGAATTTCTTTTTACTTTGCAATTGAATCAAGTGATCTATGACAAAACTGATGTGATTGTGAAATTATTTGATGCATTTTCTTCTCCTGCAATTGGTTCTATTACATTGCCTATTGAGGTCCATAACAAATCTGTTGATGTGAACTTTGCTATTATTCCATCTTCCGAACAATTTCGTGTGAAGCTTGGCTATCCTTGGCTATCTTCCATGAAAGCTATCGCTTCTCCTATTCACAAGTGTTTGAAATTTCCCCATAATGGTGAAGTTGTTACTGTCAATCATAGTCTCTTTAAACCAGCTGAAAGAACTTCTAGTGTTCCTATTGATTACTTTTGACCTAAACAATTCCAATCTCTTCCTCCGCGAAGTGATCATCTTTTCAAATCTTATCAAAAGTGGAAAACAGATATGATCCTATCTCTAAGTGAACCTAGAACACCTAAACTTGATATTCCTATCATGCTTGAGAAGGAAGTTCTTCCTTTGAAAGATAAAACTAATGTCTTTCCTCAAGAAGATTCCCAACCCATCCCTATGGATGTGACTATGTCTATGCCTAATAAACCTTCTAAAAGTAGACCTATACCTCCTCGTCATGATGGACTTGGTCTTCTCCCTAAACCAAATATTCCTCCTTTATATGGAGCAGTTCGTCCTCCTTCTTTTTATAGAGAGAAGAGACCTTCTTCTTCTCCTATTATCCAGCCTAAGAGACCACAACCTAAACACCCAAGTGATAGGGATGAGAACATTCCTCCTCCTCAATCTTCGCAACTTCCTACTAAGACTAGACGAAATCATTCGGCACGTGAACACCGACGAAAGCGTCGTCTTAGAGCTCAAGCAGCTGCTTCTCAAACTTTGCAATCTCCAAAAACACCTTCAACAAGCATTATTCCATTTTTTCCTCAGCCGGACGTTGAGCCTAAATCTCCTAAACATAAGATTCATGATGGTCTTGATCCTATGCGAGTTAAAGATCCTATTTTTATAAATCTTGATGATGATATAGATGAAAATGTTATTCATGATGAACATGTTACTCCTCTTGCTTTTGATAGTGAATATGAACTTGTTGATGTTGATAACCATTTATCTAATGAATTTTCTAAAGCACTTATCCTAGCTCCTAGACAAGAACAATGTGGCTCGGAACATGAACATAGCCCTTGTTTGGATCTTGTGATAGCTCCATCTGCTGTGTTGGATGTTCCTCCTCTAGCGTGTTCCCTGCCTTCCCGAAACATTGATCAGCAAGATCGGGGGGTAGATGACGTGCTAGACTAGTTACATTAGCATAGCAGATTCTCCCCCCCTCTCTTTTGTTACTTCTTCTATATGTTATTCTCATTCTTCTATTTGTTGTCCTTAGTGTTGTCTACTTGAGGACGATGCAAAGCATTGAGATCTCTCGATCTCTCTCATGTTGACTCAAAAGACACATGTGTTCCCTTCTTCTAGGTGACCTTCCTTGATTGGGGAATGAAGAACAATTATGCATACATAGATATGATATACATGAATTATCATATAGCATACTGACCCCGAGGAAAGCGAGGTCACCTTGTGCTTTGTGTTTTGTGTCTATTATCCTTGGGCTTATCTCACACTTGGGGGCTAAATCCTTGCGATAACGTGCTCCTTTCTCATTTCTTATATGTATCACTACGTTAAAACAATCACCCCCGGTGAGGCGTGTGCAATCGCTTTAACGTAGGGGGGCATACATCCCATCCATATCTTTTCAAAATACTTGAAAATTTCTTGGCGAACTTAGCTTTGCCTTGAAAATTTTCGGTATTTCTCTTGCATGACTCATAGTGAGGGAACCCTACTACTGACAATCATGGTTCTCCCTCGTGATCTTCCCTTTTACTTTGTCAATCAAAGTCGTAAGACCCTTAGTCCACTGGGGGCTTGGTGTATCTTGCCTCCTTGACGTGGTGAAATTATTTCAATGTTGTTTCCTTGTACTTTACCGGAAGTATGAGCATACATACTCCCGCTAAAGTGGGGGCTAAATGTAGCGTCCTAAAATTGCGACACTTGCAATTTTGACTGCATTTCGGTCTTCACGATGGCAACGCAACACGCAACCTAAATGGAGACCCCGAAACCTGATTACGACACTGAAAACTGCATTTTCTTGCACCCTGGCCTGAACCTCCTTTGCACCCTGCTGTCCCGGGAGGTGGGACCAGAGCGCCCAGCGCCCTGGTCCCTGGGTCCTATTTTGGGCCCGGTCTCCTAAGGGGTCTCGGGTCTTTTTGTTTGCAATTTGGAAAATTACATTCCCTGGTCGGCCTAAGGTCGGGAAAATCAGTCTTTTAGCCCTAATTGACAAGTATATAAACTACATTTTTCTCTCTCATTTGGCATGAGAAGGACATATGTGTACAAGCGTGGAAACTATACTCAAGCATTCAAGCATTCAAGCATTCAAGCATTCCTTCTAAGTCTCCATTCAAGGCTAAGTGTTGCATTCAAGACAAGGATTCAACCATTGAAGAGGAGATCACATACAACATACTACAAAAACATACAACATCTATACCTTCGCACATAAGGATACAAACATCCTTAGAACAAGGTATTAGTACTTGTTTACATACATTTACATTTACAGCACTTGCTCATTTCTTGGTTAATTCCAAAACTGGGGTTTGACCTAAAGGCAAACCCCTAATCCCTAACCCCCCAATCGTCTTCATTTTTCTGTGTGTAGGTTGCAGGTACGCGGCTGAAATTGAAGATCTGGAATCCTTGTGCAGAGACGAACAGATCCCCCTTCGTTTCGCGGATTTTTCGGAGGACCGTGGCGGTCGGGCGCCATTGTCCCAGCGATTTTTGCTCAAATTTGCAGGACAGCGCCGTATCGACATTTTACTGCTAATTCCAGGTCCGCAGCTTCATACTGTATCCCTATCTCAGTTTATAAGCGAATCTTTGTCACTTTCTATGCATTCCTAGCTTAATTCTTCTATGCACATTCTTTACAAAAGAGGGTAGCCTTGCTTTCTTAACCCTTGAAAGACATTTAGCATCCAATCTTGCATTGTGTGGGATTGGATCTTGTGGGTTTCAACCCCTCTTTTGAATGTAAAGTCTCTCCCCTAAGTGAAAACCATCAACCCTAGTGAATTTCCCTTCTCTCTTCTTGGAGTTGGAAGAGGGGAGAGCAACTAGGGTTCGATCGCGATTTTCCGCTTTACAGGTAGATTCTGGTCAAAGAACACAATGGCAAGAAATGAGTCCGCCTCCTCAAAAGCTCCCTTGTTTGATGGATCTAACTATGCCTTCTGGAGCAGAAGAATTGAGACCTATATTTCCTCCCTTGGTTTTGATGTGTGGATGTTTATCAAGAATCAGTATACTATCCGTAGTGTTCCTCCCATTGATACAGATGCTAAGAAGAAGTATGAGAACAATGTAAAAGCTAAATATGCTATCTTAAGTGGGCTATCAGTTAATAAGTTTGTCAAGGTCATGCATTGTGCATCCGCCAAAGAGACTTGGGATATATTGCAGAGGTTATTTGAAGGAGATGCCGAAGTCAAAGAGGCCAAGTTGCAATCACTAAGAGGTCAGCTTGAAGGTATAAAGATGAAAGATGAAGAAAAGATTGCATACTACCTTCACAGAGTAGATGAAACTGTAAACACCATCAGAGGACTTGGACAAGAAATTGCTGTCAAGAAGGTACTTAGATCTCTCACATCTAAGTATGATACTAAGGTTTCTTCCATAAGGGAAGCCAAGGATCCGAAGACCTTCACAATGGATGAGCTATTTTTCTCTCTAACAGCCTATGAAACGAGAACAACCGATGAAGCATCTTCAAGGAAAGAGGTAGCATTCAACTCCATTGAAAAGGGCAAGGAAGAAGTTGCTCATAAAAGATCTAGTGAAGACTCGGATGCAGAGGTAGAAAAATTTGTCAGAAAGCTCAAGAGAGGATTTGGCAAGTATAAAGGAAAGTTACCACTCAAATTCTTCAACTATGGTAAAGTTGGACAATTTGCTGCAAAATGTCCTTATAATGAAACTGATGGAGATGAGCAAAGATGTTTTAGTAGATTTGCTGGTAAAGACAAAGAAATGAATGTCTACAGGAAAGAAAGAAGAGGCTACCAGAAGTAGAACAACCTATATACTATTAAGGATGATGCCACAGACAAAGAAAGTGCATCTAAAGATGACTACCATGAGAATGCAAGAGAAGTTAATCTCTTTATGGCACTAGATGAACCAGTTGGTGAAGAGGAGGAAGAAGAAGACATTGAAGCCAAAGTAGATCTATAAGGTGAGGTCATAAGTTCTCTTGAGGAGTTAAGTAAGACAAGAAGAGAACTCAAGAAGGTCAAGCTTGCTACAACAAAAGAACAAAGTCTCTTAAAGAAATCCCTGGATGAGTCCAATCAAGTTATCTCTGAATTAAAACTTCAGTTGGAAGAAGCCAAGAGGAGATGTGAAGTTACATCCTCAGATCTAATGGAGAAGGAAAAGGAGCATCAAGATCTAGAAGTAGAAATAGTGAAGCTCAGAAAAGAGCTTGAAGAGAGTAAGGATGAACTAAAAATGAGGAGAAAATATGAGGGTAGCACATAAGCCTTATACAAGATGTTGAGCAAACAGAAGCAATCTAAAGATATTGATGGCTTAGGATTTGAAGAAGGACAAAGTTCAAACAACAAAGACACATCCAGTAAGGAGATACAGTTTACTTCTTCTTGTGAAGGTGAAGAGAAGAAGACATTCACAGTATGAAAGGATACCGGTAAAAAAACTTATGCAGAAGCTGTTAGAAACTGCCACACAAACCAATATACACAATCAATGAATCAGAGGCCACACTCAATGTACCAGAATGCAGATTTGGGGATAAATGCAAGAGTTGATCATGAAGGATTCACTAGAGTTAGAAGCATGAAAGGAAGACCCCCGATGAGACAGACGTTTGCAAGACCAAGGCAACCTAACCGGTATGTTCCAAACTTTCATGGTTACTGTTGCCAGTGTAGCGAATTTGGACATAGGTTAACAAATTGTAGATTAACAAATAAGCCCACTACATGTTATTCAAGTAAAAATCCATTTAATGCACTCTGGGCTATGAATGTTGTCTGTTATCAGTGCAATGGATTTGGTCATAGGAGTTTTGAATGTAGGAAGAGTAAACCGGTATCCTACAATAGTTTCAAAGATTCATCTTTCAATGCAAATGTGAAATTCTATAACTATCAAGAGTTTGGATATATAGAAAAGCTTTATAAAAATAGGAAAGATCCTGATAAGGAACTAGTAGCCAAACCAGAGGACAAACTTGCAGCCGATAAGAAGGAAACTCAACTGGTTTGGGTTGAAAAAGAAAAGGATAAAGCTGAATCAAGTTTGATAGTGCAGACTGCCCTACATGCTGAAAGAAGAAATCTATGAGTTGTAGACAATGGCTATTTCAACCACATGACTGATGATAAAAAGAAATTTATCAAACTTGAAGACTGGAATGGTGGCTCAGTAAGGTTTGGAGACAACCCATCGATCAAAATAAAGAGAAAAGGTACTCTAAACATTGATGGCAAACTAAAAGCACATGATGTGTATTATGTGGAAAGCCTAAAGCACAATTTGCTGAGTGTGAGTCAGATGCGTGACAAAGGTTATAAATTCACCTTTGATTCTACCGGTTCCCAGGTAAAGAAGGAGAGTATTGGTCAACTTGTAGCTGAAGGTAAGAGGACAGATGGTAATGTTTACAATGTGAAAGAATGATTCGAATCCCAATGCATGTTGGGACAAGTGGATGAAAGATGGTTGTGGCATAGAAGATTAGGCCTCATAAATTTTGATAATCTAGTTGCAATAAGTAAAAAGGGGTATGTAAGAAATATACCACCAATTATCAAACCGGTGAGCATATTTTGTGATGAATGTGTGAAAGGGAAGAAGACAAAAGTGAGTTTCAAGATAAAAGAACACAACACATCAAGATCACTTGAAATTGTACATACAGATCTGTGTGGTTTGACTAAGCACTTTTGAGTACTTAAGACACAAGTTGGGAGTTGTGTCAGCTTCCTCATGCACTTAAGTTTGTAAGGAGATATATGGTTCAGGGGGAGATTATAGTAGTATCTATATCTCTTGAACCACATGATGATCATAGGGAAAGTTCAGGGTTCTATGTCTCAGTACTGACTGTAATCACTAAGAGAAGATTTGACTAAGGGGGAGATAAGTATGAATCAAAGGGGGAGAATGAAGTACCTTGACCCTTTGTCATTGTGTCAAAGGGGGAGAAATATACCAGTGTGAAGTCTTGTAATGAGTTGACATCAATGCCAAAGGGGGAGATTGTTGGCATTGTTGGCATGAGGTTGTCATTGATGTCAATTGGTTTGGCATGGTCACTAGTGAGTAAGTAGTGGTGACTGGTATGGGAGAAGTAAGACATGATGATGTCAACCAATATGTGTGTAAGAAGACAAAAAGGCATGTTACCGGGACACATGAAATGCATCATCTACCGGTAAAGCAGGACCACCAGCAAGGCAAAGAAAGAAAGCAAAAGAAGAACTGAAGGATGTGAACCAGTATATACAGAGAAGTTTAATGCTGCTGGTAAATGGACTGAGTAGTTGGACCATCATGTTTGATGGAAGGCCAATTTGATTCACCAATAGAGAAGAGGTCAACAGGTATGAAGGGCCACTGGTGACGTTAGGTTATACCGGTAAGGTGGGTTGAACCGATAGTTAATCTTGGTCGGTGAAGTATATCTAATCGACTTGCCAGACTGAAGATGATGCCAAACTAACATAGAAAACCAAGCATAGGTGGATGTCGACAAGGAGGACATGTGTAAACTAGGTGGTGAGAATATAGAGGTTGGTCAAGTACTCATCAACGTAGTAGTTTACAAGTAGGTTGGATTTTATGAAGAACCCACATATCATGGGAGGATGGTAGAATGTTGCGGTTCGAGGAAGACAAGATGGCAAGATGATTGAACTGACCTTGCAAGAAGATCTGATCTTTGTACCCACTTGTCAAACGAAACAACCAAGACATTAATGGCATTTGACAGAGCAACGCAGAAAAGCATGTTGTGGTCATCCAAAAATAGAAAATGCACATTGAAAAGCAAGGAGATGACAATGTTGTTTGGTGTGATGCAAATCATCATTCCAGAAAAGTAGATCAGAACAAATCGAATACGGCTCAAGTTGGTGAAGGTTAAACATAACACGACACTGTTTGAATGCTGCTTTGGTAGGAACGCTCACAGATAAATATGTCAACTCGAGATTCAAGAGTGCTGATGCTTGATGCGAGGTGTGAGAAAAAAAAGAGATCCTGAGCAAGCAAAAAGACAATCTTCCTTCGAGTTATTTCTCAGAGAGTTACAATGTGTGTTAGCAGGCTGAACTAGTGAGAGGGTCTAACCGATAGAGACAAAGTAACCGACAAACTGTTGCAGTTCTAATAGTCAAGTGAATTGGTAAGGAGTGATTGGTTAGGAAGGCATCCAAGAGTGAAATTGTCAAGTGTCAGGCTGAGAGAGAGAGAAGAAAGGTTGAGAGTAACCAGTGAGTGATCAGAGAGAGTAATCTGATCACTGGAAGTGTGAGAACCAGTGAAGAAGAGGAGGTTGTTAACCGCCAAAAATCCATTGATTAGGTGTTGCAGAACTCATTTGCAACCGGATGCTATTACTGTATTAAAGTTGCATTTCATCACATTACACCAAGTTGGTGCCCTAAATAATTGTAATATGTTGTTTCATTGTGAGGCTGGATTGGAGCAGTAGACTCTAGCAACATTTCTCACTAAGCTTTTTCCCATCTTGGGTTTTCCTCGTACATCTGGTGTTGTGGGTTATGCGTTTATTTGTTTGGCTCTTTTGATATCCACTCTTATCTTACCAGTTTGATTGTTTAGTGTTTAGGTTGATAATCGATATTCCAAAGAAAAGTTTTCAAGAACCACTGATTCACCCCCCTCTCAGTGGTACATTGTGTTCAATAGACACCACTTTTCTCTTATGCAGGGTGATTATTCTCAGAACCAGAGCATAGACTCTTAGAGAGAGATATCACACCTTTTTGACACTTGTACTATATATACAGTTTGTAGTGTACTTGGGCATAGACTCCTATGAGGTGCTTTGAACCTCACTTTCAAACACATACGCTTGAGGTTGGGTAGAACTAACGGTGTTATCACTCTCCTCCTTGACATGGATAACCTAGACAGACTCTGGGTGCTAGATTTCCATATCCTTCTCTCCATGGATCACCTAGTTTTAGGGGCGAGATGTCCATGGTTCCCTTTGTTAGCCTTTCTTCTCATGGATCACCAAAGTGTGTATTCATGTTCTCTCTCTTCTTCCTCTCATGAACCCATAGTTTTACTATTGCTAGTTCATGGATGATGTCAAATTTTCTCTTTTATGTGATTATGGGTGTTTATGTGATGACATTTGTCTTTGTGTTTCAATTAGTTGTTGAGAAATCCAAGTATTGAGGTCTCTTCGGTTAGTTGGTTTGTGGTCTTGTGTCTTGTCTTTATTGTGTAACTTTTGCGCTTTGGTTTGTTTTATGTCTTGTTCCTCTTATGCTCCTTGTAATCTCGCTTTGCATCTCTCATCTTCATCTCTATTTCTTCTACTTTACCAGCAGTACTAACATAAGCCATACTCCCGCTAAAGTAGGGGCTAAATGTAGTGTCATAAAATTGCGACCCTAGAAATTTTAATTGTTAGGATAATCGATGAACAACTGAGAGGGGGGGGGGTGAATCACTTGTTAATAGATTATAACATTTAATCCAGTTAATAACCTCTAACTAAATTAAGTATCAGTAAAGAAGAAACAAATACCGGTAAACAATGCAACTTAACAATTAAACAGATAAACAATGCAAAGCAACCATACCATATGACACCATGATTTGTATGTGGAAAACCCAAAAAAGGGAAAAACCATGGTGGGAAGCCTACCCACAGTCAGATGATACTTCTGTAGAAAGTATGTGTTACAATGAGGGGCCTGCACATGTAGGAAGGCACACTGCCTAGAGCGTACTTCTCATTACAAAAGAGTCTCACTGACTACAGAGAGGCTACAACCATTTGAAGATAATTGGACAACAATCCAATAGAGTGAAATGCCACAGATAGCATCTACCATGCCTGATTACAGTCCCGGTTAAGCTCAATATCGGAGGCCTTTGACCTCTTCCTTAATCCCAATTCAATCACCTATGATCAACCAAATCTCCTTCGCATATGATATTGCATTCCAAGACCACAAACACTTATTCCATTCCCATGACACCACTTTCCATGATCTAAAATGAGATCTTACATCATTTTATACAGACCCTAAGGCTAAACCAATTAGGTCGGCCACCTAAAAGATATTACAATAAGATCATTTCATAAATCCATATTACAATGATATGCCATGTCGGATTAAGGCCAAAACAATAATAACAAGTCCATAAAACATCCTGAAACATCCTGGTAACGTGTAGAGTACATGTTAACATGATACCTATCCATAACCTAGATAGGTACCAGCCCTATTCTGGGTCCACCATGCCAAAGCGATGTCTTCAAGCAGTTGAAGCACGATCAAAGAACATCTTCAACATCCTGAAATCAATGTAGAAGTTGCACAAACACCAATTATGCATCCTATCAATATTCCTCAATGAAAGCTCTGCTGGTAGAGCGTTAAACCAATGCTGGTAAGGGTTTACTAGAGTGTATGATAGCATCCGATTACCAAGACATGCTCCAGAAGAATGTACCACATGTAACCAATCAAATTCCATAAATCCAAACATGTCGAAAGTGTCCAACAGATAGTCTCTTCTGCCGATAACACTAGATCTTCTACCGGTAACCAATCATAACATCTAGTGTTGACACAATGACAAAACATCAATGCAACACATAATCAATTCATCCATAATGCCAACAAACTACCTAGAGTGTATTGCTCATTAAAAAAGAGTCTCATTGACTACATAGAGGATAACACCATCTCAAGATAAATGGACAACAATCCAATAAAGTGAGCTACCAGAGATAGCATATACCATGCCTGATTACAGTCCCGGTTAAGCTCAATACTGGAGGCCTTTGACCTCTTCCTTAATCCCAATTTGTTCACCTATGATCGACCAAATCTCCTTCGCATATGATATTGCATTCCAAGACCACGAACACTTATTCCATTCCCATGCCACCACTTTCCATGATCTACCATGAGATCTTACATCATTTTATACAAACCCTAAGGCCTAAACCAATTAGGTCGGCCACCTAAAAGATATTACAATAAGATCATTTCATAAATCCATATTATAATGATATGCCATGTCGACTTAAGACCAATAAAATAATAACAAGTCCATAAAACATCTTGGTAACGTGTAGAGTACACATTAACATGATATTAGTCCATAACCTAGATAGGTACCAGACCTACTCTGGGTCCACCACACCAAAACAATGTCTTCAAGCAGTTGAAGCATGATCAAAGAACATCTTCAACATCCTGAAATCCATGTAGAAGCTGCACCAACACCAATTATGCATCCTGTCAAGATTCCTTAGTGAAAGCTCTGCCGGTAGAGCCTTAAACCAATGCTGGTAAGGGTTTACCAGAGTGTATGATAGCATCCGATTACCAAGTGAATACCAACTGACCAGGACATGCTCCAGAAACATGTACAACATGTAACCAATCACATTCGATAAATCCAAACATGCCAAAAGTGTCCAACAAATATTCTCTTCTGTCGGTAACACTAGATCTTCTACCGGTAACCAAAACCTATTTTCCGGTAACCAATCATAATAACTAATGTTGACATCAATGACAAAACATCAATGAAACACATAATCAATTCATCCATAATACCAACAATCTCCCCCTTTGGAATTGATGGCAACACTCGATGTGAAAAATATCTAAGTAGCAAGAAATGCCAAACAAGTATCCCCCTGTGGAATACAACCAACAATCTCCTGAATATCAATAACTCTTCCCCTGTGAATGATATCTCTGTAAGGTTCTGAATTGATTTTTGACATCACTATCACTCCCCCTTTGACATCAATGCTAGAAATCTGACAAAAATATCAAAGCAAGAATATAAACCTCTGAATCTCAAATTTGACTACTCCTCCTGAGTAGTAGAACCACTCATTAGTGCTAGAATGAATAATATCTCTGATAATGCATACCAGACTGATAACAAACTTCATCAATAAAGTCTCTACCAAAGGGGTAGAAACCCCTAACCTGTCTCTCAAATACTCAAATGATTCCTTAGATAGTGGTTTAGTGAATATATCTGCAATATGTTCTTTAGTGTCCACATAAACCAATTTGACTTCCTTTTCTTCTACCTTGTCCTTCAGAAAGTTATACTTTATTGATATATGCTTAGTTTTAGAGTGAAATACCTGATTCTTAGACATGTCAAATGCTACAGAGTTATCACAGTAGATAAGTACCGGTTCAATACAATTTATCCTGATATCCTTCAATATTTGCTTCATTTATAAGAGTTGAGTGCAATTAGTTGTTGTTGCAACATACTCAGCTTCTGTAGTAGATAAAGAAATGCATAACTATTTTTTGTTGATTCATGAAACCGGTTTCTTTCCAATAAAGAAAGCTCCACCAAAAGTGCTCTTCTTGTCATCAGTATCTCCTGCCCAATCTGAGTCAGTATATGCACATAAAGTGAAATCATCATTTTTAGAATACCATAAACCATATTCCATATTTCCTTGCAAATACTAGAATATCCTCTTTACTGCACATTCATGATTTTCTTTAGGATTACTTTGATATCTTGAAACAATACTTACTGCATTCATAATATCTAGTCTAGTTTGAGTTAAATATAACAGACCACTAATCATAGACTTATACCTTGTCATATTTACCAGTGTAGAAGTATCCTTGACAGATAATTTCTCACTTGTCACCATAGGAGTACTTACCGGTTTGGAATTATCCATACCAAACTTCTTCAACAATTCTCTCAGATACTTAGTTTGACAGATAAAAGTGCCTTTGTTAGATTGAGTAATCAACAAACCAAAGAAAAATCTCATCTCACCAATCATGGACATTTTAAATTCATTCTTCATATTGTTAGCAAATTCCATGCACAATTTATCTTCTCCTCCAAAAATGATATCATCAACAAATACTTCAATAATCAAAATATCATTATCATTGATCTTATTATATAAGTTACTATCAACATTGCCTTTAGTAAAACCAAGCTTCAAAAGATATTTATCCAACCTTGCATACCAAGCTCCAGGAGCTTGTTTCAATCCATATAAAACTTTCTTCAATATGCAAACCATATCTTTATCATCTGTCAGTGAAAATCCATCAGGTTTCTCAATGCATACTTCTTCTTCAAGTTCACCATTAAAAAATGGACATTTAACATCCATTTGATAAACCTTATAATTCTTATAAGCTGCATAGGCAAGAAATAGTCTAACAACTTCAATTCTAGCTATAGGTGCAAATGTCTCTCCATAATCAATTCCTTCCATCTGAGAATATCCTTTACAAACCAATCTAGCCTTGTTTGTTACAACTTGACCATCCTCATTCAGTTTATTCCTAAAAACCCATTTAGTTCCAATAACATTCTTATTTTTAGGCCGGGGAACTAAAGACCAAGTTTCATTCTTTTCTATCTGATCTAATTCATCTTCCATAGCCTTTAACCAATGTTTATCCCTTAAAGATTCAATAACAGTTGCCGATTCAACTTGAGAAATAAGACATACCTCTTCATTTACCAGTTTTCTTCTTGTCATAACTCCCTTGTTCCTATCTCCAATTATTTGATCTTCAGAATGATTTAATCTTACATACCTTGGTGTCTTCTAAACTTCAGGTTCACTTCTCTGATCATCAGTCACAGTTGAATTTTCTGATTGTGTCGGTGTAAGTGTCTCAGTTTCCTGTACTAGTTGAGGCATCACCAATTTAGTTATGATCATTTCCACTGCCGGTTCCTTGTCATATGATATAGAATGATTTCTGTACTGTTCATCCACTTTCACATTAGCACTTTCAACAATTTTATGCAATCTTTTGTTATAACATCTATATGCTTTGCTTTGAATTGAATAACAAGAAATACCCCTTCATCACATCTAGGATCAAACTTTCCAATTGAATCACTTCTTTTGATATAACATTTACTTCTAAAAATTCTGAAATATTTATCAGTAGGTGTATGTCCAAACCATAATTCATAAGGGGTCTTACTGGTTTCACCTTTGATGTGAACTCTGTTGAATGTGTAAATTGCTGTACTCACTGCTTCTCTCTAGTAGATATGAGGAAATTTGGCTTCCATCATCATATATCTAGCTGCATCCAAAATGGTTCTATTCTTTCTTTCCACTACTCCATTCTGCTGAGGAGTTCAAAGTGCAGATAATTGTCTCCTGATTCCATTTGTCTCACAATAACTGTTAAATTCATGAGAAGTGAATTCACCGCCATGATTTGATCTTAGACATTTGATTTTCAATCCAGTTTCTATTTCAACCTATGCTCTAAGGATCTTGAATTTCTCAAAAGCTTCAGACTTCTCCTTAAGAAAAGTCACCCACATCATCATAGAATAGTCATCAATAATCAACATGAAATACCTATCACCTTGAAAGCTTCTAGTCCTTGTTGGAGCACATAAGTTGGTGTGAATCAAATCAAGTACATCATTAGATTTATCATGTATGCTCTTAAAAGAACTTCTAACTTGCTTTCCCAATTGACATTCCTTACATACCAGATTATGAGGCTTCATAATCTTAGGTATATCTCTAACTGCCTTAGTTGAACTGATCTTAACAATACAATCAAAATTAACATGACACAACCTCTTATGCCATAACCAACTCTCATCAATATGAGAAATCAAACATGTCTTATTACTAGTGTTCAAGTGAAAGATATTACCTCCAGTCTAAATATCGGTTGCAATCTCCAAACCAGTCTTGTTAATGATTTTGCATTTTCTATCTTTAAACTGAAGTTGGAAACCCTTTTCCACCAATTGACCAACACTCAAAAGATTATGCTTTAAACCTTCTGCATAATAGACATTATCAGTATTGTGCTTACCATCCAAAGAAATAATACCTCTACCTCTGATCATACATGCTTTGTCATCTCCAAATTTGACTTGACTGCCATTTAATTCTTGCAGGGACATAAATTTCCCTTTATCTCCAGTCATGATGTGAGCATCCACTATCAATTACCCATTCATCCTTATCTTCAACTTTTGCTGCTAGGGCCTTTTCTTCATTTTTGATAGCCGACTCCAGTTCATGTTCCTTTAAAGCATAGAAAACCCATTCTTTTCCATTGCTGGATCCACTAGTAGAGTCTTCTGCCGGTTGATATCCAGAGTCATCAGTTACCCCTTCTCGATCTGCTATGTAGCATTGTTTTCTTTTCTTGAATCTATATCTGTTCTAGTTAGGCTTAAATGATTTCTTAACTCTTTCCTCAAACCTTGCATTCCTTTCAGGACATCTAGATGCAAAATGACCAATCTTATTACATGAAAAACATTTAAAAGGTGCTTTTCCTTCATACTTACTTCCTATCAGACCTTTAGGTACTCTTCTAGCAAATAAGGCTTCAAGTTGCTCAGATTCTTCATCTTCTTTCCTCATGTATTCCAATTCTTTTGCATATAAAACTTCCCAATGACTTTTGTTGGTAGATGATGATGATGATGATGACGCATGAAAAGCAGGTTCATACTTTACAGCTCCAGAAGATCCAAATTCTTCAAGCTCAAAAGCAGATAATTTCCCAATTAGAATGTCTCTGTTAACTGAAGAGTTTTCCATTGTTCTCAACTCATTAATTGTAGTTGCCTTCATCTTGTAAGCCAGTGGAAGAGCTCTCAAGACTTTGGAAACTATTTCATCTTCACTCATAAATCCTCCACAACATTGAATTCCCATAACAATGTCATTTACTCTTTCCATAAACACAACAATTCTTTCATTAGCTTCCATCTTCAAGTTTTCATATCTTACCTGGTAGCCATCAAGTTTAGCAATTTTGACAGTAGGATCACCTTCATTCAGAGTTTGCAATTTGTCCCACATAACCTTAGCCAATGATTTATTAGTTAATCCCATGATCTGCTGATCATTAAGTGCACACACGAGGGCTTCTCTAGCTCTACAATCATTCTCAATATTCTTATCCATTGCTTATAAGAATATTGAGAATGATTGAAGAGCTGGAGAAGTCCTCTTGTGTGCACTTACCGATCAGCAGATCATGGAATTAACTGATAAATCATTGGCTAAGGTTATGTGGGACAAATTGCAAACTCTGAATGAAGGTGATCCTACTGTCAAAATTACTAAAATTGATGGCTACCGGGTAAGATATGAAAACTTGAAGATGGAAGATAATGAAAGAATTGTTGTGTTTATGGAAAGAGTAAATGATGATTTCACTTTATGTCCATATACTAACTCTGATTGGGTAGGAGATACTGATGACAGGAAGAGCACTTCTCTTGGAGCTTTCTTTCTTGGAAAGAAACTAGTTTTATGGATCAACAAAAAAAATCATGCATTTCTTTATCTACTACAGAAGCTGAGTATATTGCAGCAACAACTAATTGCACTCAAGTCTTATGGATGAAGCAAATGTTGAATGATATAAGGGTAAATTGTATTGAATCGGTAGTTATCTACTATGATAACTCTGTAGCCATTGACATGTCTAAGAATCTGATATTTTACTCTAAGACTAAGCATATATCAATAAAGTATAACTTTTTGAAGGACAAGGTAGAAGCAAAGGAAGTCAAATTGTTTTATGTGAACACTAAAGAACAAATTGAAGATATATTCACTAAACCACTATCTAAGAAATCATTTTAGTATTTGAGAGATAGGTTAGGGGTTTCTGCCCCTCCAACATAGACTTGATTGATGAAGTTTGTGTTCAGTCCAACATGCATTATCAAAGACATTATTCATCCTGGCACTGATGAGTGGTGCTACTACTCAGGAGGAGTAGTCAGCTTTGAGTTTCAGAGGTTTATATTCTTGCTTTGATATATTTTTCAGATTTCAGGCACTGATGTCAAAAGGGGAGTGATAGAGATGTGAAAAATTAATTCAAAACCTTACAAAGATATCATTCACAGGGGGAGAGTTATTGATATTCAGGAGATTGTTGGTTGTCTTCCACAGGGGGAGACTTGTTTGGCATTTCTTGGTACTTAGATGTTTTTCACATCTAGTTTTGCCATCAATGCCAAAGGGGGAGATTGTTGGCATTATGGATGAATTGATTATGTGTTGTATTGATGTTTTGTCATTAATATCAACACTAGATGTTATGATTGGTTACCGGTAGAAGATCCAGTGTTACTGGCAGAAGAGACTATTTGTTGGACACTTCTGACATGTTTGGGTTTATGGAATGTGATTGGTTACATGTGGTACATGCTTGTGGAGCATGTCTTGGTCAATTGATATTGACTTGGTAATTGGATGCTATCATACACTTTGGTAAACCCTTACCGACATTGGTTTAAGGCTCTACTGACAGATCTTTCACCGAGGAATGTTGACAGGATACATAATTGGTGTTGGTGCAACTTCTACATGGATTTCAGGATGCTGAAGATGTTCTTTGATTGTGATTCAACAACTTGAAGACATCGCTTTGGTGTGGTGGACCTAGAATAGGTCTGGTACCTATCTAGGTTATGGAACACTATCATGTTAACGTGTACTCTACATGTTACTGGGATGTTTTGGGATGTTTTATGGACTTGTTATTATTGTTTTGGTCTTAAGTCGACATGGCATATCAATGTAATATGGATTTATGAAATGATCTTATTGTAATATCTTTTAGGTGGTCGACCTAATTGGTTTAGGCCTTAGGGTTTGTATAAAATGATGTAAGATCTCATTGTAGATCATGGAAAGTGGTGGCATGGGAATGGAATAAGTGTTCTGGTTCGTGGTCGTGGAATGCAATATCATATGCGAAGGCGATTTGGTCGATCATAGGTGATCAAATTGGGATTAAGGAAGAGGTCAAAGGCCTCTAGTATTGAGCTTAATCGAGACTATAATTAGGCATGGTAGATGCTATCTCAAGCAGTCCACTCTATTGGATTTTTGTCCATTTATCTTGTGATGGTTGTAGCCTCTCTGTAGTCATTGAGACTCTTTTGTAATGAGCAGTATGCTCTAGGCAGTGTGCCTTCCTGCATGTGCAGGTCCCTCATTGTAACACATACTTTCTGTAGAAGTATCATCTGACTATGGGTAGGATTCCCACCATGGTTTTTCCCTTTCTAGGTTTTCCACATACAAATCATGGTGTTATGTGGTATGGTTTCTTTGCATTATTTATATGTTTAATTTCTAAGTTGCATTGTTTATCGGTATCTGTTTCTTCTTTACCGATACTTAATCTGGTTAAAGGTTATTAAGTGGATTAAATGTTATAATATGTTAATAATTGATTCAACCCCCTCTCAGTTGTTCACTAGTTATCCATACTCCCACTAAAGTGGAGGCTAAATGTATTGTCATAAAATTGCGACCCTAGAAATTTTAACCACATTTGAGGTCCTCACCTTGGCGACAACATCTTCCTTCCCAATCGGGACTTCTCTCTGCATTTACACCTTGAACCTCTCCTTGTTAAAGACTTGAGAGGACATTAGGACCCTTTCTAGACCCCAAGATAGGGTAGGACAAGGGCATGGAACCCATGTCCCCCTAGGATAGGGGCGTGGTTCCCCTATCCCCCCTCTTAGGGTGGTCCCAAGATAGGTCCATCTGGTTCTATCTGCATTTTGGGATTCTGAACTTCCACGATGTCGGCCTTTGGTGAATTGATCCTCCGAGGAATGTATAAAAGGGAGTTGGTCCTCTCATTTGGATATATGAATGAGTGATACAAAAGAGACAAAGGAAGATATATACACAATAGGCGAAGTTCAAGCATTCAAGTCTTCAAGCATCCATCAAGTCTTCTTCTCCATGTGTCTTCTTCATTTATCCAGAGGAGCAATATTTACAACATTCATTTGCAAGAATATGTATGTGTGTTAGGCTTTTGTCATGTTACATGCCATTGCATACAACATTTGTGATTACATTGAAGAAGGAAAGTAACCACTATCAAAAAATTGCAAATCTACAATGTATACATTTCCATTGTTTACATTCAAGCATTTGCAATTACTTTCTTTCAAGGTTGATTCCTCAACTAGGGTTTGATTGAGGCAAACCCCTATCCAGAACCCTTCTTCCCCTCTTTTCTGTGTGTATGTTGTAGGTGCACAACTATAATTGTAGGTTTGGGGTTCATTTGCAAAGATTGAGAAACCCTTTTTGTTTCGCAGATTTTTCAAAGGACCGCGAACACTTTCAACACAATCCCAACAAATTTTCCTCAAATTCACAGGGCAGATCCATACCAGTCTAGATATCTCAAATTTGAAGTTACAACACGATCCCAAACCGGTAGCCCCTCATTTTAGTCATTTCATCTCTCTTTTCTACATAGTCAACAAGTCAACTTTCTCATTTACAAAAGAGGGTAAATTACACTTCAACCCTTACAATCTACCTAGAATTCACATCCTTGTTTCCCTTGGATTTGGATCTAGTGGATTCAATCCCCTCTTTTGAATGTAAAGTCCTTCCAAGTGAAAATCATCGTAGTGGCTTCCTTTCTCTCTCCTAGTTGGGGAGTTATTAGGATCCAATTTTCCACTTTACAAACACTTCTGAATTGATCCTTTATAACTCATTGCTTATCACACAAAGTTTGGTACTGATCAAAGATAGCAAAGGTTCCCAAGTCTTCTAGTTTTCAATGAATATAGGATCTAATAATTTTGACATGCAACACACCACAAGGTACGCTGAATAGGGCTCTAGTAGGATCAGTTTCAATCGAATTACGTGGATGCCTCTTGAATTTTGGTCGAGGCCTTTTAGTAACATCTACAAAGTGTGGTGTATCCATTGCAAAATAACCAACACAGAATCTGATCATAGAAGAATACCTTTCAACTCCTTCACAACTAGGGTTTCTAAACCAAATACACTTTCACCGATTCACTTATCCACAGATCTCTTCAATTCGCCAAAGAAATAATCAATAACTCTTCCCTGCTTCATTCCATCTCCAATGTGCTCTCGAGAATGCAATGGTAATTGGTGAAACTGTAAAATATCCTTTTATTTAGTTTTTACATACTACATTAAATGCAATACTGGTTGAACTTACCCTAATCATTGTTCAACCCTAAAACTTGTTACTTGTTCTCATAACACATCCAATATACCAATTAGATCACAAAAATTATTCATAATATCATACAATGCTTCAAGATATGTAGATTTGACTTACCACACAATCACTCAGGGGGTCCGAAAATTGATCTGACAATAAGCTCCCCCTAAGCTTTATACACAGCTTAGTTTACCAATGAGGGATTCTCCACACTAGGTGAAGAATTAGAATCTTATGATGGTTTCTCCTCATTCTTCTTTCTCTAGATATTTTTCATCTCACTCCTGACTTCCTCCACATCAACCTTCTTCTTACCTTTCCGGTTAGCAGACTGAATAACCATTGGTTCATTCTTGCTCTGCAAAATTTTGCAAGGTGTCCTGGTTTGTGACAATGAAAACATGGCATTCCAGATGCTCTCTAGCATCCATAATTGCCTCTACCAGTTCTTCTTCTACAATTCATAGCTACATGTTCATAGTTATGAAAAATAGAACAAGTCACATTCTGTCTATACTCCATTTCATAAGGACTAGACCAATTTACATAAGGTCTCTACCAGCTAGGGTTTCTCTAATCTGATAGCTCTAAAAAATTGATTACATGAGAATTTTCAATTTTGAGCTTAAATATTGATCTTTCTGGTTTTATTTGCATCCTTTGTCAAGGTCCAAGGTCTAGGTTTTAGGGTTTATCAAAATTTCTTATATCTTGTGAAGAAAACCCTAGCAACAATTTTGTTGTTACTTTTTCCCATTAAGGCCAAGGGTGGTTTACCATGGGCGGGGCCATTTTATTCCTTGTCATATGTGAAAATTTCCCTATAGTCGGTCTCTTTTAATGTTTATGCCTGCAACTGCATTTTATTTTCCTAAGTCCAAAAATCCTAAATATTTCAGCCAGTTGATAAAAGAAGAACATATCTAACAGTCTGTGCTTCCCTATGGTTGAAAGTGCAGTGGAGATAAAGACCACGACAAAACGAGATGATGCCACGTGTCTTCGGAGGAAAAGGGGTATGCTGGCGGTGTAGCTTGCCAAAGCATTGTGCTATTGGTTCTCAGGTGGTAAAAACTAGTTTACTAACAGTTCTATCAATTAGCACGTGTTCAAAATGAATGGTGATGTTATGTCCTGAGGTAAAAGGTGCCCGATATTTAATTCTGAAAGGGTTAATGGGCATTGTGCAGAGCAATAAAGTGTGAACAGATCTGATGACTCCCATATCCCCATGATGGAAGTTGCAAGGAAGTTACAGACCGCGACATCACGAGATGATGCCACGTGTCCCGAGCCGATCAAAAAGACCTACGGTGGGGCCATTGACAGAGTCTGGTCAAAAGTTGATATGGTGCTGATTAGTCATGACTTCGTGGTTCTATGGATACAGATGGAAGGTCAAATGTCCCATCAATAAATAATGATCATTTGATTTGCCAGGTTAGGTAAGATTTGCAGCTGAGTTTCAAATGTGAAATTAGGAGGGATTTTTGAAGACATTAGTCATAGCACACGTGGGAAAGATAGAATGAACATGATATAGACTTGTCGACTCAGGATGATTAATGACAAGTTGGGAGATTTAGATGCCAACTTAGTCTAGGAGGATTATCTTCAAATTTTCTATTGAGCAAAGGACTGATTCGACAAGGCAAGGACAATATCTCAGAGATGTGAAAGGATTGGGATAAGCTTCTGGTTTAGGTATGATGGATCATGAGTTCTCTGATGAGTTTAGAGATTTTCTTATTGACAGGAATCTTGAAATAGAAGACTGTACACCCATGGTAGAATAAAATCAGGATAAAATCACTTGCATCAGATGAATCTTGACATGAAGATACAATGGATGTGATATGCATGATTTCTAGTGTCCACAGCTGGCAGGTTGAATTAAGAGCACCAAAGTGATGATTTTTCACGAACATACACTCCTAGATGTAATATGTTTAATTATAAATATAGCAAGGTGGTGATTAAACTGGTAGGAGAATATGAAGCCTTTTCCTTTTTTGAGTGCAGTTTTTTCTTCTGCAAGGGGAATGATATTTGAGAAAGGTTGTAAATGGAGTTACTATATGTTCTATGATACCTGATGAATGTTTTCTCTCATGTATGAGTATGTCTATTGTTAGAGGGGATGTAAAAGTGGGGAGGATTTCTAGAGGGGGCATGAAAGCCTTTTCTTATGAAGAAAGGCCACGCATGGTACAACCTTTTCTTCTACTCTGTCACTAGATGGTAGGGGTTTATGAGAGAGAGCTCGCAGAGGAATGAAAAAGGAACATGTTTGGGTAGGGAGTGGCATAAATTCATCCCTGTAGCTACATGGAATTTGTGACCCCTCCCCAACATATTATGTTTCTTCTGTAGCTCGTCCCACTTTCTCTGATCCTGGGGATAAGGTTGAAGCTCCTCCTCTAGTTTAGAGGTGACTTTTCTTCTTGCAGGGACCCGCTTTCCTTTCCTAGAAGAGAAATGCTCAATATGAAAAAAGGGAAATGCTCAATAGGATGGAAGCGCAACATCTCACACTTCATTCGAAGGTGTCAGGGCGATAACAACATGGCTCAAACGGTTTTGCTCCTACCAATTTTCAGTTAAGAACGATTACTCACAGGTGCCAACACATGGATATGGAAATATTTTTGTAACAGAATTGCATATGACCTTTTTAGGCCTAATTGTCAAGAATGAATCTACTGTTGACATGTGTCTTCTACCCAAAAGCTTGTTTCTCCCTTTCTTCTATAAAAAGGGAAATCATGGCCACAAGAAGGGTTCAAATTTTTTGGGAATATCTTGCTGGTTCAGTTTTTCCTTGTTCCTTGGGGTTTTTCCTAGTCTGTTACCAATAGTGAGTCTAGGTGAAGCTAACAAGATGTAAAGTCTTTTATAGAGTAAATAAAGAAATGTTTTAATGTCAAGTTCTATACAGGTTATTGAAGGAGTTATATGTAAATTTTATCTTGTGACAGAGATAGTACTTTGTTTAAAATAAAACAAAATTCTGACTCTTTTCTCTCCATTGCATGATTCTATCAAATTTTAAATGAAATCATTCAAGGGTTTATTTCATTTAGTGCATTGTTATGATGTATGCAGTTTTCTATTTATGCTTTGGCCCAAGGGGTCAATTAAATTGCTTAAATAGAGTTGTAGAATGATAGTGCTTGTGCAAGGATTTTAGATAAGTAGTTTTGGGTTGGGATCACAAATGAGATATATTGTAAGGAAGTAGAATCTTAGATCTTATGTTATCAAATCAAATTCTGTCACATTTTTAGGTTTATGTTTTATATCTTTTAGTTGCCCAATGGAGTAAGGCACTAATCACTGCTTGTAACTGGCTTTACTTATCAATCTTGTTTCGATCTTAATTGATAAATCTCTACAAATCTTTTAAAATATCAGAATATCATTTGTCGAGTTTTTATGTATTTTTTGAAAGTTGTCCCACCCATCTCATGCTCCAACCTAAGGTTGAGGATCACTGAAGGACTTGCCATCCTTGAGCATTCTCCCATTTTGTTGAGTCCTTCTTATGAGACAATCTGCTTTGTTTTTAGTAGATTCTTGAATATTGTTGCAGAGATCAGGAAGTTCACTGAAGGGATTACCCTCCCGGGTTCTGCAGAGCCCGAAGTGTAGAAGGATCTTTTATCCTTGTTGAAGTTGGTCCAAGCTTGATAGATATTGATAGTTGGAAGTGGCTTTCCATAGGTATTTGGAGGAATTAGCTTGGTCTCTGCTCTGTGGCAGTGTAAACCCGTTTATTCTGGGAACCAACACAATCATTAAAAGATCTCTGCCAATCACCACTAGACCTTTGATTCATGTAAGGTCTCTGATTATTCATTCCATACCTACACTCAACAAATCTATGCCCATACTTGTTGCAAGTGTAGCAATAACCATTAAAGCTTCTAGGCTTGTAACCCTCATAAACATTACACCTATAACCATTAAAATAACTAGATCTGCTTCTACAAACATTAGCAGTATGACCTACTTTGTGACAATTAAAGCATACTGGTTTGTAGGATTTCTTACCAGTTGTTTTCTTGTTCTTAGGTGCAGATTTACCTTCATGCATTATGTACTTGGTACCAGAAGGCTCTCCTTGCTCAAAGGTTGTGTATCCCAAGCCATGCGTATCTCCATTCTGCCTTTGTGACTGGATCTACTCGTCAAGCATAGTAGTTCTCTTGTTGTATTTAGCCAATATCTCATTAGCATCAACCAACTCCTTAGTAAGATCTTCATTATTTTCCATAAGACTCTCTAAGGGACATAGCCATGTTTATTTCAGCCTGTATTTCTTCTTTTTCCTTATGAAGGTGTGCATGTAGGATACCAATCTCTCGGTTCAGCTTTAAGATCTCATCACCCTTCTCTCTGATTTTATCTTCAGCATCCCTCCTGGCTTCCAACTCTTGACTCATCCTGATGGTTAGGGCTTCTAGCTCTCTTCTCAGATTTGACTTATCATCATTCAACTTTTCCACTTGATTAGCCAATACATTAATGTTAGCTTCTTCAGATGAACTGTTTTCACTAATTTCATACAACTGTTCAACCAACTCTCTCCTCTTAGCCAATGAAGCTTTATACTTGACCCTCAATTCACCTAGGACTTCTTCAGATTTTGCAAGCCATTTAGAAAGCTCTCTATAACTCATATCCCCCATGACCTTAAGGATCCTTCCCAAGCGGTTAAGCCTTAAGGGAATAAAGCTCTGATTCCCATTGATAAACTTATAAGGCACTGAGAGGGGCAGGGTGAATCAATGCAAGAAAAAACAATATAAATCTGATCACCACTTTAATCAACTTGAATCTTATCCAACATGCAAGGAAAATAAACACATAAGATAACACCCAATAACATATGCACCACATAACACAATGTTTTTTATGTGGAAACGCAAATGAAAAAAACCACAATGGGAATTGGTACCCACAAGATCAACTATCTGCAGAATAGGGATCTGACCGATTAAGGTCTTACAACTACTCTGTTAGGAGCACACCCAGTTAAGAGTGTCTTAGCCCGGTTAAGAGCTATTACAATAAGGCCTGTCAGGACCAACCCTGTTAGGAGCTACCCAGCTATGAGATTTCAAAACACAAGCTAATGTGTCACTTGGTTAGAGGGTTTAAACCTTTAGACCTATTAGGATCCTACCGTATCCTGTTAGGAGTGACCTTGTTAGAGGATTTTATCTTGCTGCAACTATTAGGGAACAACAAGTGACTGATATGATATTAGAACCTCTGTGCCTGATTAGATTTGCTTCATATATGCTTCTAACACTGACTAAACATCAATACAAAGCTTTGTCTTTCACCGCACAATCAAATTTGCACTATAGATCTCATGTCTAATACATCATCACATTATATACTCCTTTTTATAAACAAGTCTGCTAAGTCGACTAAGAACCTTTGGAACAATTTCCTAGATTCATTGAATCTAGTCAATCTTTCTCATCACACTTTCCTTATATTGAAAAAACATAACACAACACAAAAGCATAACATTATGTCTATCGGTTTACAAATCTAAGTAACTCTGCTCTACCAGTTCTGTGTTCTTCATGATTGACTTCTCAGAACATCATAGCTTGCTCATTCAGTTGAATCTGCTGATGTGGTTCAAATCATAGACTCTTATCAATGTCATAAGAATGTGTTTCAAACCGCAACACTTAACTCTTCATCAATCTTTAGTACCGGTCACTTGAACATCGCACTTTCCCTATTTACCGGTTTGCTGTCTTGTTTGCCGGTTCACTATTTAACTGCTTCCACTACCGGTGAAGCTTTACTGATTGGACAAAAATACTTAGATGGCTAACAAAACATGGTTTCCATCAATGACAACTCAATACAAGTCATCACTCAACCTATTACAACAAAATTATCATCAAGCTAACATCTCTATCTCTTCATTCTCATTCTCATTAAAGAAACTAATAAAATTTTATTTTACCTCACCTTCTACTGCAACCTTTGTTCTAACTAAAATTAATTCATTCCATTCTCTTCCAACTACTTCAACAATTATTAGCAAATCATCCTTTTCAACTTCTTTTGAATTCACTAAGTAATTCAATCCATTAATCAAACAAATACTAGTATGATTACTCATCTTTTTTCCGTCGTCATCCAATGGTTTCAGTTTATGTAGAACTCCATCTTCAATGAAAGAGTAAGTGTTAGTGATGCAGAGAGTCTCAGTGCCAGTATAGGATAGGTTCCCCTAATCCAAGGACAAACCAAGGACCCTAGCAATCACACAACACTCTAGGGGTTAAGGAACATCAGTTTGACAAGTCCCACACCCCTTTCTCTAAACAAAAGACTACTCATACAAGGTCTCTCTCATTTACCGGTACAAAGTCTCTATGGTCGGCAATGGTTTGGTCCCTTCTCCAAGGAAACAATGGATAATTAGGGTTTTTTTTGAAGTCCCCTAGGTCAAGGAGACCTCCTTTAACCATTGAGTTCAGGTTCCCACTACCAGTTTGGGTAACTGCTGCAATAAGGTTTACAAAACCTAGTAGCCCTGCCAGACCGGTTTTCTACACTTAACTCTTTGTGTCTCCAAAATACCAGACAACAAATCCAAGATTTGGATACCCTTTTGGGGGTCACAAAACATATCCTAAGGGTTCTTATTGGTAGTGAACACAAGAATCCAAACCCTACTTGGTTAGGAGACCGGTATAGCCCAATTAGGCCTATTTTACAAAGGACTATGTAGACACAGAGCTTAACTCATTAAAAAAACTCAAGGAATACTCTTAAGCCATTGCAAATACACCAAATCCTAAGTCTTAGGCCATGATCAGACCGTTAACCCCTGATGTGAGACCTGTTTGCTTACACTTACTGGTGGCCACATGGAGTTGCCCACCTTAATGCATCAAACCCTCACCTCCAACTGGTCCTAACCTACAAAAGGCCTTTAAAATCCTAATATACATTGGCCATAATTACATCCCCTTAAAATCCGTGAACCACCAATGAAGGATCAACAAGGTAAGGCCATTTCTTTGTAAAACCCTAGACAAAACTATCAAGTCTAGACTATTTCCAGAAAGTTGTTGATTTCTTCCTTGTCTTGGTGAATTGGGACCTTAGAATTGATGCTTTTGAAAGGTTATTGTACAATCTAACACATCCCACTTATTTCCAAATTCAAAACTGATCGTACAGTATGGTACACCATATAGAATAACAGAATTGCAAGAAATTCTCAGAAATATATTACTTCAATGATGCCAAAGTTTACAAAGTCATTCTCCCCTCATCCTCCCCTCATTTTATCCTCCCAATTATGATTGGGGATGATATTTAATATCTTTCTCAATGGTTATCAACCACTTTTTGAACCGAGGTGACCGCTGGAAGGAAGTTTCTATTTGCAACCAAAAGTTGTCATTAAAAGTTGTTAACAAAGTTGTCAAGTTTGAGCAAGTTTTGACATATGTTAAATCCACTTATCTAGAGGTGCTTCAACATTTCCTACACCTTTCTAAGACATCTCCAACACATAAACACCTAGAAAAATACTCAACCAAATACCCCTAGGCCCATATACCCATGGTGGCTTATTAATTTTCCAAATCCATGTCATTGGTAACAAGGTGGGGTTTATTACAAACAAATCAAACATTAAATAAACAAGACTACCCTATTACATAGATTAAAAGGTCACATTCTCAAGTGTGTCCTTTAGCCTTTATTACTCTTATTATCTTAGTCATGAGGTGCTCCTGAACCATACTCCCGGGGTGAATGAATCTCAAGTCCACTTGAGATGAGGTCATGTAATGTAGTGCCATGCTTCTTGATTTGATCTTCATCCAACCAAATGGTTTCAGAGTCTGGTTTTCCTCTCCATTTGACCAAGTATTGTTTATACTCGTTGTTCCTGGTCTTCTTTACAATCTTGGTGTCCAACATGTTTTCAAGTTTAGGTGGCTCATGTTTGGGAAAATCTACATCTGCTTCTTCTTCTAGGATCTGCTGTGAGTTACCTAAATTAAAGTCACCTTTAAAAGGAGTTAGATCACAAACATTAAAAATAGGAAATATGCCAAGGTCTGATGGTAATTGAATTTCATAAGCATTGGTGCCAAACTTCTTCAAGATTTGACATGGTCCTACTTTCCTTTGCATGAGCTTAGTGTGTTTTCCCTTGGGTAACCTTTCCTTCTTCAAATTTGCCCAAACCAAATGTCCAACTTGAAACTATACCTCTCTCCTTTTCTGATCTGCATGTTCTTTGTATTTTTCTGATGACTTTTGAAGTTGTATTTTGACCCGCTCATGAACTTCTTTTATGGATTCAAAAAACCTCTCACCATCTGCACTTATGGGATTCGTATGGGGTAGTTTTCTCAACTCCTTGGATGCAACCCATACACAATCTAAAATGGTGACTTCCCTATGCTTCTGTTGATAGTGTCATTGTAGGAAAACTCAACCTAAGGTAAGATTGAATCTTGCTTTTCACCATGCTGCCTCGTAAGACATCTCAACAAATTCCCTAATGACCGGTTTACTACTTCCGTCTGCCCATCTGTTTGTGGATGATAGGCTAATGAGAAGGACAAATTGGTGCCAAGTTTCCTGCATAGAGTTCTCCAAAAATGGCCAACAAATTTGACATCCCTATCAGACACTATGTTCAATGGAAGTCCATGAATCCTTGCTACTTCTCTGAAAAACAAATCTACTATATAAGATGTATCACTAGTGGACTTACATGGCAATAAATGTGCCATTTTACTAAACCTATCCACTATCACAAATACACTGTCAAACCCATTTTGGGTCCTAGGTAAACCCATTACAAAGTCCATTGACACACTCTCCCATGGTCTTGAGGGAATGGGTAAGGGTTGATAGAGACCAACATTGGTACTTCTTCCTTTTGCCTTTTGGCAAATGGTGCATGTGTCTACACATTTTCTTACATCAACCTGCAATTTGGGCCAAAAATAGTGCCTTCTTACCAATTCAAGTGTCTTGTCCAAACCAAAATGACCTGCCATAGCTCCACTATGCTTTTCCTTGATGATATTAGCCCTCATTGAGCACTTTGGTTTTCACAATTGCCCACCTTTGAAAAGAAGTCTATCTTGGCTCAGAAAACCAAAAAAATCCATATGATACCTTTCACCAAATTTAGTACATGCCTTGTAAATCTCCTTAAAGTCCTCATCGACAACATACATGCTTTTCATAGCATCAATCCCAATGCTTTCTAATTGGATTTCAGATATGGTTAGCACTCTCCTACTCAGTGCATCAACCACTTTCTTGGCTACTCCCTTCTTGTGTTTTATGGATAAGGTATAGGCTTGTAGGGATTCTACCCACTTCATATGCCTATGGCTTAGCTTTTCTTGACTGTTAATGAAACTCAAGGCTTGGTTGTCAGTGTAGACCACAAATTCCTTTGGTAGCAGATAGTGTCTCCATTTTTTTAATGCCCGAACTAGTGCATACATTTCTAGGTCATAAGAAGAATATTTTCTCTTTGCCTCATTGAGTTTTTCACTAAAGAATGCTATAGGTCAGCCTTCTTGGCTTATGACTGCTCCTATGGCCACATGAATATCATCACATTCAATTTTAAACACTGTTAAAATCAGGTAAAGCAAGTACCGGTTGTTAGGCTACCTTTTTCTTGAGAGCTTCAAATGCCTCATCCACCTCCTTTGTCCAAGAAAACCTGCACTTTTGACCACCTTTTATGGTTTCCAACATTGGAGCACATATCTGACTGAAACCTCTTATGGACTTTCTATAAAATGTAGCTAATCCATGGAAACTTCTAACTTCACCAATAGTCTTGGGAGTAGGGCAAGAAAGAATTGCATTTACCTTATCCTGATCCATCTTCAAGTGACCCTTGGAGATCACAAATCCTAGGTAGATGAGCTCTTCTTGCATGAACAAATACTTCTCCATATTGATCATCAATTTCTTTTCACTCAACCTTTTCAAAACCATGTCTAGATGCCTCAAGTGTTCTTCCTTTGTCCTGCTAAATACTAGGATGTCATCCAAATACACTATTACAAACTTCCCTATGAATTATTTCAAAACTTCATTCATGAGTCTCATGAATGTACTTGGGTCATTAGACAAACCAAATGGCATAACCTTCCATTCATACAACCCTTCATTTGTTTTGAAGGTTGTTTTCCACTCATCACCGGGCCTAATTCTAACTTGGTGGTATCTATGCTAAGCTCAAATACACCATTGCTAAATAGGAAATAAGGACGATCACGAATTCCTTAACTATCTAAGCAATTCAAACATAAAACCAATGAAATAGATGCAAAATAGAATTAAATTAAGCAATATGAAACTCCCTATTGTGCATCATGGCTTCCATTGTTCTTCTTCTCTCTATGGTATGATGACTCTCAGATATTGCACTGACAACCTGCAATTGACACAAAGATTCAAAGTTCGTGATATAGAGGAATTGTGAGGATTGAGTGCTCAATTTATAGATCTTTGGATGAGATTGATTGAAAGGTGGAACAAATTGATCAAGAGGTGGAACTCAGGTGAGCTCACATGCTGATTGATAGTTGAACTGATAACTTGGAGGTGAAACATAATAGATTGAATAAATTAATAGAGAACTAATTGATAAAAAGCTAACTAAAAGAAGAAAAAGAATGATTGGAAGAAATAAAGAAGATGACAAAGAGAACTAGAAGATGGAAACAGAGACTGCAGAGATAAATGATTTAATTAATTAATTGATTTAGCATGTGCTTGCACTTTAACTTAGATTTTCAATTTAATATTTGCATGAAATTTAATTCAAATAATTGAATTTATTTAATTCAATTTAGCATTTGAATATATTTAGAACTTGACTTTGATTTTCAATTTGGTTTTTGAAATCATGCACATGTATTTGAATTTGGAAGAAATTAGAAGAATATGAAATTAAATGAAATTAGATGAAATTAGAATTTGAGGATTTGGAAATTGAAGAATTAATTAGATAATTAAATAATTTAAAGAAAATATTTAATTATACTAGAAATAGACTTTAATTAAATAATAAAGATTATTTAATTTAAAGGATTAAATCATAATTAATTAAATAATAAATATTTAATTAATATTTAGAAAAGGGTTAAATGATTAGATGATTAGAGATATCAACTGAGAATGAAATTTATTTCAATAATAAAGATGATTTAAATTGGGGAATTAATCAGAATTAATTAAATAATAAAATATTTAATTAACATTAGAAAATAATTAAAATGATCAAATGATGATAGAATAGAAAATAGAATAATTAGTAAGATGATAAGGAAATATGAAATTAGAAGAATTAGATTAATTAACTTAATTAAATAATTCTTTAATTATTTAATCAATTAGAGGAATAATTAGAAAAGGGTTAATGAGACATTTTTAGGTGTCTACATTTGCCCCTCTTTGAGACAATGTTGCAATGATATTGTTTCAAAGAAAATGAAAAAATATCCGCCCCAATATGCCTCGATGATACTTAGGGTGTAATGCCCCCTCGAGAGATTGGTTGTGCATTAAAGACATGAATGATCTCTCAAAAAAAGAAGAATGTGAGATGAAAGATAGAAGAATAGTTAATTGATTAGAGATAGAGATAGGTGATGTGAAGATGACATTCAGATAAAATATGAGAGAATGAAATAGAATGATGTTAGATGAGAATTAGAAGCAATTGAAGATGATTGATATGAGATGAAAATGAAATTGAATGAATCACGAACCTGTGTCATTTTTTTTTTGCACAATATATATGTAGACACTTAAAAATAATTCTTTTAATTATTTTTAATTCCTCACATAATTAATTAATTAATTATGTTAATTCAAATTCTCCTCAATATTAACTAAATATAATTAATATTGTCACTATAGCATGTGATTTATTTATTTAATAAATCAATCCCTTTCTTTATTCTTCTAAAAAATAAAATCCTCACAAATCTTCCTCTTAGCTAATTAATTTCAATTAATTAGTTAACCTACATGATTCCTACAAATCATCTTCTTAATTCATCATTAACCTAATAAATTCTTCTAGAAACTCCCTAAACTCACTTAACATTATTCTTCTAATTTTTTTATTCCCTCCACTCATTCTCTCTCCTATTCAAATTATCCTAATCCCACCTAACATTTCCTCTAATCCCCCTCTTAATGAATCGTTAATGGATAATCAACACGATTAGCCACAAAGTCAACTCCTTGCTTTTAAATACTCTTTTCTTAGGTGAATGTAAGATTTTCGAAATCTCAC
Source organism: Cryptomeria japonica (assembly GCF_030272615.1). Lineage (NCBI taxonomy): Eukaryota > Viridiplantae > Streptophyta > Pinopsida > Cupressales > Cupressaceae > Cryptomeria > Cryptomeria japonica. The sequence continues at coordinate 410,834,116 of NC_081415.1, forward strand.
ATTCCTCCAAGCATCCCCTCTCCCAAGGAATTTTTAATTCTTTTTTATTCCTCCAATCCCCATGATATCCTTTTTTGGAGAATTTTTAATTCCTCCAATGCACCTTGTGGAGTGTGGAGATACAAAATGCCTTTAAGGCATATTTCTTGGTCTCCACACCCTCTCTTGGACCTTGTGTGAGCTCACAAGTAAATCCTAGCCTTCATCTCAAATCCATCCTAGCCATCCATTTTTCTCTCCTCTTCCTATAAATAAAGGGCTCCATCCCTTCATTCAAGAAACATCTCGAAATCCAATAAGCTTATGCTGCCCTTTTGAGCCCAGGAAATCATCTTGGAAACTTGATCATCTCATCCTTATCATTTTCCAAATCCATTCCATTTGTGCACAACATTGGAGAGCCATCCACATCCAACAATCAAAGGAGCACATTAAGTGGAGCATTATCAAGGGGCGCCTTCACTTCATCAAGCTCAATCTGAAGGAGAAGGTAAAATAGCAAGGTGAAATGGTCTTTTCATGATATTTTAGCATTTTGCATGTTTATTTCGTTATGTTTTTGATCATTTGACCTTCTAATCTATTTTCCCCTCTTCATTTTGGCATGCTTGGTGGGACCCACGTCCCTATGAACTAATGTTTTTTTACAGTTTTTGTGAGTTGTGAGATGCAGGTTCTAGAATAGCGTGACTGCAAAAAAAAAATCTTTTTTGTAGGTTCCAGAATAGCGGCTCTGTATTTTTGCACGATGACTCCTCATTTTGTTTCTTTTCTATTTCTGTTTCTTTTCTGTTTCTATTTCTGTTTTAGCATGATAACTCTGTTATCTGATTTGTTATCTGCTCCGTTTTATTATAATCTGTGTGAAAGTAGGAGAGTATGCTCTTGTCTATATAGACAATCAAAAATCCGGACCTTTGACACTTTTTTTTTATTTTGTTTAGCGCGACTGTATGCTCTGACCACAAGAAAGTGTGAAAATAGGAGAGTATGCTCTTGTTTATCTAGACAATCAGAAATCCAGACCTTTGGCACTTTTCCATCTGATTAGTGTGACTGTCTGCTCTGTTAATCTGTCTGAAATTTTTAGGCGCTAACTGTAGTTTGCATTTTCATTTCATTTCCTGTTATCTGCTCTATTTAATCATAATCTGTTTGACCGTAGGAAAGTGTGAAAGTAGGAGAGTATGATTTTGTCTATCTAGACAATCAGAAATTCAGACCTTTGACATTTTTTTTAATTCTATTTAGTGCAACTGTCTACTCTGTTAAATCTAGGGTTTTAATTTTTTTTTCTTTTCTTTTCTTTCTGTTTTTTCACCATATCTTCTTTATCTTGACTCCATTTTCCTTCAAACCTCACCAGATTCTCCACATTTCCTTCCTTGGGGGCCTTATCCCAAAAATCCACTTTTTGAAGCCCAAAATCCCACATTCCTCTATTTTTAGGGTTGCCATAACTCCCCCTTTTATCCAATTACCTCCAAATTTTTCCCATATTATCCATCTCCAACTTTTGCTTCTTTGTTCCTGTTGGACAAATTTTCCCATTCTTTCATCTCTCCTCTAAAATCCCCATTTTTTGCTTGCTTACCCCTTGGAAAGTGGCAAAAACCTAGTCAAACCCCCTTTACCCATCAAAGCTTCCTCCAAATCCACATTTGTCATTAGTAAAATTTTTTTTATTCATGTTTTTCTACTTATTCCCAAAAAATCAAAAAAATCAATATTTTTGTCATTTTGTTGTCTTTTGTAGGACGCTTGTTGAAGACTCTACTTTTCAAACTACTAATCAAGTTGTTTTGCAGGACGCTTGTTGAAGACTCCATTTTCAAACTACTAATCTAGTTGTTTTGCAAGACGCTTTTTGAAGACTCCATTTTTCAAACTACTAATCAAGTTGTTTTGCAGGTTGCCTAGCTGATTCAACCAAATATTGTGCATTTATTTAAATTAGGCACCTAGATATTAATTAAAATGGAATGAACCATTGTCTTATGTGTCTTTAAGAAAAGCGTAAAGGTAGGAGAGTATGCTCTCGTCTTGCTAGACAATCAGAAATCCAGACCCTCCAACCTTTTCTTGTTTGATTGTGTGTTTACCTCTAGCGGGCCTGCCCTCCCAACTTGCTCTTTGAGAAGGTAAGAGGGGAATGACCCAAGTGAGTACACCCAGACCTAAGGTTCCCAACTCACTATATCAAATAGGCCATTGACTACGAAAGGGTTATAGGTTGGGGCTATATGAGAGTTCACTCTCACATTGGGTGCTTAGTAGGGTCCTAGAGATCTCAATCACGCTTGCATGACTACTAAGTTCTTGGTGCTTTGTTGGGCTATAGGCCTCAATTGCACTTGCGCAACTTCGAAGGGTAGCTCCTAACGGGAAGACTTACTAAACACCTTGTTCATAGTGGCCAAAAACCTTCTAGTCATTGGTGCAGGAGGTCGGACCTCTGAAGCCACCCATATTTTTATAGCCCTTAGTAGAGACACAAAGTTCGCCATGAGGACTTTTCATGGGAATTGATGCTTGGCTACCCCGAGAAGTGAGTGCTGTGGAGGGGAGCTAGTGGGGTCAAGCATCTAAGTGTCCGCTCTGGGTAAGCATAGCTGGGAAACCAATTGGGATTCAATGACTATTGTCCTTGCTAGCCTTAAGAATGTTGTATATGAGCATGAGTGTCTTTGAGATAAGATGCATTTGATCATTGTGTTTGCTTTGTTTGATACATACTTGCCAAGAGAAGACTAAAAACACATCACTATCCCCAAACACTTTGCAAAAACACTTATCAAGACACAAACAATTGTCGAAGTCATTACCCACACCAAGTCTAAAAATTGCGTCAAAGCTCTGTCCATCCCATATTTCATAAGCCTAAGAGAAAAGCTAAGAGTCCGTCCTCTCCATCAACATTCAAGTTTGTCCTTTGAAACACCAATTATCGTCCAAATCAAGGTGGTCATATCCCTTCATACAACTTGTCATTCGAATCGATCCTTCATGTTCATGCCAAAGACAACCTAGTCATCAAATCTCTTCTAAACCATCACTACCATACCTCCTCCATCAATCATCCTCAAATTTCCTAAGTCCTTTCATCCTCAAATTTCTTAAGTCCTTTCATCACAAATATCATGTATGGTCGCAACTCGATCCCAAAAGAAAAAGATGGCTGAACAACAATATGGCATGCCGGACTATGGCATGCTGGTGCCCCTTCTAGTCCTTCTTCGGATATCGAAAGCGCTGACGAAGAGGAATTCCATGAAATGCCTTATGAATACGAGAAAGATATCTTCTTGGACGCTTACATCCATACCATCACCCCTATAACCCTTCCCACTTCACATGAGCTACATCTTGTCCATCCTGAACTCATTGACTGGGGCCAACGAGACAAACCCACTTTATATATCTGTGCTAATAATAATGCTCTCATTGCTCTCCTAACAGCACAAAATCTAGAAGATTGTAACAGAATCAAGGGTATTCAAGTACATGAAAAGGGATACTTTGGTAGTCAGGTCAATGCCCTTAGCCACAAAAAAGATAATAAAAGGAAAAGACATGATTCCCTAGGTGAAAACCTCCCTGAGGCACCTTTGGATGAGAAAAAAATAAAAACAAAGGGCGTATCCGAAAGTGAAAACCTGGAAAAGGCACTTAACGATGAGGGATTTGACCTCCCTACCATTGGTTACCTTCCACAGGACAAATCAAATTTGCTGATAGAAGAAATAGACAACATCAACATGGACAGCGAAGTATTTTTGAAAAATGTGCTCATTGCCAAATCCCTCATAGAAATAGAGAAACAAGACTTCATCAACTTCCTTACAGAGGTAAAAATCAATTTTGGATGGTCCTAATCTGGTATGCCAGGGTTGGATCTTGCCTTGGTGGTTCACAATCTCGCTGTTCGCCCAGACGCAAAACCTGTAAAACAAAAATTGTGCAAAATGCACACACATATTGCACTCCTGGTCAAGGCCGAACTCCAGAAGATGTTAGACACAAAATTTATCAAACCAATAGATTATGCTGAATGGGTCTCCAACATTGTACCTGTCAGAAAACCTGCTGGGGGCATCCGCATCTGTACATATTTCCGAGATCTAAATATATCTTGTCCTAAAGACGATTTCCTGCTCCCAAACATAGATATGATTGTGGACCTTATAGTAGGACATGAGATGTTGTCGCTTATGGATGGATTCTCTGGATACAACCAAATCAGGATTGCAGACGAGGATCAGCATAAAACTGCATTCACAACACCATGGGGGACTTTCTGTTATTGGGTCATGCCTTTTGGTCTTAAAAATGCTGGAGCTACATACCAACGTGCAATGACAATAATTTTTCATGACTTCTTACACAAAATTATGGAGGACTATGTGGATGATCTGCTAGGCAAATCTAAGACAAGAAAAGAACACATCCCTATTCTAAAGCTGATCTTTGAAAGATTAGAAAAATACAAACTACGGTTGAATCCAAAAAAGTGTGTGTTTGGAGTCACATCGGGAAAACTATTAGGATTCATTGTTTCCCACAGAGGCATCGAGGTCGATCCTACAAAAGTAAAAGCTATCATGGAAATGCCTCCACCAAAAACTCTCAGACAACTACACAGTCTCTAGGGAAAACTCTAGTCTGTCAGATGTTTCATTTCACAACTAGCAGATAAGTGCCATCCATTTGCACACCTCCTGCACAAGGACACAAAATTCAAATGGGACTGCTTATGCCAAAAGGCCTTTGAGAAACTAAAAGGATATCTAGCATCACCTCCGGTATTGATGCCTTCTGCTCCTGGAAAACCCCTTATTTTGTATATATGCACTATTGCAGTGGCATTGGGGGCATTATTGGTACAGACAGATGATCAAGGGAAAGAACATGCCCTTTACTACATTAGTCATACACTGGTTGGGTATGAACTCAATTATACCCCCATTGAAAGAGCATGCTTGGCATTGGTGTTTAGCACACAAAAACTCTGACACTATATGCTAAACAACAAAACAAAACTAATTGCTAAAATTGATCTACTTAAATATCTCTTGTCCAAAGCTGCTCTCACTGGCCGAACGACTAAATGGGTCATGCTCTTAAGTGAGTTTGACATTGAATATGTGGACAGAAAAGCAATGAAGGGATAAGTCATTGCAGATCAGTTGGCTGAAGCTCCACTTCCAGGTGACCATCCTCTTCTCACAGAATTACTAGATGAGTTCATTATGACTGTTACCACATCCTCCACATGGCAATCATATTTTGATGGCTCCTACACTCAAAATGGATTGGGGGCAGGAATATTATTGGTCACACCTCAAGGAGATGGCATCCCAAAATCATACAAGATAGCCTTTGCATGTACCAACAACATAGCAGAATACGAGGCCCTCATCATAGGTTTATGCTTGGTTATCCACTGGAAAATAAGGGAATTACAAGTCTATGGTGATTCCCAGCTCGTCATAAAACAAGTCAATGATGAATACCAGACAAAAGATGATAAACTCCTTCCCTACCGTACCATGGTTGAAGATCTTAAGAAACATTTCATGGCAATCAAGTTTGATCAAATCCCATGAACAAACAACAAGGCTGCAGATGCAATGGCCACCATTGACTCCCTCCTTCAAATGCCAGCACATAGTCAGAAGTGCGAGTTCTTGGTCGAGCAATTGTTTATACCACAATATAACCTACCAGAGTCTAAAATGGTATGTGTTCTCATTGGTCCTGAGTTCCCTTGGTACCAAGAAACCTTCGCTTTCCTCAAAGACAACACCATTCCCCCACACCTCACCAAAACCCAACAAAAAACCTTCATCTGCCGATGTGATTGTTACACCATCCTTGTAGACACCTTGTTCAGAAGGCATTTTGATGGTTCCCTCCTAAGGTGTTGATGGGTTGGTGCTTGGGATAGACTAGCCCAGTCTATGCTCTTGGATCCTTTCCTTGGATCACCTGGTGTTCTCCTCACACCCTAGGGTCTCTAGGACTTCCTTTGCTTGAGGAATCCCCTGACCTTGCCCAATCCACCCACCAATGAGTTGCTATGCTGCTCCTAAGGTCTCAACTACTCATGAGACTCAAAAACCCCCTTACTATGGCTAATAAGGGCTAGGCTTGTTACACACCTTCCAAGGTCTTAGCAAGGTTATAACAGGTCTATTTCATGGTCTTCCCACCCATTCATGTGCCCCCAAGAGGTTTCAAGCCTTCAACCCCTTACTGATTTCACCATTTTGTGTTTTTGCCTTCAAATAGGGCTACAAGGATTAGGACCAATTAGGCCTCCTACCCGGTCTTTTAGGGCTCCCTCTCACAAACGATGCACAAACAACCCTAACTCCCAAAATGGACTGCCATTCATTTGGCAAGGACTCAAGGATTTTCTAGGTTTTAGGCCTCCAAGTGTCCGTACACTATCCTAGGTGGATTTTAAGGTTTTCAAGGGTTTTTGTGAGGGTTTTTGGGGTCTGCCTGGGTCACAGTGAAGGTTTTGTGTTTTATCCATCTTGTTTGGATTGGTGGAGGCTCCTCCTTTACACTAGTGAGGCTTCACACACTCCTCTACACCTCCTCCAAAGGGTGCACTCTCCTTTGACCAACCTTGCTTTCTAAGACCTCTACAATTTGACCTCTCCTAACTGGGCACTGTCCAGTCTCACCTAGGAGTGGGTCTTTGCTTGGCCTTCCTACATTTTTAAGGGCCCTTATTGCATGGGACTATATTACAGGGTCTTCACTTCCATTCCCCATGGTTTCATGGTGATTCCACAATGGGGAATGGAGTTATGACTTCATTTGCACAACCAGTCCAAAACTGGACAGTTAGACTGCAAATTACAAACTATTTACAAACACACTCAACCGGTAAACAAAAACCTAAACTAATCACTCACAATGAAATTATTTACACCATAGAAGAAATTTCACACAGTTTTGCACACAGTTCAATCCATTTACTTGCTTGGTAACTTCATTCAATCTGACTGGTAACCAACAAATAGTCACAGTCAAGCTCTTCTTGCTTGGTCCGTACAATCTCTGACATCCAACCCATTCATTTAGGGTTTGCAAATACTTATACCACCCTGGCCTCGGTCTGTGTGCCCATATTAGGGTTGTCCATGCCAAAGTAAGGATTTTGACCTCCTGGTGGAAAAGTTGCTTGACAACTTTTAAAAGTTGTCATGCAGCTTTTGCAACTTTTGAGCAACTTCCTCAATGTTGCTTTTCATGACTCCTAAACCCACATTGGGCCAACCTAAGGACACCACCATGTTATAAAGGACCCCTAAGCACCAAAAAGACACACATACCCTCCATTTTCAAGAAAATCACAATCTTGACTTATGACCCCTAAGTTCTCCACTAGGACCCTAACTAGGACCTATGAGCACATGGCTCATTATTTTATGTACAATGGCTTCATAAGAAGCATAACACCAACAAAACAAGGAGGGAGAGCTTGAAAGGGTGCTCCTGCACCATACTCCCCCTCTGCATATAACTAAGAAAAAGAAGAAGAAATGAGAGCCGGGTCTATTCCAAGTGTCTTGAACCTGCTCTCCTCCACCCATGTAGCTTCAGATACTGGTTGATTTGCCCATTTCACTAAGTGCTCCTTGTAGACCTGGTGTCTAATAGACTTCTTCACCCTTGATTCCAAGATCTCCTCTACTTTAGGATTCTTCACTTAAGGTAAGGTATTTACATCCAAGTCTTGTAATACCTTAGCTTGGTTCTCAGTCTGCCTTGCTATCTCTCCCTTGTACATTACCAGATCAGCAACATTAAAGACTGGTGAAATGTCTAAGTCTGAAGGTAAATCAACCTTATAGGCTTTCTCACCATATTTTGCCAGAATTTGACAAGGACCTACTCTCTTCATCTTCAGTTTGGTAGGCTTACCACTTTGCATCCTAGCTTTGCTCAAATGTACCATCACATAGTCACCCACCTTGAACTGAACTTCTCTCCTTCTCTCATCCACTTTGGCCTTCAGTTTTTGAGTGGATTCAAGGATGACCTTCTTAACTTGCTCTTGAACTTCCTTGATGGTTTGAGTGAAGTCCTCTGCTTGCCCGCTCTTCATCTCCAAAGTACTAAGGTCTCTCAACTCACATACTCCCCTTGGATGTCTGCTATACACAACCTCAAAAGGGCTTCTACTAGTGGTCCTATTCACACTATCATTATATGCATACTTTGCTTGAGGAATGATTAGGTCCCATGTCTAACCATATTCCTTAGTTAGACACCTCAACAAATTGCCTAACACCCTGTTGATGACTTCAGTTTGACCATCTGTTTGTGGATGGTAAGCTGAGCTAAAGGACAAGTTAGTTCCTAGTCTCCTCCATAATGTTTGCCAAAAATGACCCATGAACCTGTTGTCCCTGTCTGAAAAAATGCTTACAGGGAGTCCATGAATCCTAACAATCTCTTTGAAGAAGAGATGTGCAACATAGCTAGCATCATGTGTAGTCTTACATGGTATGAAATGACTCATCTTGGAAAATCTATCTACTACTACATGGATGCTGTCCATACCTATTTTAGTCTTGGGAAGTCCTACTACAAAGTCCATGCTTATACATTCCCAAGGTCTGTTAGGGACCGGTAATGGTTGATAAAGACCAACATTTCTTGATCCTCCTTTTTCTCTTTGACACACTCCGCATTTATCTACATACCTCTTTACATCTCTTGGCAACTTTGGCCAATAGTAGTACCTCTGTACTAAATCCAAGGTTTTGTTGACTCCAAAGTGTCCACTTAAAGTGCCATTATGTTTTTCTTGGATGAGGCTCTCCCTCATGGATCCTCTAGGCACACACAATTGGTTACCCTTGAACAAGAGACCATTTTGGAGAGTGTAATCTGCATACTCACCATGGAAATGGTTCTCAAACTCTTTGTAAACCTTGTAAGCTGATGAGAAGTCTTCATCTCCTTCATAGAGGTCTTTTAAACCTTCTATGCCTATGTCCTGCAACTGTAACTCTTGAACTGTCAACAACTTCCTACTTAAGGCATCTGCCACCTTATTAAGTTGCCCCTTCATAGGCTTGATGGTGAAGGTGAAGGATTGGAGGTATTCCATCCATTTCAGATGTCTATTGCTGAGCTTCTCTTGAGTGTTAATGTAACTCAATGCCTGGTTGTTTGTGAACACTACAAATTCCTTTGGGAGTAGGTAATGCCTCCATTTCTTTAGTGACTGCACTAATGCATACAACTCTAGGTTATAGGCTGAGTACTTCTTCTTTGATTCATTAAGATTCTCACTAAAAAGTGCCACAAGTCTTCCCTCTTGACTCAACACACCACCTACTGCAATTCCACTTGCATCACACTCCAAAGTGAATAGCTTATCAAACGTAGGAAGGAGAAGGATAGGTTTTGTGGCTACTTCCTGTTTCAACAATTGAAATGCTTTGTCAGCCTACTCAGCCCATTTAAACTTAGTTTTAAGGCCTCCTTTGATGGTGTCAAGGACTGGTGCACATATGCCACTAAAGTTCCTCACAAACTTCCTATAGAATTGAGCTAATCCATGGAAACTTCTAACCTCAGTCCCTGTTTTGGGTGTAGGCCAATTCAAGATTGCCTCAACTTTGCTTGGATCCATCTTCAAGTTCCTTTAGACACCACAAATCCTAAGTAGAGTAGCTCTTGCTTCAAGAAGTCACACTTCTCTAGGTTGATGGATAGCTTCTCCTCATGCAACCTCTCTAAGACTAATCTCAAATGCTCAAGGTGCTCCTCTTTGGTTTTGCTATAGATGAGAATGTCATCTAGGTACACCACCACAAATCTGCCTGTGAAATCCTTCAACACTTCATTCATCAACCTCATGAAGGTGCTTAGAGCATTGGTGAGTCCAAATGGCATCACAAGCCATTCATACAATCCTTCTATGGTTTTAAAAGCATTCTTCCACTCATCACCCTCCTTAATTCTTATCTGGTGATAACCACTTTTAAGGTCGAGCTTCGTGAAATACATAGCCCCTCCTAAATAGTCCATTAGATCCTCTATTCTAGGAATAGGAAACCTATACCTTATGGTAATCCTATTGATTGCTCTTGAGTCAGTGCAAAGTCTCCACTTACCTCCTTTTTTTGATGCTAGCACTACCAAGACTGCACATGGGCTGATGCTCTTCTTAATCAGTCCTTGTTCCAATAACTCCTACACTTGCCTTGCTACCTCCTTATTCTGATCAGGTGTAAGCTTATATGCAGCCTTGTTAGGTAAGGATGCACCGGGAACAAAGTCTATTTGATGACTTATAGACCTTCTAGGTGGGAGTGTTGCAGGTTCTCCATCACTCACTATGTTCTTATACTCTTGCAGCATGTGCTTCACCTCCTTGGGTATCTCTACTGCAACTTGTCTTCTCCCTCCTCTGGCTTCACAAAGATGGCACACTTCACTATCTCCTCCTCATGTAGCAAGTTTAAAAACTCTTTACTGGTAGCCAATAAAACACTAGGTGTTCTTGAAGTTCCCTCTTCATTGTCTATCAAAGACTGAATCTTGAAGGTCTTGCTATCCTTCTTAAAGGAAATGGAGTTCTCCTCTCCATCATAGATCACCTTCCTATCAAATTGCCAGGGTCTTCCTAGCAATAAGTGACATGCATCCATAGGTAACACATCACAAAGGATCTTATCCTTGTATCCTCCAATAGAAAACTCTACCCAAGTCTGCTCATTGACTAGTACACTCTGCTCATGATTCAACCATGTCACCTTGTATGGGTTACCTTGTGAGGTTCAACTTCTTGACTGCCTCTTCTGATATGATATTGTTAGTTGAGCCTGAATCAACTATCACCTTGCAAACTTTACCAAGAATCTTGCACCTCACCCTAAACAATGCTCTCCTATGCTTGGGTTCATTCTTCTTTGGCTATCTTATCAAGACCCTATTGAACATCAGATTTTCTCCAATCTCTGATTCAATATGGTCCACCTCAGGTGTCTTGTTGCTTGAAGAGTCTTCATGTGCATATGCAACCCTCTTTCCACTGTTTGATGATGTAGGCTTGTTAGGGCATCTATATGCCGGGTGTCCCAATTGTCCACAATTGTAACACTTCATTGTTGCAAAATAGGAGTTACCTCTGCCGATACCTCTACCCCTATTTGGACCACCTTGTGCACCTCTTCCTCTAGAATGTCCTCCTCTGAGATTGGCTTCACTACCATGCTAAGTCAACTTGGTTTCTCCTTGGTTCCTTGGCTCATTTGCCTTGCTTTGGTAACCACCTCGGTGATTCACATGATCTCTACCTCTACCTCTACCCTTGTTATTGGAGTCTCCTTTCGTTTTGTTCCTCTCTTCTACCTTGGCAGCAAGCTGATGACATTTTTGGACAGTAGTAGGAGTCCATAGGCTTATCTCCTCTTGAATGTTCCACTTTAGGCCGCTTAGATACCTAGCCACCTTAATAGATTCATCTTCTTGGACTTTGGATCTAAGACATAGCTTTTGAAACTCCTCTATGTAGGAGGTCACATCAAGATCCTTATGCTTCAATCCTTGTCTCTTCTTATGAAGTTGGATTTCATAATCCTCTGGTAAGTAGTTCTCCTTAATCTTACTCACCATAGCTTTCCAATTTACAATAGGTAGTTTTCCCATACTAACTCTTTCTTCTTGCACGTACTTCCACCATTTCAAAGCTACTCCCCTAAATCTTGATTTGGCAACTTTAACCTTTTGAGCCTCTGTCACTCCCTCACACTCAAAGTGGTTTTCCATGCCCTCAATCCATTCCATAACAGTGTCTATGTCCATTCTTCCACTGAAATGTGGCAATCCTTCAAAGGCTTAGGTGTTCAAGGCCTTAATAGGCTTCACAAAAGGTTCTTCATTAAACAAGGGATCTGGTTCAGGGATAATGTCATCTATGTCTATAGTCTTCTTGCCTTTACCCTTGGTGTCTTCATCCCAAGGTTCTTGTGTCCTCTGATCCACCACTTCCTGCAGTTTATCCCTTATCTTGCTCATAGCTTCTTCAAGGAGTCTATTCTTCTCCTTCTGTTCTTCCACCTCTCTAGCCAGCTCTGCATTAGTGACCATTCTGCTCTCCCCTACTGATTCACCAGTATATAGAGACATACATAGTCCAACAAGTCTTTTACTTGCTTTGATACCAATCTGATGGGTTGGTGCTTGGGATAGACTAGCCTAGTCTATGCTCTTGGATCCTTTCCTTGGATCACCTGGTGTTCTCCTCACACCCTAGGGTCTCTAGGACTTCCTTTGCTTGAGGAATCCCCTGACCTTGCCCAATCCACCCACCAATGAGTTGCTATGCTACTCCTAAGGTCTCAACTACTCATGAGACTCAAAAACCCCCTTACTATGGCTAATAAGGGCTAGGCTTGTTACACACCTTCCAAGGTCTTAGCAAGGTTATAACAGGTCTATTTCATGGTCTTCCCACCCATTCATGTGCCCCCAAGAGGTTTCAAGCCTTCAACCCCTTACTGATTTCACCATTTTGTGTTTTTGCCTTCAAATAGGGCTACAAGGATTAGGACCAATTAGGCCTCCTACCCGGTCTTTTAGGGCTCCCTCTCACAAACGATGCACAAACAACCCTAACTCCCAAAATGGACTACCATTCATTTGGCAAGGACTCAAGGATTTTCTAGGTTTTAGGCCTCCAAGTGTCCGTACACTATCCTAGGTGGATTTTAAGGTTTTCAAGGGTTTTTGTGAGGGTTTTTGGGGTCTACCTGGGTCATAGTGAAGGTTTTGTGTTTTATCCATCTTGTTTGGATTGGTGGAGGCTCCTCCTTTAAACTAGTGAGGCTTCACACACTCCTCTGCACCTCGTCCAAAGGGTGCACTCTCCTTTGACCAACCTTGCTTTCTAAGACCTCTGCAATTTGACCTCTCCTAACTGGGCACTGTCCAGTCTCACCTAGGAGTGGGTCTTTGCTTGGCCTTCCTGCATTTTTAAGGGCCCTTATTGCATGGGACTATATTATAGGGTCTTCACTTCCATTCCCCATGGTTTCATGGTGATTCCACAATGGGGAATGGAGTTATGACTTCATTTGCACAACCAGTCCAAAACTGGACAGTGCGACTGCAAATTACAAACTATTTACAAACACACTCAACCGGTAAACAAAAACCTAAACTAATCACTCACAATGAAAGTATTTACACCATAGAAGACATTTCACATAGTTTTGCATGCAGTTCAATCCATTTACTTGCCTGGTAACTTCATTCAATCTGACTGGTAACCAACAAACAGTCATAGTCAAGCTCTTCTTGCTTGGACCGTACAATCTCTGACATCCAACCCATTCATTTAGGGTTTGCAAATACTTATACCACCTTGGCCTTGGTCTGTGTGCCCATATTAGGGTTGTCCATGCCAAAGTAAGGATTTTGACCTCTTGGTGGAAAAGTTGCTTGACAACTTTTAAAAGTTGTCATGCAACTTTTGCAACTTTTGAGCAACTTCCTCAATGTTGCTTTTCATGACTCCTAAACCCACATTGGGCCAGCCTAAGGACACCACCATGTTATAAAGGACCCCTAAGCACCACAAAGACACACATACCCTCAATTTTCAAGAAAATCACAATCTTGACTTATGACCCCTAAGATCTCCGCTAGGACCCTAACTAAGACCTATGAGCACATGGCTCATTATTTTATGTACAATGGCTTCATAAGAAGCATAACACCAACAAAACAAGAAGGAGGGAGAGATTGAAAGGCTTCTCTTGCACTAGGTGTTTAGATAAACAAGAAGCAGAATGGGCGTTATGCGAAGTACACGAGGGTATCTGTGTGGCACACTCAAGTGGACTCACATTGGCTAAAAAACTTTTGAGAACAGGATACTATTGGCCTAAAATGGAAGAAGATGTATACAACTATGTGAAGAAATGCATCCGTTGCCAGCAGTATGGTGACAAGATTGATGCACTGTCACAAGAATTGCAGCCATTCATTACACCATGGCCCTTCTCGCAGTGGGGGTCGATCTCATTGGTAAAATCCATCCTTCATCTTCCAACGGACATAAATTCATTATCATTTCCACCGAATGCTTCACCAAGTGGGTAGAGGCTATCCCTCTTACTTTCACCACCGACAAGCAAATATCCAAGTTCATCCTGAACTACCTAATCTGCCGGTATGGCTTCTCAAAAGTTCTCATCACAGATAATGGTAAGCAATTTATAAATTAGGATGTCAAAGAACTCTGCCAAAAATTCAACATCCAGCACCGCTTCTCCATTCCATATTACCCCCAAGGCAATGGCCAAGCTGAGGCTTCTAATAAAACCCTAATAAAAATCTTCAAAAAGACAGTCAATGAAGCAGGCCATGATTGGCACCTCCAAATCCATCCTGCATTGTGGGCCTACCGCACCTCCATCCGCACCCCCATCGGTGCCACTCCTTATTCCCTTGTATTTGGTTCCGAAGCCATCCTTCCCATTGAGATCAAGATCCCCTCTCTAAGGGTATTGCTGCAAAACATCCTACCAGAGGAAGAATATAGAATTGCCTGCTTACAAGAGCTAGAATTATTAGATGAAAGGCACCTCAAGGCCTTGAATCATCTCCGGGTATATCAAAACCGTCTGTGCATGAGTTATCATAAAAAAGTCAGAACCCAAGAATTCCAAGTTGGTGATCTTGTCCTCATGGAGAATCAGAAAAATCTACAAGAAAGAGAAAAGAAAGGCAAGTTCGAGCCTAATTGGCTTGGACCAGATGTAATCATAGAGAAATATGGATTAGGAGCTTATCAGTTGGCTACTCCTGAAGGCGATCCTGTGGATGATCCAATGAATATCATGCACCTCAAAAGATTTTATTCTTAGTCCTCAGAAAGTCTTAAATTGTCAAAAAAAATAATTAAAAATCAATAAAAATAGAAAAAATGAGAAAAAGATCATGAAAAAAAATAAAAAATCGTCACTTTGGTGAAAAACCTGGTAAACAGGCGCCTTATGACACAAAAAATAAAAAATAAAAAAACAGAAAAAGAAAGAAAAACAATTCATCCATTAGTGAAAACCACTTGGTGGCGCTATGGACAAGTACCTTGGTGAAAACTTGTGTGCAGGCGCCAAGGTAAATAACCGCATCCACTGTCTATCATGTCGATACTACAAATCATCTGCCATCCAGCCCACCCATGCACAACATTCCTTCTTTTCCACCTCCCAATAAAACATGTGTATGATGATGAGTCTTCGCCTAAGTCATGAGCAAGGAATGTCCCATTGAAACTAGGCTTTTATGCCTCTGTGTAAGCTTCAAGAAGTCTTGAGATACAATCCCAAGTCCACAGGTCACTCTCCAAAACTATTAAATTGCTTGCCTAATCCAAAAGCCCACTTTACCCTAAGGATGACTCCTTCCCTCACCTGACAACCTAATCCTCCATCCTAGTTCTACTCTTGGCAAGAGGTATCATTTGGTCGCAAGGAAGAGACTTGTTAGATTTTGTTAGATCTTTTCATATAGACTTGCATCTTTTTCCCTACGACTGCCACTATTTACGACTGCTTGGATTCTTTCATATCCAGGTACATTATGATAGGCACATACTGGGGCATATTTCATAGTATGGCATGTTTTGGATCATTCTTGTATAAAGCGGTGACCTGGTACTAGTGTTTATCAACACTTACCTTCTCGTGTACAAGAGGTATCGGTGTGTTTGAGGGTTTGCTTGCACGAACCCACAACTTTGTATTAGTGTTTCTTTACACTTGCATTGTTGTGTGCAAGAAATTCCCGTTTGTCTACAGAGTCAGTCCATGCTCTGGGTTTCTCATGGCATCCTGATTTCTATAATCAGTGGTGCAAGTCACTCAAGGCAACATCAAACTAGGTTGGCTCTCCACATTTGTTGTGCACAAAATCTCACCATCATTCCATCAAAACCCTAAACTCAATAATCCCACGGAGTTCTCAATTGCCCCCATTTTCCTCTGCGCTCTCGCATCTCGTATTATTCTTTCCAAATACCTCATGACTGCTTCATATTTATTCCTCATTTATCCCTTCCACCCTAATTTTTCTTCCTCTATTTCTTCCTCACATAATCAATTCTGATTCTGATTCATGTCTTATACAGGATGTATCCTTCCTGAAACCAGATGCTTTGATCATGTCTTATACAAGATGAATCCTTCTTGAAACTAGATGTTGTGATCGATCATGTCTTATACAGGATGAATCCTTCCTGAAACCAGACATTGTGATCGATCATGTCTTATATAGGATGTATCCTTCCTGAAACCAGACACTCTGATCATGTCTTATACAGGATGAATCCTTCCTGATACCAAACGTTGTGATCGATCATGTCTTATACAGGATGTATGCTTCCTAAAACCAGATGCTCTGATCATGTCTTATACAGGATGAATCCTTCCTGAAACCAGACATTGTGATCAATCATGTCTTATACAGGACAAATCCTTCTTGAAACCAGACGTTGTGATCGATCATGTCTTATACAGGATGAATCCTTCCTGAAACCAGACGTTGTGATCGATCATGTCTTATACAAGATGAATCCTTCCTGAAACCAGATGTTGTGATCAATCATGTCTTATACAGGATGAATCCTTCCTGAAACCAGACACTTTGATCATGTTTGTCTTATACAGGATGAATCCTTCCTGAAACCAGACAGAATCTAGATATTATCAATCAAATCAAATCAAATCTATCGGGAAATCAATCTCACAAAATTCCAAAGATCAATTACCTCAATTGATCTCCCGAGGGGGCATCACCATACCATAATCTATCAATCAAGACCCGGGGCATCCTATCAAACCAATATCAGCACCAAAACAAGATTATTATTTGAATCAATGCATCATCACACCTCGCTTCAAAGAGGGGGCAAAATGTAGACACTTAAAAATAATTATTTTAATTATTTTTAATTCCTCACATAATTAATTAATTAATTATGTTAATTCAAATTCTCCTCAATATTAATTAAATATAATTAATATTGTCACTATAGCATGTGATTTATTTATTTAATAAATCAATCCCTTGCTTTATTCTTCTAAAATATCAAATCCTCACAAATCTTCCTCTTAGCTAATTAATTTCAATTAATTAGTTAACCTACAGGATTCCTACAAATCATCTTCTTAATTCATCATTAACCTAATAAATTCTTCTAGAAACTCCCTAAACTCACTTAACATTATTCTTCTAATTTTTTAATTCCCTCCACTCATTCTCTCTCCTATTCAAATTATCCTAATCCCACCTAACATTTCCTCTAATCCCCCTCTTAATGAATCGTTAATGGCTAATCAACATGATTAGCCACAAAGTCAACTCCTTGCTTTTAAATACTCTTTTCCTAGGTGAATGTAAGATTTTCGAAATCTCACATTCCTCCAAGCATCCCCTCTCCCAAGGAATTTTTAATTCTTTTTTATTCCTCCAATCCCCATGATATCCTTTTTTGGAGAATTTTTAATTCCTCCAATGCACCTTGTGGAGTGTGGAGATACAAAATGCCTTTAAGGCATATTTCTTGGTCTCCACACCCTCTCTTGGACCTTGTGTGAGCTCACAAGTAAATCCTAGCCATCCATTTTTCTCTCCTCTTCCTATAAATAAAGGGCTCCATCCTTTCATTCAAGAAACATCTTGAAATCCAGTAAGCTTATGCTGCCCTTTTGAGCCCAAGAAATCATCTTGGCAACTTGATCATCTCATCCTTATCATTTTCCAAATACATTCCATTTGTACACAACATTGGAGAGCCATCCACATCCAGTAATCAAAGGAGCACATCAAGTGGAGCATTATCAAGGGGCGCCTTCACTTCATCAAGCTCAATCTGAAGGAGAAGGTAAAATAGCAAGGTGAAATGGTCTTTTCATGATATTTTAGCATTTTGCATGTTTATTTCGTATGTTTTTGATCATTTGACCTTCTAATCTATTTTCCCCTCTTCAATATATTCATCACTGAGCCTTATTATTGAACAATGAAGCTTATTACATCAGGGTATAAGGAACCAAGATGTAAAGATATCTCATTAAAGAAACAAACACACAACAAACAAGCAACAAACAAAGAAAAATATAATGGCCATCATTTCTCCTCTAGTTATTTGTGGACATCCTTGAGTAGCATAAGAACATAATCTGTCGCCAAATGATAAAAGATAAAGACTCACCCGGACAAAATTCAACAACTATATTGACCTTGTGCCTTTATTCTTAGTTGCTTGATGTGATGGTTGATAATGTCTGATCTCAGAAAGTTGCGAACCCCGTTTAAGACTGACCTGTCTAATTTCGAGTGTATCCTCTTTTGTTTAAGACAAGATAATGATCACTTTGATATGGATATGATACGATTGATAAGACACTTTGATCAGTTGATTGGAGATGCTTGACTGGATAGTTGTATCCTTTGTTAACTTCGTGCGAAGTGTTTGCTAGATATTTGTTAGGGTATTTGTTTATCACAAGACATTTTATTGCAATTTTTTTTTTTTGTTTTGATTTATTTTTCGATTTTTAGTTCTTTTCCAAGATCTTTTTTTGATGTTTTTGGATTATGTAGATAGATATTTGATTGATTTTTTCAAGACATTATATGGATGTTTTTGGATTTTTTTAGGATCGTATTTGAATGTTTTTGGTATTTTTTTCAAGATTGTATTTGAATGTTTTTGGTATTTTTTCATGACATTTTACATATTTTTTTTTGGATTTCTAAGTTTTCCATTGTTTTTGATACTTTGAGTTTCTCAGTGTTTTTGGATTTTGAGTTTTTCAATGTTTTTGGATTTTGAGTTTTTCAGTGTTTTGGATTTTTTAGGATCGTTTTTTATTTTTAGGATTTTTTCAGGATCGTATTTAATTTTTAGGATTTTTTTAGTTATGCCCCGAGTGTGCAAAGCTATATGACATGATGATCTACATAATGCATATCGAGACAATGAATTTTTGACATGACCTATGCTAATGCAATATGCATGATGAAGATGCATTTCCTATTCGAACAAGGTTGACTGTGTTTGTTTAGCCTTTTGTAATACACCAATTGAAATGGAGGTGCAAAGCATTTCATAGATAAGTGATCAATCAATCTTTAAGGTCTTTTGGAACATCCAACTCAACACTTAGTGACTAGGATTTACAAATGGAGATGCGAAAAACTTCCCCATTGGTTCTTGAAACTTTGATCTTCTTTTGCCCATGTGTGTGCAAATGAGTTAATTTCTGCTCTTGTGTTCACTAAAGATCCTTAGTATCCTATATGACTAGTTACATGGATTATCCTAACTTCAAAAGCATCCCGAATAGAGCCTTGCTGCCAGCAAGCTTTTAGAGCTCCGACAAGGTTATAGACTATAATTTCCCAAATACCCCATTGCCAGTAGGCGTTCATAGCCCTGATGGATTTACTTGCATGTTCCCATAGTCAAGCTTTTTGTCGCACTTTGTATGCATGATATTTCAGTTATATATCATTACTCTTTTGCCTTAAGATGAATATTTGGCATAGCTCTTTTTCTTTTATTTTCTTGCCTTGACTTGTAAGTAATGAAACCTACTTGGGTGTGAAAATTATAGCGGTGCTGAAGTAGAATTTTAGATTTTTCACTAGTCATATGATCAACTAGGTGTCTAGAATGAATTAGAGATCTTCTTAATATGTTTGAGATATAGCAATTGATAGATTTTGGGTTAGCAAGTCTCAAATAGTGAAATCACTACCCAATCATAAGCAAAGCGTCATCACAGGGTAATGATGAAAATAAATGACCTCAGGACCTCAAAGACTTCATGCCCGAATATCTAAGAAAGGAGATGACCCTTGTTTCTCTTAAATGCAAACGAATGATAAACTTGGACAATTGCCTTGGTTTATTGGTGCTTCTATATGAAAATGCAGAAACTTTGAGA
Source organism: Cryptomeria japonica (assembly GCF_030272615.1). NCBI lineage: Eukaryota > Viridiplantae > Streptophyta > Pinopsida > Cupressales > Cupressaceae > Cryptomeria > Cryptomeria japonica. Next base: position 410,854,116 of record NC_081415.1, read on the forward strand.
ATAAGATGCATACAAAAAAAAGAAACTATATGTGATGTAGTGCTTTGAATAATATGATATGCAATGTGGAAAGTAAAACCTAAACTACCCATCCCTTAGGTATAATATCATTTAAGGTGCATGCTATTCATAGAGTCAAAGTAGTTTTGTGTAGGTAGTTCTTTAGTCTTTGTTTGAAGAGTCAGATAAAGATATCTTTTCCAATAGGATATAAGGACTCAACTAAGTGTACACGTTCAATATCTCCAATGTTTATTTCTTTAGTTTTTGGATTTTGTGAATCATTAAAGGGAAATCCATCTCTGGAACCCATGAATTCAGCTATAGCCTTATCATTTTCAAAGAAATCCAATTGTGGTAGGTTCTCTTGCCCCCAGTTTATCAAGTGTGGCTATATAAGACAAATTGGTTTCGAAGTTATGACATGAGCGGGGGTTATGCCTATTTTTATTGATGCACTTGAAGAGGATGATGAAGTCAACTAGGTGTAGATCTCATTAGTTGGTGTTATGCTTATTTTTGTCACTACATTAGCATTTGATAATGACTCACATACAATTGTTGACAAGTTTCTCTCTGCAGGATGATCAGGATTGGTGATTTCATTGATAAGGGGTTCATAAAAAAATTGTGTAGAGGGATTGGGACAACTAGGAGAAATGGTAAGTTTGTTTGAGAGGGAATATTGTGAGTAACATGGAGGATTATGAAATGGAGATGAAGGGATGGAGGGACCTTGAATAGGATTTGGAGAAATAATGAGATCTTGTTTAGGACATGAAGGTAAAGGTATGATTTGATCTTGGTTTGTAAAGGGATTATTAGGAAGGATGGAAGGGATGTCTTGATCTTTCTTAGGAGGTGGATGTTGGATGGGACTTGAAAGGACACTTTGTTCTTGAGATGAATGGGTGTCATTATGAATGTAATAGAAAAGAGTGAGGGGATCATCATAAGGTTCTTGGTTGGTAGGATCTTGATAAAAAATTGGGTAGGATGGAAGTGGTTGTTCTTGATCTTTATTTGTTTCAAGACTCATTTCTTCTGATTTTGGATCATCCTATTGACACGAGGAAGGAGTTTCAAAATGCATGGGAGATTGTTGGAATGTTTCAACATTTTGGCCTGATGAAGAAGGATTTTGAATGAGATCCTTTGAATCATGACTTGGATTAGATTGGATTTGTATGATGGATAGCCCTTGGGAGGTTGTGTTATTAGATAGAGATGGTATGGATTGGTCTTATGTGACTTCAAGGGATGATGAAATGGTGGATAGATATGGTTGATTTGGGATTTGGTTGAAAGGGATTTGATTTTGGTTGAAAGGAGTATGATTTTGGGTTGAAGAGGTTTGAATGTTGAGTTGGTGTGAATTTTGATTTGGACCTTGGTTGAACGAGGTTTGATTTTGGTTGAATGGGGTTTGATTGTTGGATTGTTATGATTGGTATGATTGATATAGTGGGTTGAAAGAAAAAGAAGGTTTACATGAATCTAATGTTGGTTGAACTGAGGTAGGAATGATTTTGTTGAAGAATGAAGGTTGGTATGTTTGAATGGTCTCACCAGAAGAAGAAGGTTGGCCTGATACTGATCCCCTCATGGTCAACACTTCTCTCATCATGTTTTCTAACCAACCCCTATGGTTGTCAGGACTAGTCATGTCTATCACTTGTTGTTGCAAAGTATTGATCTGTTGAGCTAAGGTTTCTATGGATGGTGATGGAATAGGAATGGAAGGGATGAATCCTCCACCTTCCCTACGAAATGTATAATGCCAATCCATGATGTTTGCTTGTTTGGTTTGGACCTAGGATCACAACATGGAAGATATTTTCTCCATTTCTCTGAATGTGATAATGTTTGATTGAACTTGACAAACTTGTTTGAGTTGAGGTTGAGTTTGATTGATCCTCTGATTAAGATTTGGATGTTTGGGGTATAAATTTCTAGGATGATTATGATGATAGACTAAGACAGATGTATATGAAGTCTAAACAAGGACTTATAAATGAGAATGATAATAATGACGTAAATGAGGATGATAACGAAGACTATGCGGGGACTATGGACGATAATAAGGACATAAATAAGGACTATGTAAGGACTTAGGACGATAGTAAGGACGTAAATGAGGACTATGAAAGGACTTGGGATGATAATAAGGATGTAAATGAGGACTATCCAAGGACTTCCTATGGTCACAAGTGTGTAAAACTTTGAGTTTGCTGGACTGTCAAATGTTTCAAAATGGACTTCATTTTTAGTAATTCTGTGTGTAGGACAAGTTTTGTGGTTTTCCAAGTCTGAGAACAATTGTTTGGAGGCAGATATAGCTAACTGAACTGGTTTTTCAAACAATCTCAGAGAATTCAGAGATACGTAGGATAGGGCCTGAAATAGCCCAAAGGACTGACTCAATACTGGTCTGATACAACGATACATAAAAAAGAACATAATACAATCTTTGGCTGGAAAGTGGACACCATTCAATGAGGCCCTTACAAAATACTGAGATAAAACAAATAGATAGAGAGTCTGACAACACTGGCTCCACCCACGACACATACTTATCAGGCATGCTAGTCTCTCTTACCCCGAAGATCTTATAGCCGAGGGATTCCTATATCATAGTGTAAGGTACATGAAGGGTATCTATGGGTTATGATCCACACTCCCAGAATCACTGAATGTAGGGTTTTGGGCTACTAAGTTGGTTCTTATTGTAGGGTTTCAAGGGGTCCCGATCCAATGATGAATTCTCAGAGAAAGCCACTTAAGACTTTAGTTGATCTTATCGGTGCAGGGAAGACCCCCACATACATCAATTCAATCAACACTCTAGCCGGTTGACTAGTATATTTATATAGCGGCTCAAAAAACCTGCTCGAGAGTACACTGGGAGAGATGATATCCCCAACGCATCCCAGTTCGAAGTACCTCTATGGGGTGATGAAATCCCCAGTCAAAGATACCTCTCACTACATGGAATAAAATAAAATTGGGTGTCATTTTTACCTCCTTCTTTTCTCCCAAGACCCCGAAGGTGGGTGGAAAGCTAGTTAATGCAATAGTAGGTCCACCCCAAACACGATAAAAATTCTTTACCTTAAGAAAACCAAAAGTGATTTAATCTAATGTAGCCTGATTCACATTCATTTTAAAGCCCAAATTGTGGTGTTGAATACACATGTGCATGTCCATTTTAAACACCAAATTGAAATGTGAAGGCATGCATGTGAATTTTAACCGTTGTTGATTTTAAGCCCAAATAGAAGTGTTATACATGCATGTCAATTTTAAGCACCAAAAGATGAAGTGTGAGATTGTGCATGCATGTCCACTTTAACCATTGTTGATTTTAGGCACCAAAAGATGAAGTGTGAGATTATGAGTGCAATTGATCTAATACTAATCCAATCCTTTCTATAAATTTGCCACAAGCTGCAAACAGATGATTAGCAATAAAATCAAATCAATAGAAAATAGATAATCAAAAATTGATAGAAGTGAATGCGTGATTATACTTGCCCGATTACGTGACTCTGACAGATCGAATGCATGAAAATAACAGAGCGAATGTGTGACCATGAAAGAGCGAATGCATGACACTAACAGATCGATTGCATAATTAGAACAGGACGATTGCATGACATACAAACAAATAACAATAAAAAATAAAAAATGAAACTAAACCCGATCAGAAACCTGTAAAACCAATTGTGAGGCCCTAGCTAAATCTCTCATCATCCATTCAATGTTAATTAAGTCATATTTAACTTGATACGAGAGAACTAAGTTGCTATATATATCAAAGGCTGGTTGATCTTCCCAATCTTGTATCTGCTTTTCTGCTTGGAGAACCCTTTGATAGCATTTGGCCTATCTTCTTTGTTCCTTTGTCCTTCTGGCACCTGAAATCTTGAATTGTACCTTATGTGCCATAAAACATTAAAACCAAAACATGCAATAAAAATAATCTGTTTCCAGATCTACTCAATTTCATGCAGAATTAAACAAATCAGAGAACATAAAAAGAATGAAAATAAAATTATCAGAATAGAACAATCCAAAATGAATGCGTGACAATAGCAGATCGATTGCATGATCCTGTAAGGTCGATTGCATGATGGGTTCCACACGAATGTGTAACCCTGTATGTTCGATTGTGTAGATCTATCTATGCGATTGTGTGATGATGTAATCGTGAATGGGTGATGAAGAGGTCTATCTTGAAATCTGTGCAAAACCTGCAAAAAAGGAATTAATCCGTACGATCTACAAAAACAACATAGAAAACAAAGAAGTTTCATTAGCTATTGTTCACATCGGGTTCACCAAAATGTGCTATGCTCAAATACACCATTGCTAAATAGGAAATAAGGATGATCACGAATTCCTTAACTATATAAGTAATTCAAACATAAAACCAATGAAATAGATGCAAAATGGAATTAAATTAAGCAATATGAAACTCCCTATTGTGCATCATGGCTTCCATTGTCCTTCTTCTCTATGTGGTATGATGACTCTCAAATATTGCACTAGCAACCTGCAATTGACACAAAGATTCGAAGGTCATGATCTAGAGGAATTGTGAGGATTGAGTGCTCAATTTATAGATTTTTGGATGAGATTGATTGAAAGGTGGAATAGATTGATCAAGAGGTGGAACTCAGGTGAGTTCACATGCTGATTGATAGTTGAACTGATAACTTGGAGGTGAAACATAATAGAGTGAATAAATTAATAGAGATCTGATCTAGAAAAAGCTAACTAAAAGAAGAAAAAGAATGATTGGAAGAAATAAAGAAGATGACAAAGAGAACTAGAAGATGGAAATAGAGATTGGAGAGATAAATGATTTAATTAATTAATTGATTTAGCATGTGCTTGCACTTTAAATTAGATTTTCAATTTAATCTTTTGCATGAAATTTAATTCAAATAATTGAATTTATTTAATTCAATTTAGCATTTGAATATATTTAGAACTTGACTTTGATTTTCAATTTGGTTTTTGAAATCATGCACATGTATTTGAATTTGGAAGAAATTAGAAGAATATGAAATTAAATGAAATTAGATGAAATTAGAATTTGGGGATTTGGAAATTGAAGAATTAATTAGACAATTAAATAATTTAAAGAAACTATTTAATTATACTAGAAATGGACTTTAATTAAATAATAAAGATTATTTAATTTAAAGGATTAAATCATAATTAATTAAATAATAAATATTTAATTAATATTTAGAAAAGGGTTAAATGATTAGATGATTAGAGATAGAAATTGAGAATGAAATTTATTTAAATAATAAAGATTATTTAAATTGGGGAATTAATTAGAATTAATTAAATAATAAAATATTTAATTAACATTAGAAAATGATTAAAATGATCAAATGATGATAGAATACAAAATAGAATAATTAGTAAGATGATAAGGAAATATTAAATTAGAAGAGTTAGATTAATTAACTTAATTAAATAATTAAGAATTATTTAATCAATTAAAGGAATAATTAGAAAAGGGTTAATGAGACATTTTTAGGTGTCTACAGTATCCACTCTTTATATCAATTTTAGAAAAATATTTTGCACCCCACAAACAATTAAGCAAATCCTCTATCCTAGGCATTGGAAATATATACCTTATGGTGATCTTGTTAAGAGTTGTTGAGTTAGTACAAAGCCTCCATGTTCCATCCTTTTTGGGTGCCAAAACTGCCGATACTACACATGGGCTAAGACTCTTTCCAATCAAATCAGAGTCTAGCAACTCTTGAATCTGCCTTGCCATCTTCTCATTTTGCTGTGGTGTGAGTTTATATGCAGCCTTGTTAAGAAATGTAGCCCCTGCGATCAAGTCAATACAGTGACTGATTTCTCTCATTGGTGGCAAACTCCTTGGTACTCCATCGACAACTATGCCATGGTATTTACCAATGATCTCCTTCACTTCTGGACTGAGATTCTTGTCCTTTCCTTCTGCTCTGTCATCTGTAGTAGGCTTCCCCTTTGAGGTTGGTATCAGAAGCAATGCAAAGAATATTCCTTCTTCCATATTTATCTCCTTGAGGAATGGTTTGTCCTCCATCATCATCACCTTGGAATTAGTTTCTTTATGCTCTTCATTGTTTTTAGTTAGGGGCAGTAGCTCTATGACCTTGCCATTCTTTGTGATGGAATAGGTATTCCTAAAGCCATCAAGGTGTGCTTTGAGGTCATAATGGCATGGTCTTCCAAACAAGAGGTGACAAGCATCCATGTTAAAAACATCAAACAAAATCTTATCTTTATAAGCTCATATCTGGAATTCTACCTGCTCTTCTACAAGAGTTTGTTGCCCTTTTGTGAGCCAAGAAACCTTATAGGGGTATAGATGGGGTATCCTCCTCAATTTCAACTTCTCTACCATTTCTATTGACACAAAATTCTTAGTAGACCCTGAGTCAACCAGAAATTTACATACCTTTCCTCTTGATTGGAAAGTGGTATGGAAGATAGACTTCCTCTAAGGTGGCTCCATAGGTGTTGGTACCTTCAAGAGGGTTCTTCTCAGCATTAGTGCCTCTCCGGTCTCTAGATAACCATATGAATCAAGTTTACTACTACCTTGGTAATCTGATTCTTGGGTTAGATTGGCTCTCCTTTCTCCTTGGGAACTAGACCCCATCTTCTCTGAGCATCCGCTGGCAATATGTCCCTCTTGGTTGCAGTTAAAATATTTTATTGGTCCTACCCCTCTTCCCGATGATCTTCCTTTGAAATTTGGCCTTCTACCTTTGAAGTTGCCTTTGTTGTTGCTATCATTTCTTGAAGACAGCTGATTGCTCTCTCCTTGGAATTCAAAATTTGATCCTCTTCTTCTGAAGTTGCTCCTTCCTCTTAGTTGATTATCCCTTCCTCTATTGCTATGCTCGTCTTCTTTTGAGCTTCTCCTCTACTTTTAATGATAATTGATAGCATTTATGAATAGTGTCAAGGCACAAGAGGTTCAACTCTTCTTGTGTGTTCCACCTTAGGCCGTTTAGATACCTTACCACTATTTCACTTTCATCTTCAACCTTCTTAGACTTTATACTCAATTTATGAAATTCTTCAGTATAGGCACACACATCCATCTCTTTCTGTCTGAGATTCTGCCTTCTCTTGTGTAATTGGAATTCATAGTCCTCTAGTACATATACTCCCTTGATCTCTGTAATCATCTTCTTCCAAGAGGTGATCATTCCTCTTCCCTCTTTCATTCTTTCTCCTTGCACAAAATTCCACCATGTTAGGGCTGCTCCCTGCATTTTTGACTTGGCAATCTTAATCTTTTGGTTGTCAGCAATGTCTTCACATTCAAAAAAATTGTTCAAGGACTTTATCTAGTCCATCACTCCATCAACATCCATCTTCCCACTGAAAATAGGAAGGTTTGATTTATGGTCCATGGTTCTCCTCTCCACAGACTTCAAGGCATTGACTAGGTACCTATGCTCTGCAGTAACTTCCTCTTCTTCCTACCCTTGTGGGTTCTCCTCTTCTCCCACTTCCTTCGAGCCATCAGGTCCTCTTTCCAGCCTGCCTTCCAAGTTCTCAATCAATATTCTTGTTAGGTCCCGGAGACAACTGAGAGGGCGGGGGGGTGAATCAGTTGTCTAATAAATTCAAACCAAAAACTAATTAAGCAGCTTAATGCTTAATACCGGTAAACCAGTTAAGTATGCCGGTAGACAGTGTTAATAGTAAATTGCTATACTGGTAAGGATTAATGTATAAAACATGAACATAAAGTCATCCACAACACATAACACCAATATTTGTACGTGGAAACCCTGTAAGGGGAAAAACCATGGTGGGAAACCTTACCCACAATCAGATGATACTACTACAGATAGTAAGTGTACATAAATGGGGTCTGTACATGCAGAAAGGCCAACAGCCTAGATCTCACTGCTCAATCACAAAATGGGAGTCACACTGACTACAGTTGGATGGTTAAATCCAATAAGAATGTACTGTACAAAATAGCATCTTCATATGCTGGATTCAGTATCGGTGTAATGCTGATATGCTTCTACAAAAACCTAACTTCACCTTCGAATGATGTCTTCATGTATATTCCTGCTTGATCTCGCATATACCCTCACTCAATTCTTTTTCACATTCCACACTTGATCTTACAAATAAGATCTTACATTTATACCATACCCTAAGACCAATTTTAGTAGGTCGACTCTACAAGATATTACAATAAAAACATTTTTCATACAATATAATATCTGATGTAATAACTGATTAAACATGTTGGATAAATGCATTTACAACAATAATAAATCATCTCCATAGCGTGCCATGCTGATCTGGAAAAGATAAACCTGCCGGTGTAACCCTAGATAACCTGGACCTATTTGCCGGTAAAAGCAAATATGCAAATATGAATATACCAATGATTAATTCTTCAAAACAAAGTATCCACACAATGTCTTCGACATTACCAAGTGTCTTCCATATCATTCTAGGTACCAGTGAACAATATATCCTACCGGTGAACCATATACAAGTAACTGTGGCATAGTTTACTTGCTTGCCGATGAATGTTGCTAGATCTTCAGAGTAGGTGTTGACATCAATGACAAAACCATACCAAAATACCAACAATCTCCCCCTTTGGCATTGATGGCAACACAAGATGGAAAAACCATCAAAGTGCCAAAAGAGAAATGCCAAATACAAAAACCAACAATCTCCATTTCTCCCCCTGGCAGTAACATGTGTTTATCCAAAGATTAATTTTCAATACCAATCTCTCCTTAAAGGATAATGTGTTTTTCAAAATCTCTCCCCAAAAAGATAATGGTTTTTTCCATAGATATCTCTCCCCCTTTGACATCAAATGCCAAAGTCAAGTTCATACAAAATACCAACTACTCCCCCTGAGAAGCAGCTTCCTCATCAAATACCAGAATAAAAGATTTGTCTTTTTAATTCTGCCGGTTGATGACAATCATCAACTGTTTAAGTCTCTACCGATGGTGGTATGACTCCAAGATGATCTCTGAAATACTCAAAAGTCTCCTTAGGCAAAGGTTTTGTGAAAATATCTGCAAGTTGTTCTTTAGTATTCACATAAACTAGTTTTATCTCCTTTTCTTCAACTTTTTCCCTTAGAAAATTCAGTTTGATAGAAACATGTTTTGTTTTAGAATGTAATACCAGATTCTTAGATATATCAATTGCTGCAGTGTTATCATAGTATATAGTAATGGGTTCCTTGCATTTTACCTTTATGTCTTTCAACATTTGCTTAAGCCATAATACCTATGTACAGTTAGTTGCTGCTGCAACATATTCTGATTCTGCTGTTGATAAAGATGTACAACTCTGTTTCTTACTTAACCAAGAAACTAATCTCTTTCCAAGAAAGAATGCTCCTCTAGTGGTGCTTTTTCTATCATCTACATCTCCTGCCCAATTTGCATCTGTGTATGCACATAGGTCAAAATTTTCATCTTTAGGATACCATAATCCAAGATTTGCTGTGCCTTGTAGGTACCGAAAAATCCTTTTTACTGCTGATTCATGATTTTCCCTAGGATTACTCTGAAATCTAGAAACAATACATACTGTATTCATAATATCAGGCCTGGTTTGTGTCAAATACAGTAAACCTCCTATCATAGATTTGTATCTAGTTGGATTAACAGGTGTAGATTCATCCCTTTGAGATAATTTGTCATTTGTAGTCATAGGTGTGCTTACCAGTTAAGAGTTCTCCATCCCAAATTTCTTTAGTAATTCTTTCAAGTACTTGGATTGACTCAAAAATATACCTTTATTAGTCTGAGAAATCTGCAAACCTAAAAGGAATTTTATTTCTCCAATCATAGACATTTCAAATTCTTGCTGCATTTCAAGAGAAAATTCCTTACATAATCCATCTTCTCCTCCAAAGATTATATCATCAACAAATACTTCAATAATCAAGATGTCATCATTAGTTATTTTGTAATATAAATTGCTATCTGCATTTCCTTTAGTAAAACCAATCTTCAAAAGATACTTATCCAATCTTGCATACCAAGCTCTTGGGGCTTGTTTCAATCCATACAAAGCTTTTCTTAACCTGCAAACCATATCATTGTCATCTGTCAAAGAAAATCCATTAGGTTGTTCAATATATACTTCTTCTTCAAGATCTCCATTAAAAAATGCACATTTAATATCCATTTGATAAACTTTGTAGTCCTTGTGAGCTACAAAAGCCAAAAATAATCTAACTGCCTCAATTCTGGCTACCAGTGCAAAGGTTTCATTGTAATCAACTCCTTCTTTCTGAGAATATCCCTTACACACTAGTCTTGCTTTATTTCTGACAACCTTACCATCTTCATTAAGTTTGTTTCTAAATACCCATTTAGTTCCAATTACATTTTTATCTTTAGGCCGGGGAACTAATGTCCAAGTATTATTTTTCTCAGTTTGTCCTAATTATTCTTCCATATCTTTAATCCAAAATTTATCTTCACATGCCTCATTGATAGATGATGGTTCAATTTGAAAAATAAGACATACCTCTTCATTTGCCAATCTTCCTCTTGTCATAACTCCCCTGAATTTGCTTCTAATTATCTGATCTTTAGAATGATTCAATCTTACATACCGGGGTGTCTTAGTTTGCTGTTGTTCCTCAATTATTGTGGAATCTTCTGATGATACCAGGGTAACTAGATCTTCATTTTGTATCGGTGGATTCAGTATAGGTTCATTTGTCACAATTTCTGTTACCGGTTCAGAGTCTATAAACCTTGAAGTTCCTCTGAATTGTTCATCAATCTTTACATTTGTACTCTCAACAATTTTATGCAATCTTTTATTAAAATATCTATATGCCTTTCTCTTAGATGAATAACCAAGAAATATTCCTTCATCATTTCTAGGATCAAATTTGCCAATATACTCATCTCTTCTAATATAACATTTACTTCCAAAAATTTTGAAATACTTAAGAGTAGGAGTATTACCAAACCATATTTCATGAGGGGTCTTACCGGTTTCACCTTTGATGTGAAATTTGTTGAATGTATAGACAGTAGTGCTAACTGCCTCTCTCCAATACACATGTGGTAGATTTGCTTCTGATAACATACTTCTAGCTGCATCCAAGATAGTTCTATTTTTCCTTTCAACAACTCCATTCTGCTGTGGTGTCTGAGGTGCTGATAATTGTCTTTTGATTCCATTCACTTCACAGAATGTATTAAAGTCCTTAGATGTGAATTCTCCTCCTTGATCTGATCTTAAACATTTGATTTTCTTATCGGTTTCATTTTCAACCATTGCTTTGAATAGTTTGAACTTTCCAAGTGCTTCTGATTTCTCTCTGAGAAAAGTAACCCAACACATTCTAGAATAATCATCAACAATTAGCATGAAATATCTATCACCTTGTAAGCTTCTGGTTCTAGCTAGACCACATAAATTAGTGTGAATTAAATCAAGAGCATTATTGTATTTTTCTGGAATACTTTTGAAACTAGCTCTAACTTGTTTTCCAAATTGACATTCCTTACAAATTGTATTATGAGGTTTCACAAATTTTAGGTAGATCTCTAACTACCTTAGAAGTACTGATTTTTACCATGCAATCAAAGTTTACATGACATAGTCTCTTATGCCATAACCAACTTTCATCTATATGTGCAATTAAGCATGCCTTTTCACTGTTATTCAAATGAAAGATATTGCCTCTAGTCTGATTACCGGTTGCAATTTCCAAACCAGTTCTATTCATGATTTTACATTTTTCATTTTTAAATTGTAATTGAAATCCCCTCTCAACTAATTGACCAACACTTAAAAGATTATGCTTTAATCCTTCAACATAGTAGACATTGTCAGTGTTATGCTTGCCATCAAGAGATATTGAACCCTTACCTTTGATTGAACAGGCTTTGTCATCTCCAAATCTTACTAACCCTCCATTGTATTCTTGAAAGTTCAAGAATTTACCTTTGTCTCCTGTCATATGATGTGAGCATCCTGAGTCAATGATCCATTCATCATTTGCTTCAACTTTAGCTGCTAGGGCTTGTTCTACCGATTGAGCAGTAGGTGCCGATTGATCTTCTGTTATAGCAACAAAAACCCATCCGTTGTTTGCTAGATCCTCATCAGAATCATCAGTCACACCTTCATCAACAATGTAACAATTTTTATCTTTGTTCTTTTTAAATCTGTATCTCTGATATTCAGGATTAGCCTTGTATGTTCTTCTAGCTTCTTCTCTTAGTCTAGCATGTCTATCAGGGCATCTTGAAGCCATATGACCAATCTTATTACAGTTAAAACATTTAAAGGGTGCTTTACCTTCAAACTTACTTCCAATTGGACCTTTTGGCATTTTCCTTGCAAATAGTGCTTCAAGTTCTTCAAGCTCTTCATTCTCCTTTCTGGATTCTTCAAGTTCTCTTGCATAAAATGCTCTCCAGTTGGATTTGTCAAATGATGGAGCAGATGATGTTGATGCTTTAAATGCCAAATCAGTCTTTATAGTAGCAACAAGACCAAATTCCTCAATTTCAAAAGCTGAAAGTTTTCCAATCAATGTATCCCTAGTTACTGATGTATTAGGCATTGTTCTTAACTCATTTATAGCAGTAACCTTCATTTTATATGCCGGTGGCAAACCTCTTAAGATTTTTGTAACAATTTCATCCTCACTCAGAGTTCCTCCACAACATTTAATACCCAAAACAATTTCATTTACTCTTTCCATAAAAGCAGAAATCCTTTCATCTTCTTCCATTTTCAGATGTTCATACCTGACTCGGAAGCTTTCAAGTTTTGCAATTTTGACTATGGAATCTCCTTCTTTCAGTGTTTCCAAGTGATCTCAAATAGCTTTAGTAGTAGACCTATCTGATAATCCCATGATTTGTTGATCTGATAATGCACTCAAAAGTGCTTCTCTTGCTTTGCAATCATTTTCTTCATTTTTAGCTAAGGTAGTTGGAGCAGTCTGACCAGCTATAGCAGTAGTATAACCATTCTTAGTAACTTCCTAGATGTCTTTACCAATGCAATTCAGATGTGTCTCCATTCTGATCTTCCATATCCCATAGTTGGTTCCATCAAGTTTAGGATTGTCCTTCCTGAAATAATTAGTAGACATTGGATCTCCTCAAGTTTTTAAACTTCCACAAAAGAGGACAAGGCTCTAATACCAATTGTTAGGTCCCAGAGACAAATGAGAGGGAGGGGGGGTGAATCAGTTGTCTAATAAATTCAAACCAAAAACTAATTAACCAGCTTAATGCTTAATACCGGTAAACCAGTTAAGTATGCCGGTAGACAGTGTTAATAGTAAATTGCTATACTGGTAAGGATCAATGCATGAAACATGAACATAAAGTCATCCACAACACATAACACCAATATTTGTACGTGGAAACCTTGTAAGGGGAAAAACCACTGTGGGAAACCTTACCCACAATCAGATGATACTACTGCAGATAGTAAGTGTACATAAATGGGGTCTGCACATGCAGAAAGGCCAATATCCTAGAGCTCACTGCTCAATCACAAAATGGGAGTCACACTGACTACAGTTGGATGGTTAAATCCAATAAGAATGTACTGCACAAAATAACATCTTCATATGCTGGATTCAATACCGGTGTAATGCTGATATGCTTCTACAAAAACCTAACTTCACCTTCTAATCATGTCTTCATGTATGTCCCTACTTGATCTTGCATATACCCTCAGTCAATTCTTTTTCGCATTCCACACTTGATCTTACAAATAAGATCTTACATTTATACCATACCCTAAGACCAATTTTAGTAGGTCGGCTCTACAAGATATTACAATAATTTTTTTTTTCATACAATATAATATCCGATGCAACAACTGATTAAACATGTCGGCTAAATGCATTTACAACAATAATAAATCATCTCCATAGCATGCCATGCTGATCTGGAAAAGATAAACCTGCCGGTGTAACCCTAGATAACCTGGACCTATTTGCCGGTAAAAGAAAATATGCAAATATGAATATACCAATGATTAATTCTTCAAAACAAAGTATCCACATGATGTCTTCGACATTAACAAGTGTCTTCCATATCATTCCAGGTACCAGTGAACAATATATCCTACCGGTGAACCATATACCAGTTACTGTTGCACAGTTTACTTGCTTGCTGGTGAATGTTGCTGGATCTTCAGAGTAGGTGTTGACATCAATGACAAAACCATACCAAAATACCAACAATTCTAAGCTGATCATTTTATTCTTTGTTCTCTTGCACCATCTTGGAAAGTTCCACATTTGTCATCTTCAGAGGCATTCTTCTAGCCTCACCCTCTGATTCTTTTGCTGACATATACTATTCTACTTCCCAAAAGGATTCCTCCTTCGCTCTGATACCAATCTGATGCAGAGAGTCCCAGTACCGGTATAGGATAGGTTCCCCTAATCCAATAACACACCAAGGACCCTAGCAATCACACAACACTCTAGGGGTTAAGGAACATCAGTTTGACAAGTCCCACATCCCTTTCTCTAAACAAAAGACTACCGGTACAAGGTCTCTTTCATTTACTGGTACAAAGTCTCTATGGTTGGAAATGGTTTGGTCCCTTCTCCAAGGAAACAATGGATAAGTAAGGTTTGTTTTGAAGTCCCCTAGGTCAGGGAGACCTCCTTCAACCATTGAGTTCAGGTTCCCACTACCGGTTTGGGTAACTACAACAACAAGGTCTACAAAACCTAGTAGCCTCGTCAGACCAGTTTTCTACACTTAACTCTTTGTGTCTCCAAAATACCAGAAAAAAAATACCAGATTTGGATACCCTTTTGGGGGTCACAAAACATATCCTAAGGGTTCTTACCAGTAGGGAACACAAGAATCCAAACCCTTCTTGGTTAGGAGACTGGTATAGCCCAATTAGGCCTATTTTATAAAGGAGTGTGTAGACACAGACCTTAAATAACCTAAACAACTCAAGGAATAATCTTAATCCATTGCAAATACACCAAATCCTAAGTATTAGGCCATGATCATACTATTAACCCCTGATGTGAGACCTGTTTGCTTACACTTGCCGGTGGCCACATGGAGTTGCCCACCTTAATGCATCAAACCCTCACCTCCAACTGGTCCTAACCTACAAAAGGCCTTTAAAATACTAAAATACATTGGCCATACTTTCAGCCCCTTCAAAGCCACGAACCACCAATGAAGGATCAGCAAGGTAAGGCTATTTCTTTGTAAAACCCTAGACAAAACTATCAAGTCTAGACTACTTCTAGAAAGTTGCCAATTTCTTCCTTGTCTTGGCGAATTGGGACCTTAGACTTGATGCATTTGAAAGGTGATTGGACACTCTAACAAATCCCACTAATTTCCAATTTCAAAAACGATCGTACAGTACAGTATACCATGTATAATAACGAAATTGCAGGAAATTCTTAGAAATCTATTACTTCAATGATGCCAAAGTTTACAAAGTCATTCTCTCCTCCCAATGATTATTGGGGATGAAATTTTATATCTTCCTCAATGGTTATCAACCACCTTTTAAACTGAGGTGACTGTTGGAAGGAAGTTTCTATTTGCAACCAAAAGTTGTCATTTAAAGTTGTTAACAAAGTTGTCAAGTTTGAGCAACTTTTGACATATGTTAAATCCTGTTACCTAGAGGTGCTTCAACATGTCCTACACCTTTCTAAGATATCTTTGTAGATGTCTAAAACTGGTCAACGCTTGCGGAATCATACTTTAACATTTGCGCATTGCCCTATTTTAGGGTTTTTGCATCGCATTAACATTTCTCCTATGATTCGCACTTGGCCTTTATCATTTGTGAGCATCGAGTTCTTATTCTACATTCTTTATTTGTCTCGCTTTCGAATTTGGTCTTGTCGATAACAATATTTGTCATGATTTTGGTCGATCTTATCTTGTCACATCAATGTGCGTGCTCGTTTGTCATATTTTGACATCGTCAATTCGATTTCATTTTGGACATCGTCAATCCTAATTAGGGTTTTGTCCTCTTATCAATCTTGTCATCTTGCGACCGATTTGTCATCAATCGTTGTTGTTTTCAATTTTGTCGTCTTGCGATCGATTTGTCATTGATCGTGGTCATTTTCAGTCTTGTCATTTTGCAATCTATTTTGTCATCAATCTTTGTCTTCTTGTCAATTTTGTCATTTTGCGATCGATTTGTCATCGATCGTCGTCCTTCTCAATCATGTCAATTTGGATCAATTTGTCATTGTTCCTCATCAATTGGCGCATTTATCAATCAAATCATTTGTCAGCATTGGTCCTTTGGCAGTCATAATCATGATCAAATCAAATCGATATCAATTATCTTTTGTCAAGACCTAATTGTCATCCTTGCATTTTCTAATTCATCTTCTAGGGTTTCATGATTTATTCATTTAACCTTGTTTGTCATTTCTCCCTCTAGGTTAAATAATTTATTTATTTATCCTAAGTCTTCTTGTCACAATTAAATGTTCATTTAATTGGCTAACTAATTTCTCCATATTTGTGAATTAATTAATAAATGAAAAATTGTTAATTAATTCACTTAATTCCTAATTTCCTCAATTTTCTAATTTTCCTAATTTCTAAGTCAATTCTATCCTATTTTTCTCCTAATTTTATGGGAATGACATTTCAATTTGTCATAATTTGTCATAATTGACAATCAATCAATTTTGACATAGAAATTTGTCATAATTGACAATCAATCAATTTTGCATAGAAAGTGTAAATTCATCATAATTTGTCATGTTTGTCATTCTTGATTTGCAATCTCCATTTGAATCTAATTCATGATAATTTTGTCTTTTCTCGAATTTGTCTATAAATTGGATGAATTTCTTCAATCAAGCCCCCTGATCCCTGGTCGAATCAATCACGCTTTGAGTATTCTTGCACTATCATCTCGTCTACTTGCTTTCACATCATGCTCATGCACTAGTAGGTGAGATCCACAACAAATCTATTTGAAGGAGAAAGAAGGACAATGGAGCCACATGAAGGAGACATTCAAGTTTGCAATGGTTTGCGTTTGAATTGATGTCTTGTTTTCATGTCTTTATTGAGTGTTTTTAAGATTGTTATCATTGCATTTTAGTTTTTGTGATTGAACTAGGCTAATATTGATTTGCTTTGATGATTTCCACATTTCCTATCTACATTAATTGGTGAACCAAATGTGAATTAACCCCCTAACCATGCTTTTGAGTACTTTTGAGTTGATTTGCAGGTGAAAAACCCAAGAAACAGGGTAATGCAGGGCTTTCTGAGAACTTCTGCGCCTGTGTAAGAGCAATCTGCACCTGTGTCAAGCATTCTGCGCCTGTGTCAAAGGGATCTATGCCTGTGTTACTACATTCTGCGCCCGTGTCACTGCAATCTGCACCTATGTAAGACATTCTGTGCCTGTGTAAGGCCAGAAACAGAGTTAAAAGGCACTGTTTTTACTTGCAAATTGTTTTGTTTTGCATTCTGTTTCTGATTTTTGGTCTTTTGGTACTAATTCTTTGTGCAGCACCTTGGCATTATGCATGACAAAGACAACAAATGAAACTACTAACACATTTTATGTAGGTTCGCTAGTCAAAGACTAAGCAAATTAAACTTCTGACTTGGTGGTTTTGCAGGTTGCCTTGTACTCCAACTAAACTTTGTGTTTGTAATTCATAATTAGGCACCTACTATGATTGCTAAATAGGATGGAATGAATGTGTGTTTGCTTTGATTGTTGAGTTTGACATTGGAGTAGGAGAGTATGCTCTCATCCTTCTTAGGGTGATCAGAAATCCAGATCTTCGATACCATTCTCAGGGCTCAGATTGTTTGTTACCTTTAGAGGGCCTGCCTTCCTGACCATTTGCTTTCTTTTGCAAGCAAGTGACAATCGTGAGAAGGGAATGACCCAAAGTGAGCACAGCCAGAGTACCTTGGCATTCTAACTCACTATAAATAAATACCTGATGGGCGAAAGCTTTGAAGGAAGGGTTACGTGGGAATTGTAGTTACTTGGGAATTGATGACCCTTGGACTCTTTCTCATATCAACATCTAAGTAGGACCTCATGGTCTAAATCGTGCTTGCGTGACTACATTTGTTTGGTATCTTGGTGGGCTTAATGTCTCAATCATGCTTGCGTGACACCAAGGAGTAACGCTTAACATAAATCCTTACTAAACACCTTGTATTTAGAGGCCAAAAATCCTTCTAGTTGCTTGAGAAGGACAAGTTCGGATACTTGGAAGAGATACTAAGTTCGCCATGGGGAGATTTCCATGGGGAATGATGCTTGGTTGCCCTGAGAAGTGAGTGCCATGGAGGGGAGCCCGTGGGGTCAAGCATCTATGTATTCTCCTTGAATCTCATAACGAGTCTACCTCTCAAGTACCTACTGTCCTTGCCTACCATAAGAAATGTGTGAATGAGCATGATTGTCTTGAGTCTAAGTTGAAATATTTTGTCTTCTTTATTTGTCAAAAGTTGAGTTGTGTCTCATTTCAAAAACAAGACAAATTGATTCAAAACAAGGTTAAACACAAGAACATTTCATCCAACAAAGTTCAAAACATCTTCGAACATGGTTGTCAAACATTTTTCAAAATCTTGTCTCAACATTCATGTCACTTAGATTTAGGTTCATCTTAGGTTTGCATTTTGCAAAAGTCATTGTCAATTACCAAGGTTAAGTTTCACCTAGGTCATACTCCTTTGCATATCAATAAGGGTCATCCATTTGCATGTGTCCTCTTGCATTAGAGTAATACCATTTCATAATTCAACCTTAGGTTTTGTCTTAGGTTGACATTGTCATACATTTGCATTTGTATCTTTGTCCTCATAACATTAGGTCACATTTGTATACCCTAGGTCCCTTCATTAAACTTAAGTCATTATCATATCATATTAGGGTCACTTGCATAGTAATTTTCCCATTGCATATAGTGTCAAAACTAGGTTTTGTCATACTTGAGTAATCCAAATCTTTGATAAACTCTAAGTCATTGTTAGGAAGTCTAGACCTTATCAAACCTTTTCTCTTTTTGTCATTATTGTCATTTGGTCAAACCTATCTTAGTATCCAAGCATATAGGGGAGACATTGTCATTTTGTCCTTTTGTCACTTGGTCCTTTTGTCCTTTGAGGTCTAGACATCATTTCAATTTCCTAAGGGTCTCTTTTTTAGATTTGCATTCCAAAAAGTTTGTCAAAATTTTGAAAAACAACCAAAAACATAGGTTGCATTCTTGCCATAGATTACATTTTCATTTATTTAGTTTGCATTTAGTTGCATATCATATATCATCCTTGAAAAATTCCAAAAAAATATTGCATTGCATAGTGACATGTCTATTGAAACAAGGTTCCAAGCACCAATGATGCAACAAAGTTTGACGTATCAACCGACAATGCAATCAAATTTTAATCCAAGGCAACCACAATTCTATCCAACCCAACAACAAAGCAACATTGATCAAACTTTTTATGATGAAACAAGTCTCCAAATAGAAAAACTAGAGGAGAAACTAGCTCAAGAAGAGGAGATATTGGAACAAAGAGTGAAAAACATTGAGAAGAATAGATCACAAATGTCCAAAATGTTTCAAAAATTCCTAGGTCAAAATCCAAAGATTGAGCCAATTGATGTAAGATCTCTTCTTGAACGATCAGACATACCAGCTCTCCTCTCACAAATAGAGATGATGAAACAATTTCAAGAAAGGAGACAACATCAATTTCAACATTATGTGCCTCCACAACAAGAACAAGAAGGTGTTTACTATCAATCAGATTTTCAACCAATACAACCAATGGTTCAACCAATTGTTCAACATATACAACCAATACAACCAATGGTCCAATTTAAACAATATGTCCAACCAACTATACAATGTCAACAAATGGTTCAACCAATGGTGGAATATCAATGTCAACAACCATAACCAAACATTCAAAAACAAAGGTTACAACACACACCAACCCAAGTTTCAAACATGTCAAAACAATTGAACCAAGTCCAATATCAAAACATGACATCAAACCAAAAACAAGTTCAAATTCTAGATACAACTATGTCAAAACCTCGAAAGAAAGGTGGCTTTATTGCAATGATCTTAAGGAACCTACCAAGTGAGTTCTTTGAGGAAGATCAAAATCATACACCATTGTCTAGAAATGCCTCATCCTCCCGCAAACAAATTGACTCACCAGTGGCATCTATCCCTACACCTCTAGAAGTTTCACAAGAACCTTCCATATTGTCCTCATCAAGTAATACACCCAAGGATGCAATTATCCAAGGGCTATCCATAATTGATTGCTAAGATAATCCAATTCATGATGCACATCCTTGTCATGTTTCAGAAATACAAGACCCAAGGCAACCATGCACTTTATTGCCATTACCTGTTTTAGAGGACCCCATTCGAAGTCCCTCTTCCTCATGTTCAAGCATTGATTCCTTGCCAGAATCTATCACAAATGTTCAAAGTGCATTTCCTTCATGCCAAAGCATTAATCCCTTGTTAGAATCCTCCATGCATATCCAAAGTCCAACCCCATGTCAAGAGGATAATTTAAAGCATGAAGAAACGTGTTTTGAAATAGATCAAGATCAAGATCTTGAAACCTTATCATCCCATCCAATTGTTGACCAGGACCCCATGTTCCCAGACACTCACGATGATTCCCCTATTCTTGTCCATCCTATCCAAAGCCTTATTGACACTCCATTCCCCGAGCAAGATCAAGATATCCCAGTCCATCCAATCCCAAACAATCCCCTTCCATTTCATGAAAAAAATGTCCTTTCAAATCCCATTGGCATTCCACTTCCTAAGAAAGATCAAGATATCCCTTCCATCCTTTCTGATGATCCCATTGAAAGTCAAGAGCAAAGCACCTTTAAAGAGGATTCCAATGATCTTCCTCCTTGTCAAGATCAAATTATTCCTTTAAATCCTCCACAAGATCCTTTTGTTCCTCCATCTCCTTGTGTTAATGCTCCATATACACTCCAAGATCGCATTTCTTTTGAGGATCCCATTATTTCTCCCATTCCATCTCTTGAAGAGCCTGTCATTGAACCATGTCCACTACACAATCCTAGTCCCCCTCATGATTCTAACGTGTCAGTGCAAGATGTTCATGAACCTTCGACATGCATAATGGGTTCTTCCACTTTGGTGCAATCCGATCCACTTCAAGATCTCATTATTTCTCTCATATCATATCCACCTCATAATGGACTCGCATCTTCTTCCCAAAGAAAAGAGTATCCTACAAGTCAAGATATTCATAAAGGCAAAGGAGTAGACCTTCATGAGAAAGAACCCCTCCATGTATGGATGACTTATGCACTGTTGATGTATTATTGTGGAATATGTATGGATATATTTTTTTATGTGTTTTTGATGCATTTATAATATGAAATGGATAAAATGCTTGATGTGATGTTTGATATAATGCAAGTTCCTTCTCCTTTCCAATTGTAACTTATTTACGATTTCATAAAAAACCAAATGATTAGTGCTACCACCATTGATAATAATACTTCAAACCTTACCTTCACACTTACACCTGTTGGAATTGCATGAAAATTGCATAAATGAAGTATAAGTGTTGTCATTGATGTCAATAGAAACTAGTAATGGAGTTGTGTTGCAACTGGTAATGATGCAGTAATGCAACCGGTAGTAGAGCAGTGAAGGAAATCGGTATTGGTATTTGAAGTATAGTGATCAACCAGTAACCCTAACTTGTTGATATGCCGAACCCTAACCGATGGAGCTTGGTGAATCGGTTAGGATGATCTATGATCTAATGGTGATTAAAGATGGAGATGCCATTTATGCATGATGCACGTGATGAGTTTCAAAGTGATTTTGGCACCTAGAGATAACTATTTTATCTTGGGAATGAGAAAATGCATAGCATGAAGTGAATAACGTGTGATGAGTTATATGATCTAATGTGTGGTGATCCAGGAGTGGTCAAAGTTGTCTTGAACAATGTGCAACTGATTGCTATGTAATCCAACAGTCATGTTTGAACCGATATGTTTGTAATATCTATGAGATCTTAGGTTTTGTGCTGTGCTACCAACCTATTGTATTGCTTATAAGGTTGATGAGTTGTTTATAATTATGTTGGAAATTTTGGTTAAGTGTGGTAGTTTGATTTATTTCCGAACTAGAAGGAGTATCTGCATAATGTTTTGAAGGAAGATAGGAGCATAAAAGGATCTGATTAAGCAAAGTAGTGCTATTACCAGATCAATAAAGACCCTGTTGTTCTCTAACAATTACAATAGTTAAATCCCTTTACCAGGTAAGCTTTAACATGCTTGGTGCTTTCTAAATCCTCTAACTAGGTGATCCATTAGCTTGGATTTGAAATCCTCTATCGAGGTTACCCCTAACAAGGTATTGTAGTCAATCGCTTAACTGGGTGGTCCTTTTACCGGATCTGTTCCTAACAGGACATTTTTGTAAACCTTCTAACAAGGCTTGGCTCCTAACAGGGTGAACTTCAGAAGAGTTCAGAATACTTGTGGGTATTCATTCCCACCATGGTTTTTCCCATTTGGGTTTCCACATCAAAAAGCATTGTGTCAAGTGGTGAATGATTTTGTGGTTATGTTTTGATATGGTTAATATGTTTAACTGGTAAAGCCACTTAGATATGATTAGATGACCAAAAGCAATTTGAAATGAACTATTACTAATGTTAGTGAAGTGGTTTAATGTTTTGGTTAAATGGTATGTGAGTTTCAGATCTGTTACACTGTCATATTGATATAATAGTCAACCGGTGAAATTGACAGTGTAGTATCAGTTTTTGATACAGTCTAAACCAATTAGTTTTGCAAGTTGTTTATGAGTTGGGTTTGAGCTTGGTGAAAGTTTAGCTTGTTTTCTATCTACTGATTCACCCCCCTCAGTAGTTGACCAAATCCTTATTGATTCATCATATCATGAACTCCTTTCTCTGAATAACCTTTTCCTTCGATCTGACCTACATTCTTTTGATTCATTCAATACTCTTTTGGTCACAAGAGAGTCTCATCTTTCAACCTCCTTTGAATATGATGATTATGCATCCTCATTAACATTTTGGTGTAGAGAACCTTCTCTTTTCAAGCAAGGTTATAACCATATTACTGTTTACATGATCTTTTGTGTTGTAATAAGGGGTTGGATCAATGATCACCCTTGATGTAATATACTACCTATTTGTATGATCAATAATCTCTTAGGTGAGCATATAAACCTAGAGGTCTATTAGACCATGAATGATTGGAATTTTGATTTTAGTGTTGATAGGTCTAGGATTTTTTCTTAGGTGTTTGGAGTCAAATAATGACCTTGGAGATGTTCCCATAAGGTCTAAGTTCTTAATTTTCCAATATTGTCCAAGTTGGAAAATGTTGCATTTTGTTGTCAAGCAACTTTGAAAAGTTGCTGGTAGGATGGCAACTACCTCTCCAACATTAATAACTATTCAAAAGTTGGTTATGGATGTTGAGGAGGGTTTATATATGTTTGAACAACTATTGGGAAGGTTGTTGGAGAGTGTTGTAAAAGTTTGGTGGAGAAAGTGAATAGAACAAATTTGGTTTTGCCATAACAGTGATAGTTTTCCTTACTGTTCGTACAGGGTGTGAAATCTTGTGATAAAACACTGAATTAATTTGAAAGTTCCCTATATCACCTTTCTAATGCACCTAATCTGACCTCTCAAAGTGGAATTTGGAGGAAGTTATAAACGGTTTACTCTTTGCAGGTCTCGAACTCTCCATTTTCAAGGGTTACAATGCAAATGGAGCCCTAACTTGTAATCTACCCATTGGAATGCAATGGACATTGGTAGAATGCAAGTTAGAGGCATGTATACTAAGATTCCAAAGGGGAGAGGTCAGAGGAGTTGGTTTGGTGATTTTACCACCAAGCCCTAGTCTAAACTGTTTGAGGGTTTAGATTAGCCTAGAAGAGAATTCATTGTGCACACAATGAAGAATGATGAACTGAGTTAATTTATGGATAGGGAACATTGGGATATAGAAGAAGCCTCCTGAAGAGTTATAATCTTCCTATGACCCCAGTCTCACATACTTCCTTTATAAAACAAACCTAACTTGACCAATTAGGCCTGAGAACCAAGTAGGTGTTGAAGAGTGCAAGAATAGGTTAGAAGTATAATCTTTTAGAATTTGATAGTAGTCCGAAAAGGGTATCTGAAAACCAAATTTGTTTGGTGGGTTGTTTGGCATAATTTGGAGGAAAAACCCAAAAAGCAGTAAAATAGGGCTACTAGCTGGTAGACCTATTTAAGCCCCAAAGACCAATGCCCAAACTTGCATTCCAAAATATTGTTGGGAAAGGTCTTGGTAAGTCTTAAGGAGGGCATGGGAGTGTTTTACTATCCCTAGGAAAGTGTAAGAATCTTATTTCACATTGGAGTGGGTTGAGACCTTAGAGGAAGCATAGGTATTGTAAGACCTAGGTGTGGGTGTGTGGGTTTGTTACCCTACTGCTGCTAACCTCTGCATCAGGTGGTATCAGAGCATCAAAAGAGCCTTGGGAAAGACAAATAAAGGGAAGACACAACAGAGAATAGTGAGGATATTTCCACTAGACCTATGACAAACATGGAGTTGGCCAAGATAGTGAGGGAGCAGGCGGCCAAGAATAAAAAGATGGAGGAAGAGATAGAGAAGTTGAAGAAAGAACAAGAAGGAAAAGAAGTTTCATTAGCCTCTGATGGAGAATGAGAAGAGGAAGAAGAGAGACAAGAGATGCCGACAGACCAAAGCCAATTTGTTGAAGCCCTTAATAGGGTGGGAAGAAGAGACAATAGAGCAGAACTACCTACATTCTTTGGGAAAATGAATCCAGAAGAATGTATGGATTGGATGGAAGCAATGCTAAATTATTTTGAATGTGAAGAGGTACCTAATAACCAAAGGGTGAAGGTATCTAGACTGGATGGAAGCAATGCTGAATTATTTTGAATGTGAAGAGGTACCTGATAACCAAAGGGTGAAGGTATCTAAATCCAAAATGAAGGGTCCAACTCTTAGTTTGTGAAACTTCCTGCAAAATGAAAGAGATGAAGAAGGAAAGAAGCCTATAAATTCATGGAAGAAGATGGTGATGTTGGCAAATGCACACTCCAATGAGAAATTGTAGGTGATTGAAGGTTTTGTCATTGATGGCAACCTTGCAATCATATGATACTGGTAAGACAATTATACCGGCACCAACAACGACAAACTCTACATCGGCACACAGAACACCGACAGTGAAAGAAATGATACCAACAACTAGGCTGACAAGAATTTTATTTGTAATATATTTTGTAATTAATTGTAAAATCATTGTAAGCCGACATGGCGAGTTATAATATGACTCATATATGTATGAGATCATTGTAGAACATTTGGTAATAAGGTGATAGGTGAAATAATGCAGACCTCATATGCAAATTTTAGGTTAAGGGTTTATGTATGAAGTAGAGCTAAAACCGGTATTGGATCTGGCATAGCAGATGGTATTTTGAAGCAGTACAAGACATTGGATTATTATAATCCATTTTTGTAAGTCAGTGTAACTTCCTTTTGTAATTGAGCAGTGAGCTCTAGGAACTTGGCCTTCTTGCATGTGCAGGCCCCTATTGTAGCAATAATATTCCCTTATTGGCCAGTAAGTGAATATTGTGGGTCACAAATCCCACTGGTTTTTCCCACACCAGGTTTCCTCGTCAAACTACTATGTTATGGTGTGCTCTTCATGTAGTTATTGTTTTTCTTGTTTACTGCATTACTTTTGATTTACTGGTACACTGTGGTGACATTCTTTACATGTTTTAATTTAAGTAAATTAAGAAACCGGTTAGATACTGATTCACCCCCCCTCTTAGTATCTTTGGGAATCCTAACAGGTGATAGAGATCAAAAGATAGTTTATACCTGAGGATTATGAGATCATCTTACACAAGAGATTACAAAACCTAAGGCAAAGGGATTTGGATGTTAGTACTTACACTGAGGATTTCCATCAGATGTCACTCAAGGCAAAGATGCTAGAAAGTGAGACACAAAAGCTAGCAAGGTACATGAATGGTCTTAAGTTCAATATTCAAGATGAACTGAGTTTGTTCAATCCTAAATCAGTGCACGTGTTTTTAGATGGCACTTAGGATTGAGGAGAGGCAAAGAAGGAAAGGAGATCACAATAGTAGAGGAAAAGGTGCAAGTTTTGGGGACAAGGGTAGATTCAATGGAAGAGGACCATCTTCTAAACCCCAAGGAGAGTCCAATCATCAGAAGCATGAGGGAGAATCAGGGAGCAGAGGTGGCTTTAGAGGAAGAAGGGGGAATGCTAGAGGAAGATTTGGTGGAAGAGGACCTAGTGTCTTCACTGGTAGGTGTTTTTCATGCAACCATGTTGGACATCAGTCATTTAGGTGTCCAGAGAAGCTAAGAAATAATAGCCAAGGAGGTGATAGAAGAGCACATCTAATACAAGAAGAAGATAGTCAAAGTATGACCTCCTACCACACATCAACTTTAAAGTCTACAAATCCAGAGCAAGAAGAATTCTTGAAGATTAATAGACCCTCTTGAAGATACCAACCACCAAAGAACCGCCTTAGAGGAAATCTCTTTTCAAAACCTCCCGCAAGGTACAAGGCAAGGTATGTAAATTCATTATGGATTCAGGGTCCACAATTAAAATAGCTTCTATTGAAATGGATACTAAATTTAACTTGCAAAGATTACCTTATCCCAATCCCTATAAGGTGTCTTGGTTGAACAAAGGTCAACAAGCCTTGATTAGTGAGCAAGTTTGGACAGAGTTTTCAATAGGTGAATATAAGGATAGGGTGTTGTGCGATGTGGTAGAACTGGATGCTTGCCATCTACTACTAGGCAGGCCTTGGCAATATGATGTAGATGCTAGGCATGAAGGAATGAAGAATGTTTAAACCATCACCAAAGATGGGGTGAACTTCACTATGACTCCTCTTCCAGATGACAGTAAGGATAAGCACATTGTGACTAGTGTTATGCTAGTAGATGAGAAGGAGTTCATGAAGGTTTTTAAGGAGAAAGATACCCCTTGCCTTGAAATAGTTGTCAAGCCTAAGACTAAACCTAAGAAGCAGCCTAAGGGCTCGGAGATAGAAAGGAAAGTAGGTCCTAAAGAGGTTCAAGATCTGCTAGGCAAGTATAAAGGAATAGTTGCAGACAATACCACAGACTCCCTCCCCCCTCAAAGGGAAATCAATCATTGTTTTGAATTCATACCAGACGCTACACTTCCCAATAAGGAAGCATACAAGCTTACCCCTGACCAGAACACATAAGTTGCAAGACATATCCAAGAATTGCTAGAGAAAGGGTTCATTAGGAAGAGCATAAGTCCATGTGCAGTCCCAACAGTAATAGCTCCCAAGAAAGAAGGGACATGAAGGTTGTGTACTGACTCTAGGTCCATCAATAAGATAATAATCAGATATAGATTTCCAATGCCAAGAATGGAAGACTTGATGGATTTTCTAGGAGAGGCGAAGTACTATTCCAAAATGGATTTGAAAAGTGGGTACCATCAAATCAGGATCAGAGATGGAGACCAATGGAAGAGAAATTTTAAGACCAATGAAGGCCTATTTGAGTGGATGGTAATGCCATTTGGGCTTTCCAATGCCCCTAGCACATTCACAAGACTCATGAGTGCGGTTCTTAAGCCTTTCATCAATCATTTTGTAGTAGTGTATTTAGATGATATATTGATTTTCAGTAAAGACAGGGATGGACATCTAATGCACTTGGATTTGGTGTTGAAAAGGTTACATGAGGAGCAGTTGAAGATCAATTTGGATAAATGTGTTTTCTTGTAGGAAGAGCTAGTGTTCCTTGGGTTTGTGATCTCTCAAGGCAATCTGAAAATGGATCCATCTAAGGTGGAGGCCATTCTACATTGGCCAACCCCTCAGTCAGCAAGTGAGGTAAAAGGCTTCCATGGGTTAGCAAGTTTCTATAGAAAATTTATTAAGAATTTCAGTTGGGTTAGTGCACCAATGATAGAAACCTTAAAAGGTGGAAGGAAATGTAAATTTGTTTGGACTCAGGAGGCTAACAGGTCTTTTGAGTTTTTGAAAAATAAGTTTGCAGAACAACCCATAGTAGTACTCCTTGACTTTCACAAGGTTTTCACTATTGAGTGTGATGCATCAAAGAAGGCTATAGGAGGAGTCTTGAGTCAGGAAGGTAGACCTGTGGCATTTTTCAGTGAGAAACTAAATAAGCCAAAGCAAAACTATTCTACATATGACTTAGAGATGTATGCTATGGTGCAGTCTCTTAGGAAGTGGAGGCATTATCTCTTACATAAGGAGTTTATTGTGTATACTGATAACCATGCTCTAAGTTTTTTGAACAGGCATGAGAAACTGAACTACAAGCATATGAAGTGGATGGAATATCTTCAAGCTTACACTTTCACTATCCTACATAAGAAAGGTGTGGCTAATAAGGTAGCTGATGCACTTAGTAGGAGGAACTTAACAATCTAGGAGATTCAATTGGAAAGCATGGGAATCACTACCTTGAAAGACATGTATCAAGAGGATGAATATTTCAAGGAGGCCTATAAGGTTTGTAAGGACATGAATGACATGTATCATACTGAGTTTTCTGATTCTATTCTACAAGAAGGCTTACTTTTCAAGGGCAGTCAACTTTGTATTGCTAATTCCTCCATGAGGGAAAATATTGTAAAGGAAAAAAATTGTGGGAGTTTGTCAGGTCACTTTTGGACTTTATAAGACACTTGAATTGGTTAGGAGATTTTACTTTTTGCCTAGGATGCAATCAGATGTAAGAAAGTATGTGACAGAGTGTGGGATATGCCAAAGGGCAAAGGGGACAAGATCCAATGCAGGTCTATATACTCCATTACCCATCCCTACCAAACCTTGGGGATTCAATTAGCATGGATTTTGTCTTAGGTCTCCCTAGGACTAAATTAGGATATGATAGTATATATGTTGTTGTGGATAGATTTTCCAAAATGGCACACTTTTTTCCATGCAAAGTTACACATGATGCTTCTAGTATTGCAGGTTTGTTCTTCAAGGAGATTATTAGACTCCATGGGTTACCCTTGAGCATCATATCAGACTGGGATCCTAAGTTTGTAGGACATTTTTGGAGGACTTTGTGGCATAGGTTTGGTGGTTTGTTTGGAATAATTTGGAGGAAAAACCCAAAAAGCAGTAAAACATGGCTACTAGCCGGTAGACCTATTTAAGCCCCAAAGACCAATGCCCAAACTTGCATTCCAAAAAATTGTTGGGAAAGGTCTTGGTAAGTCTTAAAGAGGGCATGGGAGTGTTGTACCATCCCTAGGAAAGGGTAAGAATCTTATTTCACATTGGAGTGGGTTGAGACCTTAGAGGAAGCATAGGTATTGTAAGACCTAGGTGTGGGTGTGTGGGTTTGTCACCCTACTGCTACTAACCTCTGCATCACATTTACAATTCTTGCATTCTATTCAGTCCTCCTATTTGCATTTCCATGTTTTGTAACTTCATATGCTTTGTGTCCTTCTTCTCCACATCTAAAGCAAGTTATCTTGTAGTTTCCTTTTCTAGATCCTTAACCCAATATCCCTCTTCCTTTGGAATTTTCGTCATGATATTGATTTGAGTTCTCTCCTCTTTCACTTTGGCTACCCTTAATATATTCATTCTTTCCCTTTTCCTCATTCTGTAGCACATAAGTCCTACCCTTCCCCTTTTATTTATCCCCATTTAATTTTTTTCCCTCTACTTTAAAAAGAAAGTTGATAAGATTATCCAATACTAAGAAGTCTTACTACACTAAGTTCTTGCTGAATGCTTGGCTTTAGTCCATTGATGTATCTTTATACTTTCTCCTTGCTAGATTTTGAATGTCATGTTCTAACCAAGAGACTGTGAAACTCCTTAGTGTAGTACTTGATTGATTTTGTTTCTTGTCTCGACTCATGCATTTTCTTTAGTAATTCCAACTCATAATCTAGAATAAATTGCTTCTTCAGTTTGTCAACCATTCTATCCCACCTTGTAAATTTTCCCTTTCCTCTTATTCCCCTATCTAGTTGAACTTATCTCCATCATATATTTGTATTACCTTTTGATTTTTTCATTGCAAAATTTACTTTGATAGGGTCTTCAATCTCCTCAAAGTTGAAGTATTCCTCCATGTCATTGACATAGTTTACTAACTTAGCATTCACATTTCCAAAAAATAATTGGACATCAAACTTGGGTCTCTTTCCTAATTTTGAAAGTGAAACCAACAAAGAGTCTTAGCAACTATTTTTTCGTCATTTCTTCAACCACTTGATTGAATAGATGTTTTCAAATATCATTCATCTTCTTCACCTTTAGGTTCTCCACTCCTTTGCTCAAAATATCTACATAGCTCTTGTAAAGTTTCAACTTACCTTCTCAAGTCTCTAAAATCATCTTCATGGACAACATTTATATGGATCTACCTCCACCTCTATATGTACCTCATGTGGCTATCATTGGAATCATTTTTCTCACAATCCACAATCACAATCTTAGTGTAAAGGATCTCTATTTAGTGGTCTATTTAGACGCTCTGGATTACCCAGTGTGATACCAAAAATTCAAGAAGGTTTGACACACACAAAGCTCTCTCTAAAACCCACACAAAGACATCAAATCAATCTAAAAAATGAGGAGAATAAGTGTCGAAAATCTGAAAATATAACTAGATTTGTCTATTCAACTACTCTTGAAATGAAACCATGTCTGTACAATCTGATATGAAATAATATTGCATCCTTATTGGCTGATAAAAACACCTAAAATATGATTTATAATATTTCCAACAACATTTAGAATCATGGAAAATAAGCTTCAAAAATTTCTTCTCCAAACCGATTCTTCTCACTAGTAATCTCAACTCTCCAACTTACAAATCTTCATGTAGTCCTATAATTCTTCAAAACCTACAAAGAAAAGACAAAATTACCTCCTTCCAAAATCCATTCTCACACCTACAAAAATACCACTTCTAGGAAAATCACCCACAAAATTGTCAAATCAATAATGCATCAAAGCTTTCCTAAACCCAAGTTTTAGTCCCATTAAAAAAACCACGACCAAATAATCTAAAAGACATTAAATTCATTTTAATATTCCAAAATTGCCCTTTTTCAATATGCTAAAATGATAGATTGGTCTTGCCTTCCTACTCCTAGATAGGGCCAGAAATAGAAAAACTTTGAAAGCACCACATGGGTACTTAGAATTGGAATCCATAGTTTTTAGAATCAATTATGATGTCATTTATTGGAACTTCAAATAATCCCACACCAAAGTTATAAAATTAGCAAATTTAACATTAAAATTTTCATCCTACACTTTCTCCACATAAAAAAATGCTAAAACATTAATAGACGACCAAATATTAAAGAATATTTTGTCCTAAATGATCTATTTTATTTTCTCCCACAATAAAATTAATAGACGACCAAATATTAAAGAATATTTTGTCCTAAATGATGTCTTTTATTTTCTCCCAGAATCAAATTACCAAACCTTAGAAAAATTAAAATCACACTCTCTTTGGGTTGATGAGTATTTCCATTGGCAATGGATTCTCCTACATCACAACATTTGAGAAATATTTTTAATATTGTAGAAGTGGAGATGTTATAAGTAGTGAAGATGATTTTGGGGATCAACTACTTTTCACCCACCTATTGCTTTTGCATTAATAGTGATATATCTTTGACGTTTGTAGCATGAGTTCTTGAGGTAGGGAAGGATAGAGTGTGAAAAAAGTGGTTGATGTAGAAGTTGGTAAAGAACTTGAATGATGCTTGTTAGTTCCAGAAAAATAAAATGTGAATTTTATAGAGAAATGAGATAATTTTGTGATTATAAGGTTAATAGGTCCTAAAACACAAAAAAGTCCTAAGGTAAGAAAATGGTCAAATCCAAGTGGCTAATAAATATTTGGAGGTATTTGTATAAGTGAATGCAAGGATAAGGTGAATGTAAAGTGTGTGTGAATACAAGGATAAATTAAGTTATAAGTGCAAGTGAATGTGTGCGCAAAGGATAATATAGGTGCTAAGTGAATGGAATTGTAATATGTAATGCTAAAGTTGCTTGTTCAATCCTTCAAAGTGATATATCAATGAATTTTATATAAATCTTCTTGACCCCTCAAATTTTACATGAGCTTATATTCATTGAGGCATTCTACCAATAGTGACATGCTATATCAATATTTCCAGAATTACATCCACATCTACTTGGGCAGTTGCACCATGTTGTCGATGGATTTTCATTCCTTGTTTTAAAACTTTTTGTAATGGTGGTAAAATTAGGGTTTCACCAAGTGAGATAATATAACCACTAATCTCACCTAATTAATCAATACATTAAAAAAGGGGCGTAAATTCAATAGATCTAGCCACAATTTAATTATGAAAAGGGTTGAAATACTAATTAAATTTACTTATTTTTTGTCTCCCCCTGTTGAGTTGAAATTTGATTTTAATTGTAAATTTTAGGGAAAAGAAATATATAATTGAAATGAAGTAGTAATAATAGAATGATACAAATGTCAAAAAAAACCATAGATAAAGACCTGAGAAGAAGAATAAGATCAGATTCCATTGCTAAAAATTTGGGTTGAATTGTTGGGACCAGGTTGGTAGGTCACCTTGGTCCTATATACTCATGGACAAACATGTGGGATCTTTTTTGAATCAGGGAGATGCACTGGATCCACTGTCGAATGATCAAGCAAAATTCTCAAGATCGAGGTAGTAGGTCACCTTAGTTCTCTGCTTTTTTCTCCTTCAAAATCTGAACCTATTTGTTGTTGTCAATTCTATTGGAATCTTTGATTGTAGCTCTTGAATCAGTTTCCTGTAAAGAGAGAGAAAAAAATGGTTGTGGATAGGGCTTTCCTTGGGTCATACCTTGGTTTAGGAATTACACTTGACATTGAAATGATAATTGTAAAGTAAGTAGAATTAAATTATAACAAGATGTTTTCCTTTTCAGGGAAAGACTAGATCTGAAATTGAATGCTTGTAATTGAAGTTCATACCTTAATGAAGCTTTCTTGAATATTTACATAAGGGTTAAGGATGTCATGTGGAATATCTTCATGGAAGTTTGTGTTGAATTGGTTGAATGGACTGAAATGATCAGAGGGGGGGTGAATCAACATTCCCACTCTTTAATAACTTTTATTGATGCATTAACCTTAACAATTAATCTCATCAACATGAAATAGCAAATTCAAAATAAACAAATAACACAACCACAAATTGAACACTGGATTTTATATGTGGAAAACCCAAATGGGAAAAACCATGGAGAGTGTTAGCTATCAATTTAATATAACTATTTATATGGTGTTTACAAAAGGGGTGACTCACTGTTAGATGGCTCACTGCTAGATGGCTCACTGCTAGATAGAAAGTGACTCACTGTCAGAATGCTCATTGTAAAAGATATAAATAAATTGAAGAAAAGTGCATCTCCTAATGCATAAGGTCAGTTCCAGATTAAGCTCAGATAACAATTCACAAAACTCACAACATATCTGGTAAGGGATCCCTACACCACTATCCACAATAGATCTGGTAAGGGATTACTGTACTACTCTACCGAACCAACTACTTGCAATAGATCTGATAAAGGATTACTGCAACATTGTCCATGCTTTGAATCTCCTATACACACCTTCACTCATGCACTTCTCACACTATAAACTACTTCTCTTACTGCAATTGCTCTGCTGTCCACAACTTTGCCACTCACACTTCTTACTCTACTATACCTCATACCAAACACATGCTGCTCTCACATTCCTTATCGTCATCACAAATAACATGTTAGCTAAACACAAATGATTTACCCAATAATATGCTACTCAAATCAACACGTTATCCAAAACATGCCTCGACCAAAAATAGGATAAACAAGTTGGCCTTCACCAATATTCTACATGCTTCCTTCACATTCTTCATTTACCAAAACATATGCCACAATTACCAGAACAAAACAAGGATCTACCAGACCCATAGATTTGGACCCATAAGCACAAACTCTAAGAACAACAAATCCTAAAATCCAAGATACAGATACCATAGATTTCAAAACATGATAGAAATATATACAATTGATATGGCTGATACTGGAACTCACATAGCTAATACCAAAACTGGATACAAACCATGATAAGAAAAACACAAGATTTTAGAGAAGAGGATCTTTCAAAAATGACTCCAGTAGATCACATACATACCTATCTTTTATTATTGCTCAACCTGCAATGCCAAAAATTATTCTAATGACTTAAAAACAATATACCACATCCGTTCTTAACTAGATCATCAGGTTTGACATCAATTCCAATATTCACACAAATCCAACAATCTCCCCCTTTGTTATTGATGGAGAAACATCAACTCAAAAATTATCTACATATAAATCCCCCTTACCCCTATATCTCCATTCACCTTTCTCCTTATTTCTTCATTTACCTTTCTCCCCCTTTGATATTAAGGACAAAGGGTTCCTTTCATGAAAAAGAAAAGAAAGAAAAATAAATGCATTCAACAACAAAATTGTCAAAATTGCATACCAACTCAAAACAATTTTTAATTGCTCTTCTTTAGAAATATCTTCTTGTATTTCTCCTTAAGCTCCAAAAGGAGAACCTTCCAAGACTAAACAACCAATTTAATATTGATAGACAAACTTCCACATTCCACCAACACATCAATAACATGGGAAAAACTATCAGGAACAAACAGATTCTGCTCATACTCAATAGCATCATCAAGCAATACTGAAAAAGTGCTCCATTTTGGCTTCAACAATTTGTTTAACTTTCTAGAAAAAACTCACATAATATTCTCTCTTCCTTTGCAAGAATAACAACTTAGCCTGAAGAGAATTTACCTTTTTCCTTTTCTCTCCATCCTTGTCGCTCAGAAAATCAAATGTCTTGCTGATAAAACTCAATTCTTCTTCAACAATTTCAATCTTTGCTTTATGTTTCACCATAGTAGTTGGCCATGAAAGACAATACTTGTAGACCTTTCTTGCACTATTGACACAATCACTCATCTCATTTATGCAAACAGATAAAGTCTTCCTAGTGTTGGTGTTTCCAAGTAATTTATCAAACTTCCCTTAGGAATTAGCCTTCTTCTTTCAATGAGAACTTGAGATCATAGGCCAATTAATGAGGATCATCAACAAAGTGATTATTCCTCCTAATCTTTGGGCTTTGGAAAGCCTAGGTGGGTAAACCTTCCGCAATACTTATAACACTTCATATCAATTAAACCTATATTGCTTAACAAAAAATTACCTCAACAATTATTAAAACATAATGCAAAGGGTTTTACTTAGAATTGGCTCTATTTTTCTTCTGACATATAACATTCCTATTTGAGAGTGAAAAATCAAGGTGAAAACATAAACATCTAAATAAATAAATAGAGACAATATTAATTCAGAATAGTTATTGAACGTGCGTACATTAAAAACAATGCATTGTTCATGGACACAAATTCATAAATCTGATAAAGCTACGTAAACTGCAAACACACTTCTAAATATACATGCCTTACAAATATATCCTGATGTTATTCACATGAA
The DNA here is from genome assembly GCF_030272615.1 of Cryptomeria japonica. Classification (NCBI taxonomy): domain Eukaryota; kingdom Viridiplantae; phylum Streptophyta; class Pinopsida; order Cupressales; family Cupressaceae; genus Cryptomeria; species Cryptomeria japonica. The sequence goes on from NC_081415.1 coordinate 410,889,890, forward strand.
TCATTCTTCACAAATTACATATTCATCCGCAAACTATTGTAATATGCAGTTAGACTTAATTTCTTCCTTGAAGAAAGCCTAACTACCACATCACACATTTACAAGAAATTCGCAGAGATAATTTCAATTTTCCTTAACAAATGAAATCATATAGCCAAAAGAAAATGGATGTGAGACAATTCACATAAATATTTTCATTAGTTTCTTGTGTCTTCAAAAAGTACAATATACTAGAAATGTAACTTCTATATCATGAACTGGTTTGACTGTCTTTTCAAAAATATTTTCAGAATCTCTTTCAAATGACCCTGAATTCCCTTTTATAATGACAAGGGAGAAACAAAGCTTCAGGTCGACTTGCCACATGTCATACTTTAGAGAAATCTACGAAAATCCTTAACAAAATTTCATGGAGAAAGCATTAAGACCGAGAAACATTATCATTCATTACTGATCATGATTTCGATAGAATCACTCTTCTAAAGTTGTTATATTTTTGATGAGTCATGAAATAAGACAAAACCTAGACTGAGATGGATACACTCAGAATACATGAGAATGAGGAATACATATAATATTACAAGGATAACTTCTCTCATGCATCACTTCTCTCTAGAAAAGAACTATTGACAAGTATCTAGGTGAGTACTATATCCTGGGTTTACCAAGGAAGAATTCAACTTATTCATAATCCTGGCACTAAACCCTAGCTAGTATAGACCACTCAATTGAATCTTCAAATTTTCTATTATCTTGTCTGCATCATCCAAAACTATATCAATTATGTTGTAGAAAAGGCATCTCCCAACCTCTACCTTTCACTCCTCCGTGTTGTGCTCTCCATTATCTTTCATGAAGGGAGGAATAGGGGTACCTTGCAATTGAGGAAATCTGTGTGCGGCCTGTGCAACTTGTCCATGGAATTTATGATGCTTTCTCAATAATTCATCAGCCTTAGATAGTGTCAATTCCAACTCACCTAACAACTCTACCCATAACCCTTTATCTTCACTATCAATTGACTCAACAAACTTATTTAGACAGTAAATTACCTCCCATTTTTTAAACAAGTGTCTCATTGTAAGTTTCAATTGAATTTCCACTGCTCATTGTTTCTGTATAACCTAGGATAATTCTTGATGCCTTGTCCATGTGACCTGCAAATAAGGAAATTATTGTTCAAACTTGCACTTAATGGGATTTTGAGCTAGTGCAAACTTACTCATTCTGAGATCCCTTTTCAGGTACACTACCTCTTGCTGCAACCTTTTTAGCTACCTTTCTATTTTTTCTCTTTTATTCTTCTTAAATATAAGGTCTATTTGCAACTTTGAATTCGTGGCCTCAAATTCCAATAAAAGACCTTTCCCTTTTGATATTCCCAATGCATCTCTTAAGTCATTGTTTTCCTTAATGAGCTGTGCAATCCTTTCATTTTTCTCTTCAACTTTTTCTTTCTTGAAAATAGCTGTATTCACATTTAAATCTGCTATATCAGTATCCAAAACATATTTTATCCTATAGATCATAAATTTGTAGAACACAAGATGCCACTGAGAGGGGGGGTGAATCAGTGGTTTCCAAACTTAACCCTTTTAATCCTAAAGATGAGTATTGGTTAACATATCAAAGACCAAGCAAACATACCAGTGAGATAAGGGAAGAGATCAATATGAAAGCAAACACCATGACACATCACATAACACCGGATATACGAGGAAAACCCAATATGTGAAAAACCTTGGTGAGAAATGCTGCTAGAGTCTACTGCTCCAATCCAGCCTCACAATAAAAAATGGAATACAAAGTTTAGGGAACCAACACAAGGAGCACCAACCCCTAATTTAGGGCACTGACCCAAGGAGTACCAACCCCTAACTATTTATGGGCACCAACCAAAGGAGAATCAACCCCTACTGATTTAGGGCACCAACCCAAAGGATCACCAACCCCTACTGATTGAGGGCACCAACCCCTGCACCGAGCACCAACTCAGTGATTACAATGAATGTTAATAATACAAAAGTAATAACCCAGTTACAAATGAGTTATGTAACCTTTGCAATTAATTTTCTCTTTTGGTTCAGGAATTTGTTGGCATTATTGGCATTAGGTTGTCATTGATGTCAACTCATATGGCATGGTCACTAGTGAGTAAGTAGTGGTGACCGGTATGCGAGTAAGTAGTGGTGACTAGTATGGGAGAAGTAAGACATGATGATTCCAATCCATATGTATGTAAGAAAACATAAAGGTATGTTATTGGTAAACATGAAATTCATCATCTACCGGTAAATAAGGACCACCAACAAGGCAAAGAAAGCAAGCAAAAGAAGAACTGAAGGATGTGAACTGGTATACATAGAGACATTTAATGCTGCCGATAAATGGACTGAGTAGTTGGACCAACATGTTTGATGGAAGGCCAAGTTGATCCATGGAAGGATTGCAGAATGTTGTGGCTCAAGGAAGACAAGGTGGCAAGATGATTTAATAGAACTTGCAAGAAGATCTGATCTTTGTACCCACTTTCTAAAGGAAATACGCAAGCCATTAATGGCTATTGAAAGAGAAACATAGAAAAGCATGTCATAGACATCCTAAAATAGAAAACACACATCAAAAAGTGAGGAGATGGCGGTGCTGTTTGGTGTGATGAAGATCACCATTCCCAAAAAATAGATCAGATCAAATCTAATAAGGATCAAGTTGGTGAAGGAAAAACCTAACATGATACCATTTGAATACAACCTTTGGCGGGAACACTAAAAGATAAATATGTCAGCTTGAGACTGAAATCGAGAGATGCTAGATGTGAGGTGTGAGAGAGAAGAGAGCCTGAGCAAGAAGAAAGACTATATGCCTTAGAGTTATTTCTTAGAGAGTTATATAGCGTGTGTTAGCAGGCTGAACTGGTAGAGACAAAGTAACCAAAAAACTGTTATAGTTCTAACAGTCAAGCGAACCGGTAAGGAGTGATTGGTTAGGAAGGCATCCAAGAGTGACACTATGAAGTGTGAGGCTAAGAGAGAGATAAGAAAGGCTAGGAGTAACCAATGAGTGATCAGAGATAGTAATCTGATAACCGGTAGTGTGAGAATCAGTGAAGGAGAGGAGGTTGTTAACCGGTAGAAATCAATTGATCAAGTGTTGTAGAACTCATTTGCATTTAGATGCTATCACTATATTAAAATTGTTTTTCATCACATTAAAACGAGTTGGTGCTCCTTGGTTTCGTGCCCTAAATCATTATAATCTTTTATTTCATTGTGAGGCTGGATTGGAGCGGTAGACTCCAACAACATTTCTCACCGAGGTTTTTCCCATATTGGGTTTTCCTCATACATCTAGTGTTGTGGGTTATGCATTTGTGTGTTTGTCTCTTTTGATATCCACTCTTATCTTACCGATTTGATTGTCTAGTGTTTAGGTCGTTAATCGGTACTCAAGGCTTGGTTTAAAAGGAAAAGATGTTAGGAACCATTGATTCACCCCTCTCTTAGTGGTACATTGTATTCAAAAATTGGTATCAGATCCTAGGTTCCCAGTTGATTAAAGATTTATCTAGCTTGGGTAGATTCTGGTCAAAGAACACAATGGTAAGAAATGAGTCTGCCTCTTAAAAATCTCCCACGTTTGATGGATCTAACTATGCCTTCTAGAGCAAAAGAATGGATACCTATATTTCCTCTTTTGGCTTTGATGTATGGATGTCTGTCAAGAATGGGTATATTATCCCTAGTGTTCCTCCCACTGATCTGGATGCTAAGAAGGTGTATAAGAATAATGCAAAGGCTAAACAAGCGATCTTAAGTGGGCTGTCTAATAATGAGTTTGTCAAGGTCTTGCACTGTGCATTTGCCAAGGAGACTTGGGATAAATTGCAGAGATTATTTGAAGGAGATGCCAAAGTCAAAGAGACCAAGCTGCAATCACTAAGAGGTCAGCTTGAAGGCATCAAGATGAAAGATGAAGAAAATATTGCAGACTACCTTCACAGAGTAGATGAAACTGTGAACACCACCAGAGGACTTGGAGAAGAAATTGCTGATGAGATTATTGTCAAGAAGGCACTTAGATCTCTCACATCTAAGTATGATACTAAGGTTTCTGCCATAGACGAAGCCAAAGATCTAAAGACCTTCACAATGGATGAGCTATTTGGCTCTCTAACAACCTATGGAATGAGAACAACCGGTGAATCATCTTCAAGGAAAGAGGAAGCATTCAACTCCACCAAAAAGGGCAAGGAAGAGGTTGCTCATAAAGGATCTAGTGGAGATTTGGATGCAGAGGTAGAAAACTTTGTCAGAAATCTCAAGAGAGGATCCGTAAAGTATAAAGGAAAGCTACCACTCAAATAATTCAACTGTGGTAAAGTTGGACACTTTGTTGCAAAATGTGCTTATAATGAACTAGATGGAGATGAGCAAAGAAGTTTTGGCAGATCTGCTGGTGAAGACAGAGAAACGAATGTCTATGAGCAAGGAAGAAGAGGCTACCAGAAGTAGAACAACCTATATACTATTGAGGATGATGCCATAGACAAAGAAAGTGCATCAGAAGATAACTAACATGAGAATGAAAGAGAAATTAATCTCTTTATGGCTCTAGATGAACAGGTTGGTGAAGATGAGGAAGAAGAAGACATTGAAGCCAAAGTGGATCTAGAAGGTGATCTCATAAGTTCTCTTGAGGAGTTAAGTAAAACAAGAAGAGAACTCAAGAAGGTCAATCTTGCTGCAGTAGAAGAACAAGATCACTTGAAGCAATCTCTGGATGAGTCCAACCAAGTTATCTCTGACTTGAAATTCTAGTTGGAAGAAGCCAAGAGGATATGTGAAGTTACATCCTCTATGTTGTTCTCAAATTTTGATTCCCTTCTCTCCTCCCTGTTAGGAATACAATAAACTCTGTTTGCATATGAAGAGGACACCGAGGAAGAACAGAACCCCAGAAAAACATATAACAAGGTTTTAACAAAACCTTCTACACTTCAAACTTATCCAAAGTTTCAGGTGGGTGTACCTTCTGTGAAAACTTTCACACTTTTAAAATTTGAGATCCATAGTAAACCAATGCTAGAAACCTATGGACTTCATCACCTTAATAAAACTAAAACATTAATAGAAAAGCTTATACTCATTTTTAGTATTGATCTCCAAGAGAAATAGAAAGAAAAGCATAAATGGATACCAGTGCCTTATTCGGGCTACAGAGTCACCCAAATCAAATTAGAATTCCAAAACTGAACAATATCATACATTTCAACACATCGACCTTAATTAACCCTATACATGCCTAACATATACATGAGTTTTATCCTCTTAAAACTAAAACCGTTTATCAAATTCAAAATGAGCAAACAATTGATTTACTGATAGAGATATTTCATGCATATTTAATTCCTCTCCCTTGAAGAGAAAAGCTAGAAACATATCCATATGATTGCCTTATAGTCCATGTTCAATCAAATAACCCTAGAATATTCAAATGAAACCAGCAAATTAACGAGCGCACACCAGAAGACAACACATATTTAGGCCTGAAAAGTGTTGATCTGTATCTTTATATTCATTTTGAAAAATAATCTTACATGATTCAAAGTATTCTCTGTGATAGCTAGAAAAAACCTAGATATATTTCTGCAGAGTTTCTTTAAAAAAATTCTTGTGATCCTCTTCTATTAGTCTTGGCATCCATTTATAACATTATGGATGCATACAAGCTTCGAACATTCTTAAGAAAAGTTTGTTACAAACTGCAATGTCCTCCAAGAAACAGTTACAAGTCCTTTTCAGTATCAACGACCTCTTCAGTTTGTTGCTCCTCCATAACATCTTCTAACTACTCTGGGATTCCTTCTTCTTGCACCACATACTTCTTGGTCCACTCTTGGAATATGTCATCAGCAGGGCATGAGAAGCTAACAATTTTTTCCTTCAACTTAACAAACCTTTTCCAAGAGTTTATCACTTTGTTAACCTCTGAATTCAAAAAGCCATAATGTGACTTTATCTTTTCTATTTCTTCAACTATCTTGACAAATAGGGATGTGTCATCTGTATTAATAATTCCATTCACCCTTAGAGACAAGTTAGCTCCTAATTCATCAAGCCATGCTTGTTTGTCTTTTAGCTGATTTGGATTAACAAAACCCCCAGGAAATAATTCAAACTTGTGCTCAGTATATTCTTTCTTATACAAGCTGATTCTCCTTTCTATACCACCTCTTCCTTCTGTCCACTTTATCATGCCTTTTTCCATTTCACAAGTGGATTTAATAATGGCATCGGATCCTGCCTCATCATAGGATGCACACATAAGTTCTAGATCCACTTCCCCAGGTATCCACTTATCCAAAATTGGCTCCAGAATAGCCTTATCTTCATTCAACTCATTCCAAATATCAAAAATATTCTTCATGCTATTGTGCACCATGGGAGACCCTATTTTGTCAGCAAAGCTCAAAATTGTGGCCTTTACCTTTTCCTCATATTTATTTTCAAACAGGATCTGAGCCTGTTTTAACTTCTCCAATTCATGCTGAATGGTCTCAGCTAGTTGAAAACCAGAAGGCATAGGAGAAGTGGGAAATTCTATAATAGGACTGGTAGGTGGAGGTTGTGCAGGAGAAGAAGCTATCATTAGAGTAGAGGACTCACCTTGATGGTACTGTCCTGCCAATTGACGCTTCAATTCAACAATGATGTTATCTCGGTCAGCTATTCCTTCTTTGGCCTCATTATAAGCCTTCAAGATTGTTTCTAATTTCAACTGGAGATTATCTTTTTCCTTTGCCTCCTTTTCTGCCACTACTACATTGAACTTTGCAGTTTCTAAAACTATGCTAGTAGCCTCTACCACCCCTGTATCTTGAACTCTTTTTACTATCATGCCTCCTAGAAAACTAGATCCTGAGGTATCCTTCCTTTTTCAACTTTCATCCCTCTTTAGGGACCACATGACCAGAGCGTCATTATCTTTGTTGAATGTCACTCCCTCCATAGGCTTGGTCTCTTTCCTGACTGCTTCAAGTACCAAGGCATCTGCTATATCCCATTCAGGGAGGAGTAGAATACCAACCTTTGACACCATTTCCCTTCTTGCTTCAGGAGTGATAGATTTGAATTCAGCCATCATTTCTTGTTTAACTTCTTCCTCCAATAAGGTTGTATCTTTGTGATGCTGCTCACTCATTCTCTTTTCACATCTTGCCTTGAATTGTTCAATGTTTTGTTTCCATACAAATTGCATGAATGCCCTTGTTGTGACAAAATTGCTGTCAGCTAGGAACTCTTCACTAGCTTGGTTGACAACCAGGTCTAACTCCTTACCTTTGAACTCATCTTTAGTTAAGTTCATCTCGGCACTAGGTGGCTCTTCTAACATTCTCTCTTGTGTCTATTCATAGGTGTAAGCAATCTCTCAGAGGCTTCCTAACTGCAACAATTGTTCTGCTACTACCTGTTCATCTCCTATATGGATAAGGGATTGAGATGGAGAGTACAAAGATTCACCTATTTGCAGTTCTTTCCCCACCCTTTGCCTTTTAGGGGATTCTTGGATGTCAATGACATCTTCAATTGTTCTCTTCGCTCTTGAAGTGGAGGGCTTACCTATTACTAGCATCAATACACTATATTTTGACATTTTGTGCATCACATAATCACCGGGAGGAATGGCTTTAGCAAAGGCAGGATTAACTAGAACTATCTTAGCCTTGTCAGGGTTATCTCTTATTATAGCCTCCCTCTTTTCTTTCAGAGTTTTCATTAAATCTTCAAAGTAAAGAATTAAGAATTTGATCTTTTCCTCAAAGGGGTTGAAGCTAGACAGAGGGTCATAACTGCTATCAAATTGATGAATGAAATCCAGACCCTTTTTGTATGCCACCCACTTTTCTTTCCTCAATTCTTGCTCATCCAAACTAAATTCATTTCTAATTAGGTCCTCAGGGAAATGAAATTGGTGTGGCCTACCTTTGCATAATGCTCTTATCCTAAACATACCATTGAAAAAATCCTTAGGGATAACAAACTTGGTTACTACAGTAGACAACCTATATGGTTGAAAAAAGTCATCAAATAATTTCCAACCACCTTCGGTGATCACGAATTGATGGGCCATGGTAACAGTTGGAAAAATAGTCCCTTTACCCCTATTTGTCAGCTCTGCCTCTTGCACACCTCCAATTTGCCTTAAGACCTCTGCAATCCCTATTTTCAATGGGACTTGATAAGGTAATAAATATGGAGTGCCTCTAAAATCATAAACTTTGAAAACTGTAGAAACATGGTACAAATACATATCACCCCAATTATGAACAATCTTAATACCTTTAGCAAACTCCTTAGGCCTAAGGAACTCTAACAGAGCCTTTGGGATCCTAGGGTTTTGTGGGCATAGAAGAATCCTAAGCCTAGATGCAAAGCATCTATCAAACTTCAAATAACTGGCATCCTCTCTATCCCAAGACAAAATTATGCTCCATAGTTGCACAGACATCTCCTCACCTTCCTTTTCTTTGATCAAATCCATTTCCTTAGCAAAATAATCAGATCCTTTGAACAAAAATATGTGCATTAGAAGATAATACCATCCAAAAGGTCTATGCACCTCACCATTTTTTATCCCGACAAGCTCTGCATGAATTGCATCAGTGAGATAAGGTGCATAATCAAATGTCACTACTAAAGAGGGGTCCAGAATTTTTGCCATCATTAACATATAATGGGTTGGTATGGTTGTTTCAACATCTTTCCCAAAGATCTGACATAGTGCCCAATACATGCCTTTTGCCCTTAAAGTGAACAAATTCAGGGAGAAGGGTTCCATGGTGCTAGGGCCTACTATAGTTAAACCTCCTCTTTTAACAAAAGACTCCTTCAAAGGGTCACTCCTAAAGCGATCTTTCTGCACATCATAAACCTGGGCCAATGTTTCAAAATCAGTAGGCTCTAATAAATTTCATGCCTCACTGAGCTTAAAAACATTCCTGAATTGATCATCATTGATTTCTATCAGGGTTCCTCCATTGACATTGCTCACACATCTAGCAATAGGATCATAATTATGTGCGATCTGGGTTAGCAAGTTTACATCCATAAAAACCCTAGGGACTATGAGCTTCCCTACGTCTAGTTCCCATATGCTATTCATTGGGGCATTGGCATGTCTCTAACTGAATCCCACTTTAAAAAGACCCATCCCTAAAATCCCTATTTGTGAATCCCTTAACCATCTCCAATTCTTAGATAGGGGGCTTTAGGAACCAATTCTTTGATTTTGGCTGCATCATTCGAGGACATGGTCAATTGTTCTAGGAAGTCATCACATATATTTCTATCTTGATAATTTACCTTCCCTGTGAACTCCCTTCTTGGTGCCATCCCGTTTATGCAATTATATCAATTAAGATTCAAACACAACTCTGATAAGGAAAGCACACGGTAAAGTACCAATTTTCAAACTATAATTAGCAAGTAAGATACAAAAAACCTGTTACTCTCCTGAAGAAATTCGCTCTGCACCAACTCCTCTGCAAAAAACTCATCGAAATGGTGCCAATATTCAATTGATGTGGACCTTAATACGGCAACTTGGCATTGGATTGAGACACTAATCTCGCATGCTTTGGCCATCAACTCAGAATTGAATTCGCAAATCGAATTAAAAAACAGGCTCCAACGGATCACAAGTTTTCTGAGTATTTCCCTGTTTCGTTGTTTCTCCATTTCACTGAGTTTAAAACCCCCACACCTTTCCTTTGTGAATCAAAGATGCTCATTGGATCCTTGGAAACTTGCACTTCCTTTACTCCTTCTGGTCCTTCTGTATTAGTAACATGCCCCACCTTCTTTTTGCTACTTTGTGAACACTTAACCTTGTGCACTTCAATTGTGTGAAACAATGTTGGTCATCTGATCAATTATCACTCACACGATCTTTACTGCTTATGGTGACCACGAGTCTTTTCTGCTAACCATGCACCACCATTACTGCTAGCAGTCTTTGCCATTTCGTGAAAGCTAACCACCTTGCATCTTCGGGCTACAAAACAACGCCCATCATTAGATCCATGCCGAGATGTACACCATTTAACATACTCAAACCTTTAAAGTAGGCCCTCAGCTTGGAAACCACTTGCTTTGTTTTACCACCAGTGAATGAATCTTATGTGTCAGTCTCCTATTCACTCAAGAACTTCAGTGGGCTCCATTCTAAGACCGCCACATGTTCTATTTCACCGTGGGTTTCAACACAATCATTGGTTAAATCAAAGCGGACCCTCAAGCAATCCTTTGGAGCCACGTGCATCTGACAAGCCATCATTTCCCGTAACCAAGTGACCCACCTATCTTGCCATGTCATCCATCATGTGACTGCTATGTTACTTTGCTATTTCATGAACGGTAAACTCCGTTTGAATTGGGGCTGCGAATCTACCACCAATTATCAAACCGGTGAGCACATTTTGTGATGAATGTGTGAAAGGGAATCAGACTAAAGTGAGCTTCAAGACAAAAGAACACAACATCTCAAGACAACTTGAAATTGTACATACAGATCTATGTGGTCTGCCTAGGACAAGAGCTCTTTCTGGTGAAAGATTCTTTATACTCTTCATTGATGACTGTTCAAGGATGACATGGGTCACTTTCCTACAAGATAAATCACAAGCATTTGACAGGTTCAAGATCTTTCTGAAGATGGTAGAGAAGAAAAGTGGGTACAAACTGAAATGCCTAAGATCAAACTGGGGTGGAGAGTTTACATCAAATGAGTTTGAAGATTACTATGAAAGACATGGAATCAAAAGGCAATACTCAGCCCCCAGGACACCACAACAAAATGGTGTGGTAGAAAGGAAAAATAGGATAGTCAAGGAGATTGCCAGACCCATGTTAAATGAGGCAAGATCATTGGAAATTTATTGGAAGGAAGCTATTCATACTGTTGCATATACCTTGAACTAGGTTCAAGTAAGAACAAACAACAAAATGACGCCTTATGAGTTGTGGTATGACTGGAAACCATCAGTCAAGTACTTCAAGGTATTTGTAAGGAAGTGTTTTATCAAGAGAGATATGGATGGTTTAGGTAGTTTTGATTCCTGGAGTGATGAAGGAATCTTCCTTGGTTACTCAACTAATAGTAAGGCCTATAAATGCTACAACAAAAGGCTAAGAAGAGTCATTGAAAGTGTGCATGTAAGAGTTGATGAGGATATGCATAAAGGAAGACAAGAAAAAGTGAACTAGTATGATGATTCTGGTGAAGAAGCTCAGCCAGACAATAAATCTGAGGAAGCATCCAAAAGGGTCCCTAACCAGTATGTACAAATATACCACCTCGAAGACTAGATTTTAGGTAGTAAGAGTGATGGTGTGCAGAATAGAAGAAGACTTGCCAAGAATGATGAACAAGTCAATTTATGCCTCATGATTGAAGTAGAACCTAAAACATTCAATGAGGCCAACAAAAGTCAGAAATGGATGGATGCCATGGAAGAAGATTTGCAACAGATTGAGAAGAACAAGACATGGGAATTAGTTCCTAGACGAGAAGACAAGAACATCATTGGCACCAAATGGGTCTACCAAAATAAGATGAATGAAGAAGGTAAAATTGTAAGGCATAAAGATAGACTTGTGTGCAAGGGTTACTCTCAAGTAGAGGGCATTGATTTTGAAGAAACATTGTGCACCAGTGGCTAGATTAGAATAAATTAGAATGTTTCTATATTTTGCAGTCTACAAGGGTTATAAGGTATATCAAATGGTTGTAAAATTTGCCTTCCTTAATGGAAATTTGGAAGAAGTGTACATGGAGAAACCGGAAGGGTTTCTATTACATGATGATGCAACCTTTGTGTGCTAGTTGAAGAAGCCCTGTATGATTTAAAGAAGGCTCCTAGAGAATGGCATTCGAGGCTAGATCAGTATTTGATGGAGCAAGGATTCAAAAAGGGGGAGTGCTGATAGAAATCTATACATCAAGGCAGATGGAAATCACATGATCATTGTGGTTGTGTATGTAGATGACATCATTTTAGGAGGCAACAAGGACACTCTTTGCAAAGATTTTGCTGATCAGATGTAGTCAAAATTTGAGATGTCAATGCTTAGAGAATTGACATACTTCCTTGGTTTGGAGATATCACAGCTAGATAAGGGAATCTTTATCTCACAAACCAAGTATGTAAAGGACATGCTTAAGAAGTTTCGAATGGAGGAATGCAAACTAGTGAGTACCCCCATGGTGACTGGAAGAAAATTAAGAAAGAATGATGAATCACTAGTGGTGGATCAGATATTGTATAGATCCATGATAGGCAACTTATTGTATCTTAATGCTTCTAGACTGGATATAGTCCAGGCAGTGTGCATGGTGGCTCGATTTCAAGCAACACCTAAGTAGTAACATATGAATGCCATAAGCATAATTTTTAGGTATCTACAAGGGACACTCAGTTATGGATTATGGTACCCTAAACAAGGGGAATTCATCTTGGAAGCATATACTGATGCTGATTGGGCAGGTTGCATTGATGACTGGAAGAGCACAAGTGGTGGTGAATTCTTCCTAGGTGATTGGTTTGTCTCATGGCATAGGAAGAAGTAGGATTCAGTCTCCCTATCAACTGTTGTAGTGGAATACATTAGTGCTTGTATGTGTTTCTCTCAGGTACTTTGGATGAAGAAAACTCTCAAGGACATATAGGTGGACATCTTTGATCCTATTCCCATCTGGTGTGATAATTCAAGTGCCATCAACATATCAAAGAATCAGGTGATGCATTCAAGGAAAAAGAATATAGCCATCAAGTATCATTTTCTCAAAGAGAAGATTGAAGGACAAGAAGTAAAGATGGAATATGTCCCTATAGGAGAACAAGTGGAAGACATCTTCACCAAACCTTTATCGGTAAGCACTTTTGAGTACTTAAGACACAAGTTGGGAGTTGTGTCACCTGCCTCATGCACTTAAGTTTGTAAGGGAGATATATGATTCAGGGGGAGATCAGTATGAATCAAAGGGGGAGAATGAAGTACCCTAACCCTTTGTCATTGTGTCAAAAGGGGATAAGTCTACTAGTGTGAAGACTTGCAGTGAGTTGACATCAATGCCAAAGAGGGAGATTGTTTGCATTGTTGGCATTAGGTTGCCATTGATGTCAACTGGTATGGCATGGTCACCAGTGAGTAAGTAGTGGTGACCGGTATGTGAGTAAGTAGTGGTGAACGGTATGGGAGAAGTAACACATGATGATGTCAATCCATATATGTAAGTAGACAGAAAGGCATGTTACCAGTACACATGAAATGCATCATCTATTGGTAAAGAAGGACCACCGACAAGGCAAAGCAAGCAAGCAAAAGAAGATCTGAAGGATGTGAACTAGTATACACAGTGACATTTAATGTTGCCGATAAATGGATTGAGTAGCCGGACCAACATGTTTGATGGAAGGCCAAGTTGATCCACCAATAGAGAAGAGGTCAGTAGGTATGAAGGACCACTGGTGAAGTTAGGTTATACTGGTAAGGTGAGTTGAACCGGTTGTTAATCTTGGTTAGTGAAGGATGTCAAACCGACATAGAAAACCGAGCATAGGTGGATGTCGACAAGGATGGTAGGTGGAAACTAGGTGGCGAGCATGCAGATGTCAGTGAAGTGTTCATTGACGTAGTAGTGAACAAGCACGCCGACTTTAATGAAGAACCCAAACATCATGTAACGATGGGAGAATGTTGCGGGTTGAGGAAGACAAGGTGGAAAGATGATTTAACTGAACTTGCAAGAAGATCTAATCGTTGTACCCACTTGCCAAAGGAAACAACCAATCCATTAATGGTGATTGACAAAGAAATGCAGAAAAGCATGTCATAGACATCCTAAAATAGAAAATACACATCAAAAAGTGAGGAGATGGTGGTGCTATTTGGTGTGATGCAGATCACCATTATAGAAAAATAGATTGGATCAAACCTAATACGGATCGAGTTGGTGAAGGAAAAACCTAACATGACACCATTTGAATGCAGCCTTTGGCAAGAACCCTAAAAGATAAATATGTCAGCTTGAGACTGAAATCAGGAGATACTAGATGCGAGGTGTGAGAGAGAAGAGAGCCTTAGAAATAAGAAATACTATCTACCTTAGAGTTATTTCTTAGAGAGTTACAGTGTGTGTTAGCAAGCTGAACCGGTGAGAGGGTCTAATTGGTAATTGTTGCAATTATAACAGTCAAGCGAACTGGTAAGGAGTGATTGGTTTGGAAGGCATCCAAGAGTGACATTGTGAAGTGTGAGGCTAAGAGAGAGAGAGAGAAGAAAGGCTGGGAGTAACTAGTGAGTGATCAGAGAGAGTAATCCGATAACCGGTAGTGTGAGAACCAGTGAAGAAGAGGAGGTTGTTAATCGACATAAATCAATTGATCAAGTTTTGTAGAACTAGTTTGCAACTAGATGCTATCACTGTATTAAAATTGTATTTCATCACATTACACCAAGTTGGTGCTTGGTGCAGGGGTTTGTTCTCCTTGGGTTGGTGCCCTAAATCATTTTAATCTGTTGTTTCATTGTGAGGCTAGATTGGAGCAGTAGAGTCCAACAACATTTCACACTGAGGTTTTTCCCATATTGGGTTTTCCTCATACATCTAATGTTGTGGGTTATGCATTTGTGTTTTTGGCTCTTTTGATATCCACTCTTATCTTACTGGTTTGATTTTTTAGTGTTTAGGTTGTTAACCAGTACTCAAGGCTTGGTTTAAAAGGAAAATATTTTAGGAACCATTGATTTACCCCCCTCTTAGTGGTACATTGTGCTCAATAGACTTCTCTTCTGGTTCAACCCTGCTCTATTCTTTGCTGGTTCTCTACTCACCCTCTCTCACTGCTGTTGCCTTACTGGTTTAAAATAAATTGATTGGATGAACTATCAAACTCAAACCTAGTTATCGGTTACTCTGCTTACTGGTTGAACCCTGCTTGGTTCTCTATCTGATTCCACTTCTGCTCTACTTCTGACTTGACTGAACTCTTCTCACTCTACCCTACCTCACTCTTTGCTGCCTTGTTACCGATACAAACACTACTGGTTCACACCACTATTAAGCTCAGTGACAGTCTACTGGTTGCCTTAACCTTGCTGGTTAAACCCCTCTTGTCAGTAAACACTTTGGGAACTCAACCACTTCAATGTATTTTCTCTTCAACACTTTAACTAATCAACTATCTGATGCACACTCATGCTTTGTTCTCTTGTATATGCTAATCAACTATCTGATGCACACTCATGCTTTGTTCTCTTGTATATGGCATCACAACTTCTGGCAACATCAATCAACTATGATATTTGATCTAAATATATATATGTAAGCATTCCCGTCAAAACACCAATTCAACCTTGGCGTGCTTGGGCTTCTTCTAAAGATCACGAGCCATATTAGATCAGATCGGATCTTGTCTCTAGGATTGACAACTTGCCACAAATCATGCAAAAAAATAGATACCACAACCAAATATTTTCTTCCAATACACGTTTACTATTTTTTAGCAAACAACAAATTGATCATCGACCTGCTTCTATCAATCACATTAAATGATCTCACTGTTTTCTAATCCAAATCTGATCTACACCAGGACATCCTACATTGATCATTGCAACACAACCATCAACCTTCTGGTCTTCCTCGAGCCGCATCCTTCTACTCTCAACCCATGATTTTTGCAGTCATTTAATAACTAACCAATCACCAACTACCTCACCGACAATGCACGATCCATTTGCAAATTCACGTTTGACACCTAGAGTCCATGTGTCTTCTTTGTCGGCATCCACCTTAGCTCAGTCCATTGTGTCAGTTTAGGCTCCATCACCGACCATGTGCACTAGCACTACTAATTCATCTTACCTTGCCAGTTATACTAACCGGTTAAGCTTCAAACTGTAGATGTATAAAAATGACCATATTCCTAAATGACTATTTTATGTTCATTTCTCTATTTAATTGAATCACCCACATTCTTCTATTTAAATTAAGTAAATTACTCAATTTATTTAAATTAAATTCACTAGACTTCTTTTTAACTTTTAATGAATAAATCATTTTATTCAATTAAATCCCTTCTATCCACTTTTAATTAAATTCAAATTTAATTAAATAGTTTATCCTAAATTGAATAAATCTAATTTATTTGATTTCCCCAATTGCAACCAAATTGAATGAAATTCATTTTATTCAATTAAAATCCTATTATCCCTCCATCCACTTGCAAAGTCCTACATCTCCCACTTGCTTCCTAAACCCTATTCCTAACCCCCCTTCTAGATTCTTCTAGTCACTTCTAAATTAACCTAACCCATCTTCTAAACTTTGTCACATCCCTAAACAAAGGGAAGTCACTTCTCAAACCCTCAAAGTCTTCAATAACCATTAAAGGCTCCAAGTCTCCAACAAATTTCTCTTACAAACCATTAATGGTTAACTCAACCCCCTTGCATGATTAGAGACTTTCTCTAAACTCAACCTCCATGTACCCCAAGGGTCTCATCAAGCATTCATTTCTTTGACCATGGTTATCCCTTAATTATTTGCATGAGGGTTTATCCTTTGATAAAAGCTTAATCCAATGGGTAATCTTAACTTAAGCTTGACCCTTACCCCCTAAGATAACCATGAGGTCTTCTCAGGCATTTAATGTCTCCAACCCCTTTTCTCGACCAGTCTTATGTTGACATTTGTCACCATTTCATTGGTGCCAATTGCAAACATGGATTCCCAACTTTCAAACTCAACCCTTGATTACACCTTTCAATCCTGGCCATCCATTGCCCTATTTTTGCTATAAATAGAGTTCTCATTCCTCCATTTAATCATCCAAGTCTTTTACATCACACTTATACTTAAATCCATCCAAGCTTTCATATCTCATTTTATGCTCATCATTTAGCCTCTCTTTTAAATAGGAATTAATCTAAATATGCAATTTTAGAGTATGTTCCTTATCATTTAGTTTAAATCATGAACTAACATAGTATGCTAGGATAGTTTGTTTACTAACCTTGTCATCTTATAGTTAGTTTATTGCATTTGTAGCATCATGCATAGCTTAGGATGCATCTCATATTAAATCAACAAGAAGCATCCCTCGTTCTTGCATTTACCATCCCTAAACCATTTTGCTCAGTGATCTGAGAGCAAAAACATTGGTTTGAGGGACCGTGCAAGATAAAGAACCATGGAACCATCCTTGGGAAGCTGAGTCATACTTCATGACTCCATAGCTTGCACCAAGAAGTCCTGTGGGTGTGTGAGCAAGGCTCCCTAGAGTTCCATTTTTCGCATTTTGAGTTCTATCGACCTGCTTTTCCCGTAAACATAAACCATGGAGTCTCCTATTCTACCAGTTGGATCACATTTTCTTGATCACCACACTTGCCAATCCTCAGCATATACCCATGGTAAGTTATTATGCAAATTTCCATCTGATGAGACCTCTTCACTTTTCCTCTTTTCTCGCTTACCAATTGTCCTACTTACCGATTGATAATGCATCTGCTTGTATACTAGTAATAAACTTGATGACACGATGCCGTCAAACTTCAATCATCATGCATCAATCTGCATCTGCATTCTGGTTGACATCGGTATCTTAGAGTGAGTCCATGTCTACAAATGCCAAACCTTCCTTCTTCTTCATTTGCCTAGTCCTCATCTCAACCAGTTTGCCAAGTTGGCAAACACATCACTTCTTATTCTTCCTCCTCTGTACCAGTACCTTATCAAACCTTCTATTGATGATCCGGTGCATCTCTTGTTTCATATGCTGGAGGCTTCCTCAAGTCCAACTATGGTCATCCGGTATAAGCCTTCAATCATCTGCCTTTAACTTCTCTATCTTATCCCAGAGCATTATCACTTACCGGTGGGAGTAGATGAACCAATGCACTAAACCTGTCAATCATCTAGTGAGAGTGGATCCTTGTCACCTACTAGCCAATATATTGTTCTCTCTACTTCTGGTATAACACTGATATAAATTTTCTGTCATTGAGCAGATATATCTTAAATATAAGCATATAACCCAATTGACATCCCCTTTGTCTACCTAACTAACTCGCAACAACCCAAACTCTGTCGGTCATATCTTCATCCGGTGGGAGTCCTACTGTATGACATCCAACTGCTTACCAGTTGCCTACACTTTCTCCATTTTCTTAACCTTGCTTTCTTACCGATCACATGCTTGCTGGTTGGCAACCATATACTGCAAGCACATCACTCACCGGTTGGCATTGCCATAATGCCAACTGTCTCCAATGCCAATTCATCGATCAACATCCCAACAATCCATACCGGTTGACATCCCATATTTACCAGTGACAAGCTATACCGGTAACATGTTATACCGGTTGACATCAATGACAACACAATGCCAACAATCTCCACCTTTGGCATTGATGTCAACACATGTAGTATCTGGTATACGACTGGTTTTCTCTCCCTCTTTGACAACAATGGGAAAGGATAGTGACAAAATTTCTACCGGTGGTTCTCCCCCTTTGACCATTATACTCTATATTCTCTTATCCAACAACACTTGAGATAGAGGGATTAGACACCATCTGATACCAATTGTAGAAAAGTGTGTCAATGAATTTCACTTACCTACTGGCCAGATTGCATCTTCTCCCCCTTTTGGTATGCAAAAGGTTATTCTGACACAAATTTGCTGATACCAATTTTAGATGCTGACACTGATACCAATTTGATATCACTTGTATGCTCTCCCCCTATGTAGGTAACTCTCTCTCTTTGTTCACAACCGGTTGAGTGAGGACTTCCTAATATCGCAAACTTGGTGGTAATGCATCATAGACACCTGATCTCCCCTTTTGTCCAACATGTCTGATACCAATCAGAAGATATGGCTGTGAACTTCCCTTGAGCCATAGATCTTAGGTCCAAAATCGGGGCTCCAATCTGCACCTTGTACCGGTCAAGTTGAGTATACATGATCTACAAATAATTTTTTAGCTCCATGATATCCATCACAACTTATGACATGATCTTATATGACCACAATGCCAAACCACATCACTATCATGTCAATTATCAAACCGGTTGGCCCATAATGATGCATGCACATAAGATCAACTACCGGACCAATACATTGTCACTTAAGACCTTCCAATGTCACCTAAGAGAATTTCTTCACTTCAAGCCATAGGAGTCACTGCATAGACCATAATCTGTAATACTGATTAGTATCCACACCGGTATCATACTATACATATCAGTTTACTATACCAGACCAATATCTCTACTAGAATGATTTGTCCATCAACCTCTGTCTTCTTGTGTCAAGTGCCTCTAATCCCAATTGTAATTTGAACCATCCATTGACACATGCAATAGTAATCTATCTCTCATATGTAGATTTATAGCAAAGGGAACAACTACACATACTGTCATCTCATCTTCTTCCTTGTACTGGTAGGAGCTTATCCTTACATATGTATTTTTCAAAATTTGGGGGTGAATGTATGATCAACAAGTAACTCCCCTTGAGTCCTGCATCTCCTTTAAACCTTAGGAGATATCCCCTGTGAATTGAATGCATAGTGCCTGCCCATGGTCATATTCTATTCCTTCTTCCTCCATACCTGTTTGGTCTCCCTCCTTTTCTCATTTGTAGTCTTTGAGGCAGTGTTAATTTTCTTTTACTGATTTGTCCTTTCTCTACAATATTCTGTAGTATGACCAGAAACATTGCTGTAGTATCAGATTTTGTTCATGCGAAACAAATGATTGGAGGACCTTTTATCAAACCGGTTTGATCTTCTTCCTCTGATCATGCTATTGTATACTAGAACCAGTGGATTTATTGATCTTGCGGGAACAATTCTCCTTTTGTTCCATGTCAGTCTTTGACTCTCATGTGCTCTATAACTACTTCCATATTGAGCATGACTGTTACACCGACTGCCATAAGACTAAATGTTCTTCTTTTTACATTCATGACTTCTATGGCCAAAACCATTACATCTTTGACAAACAAAATTATTATTCCTAGGAATTTTTTTTTGTCCCTTCCTGAACCTCTTTTTATTCATCTTCTCTATGACCATAATCTTTGCATGAAAAAAAATAATTGGAGAAAGAGGGCTTATGACTTACAAATTTATTCTGCAAAACATGAGATGATCTTATCAGTTTGGCTTCTCCATTTCTACTTCTCCAGGGGTTGTTCTTGAGCTGTCCAGTTTCCACAGTCCTTTCATTTGATCAACTCTTAAAACCGTTTATGGCTGGTGTGAAGGGAACGACCTAAGTGGGAAATAACTTTGACTCCAAGTGTTCCAACCCACTATAATCAAAAGTGAAAAGTGACGAAAGTCCTTTTGAATAGTTGCGCGCAACGATTAGCCTTCCCCCAGTATTCTCGCGATATGTAAAGCCTTTGTTCTAAAGGTTGGGAAGCCTCCTGAGGGAGTTTATCACTGAGGACCGAACAGGAAGCCTGATTATGAGCCATAGAAATAGAAACTTTGCACCGAGTCAATAACTAGATATTGATAATATCATAGTGCAAGGGTGGGGAAGAATCCGCCCCCAAGATTACTCACCATATATCTCCCAAGAAAACTACTCTATTGTGAAACAATTCACTTTGGGTTAATTTCTGGCAAAAGGCAAAAAAATGGGTGCCCTCTAGGGGGTGACATGGTTGTTTGAGCTGACGGAGTATCGAGACTAGCGGGCTATGATGTTATTTATGACCTTTGAATAAAGAGTCTTTCTGAAGTTTATTATTCATATCCAAACCTGTTAAAACATTGGGGATTTGAACACATCCTTGCAGAACATACACTTTTTGTTAGATTAGGCAAAATGGTTGTACTTTTTGTGCTGTGCTTACATTTACTACTTCAGAAAATTATCCATCAAAGCTGAAAAACTCACAATCAAACACAAAAATTGCAGAAAGACCAACTAAAAGAAAAATCAAGGCAGATTAGCACTTGGGGACAACTCCTTAGTGTGTAGGGTATTTCAGTTAGTGCATCAAACCATCCAGTTAGTGCGTCTATTCCAAACAATAGCATTTTATCCCAAGTCCAAAACAGTGTTAAAACATTTAGCGCATCAGAAAAATAGTCTAGCACGTTGAAGCATCAACTAAGTGCGTGGAAACCAATCATTAGCGCATCAGGTTTAACAGTTAGCGCGTCACAGACCTAGATTAGCGCGTAACTTTTCAAACAGGCAGAAAACAAATTTTGAACAGTCAAAACTTTTGGTGCGTGTTTGGGAGCAGCCTAGCGCATGTGGTCATTTGTTTAGCATGTGGAGTAATTTTGGTAGCGCATTTCGTCCCTATTTTAGCGCATGACCAAAAACATATAGACAGGGGGCAAAACAGTGAGGAAATTTAAAATTTTCAAAAATATTTTCAGAAGCCTCCTTTCATCAGCATCAATTCCCAT
Organism: Cryptomeria japonica; assembly: GCF_030272615.1. Lineage (NCBI taxonomy): Eukaryota > Viridiplantae > Streptophyta > Pinopsida > Cupressales > Cupressaceae > Cryptomeria > Cryptomeria japonica. The sequence goes on from NC_081415.1 coordinate 410,911,393, forward strand.
CAAAGTGGAGTAGCGAAAACAAACCTTTAAAAGCTATTTCTTGAGCTAGGTTTGTGTCAAAACAAACATTGTAAAAAATAAAATCCGAAACTGATCACACGGTAAAACATATCTATCTTATAATAATCCGGAAACCTCATCATAAGTATCAATAGAATCCTTTACCATCTTATGGATTTCATCTCAAAAACACTTGTTTTAAACAATATCAGGTTGTCAAATCAAGTCTCCATATCGGGAGGCTTTTATCCATATCATTTGGCACACTTTGTCGTGAAGGGGAATCTAAACCTTCATTTTGATAGAGTAAGACTTGAAATTTTCAAAACAAGATCAACTGAATCCAAACAAATCAAAGGAAACCATTGATCACTCATGCATGACTAATCCCCATATTCTGAGAAGAAAGAACCTTTACCGTTACATCACGTTGAAGAAAAAACAACCTAGTTTTTCCAAATTCATCAAGAGAAATAAGTTTTTATACATCAATCATCAACTCTTCAAATCTCATTGAGTATTCCTTCATCACGTCAAACGTTATATCCAAAACAAATCCAACGAATTTGACAAAGAGCCTTTAAAGACTAGGGCATATTATCAAAAGTACGCTTTTAATAAAATCATAAACCATGGAGGAAGGATCAATCCGACATTCTTACCCGACGAGTGTATCACTTATAACACACCCTGGCCAGAACCTCCAACTCCCGAGCACCATATTGAAGAGGATTTTGTCCCCTTCATCACTGAAAGTTTTTACTAAAATGCCTGTTACTTGCTCTCAACAAAACCAACAGAGCAAGACACACGCGGAGTCTAGTATGAATCAAAGGTTGTCAAATCCTTTTGAGGGTCCACACCTAGAGGATACTAAAATTTCTGAAGCGCTTCTTCGGGAATGTCAGGAAAACGCTTCATTCCAAAAGCTTGTAGAAAGGCTCATGGAAAATGACAAATAAAAATATTTGCTCATGCTCACAAGTAAAGGAGTAAAACTCCCTGACAACCTTGATGTAGATGTGTTTAGGACACACCCTCAGCATTACGAATATCAAGAATGACAACGAGAAAGGGAAATCCGAGACCCTGAACAAAACATCCCAGATCAGAACATACCAGAACAACATACATCAATGCAAAACATCTCGGATAAAAACATACCAGAGCAACATACACCAAGAAAATACAATCCTGAGCAAAACATACCGTTCCAAACACCGTTCCAACCTAGGATCAATACAAGGGAATAACTTTTCCCTCAGCAAAACAATGTACCTTTGGCTGCCCTTACTCAACAAATGCAAATGTTACAAAGGCAAATGCAAGACATACAACAAGTGACAACAGTACGGTACTCTTTAAACGAAATCTGTCCTTATCCTTTTGACAAGAGATTGCACATGATCCCTTTTCCTCCAAACTCAGATGTGCCTAAATTTGACAAATACAATGGAAAAAGTGATCCCCATGATCATATCAGAGAATTCTATACCATGAGTCTTGAGTTTTCTCATGATGATAGCTATCTGATGAGGTTATTCCCAAGAAGATTGGGAGGGCAAACAATGGAATGGTTATCCAAAATTACACCACCTGTCAGATCATTTGATGAATTGGTTAACAAGTTCATAACCCAATACTCCTATAACATCCAACATGCTATAACCATGCTAGATGTCTACAACACTAAACAAAAGAACAATGAAACATTCATGATATTCCTTCAATGCTGGTGACGTATGGTATCACGATATCCTTGAGATATTCCCGGAAAGGAGAAAATGGAAATCTTCATTGACAATTTGAATGGTGAAATGAGTTACAGGCTAAAACTCCAATGCATACCGTCTTTCGCTAAATTGATTGAAAATGACATTCAAGTAGAGGAAGTGTGTGTCAAAAAGGGAACACTCAAATTCTTCAAGGAAGGAACAAACTCATCAAACTACAATAACCAGAACAACAACAATTTGGACAAGTCTTGATTCTGGACTCAAAACAAAAATGAAGGCAACAATGAATCACATGATCCCAAATCTAAGCAATAAGTGCTTGCATTATCCGGAAATCCTCAGACTACAAAAAATGCTAAAAGTGCTAATCCAAATGCTAACACATATGCACCAAACACCAATCAAGGACAACTCAACATAAACAACACCAATGATACTCAAAGCAAAAACATGAATCCAGGAACTAACAACAATTCACGTGACAACACGAACAATTTCCAAAAGCGTGTCTTCACATCACTGGGGCAATCACTAGAATCAGCATTCAGAGAACTTCTGGCAAACAAAATTCTCTCCTTGCCTACAATCAGCAACTATGAACCCCAAATCAAACCATCTTGGTGGAATGATTCACACTATTGTGATTTCCATTGTAATAAGGGTCATCAGACGAACGATTGCATGAGATTGAAAAACATTGTGCAAGACATGATTGATTGAGGTGACTTAACGGTAGATGGTCTCAAAACGAATGGTGACCATGGAGCCTTTAAAAATCCTCTTCCAAATTACAACAAAGATGGAGCTTCAACCTCAAGCGATACACGCGGAGCTCGTATCAACCATATCTACAATAACACCATAAATCACATTTCAGCTGAAGATCATTAGGTAAACGTCATCACCATCCAAGATCAGCGTGATCATGAATCTATCAATGTAACAACCTAAACTCAGAAATATGTCTTAAAAGGACATACGACTCCTACAACTACTACACCAAAGATCCAATATGATTTGGTTAGCCAAATACGCAAAACTCTAGCTCAGATATCTATACTAGAATTACTGAAGCTATCACCCAAACACAAAAACATATTGGAACAAGTGCTATTGGAAACCAATGTACCTCAAGATCTAGATACAGATAGATTTCAAGCCATGGTCACCCATATGATAGGACCTCATAATCTTACCTTCTCAGAGTAGGATAATACTTCCTTGAGTCATCCGCATAACACTCCTCTCCATATTGAAGTCATCGTTTGCAAACACCGAGTAAAAAGAGTCTTAATAGATGGAGGAGCTAGACTTAATATATGTACTGTAAAGCTTATCTGTGCATTAGGCTTCTTAGAAGAGTCTATTGATCCCCATAATAAGATTACCATAAAGGCATATGATGATGAGGAAAGGTCCTCTAAAGGAACCGTGATGTTACCCATTCAGGTAGGACCAGTGTAAAAGGATACTATGTGTCAGGTCTTAGACATAGATCTCACCTACAATATTTTATTAGGGCGACCCTGGATACATGGAATGCAAGTAGTGCCTTCTACATATCACCAGTGTGACAAATTTCCTTATGACGGACAAGAAATATCCATATCTACTGATCACAATCCATTTCAACATTGCAACGCAATGGGGGCAGCCCAGGATAGTTTAGTTCCTCATAATAGAGAAAAGCAATGATCTTCCACATCAGATCTACAAACAGCAAAGCCCAACTCATTATCTGGAGATTTCAAACAGCAAATGCAAATCAAAGACCAAGGTATGGGAGAATACTTTTTGGAACCCCTATGTTTGGCCAAATTACCAACGTCACCCAGATCTCATGGATTGCCTACTACATCAATGCATTTGGTAACTCAACCCATCACCAAATTTGATGGTACCTTCATCCAATTGGGCACTCTAGCACATGAATCCGAAGATAAGGATATTCTTAGCTGGCTATACAAAGATGAGGAAGAAGATAAAAGAGCAGCTGCTCTGGACACTGTTCTACCAACACACCTATATGGAAAAGGATACTTAATCATGCAGAAAATGGGATATGATGGTAAAGGACCTATTGGGAAATGCAAAGGAGTCACTGAACCCATAGATCTTCCTTCACAACCCAGTAGAGACAAAATAGGATTGGGTTGGAAGCTCACTTTCCTATTAAGAAAGTCGCCACGCATAACTGCAAAACCTCAATGGAAAGTAAAGAAGAAGTACAAAGAAGAATCTTGGCAGGAAGCACTATTTGAGTCAGCAGAAATAATCCGCAAGGCACGCGAACGCCAAGAACAAAAGTTACATTAGGACAAACTTCTAAGCCACGAGAAGGCCATATATGCAGCAGTAGCTCATATTCAAAATCCACTATGTTAAGAACAAATAAAATCATCTCAGGATACCATTATTTCTCCCCAAGGAGGCACAGTCTATGAACAAATACAGAAAGTAGAAGCAGGATCTGACACCGAATCAACAAAACTATCAAAATGGTATCCATCATCAAAGATTTGTTTTCACCATACAACATACCTATTTATAGCATTGATAGAATCTAGGATGATGCCTCAGAGATTGATTCCAATGAATATGAATGGGGTACCTGCTCAAATGCTACTACAGATATCCCTAATAATACTGGCACCATACCCCTTTCTCAGGAAGAGCATAACGTAGAAGATAGACCTCTTGAATTTGGTCCACAAAATATCTATGACACCAAGGAAAGCGAACATAAGCATTATGAACAAGTCTATATGGAAGATAATACCATTGAAGACCTCGACGAAATCCTGGACTTCTTTAAAACCAAGAACCATCATGATGAAACCTCTGTCTTGACACTTACAGTACTAGAACTTGATCCACCAAATGATTCCTTACCACTTGTCTTTCCTAACCTCATAAACTGGGATGAACCTGAAATCCATGATATACCAATTTTCCCAGATGATGAATCTATTATCCATTACCTATGTACCGTTAATCCAGAAACAAACTCTACCAGTAAACAAAGTAACAACGTCTACAATCCTAGGAGTGCCAAGTCTCTCATTTGCAAAAATGAACCAAGTAAAAGATCTGATGCTGAAAACCAGTCAATGGTAGCTCTAGATCACAAAAAAGTAAAAATAAAAGACGCATCTGAGGGTGAAAACCTTTTTAAGGCACCTAAAGATGGGAGACTTGACACTCTTTCTGAGCACTTTCATGAGCGATCACCCATATTGATTGATCCCACTCAATCAATCAACATTGGTACCACAAAAGCAGTCAAAAACATACACCTTGCAGAATCCCTGACAGAGGAGGAAAGATCAACATTTATCATTTTCTTTAAAGAACAACAAATTAACTTTGCTTGGTCATATGCTGATATGCCCAGAGTAGATCCACACTTAATCATGCATCAATTGTCCATCTCTCTAGGAGTTAAACCAGTCAAACAAAAGCTACGAAAGATGAATCCACAGGTGGCACTCATGGTCAAAACTAAACTGAAGAAACTATTAGATGTCGGATTCATCCGATCCATTGACTATGCGGAATGGATTTCCAATATAGTTCCAGTATCAAAACCCAATGGCAGTATCAAAATCTGCACTGATTTTCGAGATGTCAACAAAGCTTGTCCAAAAGATGATTTTCCTCTACCTAGTATCAACATAATTGTAGACCTCACAGCGGGCCATGCAATGCTCTCACTAATGGATGGTTTCTCAGGCTATAATCAAATCAAAATAGCCCCAGAAGATCAAGATAAAATCACATTCACCTATCCTTGGGGAATGTACTGTTGGAATGTTATGCCTTTTGGCTTAAAGAATGCAGGGGCTACTTATCAAAGAGCAATGACAACAATCTTTCATGACATGATGCACACATTTATGGAAGATTACGTGGATGATTTACTAGCTAAATCCTTCACTCGAACAGAACATCTCAGCATCCTAACAAAAATCTTTGATCGATTGGAGAAATTCCAAGTCAGGCTCAACCCTAAGAAGTGTGTCTTCAGGGTCACATCAGGCAAGTTACAAGCCATTATGGAGATGCAACAAAGGTAAAGGTATTGAAGTAGATCCAACAAAGGTACAAGCCATTATGGAGATGCCACCACCAAAGAATATCAATCAACTCAGATCTCTACAAGGATGACTTCAATCAATCAGGCGATTCATCGCTCAACTAGCAGATAAAAGTCTACCATTCAATCATTTACTACACAAAAATGTGCCATTTAGATGGGAGACCAAGTGTGCAGAATATTTTTATCAAATCAAATAGTACCTGATGAATCCACTAGTTCTAGTACCACCAGTCGTAGGAAAGCCACTTATCCTATATATCTCAACAACAGATATATCGCTAGGGGCACTATTGGCACAAGAAGATCAACAAGGAAAGGAACGAGCCATCTACTATATCAGTAGGACATTGAAAGGCTATGAACTCAACTATACATTAATTGAAAAGGCTTTCCTAACAGTGGTCTTCACATCTCAGAAGTTCCGACATTATATGCTAGCACACACCATTAAGCTAGTAGCAAAAATTGATCCTCTCAAATATCTACTTAGCAAAGCAGCTCTTACTAGACGATTGGCTAAATGGGTCATGATTCTCAGTGAATTTGACATCCAATACACAGAAAGACAAGCCATCAAAGGACAAGCAATTGCAGATCAACTAGCCAAAGCACCACTACTAGGCAAACAAACTATGGAGATTGAATTTTTGGACAGGGACATTCTTGCTCTTTTTACCAAACAATGGACTCTATACTTTGATGGATCCTACACCCAACATGGTTTAGGTGCTGGTATTCTTTTCATCACTCCAGAAGGACACACTATACCAAGATCATATAGGCTTATGTTCCCATGCACAAATAATGTAGCTGAATATGAGGCATTGGTTATAGGCATCAAAATGGCCGTAGAATGGAAAATCATGTAGTTAAAAGTCTACGGAGATTCACAACTAGTCATCAATTAGATCAACAACGACTATCAAACAAAGGATGACAAGATGCTACCCTACAAACGAATGGTGGATGACTTCAAACAATATTTTATGCACATCACCTTCGAGCAAATACCAAGGTTGAACAACAAAGCAGCCGATGCCATGGCTACTATTGCTTCATTACTACAAATTCCAGAGCAACAGAGTCATTATGAGTTCCTGGTAGAGAAATTGTTCTCCCCAGCTTATGACCACTCTGAATCCCATGTTATCTATGCCTTGATTGGTTCAGATTCTCCGTTATATGGACCGATATACGACTACCTTAAGAACAATATCTTACCCATTGACCAATCCCGTAACCAAAAATGTAATTTTATCCGGCAAGCTGCCCGTTATACCCTTACCGCTGATACTTTGTACCGTTGAGGTCTAGATGGTACTCTTCTTCGTTGTCTTGATCGTAATGATTCTGATTCCGCTTTATACGAGCTTCACGAAGGTATTTGTGGAACACATTCAAGTGGGACCACTCTTGCTAAAAATCTTCTAAGGATGGGTTACTACTAGCCTACAATGGAGAAAGATTCCTACCACTTCGCCAAGAAATGTCCTAAATGCCAGATCCATGGCAATCTGATACATGCACCAGCATAGGAACTGTAGCCATTCACAACATCCTTGCCCTTTTATCAGTGGGGACTCGACTTAGTCGGCAAAATTCATCCTTCATCTTCAAATGGACACAAGTTCATTATAACTGCTACAAAATACTTTACCAAATGGATAGAAGCAGTTCCCATGACCACAGTAACTGGGAAACAAATTGCCTCCTTTATCCTAAATTATCTGATCTGTAGATATGGTATTCAAAGTTCAATTATCATGGATAATGGACGACCTTTCAAAAACCAAGATGTAGAAGAACTATGTGAAAAATTAAAAATCCAACATCGGTTCTCTACACCTTACTACCCACAGGGAAATGGTCAAGCAGAAGCATCTAACAAGACAATACTAAAAATCCTAAAGAAAATAGTGAATGATGCAGGCAAAGATTGGCACGTCCAACTCAATCCAGCACTTTGGGCATACAGAACCAGCATCCGCACGCCTACAAGAGCAACACCATACTCATTGGTATATGGATCAGAAGCCATTTTATCCCTGAAGGTAGAAATCCCATCTCTCAGAGTATCTTTGAAAGGTTTAATCCCAGATGAAGAGTATCAAGTTAACCGACTGCAAGAATTTGAACTATTAGATGAAAGACGTCAGCATGCTTACACTCATCTCAAAGCATATCAGCAATGCATGTGCCGTAGCTATAACCACAAAGTCATTCCTTGAATCTTCAAAATTGGCGACTTGGTACTCAAAGAAAATCCTAAACACCAGCAAGATTGGGAAAAGAAAGGAAAATTTGAGCCTAACTGGTTAGGTCCCTATGTCATCATATTAGCCTATGGATCAGGCGCTGTCAGCTAACAACTTCAGAAGGAGATGTGCTCGATGAACCAACTAACAACAGTCACCTGAAGAAATACTATACCTAAGGAAGTCTAATGCACGGAAAAGTCAAAAAAATAAAAAACAATCAAAAAATCAAGAAAAAGCAAATAACAAGGTACAATAAAAGCAACTGGTGAAAACCTAGTAACAGGTGCTATTGTGAGAGGACGACTCCTCTATCTATATCCACATTCTTCTCTTCACCATAAAACACTATCAGCCATCACCCGACACTTAGCAAATATCCATTCAGGACATACTTAGCATAGTCACTATCCTGGTCCATCCATATATCCTTTTTACCACCTTCCACCATGGCTTGGAAATCACTGTACATATCCACATCAAGAGACACACTTCGCTAGGGGCAATAAATCATCAAAACTTGCAAACACATTCAAGACATTTTGCAAAACTCAAGAACCTAAGCATCCAATGAACAAAACTGAACTTCATCGCAAAAGCAACAACAAAGCATCACAAGAAATACCAAAGATGGATGATTTTTTGAAGTAATAAATGTTGCATTGTAGCATAAAAAATTGACTATTTTTGCATTTTGAACTTTTTAAATTATTGGATTCTCTATATTTTCTCACTAAAAGCTTCAAAAGCTAGAGATCATGGGGGAACTCCAATATTTTCTTAGTCTTCTATATTATTTTCTTAGTCTTCTGTATGGGAAGCAATCCTTTGTACTATGTAAATACTTGTCTCAAGACGTGATTCAAAGCATATCACTGAAGACATGAATCCAATTTGTGCATACAAATGGTTTAATCTTGTCTATTTATACGCAATCCACACTCTGGTCGTCCTGGTTCAATTATACCTTGACGCTTGTGCTATCTTGCAAAATCAAACATCATGTAATTTTTTCTCAGGTCATTATGGTTCAATTATACCATTATGCTTGTATAAATTTTCAACATATCCCAAAATCAAATCAATGCTCAATGATGACACTTATCTCGAAAGCCTATAACATATGGTTATATCAGGATGGCAAATACAAAATGAGGATGCTCCAAAAACAATTAGTTGCATATCATTTTACAATTAGTTGCATATCATTTTACAAATAATTGCATATCATTATCATACATCTCATTTTCAAGATACATCTCATAGCATATCATTATCATACATCTCATTTTCACGATACATCTCACAACATATCAAAACATACATCCTGCATCATACATTATATCATATAATCAAGCATTGCATCATCATAAAGTAAAGAAAAGAATGCATAGCACATGCATCCATATAATACACCACATGATCAAAGACAATGATGCCGTGTATATATATATATCTCAAAAATGATCAAAATGTACAAAATCTGTTATGTCTATGCCCAGTACAAATGAATACAATGATCAAAATACAACGGAGACAACGTCTCTTAGGTATGACTATCCCCTGACGGAGATGGTCTAGCTCCAGAAGTCCCCACCCCTGGATCTCTAGGGGGATCATGTCTCGATGGCCCTGTCACCCCTCGGCTCTCTGACCGCGACCCAATATCTCGAGATTGATTGGATCTCGACTATGTAAAGTTCTATACTCGGTGATCCCTGGGTATCGTAGCCTCATAGTGACGACGGTAGTACTCCGCCTCCTGAGCTCTCAAAGATAGCTCTCTCAAGGTGTCTCTCATCGGACCACCCGCCGCTGCTCTCTGCACGCTCACTGCAAGCTACTCCGCTCGACCCCACCGCTCTATCTCCGTGTCTCACTCAGTGGTCAACTACGCAATCTATCGCTGATATGTCAATAGCTGTGCCTGCAGCTGCTGTACCATCACCTGTAGGGTCCTAATCTATGCATCCTCAACATGAGTGGGGATCCAAACCTGTAGCGGTACCTGTGCAGGGGTATCCCCTCTCCGTCTGCTTGTCCTCGGTGCTAGAGGCAGGAGCGCATCCGTCCTCCTCCTCTGAACTGGCCATGTCACCTCGCTAATTCCCCCCACTACAGCTAGAACCTCCTCCACCCTCCCCTCTCCACATGATCCAGTGACCGAACCACCTCTCCCTCTGTCCATCACCGCCCATCTAATTGCTCTCTCCAACCCTCTATCTCCTCTCCTCCCTCTATCTGCTCTCCCTCATCGTCCTCCTCCACCATCTCCATCATCCTCATCATCTCCACCTCCCTCATCATCATCATCATCATCAAATGAAGGTCTCATCTCCTTTGGATCTGATATCCTCACCACTGCCTGCGCAATGAACAATTTGGCAAACTTGTCTGTCATGCCCGCATCCAAAATCTCTGGGGCATAATCCCATATCTGGCCCGCTAGGCTAAATAACTCCTCTATAGCCACCACACTGTCAATAGTGAGACCCCAATCTAGTATGTCCTGCCTCTGACATGCATACAAACAGGCCCCCTGAGGTATACCCTGCTATTGACCAAACTGTCGCAAAACTCTAGTGACCACGAACCTCTTGATCATGAATGGGGTCCTCCCAATCAGGTATCTCATCATGAAAACATAGGGCATCTCCAGCCCGTCCTCTGCCCATACCTCGCACCCTGTATACGGTCACCAAGTGATCGTATCAATGTCATCCAACACTCTCCTCCAATGCTCCAGTTTGCCCAGCTTACGCTGGACAACTAGACCCCTATAACCATAGGCATAGGCACGTCCAACGGGCCTATCTCTGTCTGCTAATGGCCTGGCTGTCGGAATGTGCTCCCAGCACCATACCTGTAGGAGCGTCACACCAGCTGACAAACTGCCATAACCCAGGTACACCACCTCGTGCAAATCCTTGTATAGATGGGCTAGCATAGCCGATCCCCACGTGAACCTGTACCCTATGTCACCATATCCTCTAAAACCAACCCCCATCCCACAGATAGTCCCTTTGACTTGCGGTTGGGACATAGAAAGCCACCTGTAAACCCTGCCAGTACTAATGGAAGCGGTGCATAATCCAAGTCCAGGAACTCCTGCCAAGGGATCTCATATCCACATATTGTCTCATCATGGAATATGTGGAGAAGTGCCTCTGTATCGCCCTCCTCCGACTGCTCATAAGGTAGTAGTGAACCTACTACTGGTATGCACAGAATCCTGTAACAGTCCTCTGGCATGACTATCATCTCACCCGTGGCAAAGTGGAAGGTGTTTGTATCACTGTGTCACCTCTCTATGAGCGCTGTAAGTAAACCCTGATTCACAGTGAACCGAGGCATATCCAACAGGGAAGTAAGACCACATCTCTCAATAATGTCAAGGTCGGCCTATGCCAACCGTGGTATCAAAGTCCAAGGCCTAGGAAATCACTCACGCAACTGAACCATGCCCAATCGCTCCTGTCAACCAACAAAACAAGTCCAATATCAGTTTCCAAATCAAAACAAAGATATCAAAATCAAAATCATATCAAAAACATGAAACAATTTGCTCATCTACATCAAGTTCAACATTCTATCATTTCATATCAGCTTGTAAAACAACTCAAGTTATCAAAAACCATATCAAAACTTGTAAAACAACTTAAGTCTCCAAATCACATAAACTTGTAAAAAAACTCAAGTTTTCCACCCATATCAGCTTGTAAAACAACTCAAGTTTCCAACCCATACCAGCTTGTAACACAAATCAGGCTCCACACAATGAACTTGAAACACAGTGCAAAAACAAATCATACTTTGATCAAAACAACACATTAATATCTATGCATAACTTGACATATCGCAAATCAAAACAAGTTATATCCACACTCGTATTGGACAAATCAATAAAAACCATGACAACAAAACATAGCAACGCACAAATTACAACTATCCTGACAAAAACTGGCCTTATCCTATCAATTTTTCTCATTCACAAATCACCCCATCTCACAAAATTTTTTTTGATGCGCTAAAATAGATTGTCTACGCGCTAAAATGCACCCATGCGCTAAGCTATTTTCCCCACACGCTAATCTATTTCCCCTATGCGCTAGACTGACTCTACGCGCTATCCTTTTCCCCCATGCGCCACCCAACCTACCCTATGCGCTAAAACTGGTTTATGCACTAACCTATAACATGCTGGCACTACCTATTTAACCCTATGCGCTAGGTCTATCCTACACGCTAAATCCCCTTACCCATGCGAACCCCTGTGACCCCTATGCACTAGGTCTAATTCAAGTGCTACCCTGTTGACCTGAAGCGCTACCCTGTGTTCAACATGCGCTATTCTACCACCATGCGCTAACCTAAAACTTTCATGCGCTACCCTATTTATTTCAGATGTAGCCCTAACTTACAATGCTATGTGCTACCTAAATTATCGTATGTGCTCAATTATGACTTCTATGAGCTAAACCACTGAAACTAGATTTCACAAATCAAAAACTGACCAAAAATGACAAAATAAAAAATCAAAACAGGGTCAAAGGCACTGACTTACTGGTGGTCTATATGCAGCAGGTCTCCAGTACCTCCGAACGCGCTCAAAATGATGCCTGGAATATGGAATGGGCATTTTGACTTCTCTCCAAAATCTCTTTCTCCAAAGTCAACATTGCACAAATGAATCAAATCAAAGCACTTTTCCCCTTTTATAGGAGAAAAATGAAATTAGGGTTAGGGAAATGAGCATGTAATTTGCTCGCGGTCTCCCTTATACCCTAAAACATGTAAATTATCGAGAGATGAATCAATTTAAAGATTTCACATAGACAAAATCATACACACCAAACACACATAACCAAATCCACTCAAAATTTTCCAAATATTGATTCATCTCCCGAGGGGGCATCACCATCAAATATCAAATCTGGGGCATCACACATCAAATCAAATCTGGGGCACGACTTGAAAATCATAAAAGCAACATAAAATTTCATTTGATCATAAATCATGATAACACATCATTTTCTTTGAAATAACATGTGCACACACGTCACTTCAAAGAGGGGCAATATGTAGACGTATAAAAATGACCATATTCCTAAATGAATATTTTATGTTCATTTCTCTATTTAATTAAATCTAATTTAATTGAATCACCCACATTCTTCTATTTAAATTAAGTAAATTACTCATTTTATTTCAATTAAATTCACTAGACTTCTTTTTACCATTTAATGAATAAATCATTTTATTCAATTAAATCCCTTCTATCCACTTTTAATTAAATTCAAATTTAATTAAATAGTTTATCCTAAATTGAATAAATCTAATTTATTTGATTTCCCCAATTGCAACCAAATTGAATGAAATTCATTTTATTCAATTAAAATCCTATTATCCCTCCATCCACTTGCAAAGTCCTACATCTCCCACTTGCTTCCTAAACCCTATTCCTAACCCCCCTTCTAGATTCTTCTAGTCACTTCTAAATTAACCTAACCCATCTTCTAAACTTTGTCACATCCCTAAACAAAGGGAAGTCACTTCTCAAACCCTCAAAGTCTTCAATAACCATTAAAGGCTCCAAGTCTCCAACAACTTTCTCTTACAAACCATTAATGGTTAACTCAACCCCCTTGCATGATTAGAGACTTTCTCTAAACTCAACCTCCATGTACCCCAAGGGTCTCATCAAGCATTCATTTCTTTGACCATGGTTATCCCTTAATTATTTGCATGAGGGTTTATCCTTTGATAAAAGCTTAATCCAATGGGTAATCTTAACTTAAGCTTGACCCTTACCCCCTAAGATAACCATGAGGTCTTCTCAGGCATTTAATGTCTCCAACCCCTTTTCTCGACCAGTCTTATGTTGACATTTGTCACCATTTCATTGGTGCCAATTGCAAACATGGATTCCCAACTTTCAAACTCAACCCTTGATTAAACCTTTCAATCCTGGCCATCCATTGCCCTATTTTTGCTATAAATAGAGCTCTCATTTCTCCATTTAATCATCCAAGTCTTTTACATCACACTTATACTTAAATCCATCCAAGCTTTCATATCTCATTTTATGCTCATCATTTAGCCTCTCTTTTAAATAGGAATTAATCTAAATATGCAATTTTAGAGTATGTTCCTTATCATTTAGTTTAAATCATGAACTAACATAGTATGCTAGGATAGTTTGTTTACTAACCTTGTCATCTTATAGTTAGTTTATTGCATTTGTAGCATCATGCATAGCTTAGGATGCATCTCATATTAAATCAACAAGAAGCATCCCTCGTTCTTGCATTTACCATCCCTAAACCATTTTGCTCAGTGATCTGAGAGCAAAAACATTGGTTTGAGGGACCGTGCAAGATAAAGAACCATGGAACCATCCTTGGGAAGCTGAGTCATACTTCATGACTCCATAGCTTGCACCAAGAAGTCCTGTGGGTGTGTGAGCAAGGCTCCCTAGAGTTCCATTTTTCGCATTTTGAGTTCTATCGACCTGTTTTTCCCGTAAACATAAACCATGGAGTCTCCTATTCTACCAGTTGGATCACATTTTCTCGATCACCACACTTGCCAATCCTCAACATATACCCATGGTAAGTTATTATGCAAATTTCCATCTGATGAGACCTCTTCACTTTTCCTCTTTTCTCGCTTACCAATTGTCCTACTTACCGATTGATAATGCATCTGCTTGTATACTAGTAATAAACTTGATGACACGATGCCGTCAAACTTCAATCATCATGCATCAATCTGCATCTGCATTCTGGTTGACATCGGTATCTTAGAGTGAGTCCATGTCTACAAATGCCAAACCTTCCTTCTTCTTCATTTGCCTAGTCCTCATCTCAACCAGTTTGCCAAGTTGGCAAACACATCACTTCTTATTCTTCCTCCTCTGTACCAGTACCTTATCAAACCTTCTATTGATGATCCGGTGCATCTCTTGTTTCATATGCTGGAGGCTTCCTCAAGTCCAACTATGGTCATCCGGTATAAGCCTTCAATCATCTGCCTTTAACTTCTCTATCTTATCCCAGAGCATTATCACTTACCGGTGGGAGTAGATGAACCAATGCACTAAACCTGTCAATCATCTAGTGAGAGTGGATCCTTGTCACCTACTAGCCAATATATTGTTCTCTCTACTTCTGGTATAACACTGATATAAATTTTCTGTCATTGAGCAGATATATCTTAAATATAAGCATATAACCCAATTGACATCCCCTTTGTCTACCTAACTAACTCGCAACAACCCAAACTCTGTCGGTCATATCTTCATCCGGTGGGAGTCCTACTATATGACATCCAACTGCTTACCAGTTGCCTGCACTTTCTCCATTTTCTTAACCTTGCTTTCTTACCGATCACATGCTTGCTGGTTGGCAACCATATACTGCAAGCACATCACTCACCGGTTGGCATTGCCATAATGCCAACTGTCTCCAATGCCAATTCATCGATCAACATCCCAACAATCCATACCGGTTGACATCCCATATTTACCAGTGACAAGCTATACCGGTAACATGTTATACCGGTTGACATCAATGACAACACAATTCCAACAATCTCCACCTTTGGCATTGATGTCAACACATGTAGTATCTGGTATACTACTGGTTTTCTCTCCCTCTTTGACAACAATGGGAAAGGATATTGACAAAATTTCTACCGGTGGCTTCTCCCCCTTTGACCATTATACTCTATATTCTCTTATCCAACAACACTTGAGATAGAGGGATTAGACACCATCTGATACCAATTGTAGAAAAGTGTGTCAGTGAATTTCACTTACCTACCGGCCAGATTGCATCTTCTCCCCCTTTTGGTATGCAAAAGGTTATTCTGACACAAATTTGCTGATACCAATTTTAGATGCTGACACTGATACCAATTTGATATCACTTGTATGCTCTCCCCCTATGTAGGTAACTCTCTCTCTTTGTTCACAACCGGTTGAGTGAGGACTTCCTAATATCGCAAACTTGGTGGTAATGCATCATAGACACCTGATCTCCCCTTTTGTCCAACATGTCTGATACCAATCAGAAGATATGGCTGTGAACTCCCCCTGAGCCATAGATCTTAGGTCCGAAACTGGGGCTCCAATCTGCACCTTGTACCGATCTAGTTGAGTATACATGATCTACAAATAATTTTTTAGCTCCATGATATCCATCACAACTTATGACATGATCTTATATGACCACAATGCCAAACCACATCACTATCATGTCAATTATCAAAACGGTTGGCCCATAATGATGCATGCACATAAGATCAACTACCAGACCAATACATTGTTACTTAAGACCTTCCAATGTCACCTGAGACAATTTCTTCACTTCAAGCCATAGGAGTCACTGCATAGACCATAATCTATAATACCGATTAGTATCCATACCGGTATCGTACTATACATATTGGTTTACTATACCAGACCAATATCTCTACCAGAATGATTTGTCCATCAACCTCTGTCTTCTTGTGTCAAGTGCCTCTGATCCCAATTTTAATTTGAACCATCCATTGACACATGCAATAGTAATCTATCTCTCATATGAAGATTTATAGCAAAGGCAACAACTACACATACTGTCATCTCATCTTCTTCCTTGTACTGGTAGGAGCTTATCCTTACATATGTCTTTTTCAAAATTTGGGGGTGAATGATATGATCAACATGTAACTCCCCTTGAGTCCTACATCTCCTTTAAACCTTAGGAGATATCACCTGTGAATTGAATGCATAGTGCCTGCCCATGGTCATATTCTATTCCTTCTTCCTCCATACCTGCTTGGTCTCCCTCCTTTTCTCATTTGCAGTCTTTGGGGCAGTGTTAATTTTCTTTTACCGATTTGTCCTTTCTCTACAATATTCTGTAGTATGACTAGAAACATTGCTGTAGTATCAAATTTTGTTCATGCGAAACAAATGATTGGAGGACCTTCTATCAAACCGGTTTGATCTTCTACCTCTGATCATGCTATTGTGGCCAACTACCAGAAGCGGTGGATTTATTGATCTTGCGGGAACAATTCTCCTTTTGTTCCATGTCAGTCTTTGACTCTCATGTGCTCTATAACTACTTCCATATTGAGCATGACTATTACACCGACTGCCATAAGACGAAATGTTCTTCTTTTTACATTCATTACTTCTATGACCAAAACCATTAAATGTTTGACAAACAAAATTATTATTCCTAGGAATTTTTTTTTGTCCCTTCCTGAACCTCTTTTTATTCATCTTCTCTATGACCATAATCTTTGCATGAAAAACAGTAACTGGAGAAAGAGGGCTTATGACTTACAAATTTATTCTGCAAAACATGAGATGATCTTATCAGTTTGGCTTCTCCATTTCTACTTCTCCAGGGGTTGTTCTTGAGTTGTTCAGTTTCTACAGTCCTTTCATTTGATCCCCTCCTTTTCCACACTTCTCTTGACTTGTGGGAAGCAACATTTCTTTGTCTTCCACCAGTAGGAGGTATTCTAGAATATTTTCTTATGAAGCCATCTTCTATCAGCATTCCTTTCCCTTTTGGATCAGCATTATTCCTCCTTGCATCACCGAACTTTATCCTCATGTCTTCACCGGTTGTAGTCAGGTCTATCTTCCTTCTTGGAGCATTTCTGACAGTGCAGGTCTGTCCTTTGTTGTTTCCATTTGTGGAGACAAATGGAATCTCTTTGTTGGTGACAACTTTGCTTGTGGAGCATTCACCGACATCAAATCCTAATCCTTTGGTATCATTGGAGTGTTTTTGTTTATTCATCATTTTATCCAAGGCTTCAGAGCTTCCTTCATATTGGATCCTCACCTTGACCTCATCTTGACATTACTCAAGGTCTTTCCCAAGATTCCCCATTTCTCATTTTTGCTTCTGACACTCTTGGTCCTTGGCCTCTAGCTCGGATTGTAAATCTTTGCACCTGCACTTCTTGATATGCAAATCTGATTCTACACTCACTATTTTTGCATCATCCACTTGTGCTTTTAGATTTGCAATGGTTGACTCTAACTCTTGGAGGCTTTTGATCAGTCAGTTTTGTTCCACAATAGCAACATTATTGAACATATTGTATTCTTTTCTTACTATGCTAAGCTCCTCGAGTGCACTTACCAACTCCCCTTCAAGATCAACTTGAGTGTCAACTTCCTGTTCATCTTGACCATCACTGCCAAACACATCTTGCCGATAGGATTGATATCTAATATCACTTTTTGATGTGTGCATCTCACTTTCTATCTCTTGAGCCATGAAGAGATGAGTTTCCTCTTCATCATTGCTGCAACAATTGACTAATCTACCTTTATCATCTACACATGTGTTTGTTTCATTGATCTTCTTGGTTTCACAAATTGGTTCTGCGGTGCTAGGTTTATTACCATAGAGCTTCTTCAATATGTCCCATAGGCTCTTTGCCAATTTGAATCTGTCCACCTTTGAAGAAACATCACCGAAGAGTCCACTGAGTATAGCCTTCATTACTTCAGTGTTACACCTGTATCTTCTTTCTACTTCAGGATCGGTAGGAGGACTAGCAGGACTAGAATAGCCATTTATAACTCACATCCAGACATCATACCCTAAAGAGGACAGGTAGACTTCCATCCTACAACTCCAAATGGAAAATTTTGACCCATTAAATATCAGAGTAGAGAAAGCTCTACCCAAGCTGGAGAAAGCTTATCTAACTGGGAACCTAAGATCTGATACCAATTGTAGAACACAAGATGCCACTAAGAAGGGGGGTGAATTAGTGGTTTCCAAACTAAACCCTTTTAATCATAAAGATGAGTACTAGTTAACATATCAAAGACCAGGTAAACATACCAGTAAGATAAGGGAAGAGATCAATATGCAAGCAGACACCATGGCACATCACATAACATCGGATATATGAGGAAAACCCAATATGGGAAAAACCTCAGTGAGAAATGCTATTGGAGTCTATTTCTCCAATCCAGCCTCATAATAAACACCAGAATACAAATTTTAGGGCACCAACCCCTAATTTTAGGGCACCAACTCAATAAGCACCAACCCCTGATTTAGGGCAGCAACCCAAGGAGTACCAACCCCTAATTGTTTATGGGCACCGACCCAAAGGAGAACCAACCCAAGGAGCACCAACTCAGCGATTACAATACATGTTAACAATACAATAGTAATAACCTAGTTACAAATGAGCTATGTAACCTCTGCAATTAATTCTCTCTTCTGGTTCAAGACTTCTCTTCTGGTTCTACCCTATTATGTTCTCTGTCGATTCTCTTCTCACCCTCTCCCACTGCTACTGCCTTACCACTTCAGACTCAACCGGTTGGATGAACTATCAGAATCTGCACTTGGTTACTAGTTAATCTCCTTACCGGTTGAACCCTTCTTGGATCTTTGCCTGATTCCACTTTTGCTCTGCTTCTACCTTGACTGACCTCTTCTCACTCTTCCCTGCCTCACTCTCTACAACCTTCTTACCGATACAAACACTTCCTATTCACACCACTATCAAGCTCAGTGACAGTCTACCAGTTGCCTTAACATTGCCAGTGTAACCCCTCTTGCTAGTAAAACACTTCGAGCACTTAGTCACTTCAATGTCTTTTCTCTTCAACACTCTAACTGATCAACTCTCTGATGCACACTCATGCTCTATTCTCTTGCATCTGACATCACAACATCTGCCAGCATCAATCAACTATGATCTTTGATCTGCATATTTATATGTGAGCTTTCCTGCCAAAACACCAATTCAACCTTGGCGTGCTAGGGATTCTTCTACAATTTATGAGGCATATTAGATCAGATCGAATCTTGTCTCTGGGATTGACAGCTTGCCAAAAATCATGCAACAAATCAGAAGAACTGCCAAATCTTTTCTTCCAATACATGTTTACTTTTTTTAGCAAATGACAAACTGATCATCTACTTGCTTCTGTCAATCACATTAAATGATCTCACTATTTACTACTCCATATCTGATCTATACCAGAACATCCTACATTGATCATTGTAACACAACCATCAACCTTTTGATTTGCCTCGAGCCGCATCCTTCTACTCTTGACCCATGATTTTTGTAGTCGACATTTAATATCGAATAAATCACCAACTACCTCACTGACAATGCATGATCCATTTGCTACTTTACATTTGGCACTTGGTGTCCATGTGTCTTGTTTTCTAGCATCCACCTCAGCTTAGTACATTGTGTTAGTTTAGGCTCTATCACCGACCATGTACACTAACACTATCGGTATACACCTATGGGTTCATCTTACCTTACCAGTTATACTAACCGGTTAACTTTCAAACCATGTAGTCTCCTGTTCTGTCAGTTGGATCACATTTTCCCAATCACCACACTTGCCAATCCTCATCATATACCTAGAGTAAGTTATTATGGACATTTCCATCTGCTGAGAGCTCTTCACTTTGCCTCTTTTCTCGGTTACCCATTGTCCTACTTACCGGTTGATAATGCATCTTCCTGTATACTAGTAATAACCTTGATGACACCATGCCACCAAACTTCAACTGTCATGCATCAATCTGCATCTACATTTTGGTTGACATCAGCATCTCAGAGTGAGTCCATGTCTACAAATGCCAAACCTTCCTTCTCCTTCATTTGCCTGGACCTCATCTCAACCGGTTTACCAAGGTGGCAAACACATCACTTCTTATTCTTCATCTTTTGTCTTGGTATCTAATCAAGCCTTCTCTTGATGATCCGGTGCACATCTCTGGTTTCACATGCTGTAGACTTCCTCATGTTCCACTATGGTCATCTGGTATAAGCCTTCAATCACTTGCCTTTAACTTCTCTGTCTTATCCCAGAGCATTATCACTTACTGATGGGAGTAGATGAACCAATGCACTAAACCCGTCAATAATTCGATGAGAGTGGATCCTTGTCACTTGCTGGCCAATATATTGTTCTCTCTACTTCTGGTATAGCACTGATATGAGTTTGTTGTCATTGATCAGATATATCTTCAATCAAAGCATATAACCTGGTTGATATCCCCTTTGTTTACCTTACTAACTCACAGTAGCCCAAACTCTATTGGTCATATCTTCATCCTGTGATAACATCTTCATCTGGTGGGAGTTCTACTATATGACATCCAACTTCTTACCAGTTTCCTACACTTTTTCCATTTGCTCAACCTTGCTTTCTTACTGGTCACATGCTTGCCAATTGGCAACCATACACTACCAACACATCACTCACCGGTGTGCATTGCCATAATGCCAACTGTCTCCAATGCCTATTCACCGGTCAACATCCCAACAATGCATACCAATTGACATCCCATATTTACTAGTGACAAGTTATACTGGTAGCATGTTGTACCGGTTGACATCAATGACACCATTACTAGTTGAGATCAATGACAACAAAATTGATCCAAGATTTGTTGTGGATTAGTAATTGTAGTCACATAAATCTGTCCACTTAATTAAATGAATATTTAATATTTATTTGATTATTTAACCATCAATTAATAATTAATTAAATTAATATATTTAATTAATTCATCTTAACCCTCTTCTCCTATTAATTAAATAAATTATTCAATTTATTTGATTTAATTCACTTAACCAAATTCAGACCATTAATTAAATAAATAAATCATATTTATTTAATTAAATATTCTCTCACATTTAAATAAATTAATATTTATTTAAATCCCCCAAAATCCCACCTCTCACATTTAAATAAATTAACATTTATTTAAATCACCTTTATCCTCTACCCACTTGCATTTTCCTACAAATGCAAGTTGCACAATTATTTTAAATAAATTATTTATTTAAATCACCTTTATCCTCCACCCACTTGTATTTTCCTACAAATGCAAGTTGCACAACTATTTTAAATAAATTATTTATTTAAAATCCTATTTATCCTCACCCACTTGAAACCTTTAATGGTTTCCCTTAAAGTCTTCAAAACTTGATGGCTTTAAAGTTTTCAAACTTGATGGCTTCCTTCTATAGTCTTCTTAAGCCTTTAATGGCTTCCCTTAAAGTCTTCTTAAGACTTTAATTGCTTCCCTTAAAGTCTTCAAGCCTTTAATGGTTTCCCTCAAAGTCTTCAAGCATTTTAATGCTTTATCTTCCTTTTTCTCATTTAAATAAATTAATATTTATTTGAATATTTATCCAAATGCAAATTACACCATTTAATTGAAATAAATGATTTTATTTTAATTGAAAATACCAAAATTCCTCCCACTTGCATTTTCCTACAAAATCCACTTGCATGCCTAAACCCCTTCTAGATTCTTCTAAACCCTTCCTAATTAACCTAATCCATCCCCTAAATATTGTCACATTCCTAAGCAAATTGGAGTCACTTCTCAAAGACTCCAAAGTCTTTGAAAAACAATTAATGCTTTGTGTGTTCAACAAATTAACCTCTAAAGTCTTCCAAACCACTTATGGCTCTTACATGACCATTAATGGTTAATTCCACTTGCACCCATGGTTAATGACTTTGACCCCTAACTTAACCCTCATGTAACCCATGTGTCTCTTCAAAGCATTTATTTCTTTGACTAGGGTAACCATCATGTCCCCTCAAGCATTTAATGCTCCTTATCTCTCCTCTCAAGCCTCCTCATGGTGACACTTGTCAACATGAGATTGGGTTGAAAGTCTCACATGGATTGAATATCTTTCAATCCTAACCCTTGTTAAGATTACTCAATCTTAACCCTTCATTTCCCCATTTCTTCTATAAATAGAACCCTTCTCCTCAAGCAACAAAGGAAGCATTAGAGTATTGTTGTTATACTGGCATTAGCATAGAGCTTTCTCATAGCATCACTATCTACACTTGCATAGCATTTGCTTATCATATTCAACTATCTTGAATCTCCATATGGCATCCATGGCTAGTGCTAAAAGCTGAGAGCTACACTCATTTGGGACTTGGAGAGGAGAGGAACAAGGGAGGAGCAACTATGAGCATCTTGATTAGCTATTTTATTTTATGTTTATATGCTTTCTATTTCATGCTTAATATCTCTCTTGATATGCCTATTTAGGATAGTCTTTTGTTGCTAACACTAACGTTTGTTTCTTGTGCTCTTGTGTGTGTTGCCATCAAACAGATTTTCTAATCCTTTTTGCAGAGCATCAGTAATCAATGTTGGCCTCTTGCCTTTAAGATATAAACACCATGTTGACAAAGTTTGGTTTGATGGTCTAGATTCTGATGCAAAACATAATTTATCATATCCCTCATTAGTAAGGTCATAATGAAACTTTTGGCTTCTTCTCAAATTATCAAAGATAATACTTGATGACATAACCATTCCTAGGATAATCAAGCAACCTACCTCTTTTAACAACTGCCTTCCCTTTTCAGGTGTCATATTCTCAAACTCTTCTTTCAATTCTGCATAAAATTTCCTATGGTACTCTTCTTGTTGCTCATTAGGGATATGAATTTATTTACCAATTAATTCCCTCCCTTTCCACTTGTACATAAACAACTTTAACTCCTAGGAATGTATAAACTCATCATTTGATATGAAAGTATTATAAGCTTTCCTTCTTACATCTTCAGTTAAGTAATTACTTTATTGAATTATGTCATCATTATGTTCATTAAGTGGAATGTAAGGTTGAAATATTACCTCTTGGTTCACTTCCACCTCTTCTTGCTGATCAATTATTTCATTGAGTTCCTATGATATCACAATGTTAGAGGATGAATCTAGGGACAATTGTTCTGAAGGTGGTGCTACCAATGGCCCTCCTATTGCATAGGTTGATGGGTTTGGAGATGGGGGTGAAGGAAAAATTAGGCTAGCCAAAAGAACAAGGGAATTTTTGAATTAATAATTCCACTTTCAACTCTGTTAAATTGATCTGGAAATATGCCCTTATATGAAGGGTCTTCTAGCCTTTTTCTACTCTCAACCTTTTGCACTTTGGAATAAGATGATCTCCTTGCCTTAACTTATTCATAGGAGCCAAAATTCCTCATCAACTCTTCTCTTAGCTCAAATTCATGTTCAATCTTTCCCAAAGTGACTGCTTTCTTTGCAGAAGAGTAATATCCCTCTGGATCAAAGTCTTTGGATTTTAACCCAATTGGTAGGTGGAGGGATTTGAGCATTTTAATTGCTTGTTCAAATACTTTGTTAGAATTAATTGCAAAGTCACCAATCTCTAGATACAAAGGGAGGAAAGATCCCTTTTGACTAGCCCTGAAAGGAGCTGAGGCCTCAAACATTTTCCATACTATTTCCAAAGCAGCTAGTCTATTTGGGACAATGAATGGTAAAATATGTGGCATTGCATTGAACTTGTAAATCGTGATGTAAGTATATTCTTCATCTAGATACTAATCAGCCTAGTTATAATCAATGCTCACTTTAAGTTCTTGCTCCTTCCTCTTTGACTTGGCGAAGTTCTTAACTTTCTTTGTCAATCTGGGAAGTTCCACACCACATGCAACATAGATTCTCCTGACAAAGTGTTTCTCAATTATGAGGGCCCGTGAATGTTCATACCTACAATCCCAAATCACAGTCCATAATTGTATTGGCTTCCAGATATTATATTGATGAAGAGTTATAACATGGAGAAATGGTCCCCATACCTTGAACCTTTGTCCTTGAAATAATAACATATCCATTAGTAAAGAGTACCATTTAAATGTTATTGGGGCATTGCCTTGTTTGATTCTAACCAGCGAATCATGAATGGCTTCATGAATAAATTGAGGATAATCATATGCCCTGTAATCTATCTCACTTTGAACATCACAAGTGAGTAGTATAATCTATTTTGGTGTCAAAGGGTCTCCATCATACCCAAATACTTAGCATATTTCATAATATGTCATTTCAAAGTACCTATAAAATAGGTCAATTTTATATGGGGGTTTCTCTGTTCTAGTAAACTATTACAAATCACCCTTATACATCGATCTATGCATGAGCAACTATTTCCTCCTATAAAGACCCTCAATAGCATCATACTCTATTGTTAATCTCTTCAAATCAATAGTTGGGGTGCAATCCCTGCAATCCTCCATATCAAATACTTCTATTATTTTATCCCTATTAATATCCAACAAACTTTCATTCACAGTTCTAAGGCATCATTGTTGTGGGTCATAGAAATTGGCTAGGATTTTAATTGCATATGTATTAACAAACACATTTGGTACTACCAAGCTAGCAAGCCCTAACCTTCAAGGGTTACACTCTAGGATAGAAAATTTTGACTTCAAAAAGAAGTACTTGAAGTTTTGATGTCCCCTAATACTAAAATAAATTTCTCTTCAATTGTGCTGCTTATCAAAAAGCTTGGGAACTTTTAGTTTCCAAAACCACAGATTGGAAAACTAAAAGACTTGCCAAATCCTCAAGTAGTCCAATCAGCCTTGGCCAACGAACAAGGATAGTCAAGGACTAGATCCCTCTACAATTTAGGCTCCACTGAACCTTAGGTAGGTGTGCCTCTTCCTCTCAAGCACAAAAGAGGTTATTTATAGTGGATTTAAATTTTTTAGCAAGTTTACACAACTAGCAAATTATTGTTCTGCAACTATGCTTTATTATGTGCTTTAACTAAATGCTTTGAAAACAAGTGATTGTGAATGTATATTGAAAATGAGATTGCTTTCAGGACTTAAATGAAATCTACATAGATTAGTTCATATAGGATTTGGGAAGAACATTTCTCTTTCAAGGACCTTGAAGGAACAATAATGGACCAATGCCTCTATCTAGGGATATATATGACACTTTGTGGACAAAATATCTTATCAACTCAAGAGACAATTTCTCATCAACTATGAAGGTTCAGTATGCGTTACACAAACAATAAGAACTCAATCTTTCAATTAATGCAATGACATGTGATTCACATCATAGCAAATCTATAAACATATTTATCAAGAGGACAAAGATAATTATCAACACAAAAGTGTACACAATATTTGGAAAAACAAACAATGAACCTTGTATATTAATCTTCAGGAAATACTTGCATACATAAGCTGCACTTGTAGATACTCCATTACAAATTGCTTGCACAAAATGATACTTCTTCTTCCTATAGACTTCTCTAATACAATATCTTGTTCTTATGACTCTCCCTTTTTTTACATATAAGAATGTCTCCCTATAAGTATGTAAATCAAAAGGCATATATGAAAGGACACACGCTTTTATGCACAGAAGGGAGTTACATACAGTTTCCTTCCAAAGGAAACACCCTTTGGTTTAATAAATAATTACAAATGAGAACCCTAAAAATACTAAATGATGCTTTAATAATATGTGCTTTATTCTCCGCCTTGATAAAATTCCTTAGCAAGTATTCATTATCTTCTCATTATTTTCTGCACACAAGACAAGCCAATCAGATTCCTTGATTTGAAAATACAACGTATTCCACTTTAGATTTTAGTTTGAAAATACTTGTTTAAAATAATTCATTAAAACCAAAGTATTTCCCTTTAACAATATTTTGCAAACATAACATCCGTTCATATAAAATAATACCTTACCCTAAAATATATATTCAAGGCACTTTATTCAGGATAAATACACATAAAATTCATCTTTAATGCACTTTCAAATAATAATGTAAAGTAGAGAATATACTTCCCTTTTATTATTCTTTCGGCCAAACTTCCTCCCTCAGCGAGCTGTTCTCATGTCCTATCAATTCTATAGTTTCATCGATACCTTTTATTTTCAATGGGACCGCTTCTAATTTCTTTGATGAACCTCATGTCAATGAAACTGCTGCTTTCGGTGAGTCCTCTTAGAGATCCATCACAGTGTAGATTTGTTCGATAAGTCATTTTTTGATGACTTGCCTCCTGACTGCCACTTCAGCTACTAACTCATTTTGACCAGACCCACCACGTGTCACCTCTGGATTGGCTCTGGGGTTTCTATCCTGCCACCTTAGCATGGTCTCACTTACCACTAGAATGAAGATCTCTCTTGTCACCTAGCCGCTAGTGGTTAGTCGCCAAGTCACAGTGAATAAACATCACACACTTTCCTATTGCGGTATAGCGACCACCGTCATATCGACTTGGCCAACTGTCCAATCTTCCTTATCTACTCGGATTTTAACCTTGCCTAAGCAGCTCTCTCTTCTCTTTGTCCATCTGTGCTGTGTGTCACTCTTTGGTTCGCCCACAGATCCACCTACCCACCACTTGGACCTTGGTTCTTCTTTTGTGCTCTGCCACGTGGCACATCTTGATTTGCTTGTAGATCCACCGGGACGACACCTTATCTGCCACCTTGCCAGTCGCTATTTCACGGGGATATAGGTCGTGCAACTTCCTATCGCGGTATAGCTACCGTCGTTGGATCAATCTTGAACTTGCATGCTCGTTAACCTCCCCTTTTTTGCACGTGCTTTGTCACCAAGTCGCGGGGATAAACCAATGTGCATCTCTATCTTGCAGTATAGAGACGACTGTCAGATCTACCCAAATTGCTCAATCTTTAATTTGTCCTTCTCCTATAAAATTTGGGTGCTTTGAGATGCGCACGCACGTAAGGGGCCCACCAGCACTGAGCTAGCACTTGGAAAAAGCCTTTTGTCTTCTAATAGTTATCATGCGAGTTGCTTTGGACTTAAACGTTAAAAGAGCCTATCCCACAAACAATGTGGGATAAAGGCTTTCCCTCTTCTGACGTAGCTCCATGTTCTTCAGTTATGCTCCTCGAGCTGACCTCCTTGCAATTCACCATCCACCATAACAATCTTATCGGGATTCGTCATAGCATAAAACTCCTCCTCTTGACGTCCCGATGAGTCTTCAATCTATGTTACTTTGTTAAAATAACTCACACTGATATCCCTGCAGGCACTTTTATCTTCATCGGGGGTCAGAATAGCCTTTTTCTATTCCTCCTGAAGTCCCAATGTTACTCTGATGCACTTTTATGCTTTATACCTCCAAGTATTCTTTATCGGTATAGGAAACATTGATGGTTCTGCCTTCCGATTCTCCATGTCATCGGAGATCGGCCTAACTGTTTCTACACTGTCCTAATATGGTCTTTTTCTCCGATGGACCCACCTTTAGTTCCCTTCAGTCATCGGGTATCAGGATAGAGTTTTTATTTTATTTTTGATCTCCTGATGCTATAAGTCCATGATCTGCATTGCCTTTTCATTGTTACAAGTTACACCGATAGCCTCATTGGCTATCGGTATAACAATTTTTACACTTTCCGAATAAGCCGATGCATGCCAATAGAAAACACCCTCCTTTTTCCTAATCAGAACAAGCTGTCTTGATGGTATGACTTTTCTAAGAGTGCACATCATGTTGAATATCATTTAAGTGCTCCAATGAATCCACCTTTTGAGTTATTGGTAAATGTCATGCCGATAATCCTTCTTTTGCTTGCCAATGTTGTTTGATCGGGACTACTTATGCCAATAATTGAAATTTTGTAGTTTTGAAAAATGATCCATCCACCATGAATAATAGTGATCCCATCTATCCCACAGGGTCTTGACACTCCTGAAATAGTTGATCCTTACAGAACTTTGCCTGTGCTAATAAGGTTGTTGCACATGCAAACAAACAGTAAATGCTCCATAATAGCACATAAAATTTTGCAAAAACGTGTGCTAACAATGGCTCTTTCTAGGGATGTATGTTCTCTTTAAGGACATAGCAAGATCCTAGTTATCTCTGGAAAGTAGACCAAAATGAAAATTGAAAACATATAACAAAAACAAGAGAAAAAACTATATTACTATAATACAAGAAATACTCTCTGATCATCAAGAGAAGAAATGCTTAAGGTATTGAGCATGGATTGGAACTTCCTGCATTTCACCATTAGTATTCTTCAAGAATTATGCATTTTCTCCTCCTTTCTGTAGATTCCTGTTTGAGTTTAATTTGGTGGCCCCAAGCCCTCGAAAATGAACATCATTTCTTTCCTCTATCAAAAACTTGATTCCCATCCCACAGCAATGTGCACCTTCTGATTGTATGATCATCCTCTTTACCAACCATATGAGTTGGTGAACTCATTTTTTCCACTTTGCTACATTTTACGTAGTCGCATGCCATCATCATCATTAAATTGGTATACTCATATCCTTTATCACATTTGGTTTCTGGATATGTAATCCTAAAAACATTTACCCAATGTTCACTTGAAAACCCTACTATTTCACCATGTCTCATTTCCTTGAAAAAATATTTCCATTCACTTTTACTATCATATGTGGATTGCACCCTAACGTAACTTTCATAAAAACTCTCAATGTTAAAAATCTGAATACTTCTTTCATTGTATAACATATTTTCTGAGTATGTAACATTCTTTGGAGGGAAAATAAAATTTAGTCTACTTGTTCTTTCTTGAAAAATATCTAGGCCTCCCAATGCAATATCTGCATTAGACTTAACACAACCCCTATTGCAATAATTCAAACTATTTATCCCTTTGAGATTATGTCCCATATTGTTCATTTTTACCACCTCCTTACTTTGAAAAGATATTTCATTTTTCTTAATTGCTAAATTAGGGCACACATAGGAATCTTTATCGCATATGATTTTATCAAAATGAGAACCTGAACACATATCACCTTCAAACATATTTTCTATTTCCCTATGCTTTGGACATATTTTACCCTTCTCACAAAGAGACTTTGGGTACATATCTTTTTTAACAATGTTGTGTTGAGGTATCACATCTGCCTTCTCATATATTATTTCCTTTTCTCTCATAGTCTCTAAAACATTACTTCAGGATATATCTTCTCCCATATCCGTTTCAAACAATAAGCCTAAAAAAACAGAAATTTTCGGTATACCTTCATGAGAATTCTCCTGAGAGTCATCATCCCCTTGAATAATGTCTTCATTCGCTGAAGTGCCTTCCTGTACACAAATTTTTTCATGAATATTATTAACCAACACAGTAAAAACATTTGGGAAATCAGTTATTATTACATCCTCTTCAAATGTTTTATCCTCCTGGAGTCCATCACATGTTTTATTTTCAGGAATAATGTCTTCATAAATGTTATTTGCTGAAGTTTCTTCATGTCTGTATATTGAATGTAAATCCATTTTTTCTTCACTTCCTAGATAGTCAATAATTTCACAGGAGGGACTGAAAAATGATTCACAAAAAATCATTTCCTCACATTCATGTGGAGTTTCATGATACTAAGGATTTAAAAAAATTTCAAAAGGATTTTCAAGGACACATTTCTTATTACACTCCTCGCTGTGTATGTATTCCCTTGATGTATTATTTTCTTGGGAATCATCATTTTCTTCATCAAATAGACCCTGAATGTGCCCTAATCCTTTAGTCTGTTTATTCTGAAAAAAAATTGGATCATTCTTCTGAACATATCTTTCATATTCTTTATCTAACAAGTACAAAATTTCTTCTGGACTGAGGAATGTTTCCTCTTTATTATTTATGTTTGTACCTACACATATGGATTCTTCCCTACTTAAATCCATAATTTCTTCTTTATCATAAAATTCTTCCTCTAACATGTTTTCATATAAAATCTCAAGTAGAAGCCTTACCTGAGGATCATGATAAATCCCCAACTCATGCATTTTTCTTGAAATTGGGGCCTTGATGTTTGAAGGTATTTTTGTGTATATATTAAACATTCTCATAAATAATTGTGTTGTAGATTTTGATAACTCAATGATGAACAGATAGTACCAAACCGATACTGAGAGGGGGGGTGAATCAGTATAGGCAAAAACACAATCTAAAATCGGTTTGTCAGCAGACACTATGCTTTGACAGACAAACAGTAACACCGTTCTTAAACAGAGTACAACCAGAAAAATGTAGAATAACTGAGACAAGCATAAACCGGTTGACACTTACCTTTTCAAACATTCTAATACTTCATATCCATTTCACCCTAGTGCGTGAACAGGTAATCTATCATCAAAAAGATATATAAACAGCTAGATGAACATGATTTACCTTCAGACACAAATCACTCAAACCATCTCAAGAATATCACCACACATGACACACAGATTTTTTTCACATGGAAACCCAACTGGGAAAAGCCATGGTGGGGATGAATACCCACAAGCTATTTTTGAACTCTTTAGAAGTCTGCTCTGTTAGGAGCCTTGTCCGGTTAAAGACTAATACAATAGGTTCTATTATGAACCAATCTTGTTAGGGATCACCCGGTTAAGGGATGGCTAGAATACCCAGTTAAGGGTTAAACCCTGTTAAAGGTTACCTTGTTAGAGGATTTCAAGAATTCAATGGTTTTGAGTCACCCTGTTAAAGGATTTACAGCAAGCCAGTTAAAGATACCCTGTTAAGGGATTTCTCAACTGTTGAATTGGTTAGAGATCAACAGGTATTACAATGATGTGGTAACAACACTCAATGCCATGCAGATCCGCTTTAGCTCCTCTTCACCTTCTGCACTTACACTCTGCAGGTATCACTTCTCTCTTTTGGTCTGACAAGAATCACGTATCTCTTCTCTTGGATAGTCACACACAACTTTTTGCAACAACCTCAGAAAGAAACACAACATCAACCTTATAGGAAATAGATAGGTCGTTAGCATAAACCCTAAACGCTAAACCTGTTAGGTTAAGCAATTCAAATGGTTCAATCCTGACCGTTGAGCACATTGCATTAAATGCAATAGTCTTGAACCAATCTCAAGACGTTCTTCATCATTCATTTTCCACTGATTTCATGGTGGTTAATAACCAATCACACACTATCACCATTTATAGACTTCGCACATTCCCGAGGTAGATAGGGACAATCTGTTAGGATTCCCACAGATACTGAGAGGGGGGGGGGGTGAATCAGTATCTAATCGGTAAATTGAATTTCTTAACTTAAAACATGTAGAACATATTATAACAATATACAGGTATGCAAGAAATAATGCAATAAACAGAATTAAAGGCAACCACATGAAAAACACACCATAACACATTGGTTTAACAAGGAAACCTGGTGTGGGAAAAACCTTAGTAGGATTTGTGACCCACAATATTCACTTACTGGCCAATAAGAGAATATTACTGCTACAAGAGGGGCCTACACATGTAGGAAGACCAACTGCCTAGAGCTCACTGCTCAATGGGAAGTCTCACTGACTTACAATGATGGATTATATAAATCCAGTATCTTGTACTGCTTCAAAATAGCATCTATAATGCCAGATCTAGTACCGGTTTCTACTCTGCTTCCTACATAAACCCTTAACCTATAATTTGCATAATAGGTCTGCCTTATTTTGCCTAAATATAATCTTTTCTACATACTTAAAAATGTTCTATAATGATCTTTCTTATATAAGAGTCATTTTACAATGATGCCAAGTTGGCTTACAAAGATTTTACAATAATAAACAAAATATAATATAACAAAAATCCTATTGGCTTCTGTGCCGGTATGCTTCCTTTCTCTGCCAGTGCCGATGGTCTGAGTGTCAGTGTAGAGTCTGATCTTGCTAGTGCCGGTGTAATGCCTTGCCAGTGCCATAGGATTGTAAGGTTGCCATCAATGAAAAAACCTTCAATCACCTACAATGTCTCATTGAAGTGTGCATATGTCAACACAATCTCCTTCATGCAGGATCCTTCATACGCACAGGGCTTACATGGCAACAAGATTTTTTCTTCGTTACATTGCTAACTCATCACAAAAAGTCACCGATTAAGTCACACAGGCTTTAGGCACTTAAACTGGAAACTTTGAAGTTGAGACTACCAACTGGTAGTCATACAAAGCTTCCATGTGTCGGTTCCACATGCCAATTCACCTCAAACAAACACACCGCTTCACTTTGGCACAAATGTCGATTCACAGTGCTATACCGGTTCTCACATATACTGGTTCTCTCCTCTTCAACATATTGATGTCAATGACAACATACAATGTCATCATGTCCTCATACCGGTTCACATTATGCCAACAATCTCCCCCTTTGGCATTGATGGCAATATACAAAGATATATCTTTGCTTCACATCTTCTCCCCCAATTTCTGCAGATATCTTCTCCGCTTCTCTTCTTCTCCCCCTTTGACAACAATGCCAAAGTGAAGGCACAAGCTTTCTTGTTCCAATATGCTGCTCCCCCTAAGGAGTAGCATCCTTCAACACATCAATCTAAAAAGAATTTGACTATGCAGTACCTGATTGATGTGGAGCATATACCTTTAGTTCACCTCCTAAAGGGGCACCACCCCTTATTCACTTCTTAAGTACATAAATGTAGCCTTTGGGAGAGGCTTGGTGAATATGTCTGCTAACTGCTCCTTACTGGAAACATGTTCCACTGCAATCTCTTTGTTCTGAACCTTTTCCCTCAAGAAATGATACTTAAGCTCAAAGTGCTTGGTTCTAGAATGCAAAACCGAATTCTTGGAGATGTTAATTGCACTAGTATTGTCACAATATATACTTACTAGTTTAGATACATGAACTTTGAAGCCATTTAATACATGCTTCATCCAAATTGTCTTAGTGCAATTCATAAAAGCTGCAACATACTCTGCTTCTGCTGTAGACTGATAGATACAACTTTGCTTCTTACTCATCCATGAGACCAGCCTACCACCGAGAAAGAATGCACCACCGGTTGTGCTCTTCTGGTCGTCCACATTACCAGCCTAATCAACATCTGTGAACACTTTCAGGTTAAAATCATTATTGTGTGGATACCATAACCCATAGTCAATATTTGCCTTCAGATACCTAAGAATCCATTTGACTGCAACCAAGTGGGATTCTCTTGGACTTTTCTGGAACCTTGCAATAATGCCAACTACATGTGCAATATCTGGTCTGCTATGCACTACATAATGCAACTTACCAATCATTGATTGGTATTCCTTCTCATCAACCAATGCTGAGTCATCCTCTTTGAATAGTTTACAACTAGTCACCATCGGTGTACCAACCGGTTTGCTATCTTCCATGCCAAAGGTCTTCAACACCTCTTTGACATACTTGGATTGAGTGATAAAGATTCCATCTTTCATCTACTGAATCTGCAATCCAATGAAGAACTTAATCTCCCCTATGAGTGACATCTCAAACTCTTTCTTCATCTCATCTGCAAACTCATGACTCATCTTGTCATCTCCACCAAAGATAATGTCATCAACAAATACCTCATAGATCAGGATCTGATCTCCTTCAGACTTCAATTAGATATTGCTATCTTCGCTTGTTCTCTCAAATCCAATCTTCACAAGATGGGAATGCAGGCATTCATACCATGCTCTGGGTGCCTGCTTTAAACCATATAAGGCTTTATGTAGCCTACACACCATGTCACTATCTTCAGATAGGGAAAACCCATATGGTTTCTCTATATACACTTCCTCTTCAAGTACACCATTTAGGAATGTAGATTTTACATCGATTTGATATACTTTGAATCCTTTAAAAGCTGCATATGCAAGAAGCATACAGACTCCTTCCAATCTAGCTACAGGAGAAAAGGTTTCTCCATAGCCTTCTCCTTCTTCTTGGGCATATCCTTTGCACACCAGTTTGGCTTTGTTTCTGATCACTGTGCCATCCTCATTTAGCTTATTTCTGAAAACCCATTTGGTGCCAATGATATTTTTATGCTTCGGTCTGGGTACCAAAGACCATGTACCATTTCTCTCTATCTAGTCAAGTTCCTCTTCCATTGCCTTGAGCTAGTCTTCATCTTTATGTGCCTCTTTGAGTGATTTAGGCTCAAATTCAGAGATCATATATGAGTTTTCTCTGACTTTTCTTCTTGTAAGAATTCCTGGATCCTTATCTCCTATGATCTGCTTAGGATCATGATTCAGCTTGACATATCGAGGAATGGTCTTGATAGATTCCTCTTTCTTTTCTTATTCATCCTCATCTCCATCAGTATCAACATCAACATCTATCGGTGTAGGAACACTGTTACTGGTACTTGGTTGACTGACAACCAGTTCCTAGAAGGTTACAACTGGTTCATTTACCACTTGCTCACTGTCGGTTTCCTCATTTTTCTCAGAGGTTTCATCAACTCTTACATTGATGCTTTCCATAATTCTCTGAGTCCTATTATTGAAACACTTGAGAGCTTTGCTCTTGGTGGAATACCCTAGGAATACTCCCTCATCACATTTCGCATCAAATTTGCTCTGGTGTTCGCTCCTCTTGATGTAACATTTTCTACCAAACACTCTAAAGTAGCTAACCACAGGTGTCTTACCGGTCCAATACTCATAAGGAGTTTTATCCTTACATTTCTTAATGAGTACCAGGTTCATTGTGTAGACTGCAGTGCTCACCACTTCTGTCCAAAAGGTGTGAGCAACTTTTCCTTGAATCAACATAGTTCTAGCTGCTTCAACCACAGTCCAATTATTCCTCTCTGCTAGGCCATTCTATTGTGGAGTCCGAGGGGCAAATAGTTGCCTCTTGATGCCATGTTCTTCACAGTACTTGTTGAATTCACCGGAAGTGAATTCCCCTCCTTGATCAGTTCTCAAGCACTTGATCCTTTTATCGCTTTCCTTCTCCACTAATGCTCTAAAAGCTTTGAACATTACAAAAGCTTCAAACTTATCTTTCAAGAATGTGACCCACATCATTCTTGAGCAGTTATTAGTGAGAATCATGAAGTACCTATCACCCTGCACACTCCTAGTTTTCATAGGACCACACAAATCAGTATGCACAAGATCAAGAAAATTGTCGACAGTGAAAGGTTTACCTTTAAAGGTTGAGGAAGACATTTTCCCTAGTTGACACTCTCTGCACAAGGTATTTTTCGGTTTTCTTAGTACTGGCAACCCTCTAATTGCCTTAATCTTATTGGTTTTCATAATGTTATCAAAGCTTACATGGCAGAGTCTCCTATGCCATATCTAGCTATCATCAAATTTAGCCATAAGAAATGTGCTTACATTTTCATTTAGCTGAAATAGGTTACCTTTGGTCTGCATGTCGGTGGCCACCAATTCACCATTCTTGAATTCCAAAATGAGACCACTGTCATTCAGCTGGGCAACACTCAGAAGGTTGTGTCTTAGACCATCAACCCAATACACATTGTCAACACTACTCTTTCCATTCAGAGAGATGGACCCTTTGCTTTTGACCATACATGGTGCATCATTACCAAAGCAAACCACACCACCATCATACTCTTCCAAGGATAGAAACTTGCTCCAGTCACCAGTCATATGGTGAGAACAACCACTGTCAATAATCCAGTCATTGGAATTATCAAAGTGGGAGACAAGAGCCTTCTTGTCTGACACATCTTCCTTGACAACAACAAACACAATATCTTCATTTTCTTCATCTTTTGACTCCTCATCTGTGACACCTTCATCAATTGCCACAAAAAAGTTTCTCCGGTTTCCTCCTTTGAATTTCTTGAACCTTTTTGGTTTGTCCTTGTTGTCACCATTAGGATAGTTTATAGCAATATGTCCTATCTGGTTACAAGAAAAGCATTTCAAAGGGATCTTACCTCTGTATTTTCTGGTTCCTTTAGGAAGTTTCCTAGCAAGAAGAGCTTCAAATGCCATTAAAATCTCCTCATCATCCATTTCTTTGCTCTGTCTTGGTTCACCACTAGTGCTAGCTTCTTTTCCTTTTTTGGATGGTACAATAGAAGCTTTAAAAGCCGATTCAGTCTTTTGAACACTGCCATCAAAACTATTTAGCTCATAGGCTATCAACTTTGCAATGATGGAGTCTAGGGATACCTTAGTCTTGTCTATTGATCTCAACTCTTGAATACCATCAACCCTTATTGCATAGACCAATAATAAGGATCTCAGGACTTTGCTTACCATAGTGGAATCTTCCATTTTTCCACCTGCACTCTTGATAGCTCTGACAATAGTTTTGATTCTTATTCTGTACTATTGAATGGTCTCACCTTCAACCATCTACATGTCTTCAAACTTCCCTCTAAGGCTTTCTTCCTTAGCTTATTTTACATGCTCATCACTGCCATAGATATTTTCAAGAGTATCCATACGTCTTTGGGATTTACCTTATCTTGGACATCAATGAACTCAATGTTAGATAAACTACTAATTAGGGCTTCCATGACTTGCCCATTCTCCTGCATCTCTCTCTTTTGGTCATCGGTGAGAGTACCGGTAGGGGCAACATAGGCATTCTCAACATAGCTCCAGTGTTGAGAACCCATGCTTCTGATGTATATCTTCATTCTGTCTTTCCATTTACTAAAATTTTCTCTGTTGAACTTTGGACCTTCCCTCTTCATCATTAGACTGGGATCTTTACCTCAAGCAGTTAAGCTTATAACATAGAGGACCTGGAGGACACTCTGATACCAATTGATAACTCAATGATGAACGGATAGTACCAAACCAGTACTGAGAGGGGGGAGTGAATCAGTATAGGCAAAAACACAATCTAAAACCAGTTTGTCAGCAGACACTGTGCTTTGACAGATAAACAGTAACACCGGTCTTAAACAGAGTACAACCGGCAAAACCCAGAATAACTGAGACAAGCATAAACCGGTTAACACTTACCTTTTCAAACAATCTAATACTTCATATCCATTTCACCCTAGTGTGTGAAAAGGTAATCTATCATCAAAAAGATATATAAATAGCTAGATCAACATGATTTACCTTCAGACACAAATCACTCAAACCATCTCAACAATATCACCACACATGACACACAGATTTTTTTCATGTGGAAACCCAACTGGGAAAAACCACGGTGGGGATGAATATCCACAAGCTATTTTTGAACTATTTAGAAGTCTGCCATGTTAGGAGCCTTGTCTAGTTAAAGACTGATACAATAGGTTTTGTTAGGAACTGATCCTGTTAGGGATCACCCGATTAAGGGTTAAACCCTGTTAAAGGTTACCTTGTTAGAGGATTTCAAGAACTTAATGGTTTTGAGTCACCCTATTAAAGGAATTACAGTAAGCTGGTTAAAGATACCTTGTTAAGGGATTTCTCAACTGTTGAAGTGGTTAGAGATCAACAAGTATTACAATGATCTGGTAACAACACTCAATGCCAATGCAGATCCACTTTAACTCCTCTTCACCTTTTGCACTTACACTCTGCAGGTATCACTTCTCTCTTTTGGTTTGGCAAGAATCACGTATCTCTTCTCTTGGATAGTCACACACAACTTTTGCCAACAACCTCAGAAAGAAACACAACATCAACCTTATAGAAAATAGATAGGTTGTTAGCATAAGCCCTAAACCCTAAACCTGTTAGGCTAAGCAATTCAAACGGTTCAATCCTGACCATTGAGCACATTGCATTAAATGCAATAGTCTTGAACCAATCTCAAGATGTTCTCCATCGTTCATTTTCCACCAATTTTAGGGCAATTGATAACCCATCACGTGTTATCACCATTTACAGACTTCACACATTCCTGAGGTAGATAGGGACAATCTCCTTCATGCAGGATCCTTCATACGCACAAGGCTAACATGGAAACACAATCTGTTCTTCATTACATTGCTAACTCATCACACAAAGTCACCTTTTGAGTCACACAGGCTTGAGGCACTTCAATCAGAAACTCTAAAGTTGAGACTACCAACCGGTAGTCATACAAAGCTTCCATGTGCCGGTTCCACATGCCGGTTCACCTTAAACAAACACACCGCTTCACTTTGGCACAAATGCTGATTCATAGTGCTATACCGGTTCTCACATATACCGGTTCTCTCCTCTTCAACATATTGACATCAATGACAATATACAATGTCATCACGTCCTCATACCGGTTTGTATAATGCCAACAAATCTTCCTATTTTTCTATGTCAAGAAATTCATCCAAAGGAGACATACATACTTATGCTTCTATTATGTATTGTTGGTCCTCCTCTAGCGCATAGCTCATACTTCCCTCTTCACCTGCATCATAAAACACATCAAGGAACCATTTCTCCAACTCCCTCCATGATGAGATGCTATGTGTAGGGAGTGATTCATAAGCTTCTCTTGCATTGTCCTTCAAAGTCCTGACAAATAATTTCATCACATAATCTTCTGCATAAACCTCATAATCTCTTACAAATGTATAAAATACATCCAAATGATCAATTGCTGATTCATCATGTTCCCCATGGAATTTTGGTACAAGTTGTGAAAGCTTAGGGAAGAACTTGTTTGGAATACATTGAAAGCCCCTAAGATCCAATGGCTTGATGCCATCTGGAATAAAAGGCTTTCTTTGAAACATTTTTAAAAAGGAAATTTTTCATCTCCCTTTGGGTCTCTTCTCCTAGTAGATTCACCAATTGAAATAAAAATTCTTATTAGGTAGAGTTGCCACCTCCTAAGAGGAATAATACTTTAATTTACTTTTTGGGCTTTTTCCTCCAGCAGAATTTGAAACAAGCTCACCAGAAGTTCTAAATACTTTTTGTACAACTCCCCAGTAGAGTCGCCAATCTGTTGGTGACTCGGATGGGGAAAACAAAACTTATCAAATCTTCAATGAAAAAACACCAAAGCTTCTAGGTGAATGTCAAACTATGTATGACAAGTCCCCAACAGAGTCGCCAATCTGTTGTGTGAGTCAGATGGGGAAAACAAAACTTATAAAATCTTCAATGAAAAAAACACCAGAGCTTCTAGGTGAATGTCAAACTATGTATGACAACTCCTCAGTAGAGTCGCCAATCTATTGATTGTGGGACTCAGATGGGGAACTCTCAACTGGTTACTAATTGAATGATCTATCACTAGAGATTCTAGATTATATTTTACCAATATCTTCAATTTAACTCCCCAACAGAATCTTAATAATTCCTCCCCAGCAGAGTCGCCAATCTGTTGGTTCCCAAAAGCACATATTGGAAAACCAAAACACTTGCCAAATCCTCAAGTAGTCCAATAAGCCTTGGCCAATGAACATGGATAGTCAAGGACTAGATCCCTCTGTACTTTAGGCTCCATTGAACCTTAGGTGGGTGTGCCTCTTCCTCTCAAGCATAAAAGAGGTTATTTATAGTGGATTTAAACCTTTTAACAAGTTTACACAACTGGAAAATTATTGTTCTGCAACTATGCTTTATTGTGTGCTTTAACTGAATGCTTTGAAAACAAGTGATTGTGAATGTATATTGAAAATGAGATTGCTTTTAGGACTTAAATGAAATCTACATAGATCAGTACATATAGGATTTGGGAAGAAATTTTCTCTATCAAGGACCTTGAATGCATATAGATCAAAACCTTCAAGGGACAATAACAGACTAGTGCCTCTATCCAGGGATATATATGACACTTTATGGACAAAATATCTTATCAACTCAGGAGACAATTTCTCATCAACTATGAAGGTTTAGTATGTGTTACACAAACAATAAGAACTCAATCTTTCACTTAATGCAACAACATGTGATTCACATCATAGCAATCTAGAAACAAATTTATCAAGAGGACAAAGATAATCATCAACACAAAAGTGTACACAATATTTGGAAAAAGAAACAATGAACCTTGTATATTAATCTTCAGGAAATACTTGCATACATAAGCTTCACTTGCAGATACTCCATTACAAATTGCTTGTACAAAATGATACTTCTTCTTCCTATAGACTTCTCTAATACAAAATGATATACAATCCTTACAGCAGTATCTTGTTCTTATGACTCTCCCTTTTTTTACATATAAGAATGTCTCCCTATAAGTATGTAAATCAAAAGGCATATATGAAAGGACACACTCTTTCATGCATAGAAGGGAGTTACAGACAGTTTCCCTCCAAAGGAAACACCCTTTGGTTTAATAAATAATTACAAATGAGAACCCTAAAAATACTAAATGATGCTTTAATAATATATGCTTTATTCTCCGCCTTGATAAAATTCCTCAGCAAGTATTCATTATCTTCTCATTATTTTCTGCACACAAGACAAGCCAATCAGATTCCTTGATTTGAAAATAAAACGTATTCCACTTTAGATTTTAGTTTAAAAATGCTTGTTTAAAATAATTCATTAAAACCAAAGTATTTCCCTTTAAAAATATTTTGCAAACATAGCATCCGTTCATATAAAATAATACTTTACCCTAAAATATATATTCAAGGCACTTTATTCAAGATAAATACACATAAAATTCATCTTTAATGCACTTACAAATAATAACGTAAAGCAGAGAATATACTTCCTCCCTCGGCGAGGTGTTCTCATGTCCTATCGATTCTTTAGTTTCATCGATACCTTTTATTTTTGATGGGACCGCTTCTGATTTCTTCGATGAACCTCATGTTGATGAAACTGCTACTTTTAGTGAGTCCTCTTATAGATCCATTGCAGCCTAGATTTGTTCCTGACTACCCCTTCAGCTGCTAACTCATCTTGACTAGACCCACCGCATGTCACCTCAGGATTGGCTCCAGAGTTTTTGTCCTGCCACGTTAGCACAGTCTCACTAACTGCTGGAATGAATCTCTCCCTTATTGCCTAGCCACTAGTGGTTAGTCGCCAAGTCGCGGTGAATAAACATCACACATTTTTCGATTGCAGTATAGCTGCCACCGTCAGATCGATTCGGCCGACCGTCTGATCTTCTTTAGCTGTTCGGCTTTTAACCTTGCCTGAGTGGCTCTCTCTTCTCTTTGTCCATCCGTGCCACATGTCACTCTTTGGTTCACCCATAGATCCACCTACCCACCACTTAGACCTGGGTTATTCTTCTGTGCTCCACCATGGGGACATCCTGATTCGCTTGTAGATCCATCAAGACGACACCTCATCTGCCACCTTGCCAGTTGCTAAGTCACGTGGGATATAGGTCGTGCAACTTCCTATCACAGCATAGTGATCACCGTTGGATTAATCTTTAACTTGCATTCTTGTTAACCTCCCCATTTCCGCATGTGCTTTGTCGCCAAGTCATGGGGATAAACCAGTGTGCATATCTATCTTGCAGTATAGAGACAGCCGTCAGATCTTCTGCGATCGCTGTCTGATCTGCCCAAACTGCTTGATCTTTAATTTGTCCTTCTGCTGTAAAATTTGGACGCTTTGAGATGCGCATGCATGCCCCCACCAATGCTGAGCTAGCACTTGCCAAAAACCTTTTGTCTTTCGGTAGTTATCATGCGAGTCACTTTGGACTTAAATGTTAAAAGAGCCTATCCCACAAACAATGTGGGATAAAGGCTTTCCCTCTTCTGACGCAGCTCCATGTTCTTCAGTTATGCTCCTCAAGCTGACCTCCTTGCAATTCACTATCCACCGTAACAATCTTATCAGGATTCATCATAGCATAAAACTCCTCCTCCCGACGTCCCGATGAGTCTTCAATCTATGTTACTTTGTTGGTATAACTCACACTGATATCCCCGCAGGTGCTTTTATCTTCATCGGGGGTTGGAATAGCCTTTTTCTATTCCTCCCAAAGTCCCAATGTTACTCCGATGCATTTTTATGCTTTATACCTCCAAGTCTGCTTTATCGGTATAGGAAACATTGATGGTTTCGCCTTCCGATTCTCCATGTCGTCGGAGATTGGCCTAACTATTTCTGCACTGTCCTGATACGGTCTTTTTCTCCGATGGACCCGCCTTCAATTCCCTTCAGTCATCGGGTATCGGGATAGAGTTTTATTATTATTTTTGATCTCCTGATGCTATAAGTCCATGATCTGCACTGCCTTTTCATTGTTACAAGTTACACCG
Source organism: Cryptomeria japonica (assembly GCF_030272615.1). Taxonomy (NCBI): domain Eukaryota; kingdom Viridiplantae; phylum Streptophyta; class Pinopsida; order Cupressales; family Cupressaceae; genus Cryptomeria; species Cryptomeria japonica. Next base: position 410,954,230 of record NC_081415.1, read on the forward strand.
ATAGCCTCATTGGCTATCGATATAACAATTTTTACACTTTCCCAATAAGCCGATGCATGCTGATAGAAAAAATCCTCCTTTTTCCCGATTAGAACAAGCTATCCCGATGGTATGACTTTCCTAAGAGTGCACATCGTGCTAAATATCATTTAAGTGCTCCAATGAATATGCCTTCTGATTTATCTGTAAATGTCATGCCGATAATCCTTCTTTTGCTTGCCCATGCTGTTTCATCGGGACTACTTATGCCAATAATTGAAATTTTGTAGTTTTGAAAAATAAGCCATCCACCATGAATAATAGTGATCCCAGCTATCCCACAGGGTCTTGACACTCTTGAAATAGCTGATCCTTAGAGAAGTTTTCCCATGCTAATAAGGTTCCTACACATGCAAATCAACAGTAAATGCTCCATAATAGCACATAAAATTTTGCAAAAATGTGTGCTAACAAAAACACCTACCTCGGTCTTAGGTCTATACGACAACCCAAGTAACAAGGCAATTAGGTCATCATGGGCGTTCTTCTCCTTTTTCTATTTCTTTACCTTAGGCTCTCCAGAGTGTGAAACTTTTGAAGTAGGCATTTTACTTGCTTTATAGATACCCCTTCTCAATTCTACATATCATTCAATCTAGGTCTATAACTAACTACCCTACTTTTCCTTTTGAAATGGAATAAGGAATACAAGAAGCAAAACATACAGGCTTTCATCAACTTTATTTAAACTCCGGGGTGACTAAGTCTTTCATTGGTAACACAACTTTGTTTCTTTTCCACACTAAAACTCTCTCTGAATTCTAAAATTGAAAGACCCAAAATTAATAGAAAGTTTCAATCTTTAATATTTTCCCCTTAAATGCAATTCATGTGAATTTTGGTGGAGCAAATAGGTGTATCACAGGTTTGAATATGAACCCTTAATCATAAATAATTGATGGTTGATGACAAAATTTGAATTTTCCTACCCGAGGAGATCAATGTTGACATGTCACTTTATTTCCAACTCTTAGACGCTCGTCAAAGTCCTTCAAACCAACTCAATGAGTTATGTGTTGACATGCTGGATCCTATTCATCTGTTGGCACAACATCCTATCACCTTTCACTCGGGACTCGTTGAATCAGACAAAACACCTCCACCAAGTGCAGAGTGACTCTCATACATCATTCCCGAAATTTTTTTTTTGGACAATGCCATAAAGTTATCTGAGGTCCAATATTTTAATTATCACAACCCCACTTGGGACTTGGTGAAATAGGAAAAAGGTCTTCATGAAGTTCTTAGTTTATCATTGGGACAATGCTTACCTACCACATTAGACAACAACTCATTACTTTTAAAGATATCTCAAAAGTAGGGCCCACTTCAAAAACAATTTAAAACACATGACTTAAGTTAACTCCTAACATCATATGTGGGGGACAAACCTAAAGGATTAAATAAAAACAAAAGGACACATCCATTTGAGTATTCGTAAGACACTGGCTGAAAATAAATTGTAGGACATGGGGTCAGTTTTTGGACGATAACAAACCCTTGAAGAGAATGCTAAAAGGAAATCAACTGGGAAAACAAGTCACCGCTCAAAAAGAAAGTTTACCAAGGACCATTCAAAATTTGAAAAGAAAACCAAGGCTAAATCAAAATGGAGACCTATCCCAAATAGTTCTGACACCTAGCATCTTCACATTTTTCCAACAAATCCTGCATGTTATCAATGTCTTCTTTCTAATATTCTTCTTTCTACCTTGCAACTCCCAATTCTTCCTTAACTGTAGCGGATTCCAAATCATCTAACTCAATGATTTCTTCTTGTTTATGCACTTTTTGCTTCTTCTCGGGTTCTAGAGAACTAGAGGACTCAATCTCTTTTAGTTTTCTCTTTCCGAAGGTCGAACCCTCCTCAGCCGAACTAGTAGTAGGGGATACCAGACCGATACTCCACATGTCCATAAATGATTTGAAATAAGCATCACATGCATGATCTCTCTTATCCAATTTATTAATATATCAAAAGATTTGCCTACTAACTGGGACTCCAGATTCCCATAACACATTCTCCTTAGTTGGAAGAGATCCCAGGCAATACACAACCAAATATACAAGCAATGAACCAAACCAAAAGGGGTAACCTTTCTCTTTTGTCATCCTGATATTCTTTAATAATTGATTCTTTAATAGTTTACACAAATTGAACATAGCGTATTCCATAACAATCATATACGCAACATACACAATAATTGCCGAAGTAGAACCTTCCCTATTTCTAAAATAAATTTTATAGGATATGCCATATGCCACATACCTCAGAACATGATTAATGATTTTGTCGATTAGCAATTCTCTCTGATCACCCATCATATTGGTTATGGTTTCAACCTCCTTTTCCTTTACTGTCTTCTTAATCGACACATTCCCACTGTCACACAAGCCAGTAACAACCAAAATAATGTCCTTCGAGATCGGACAAGGTTTATCTAACATAATACAGTTATTCTACATATGAATCGAGATCAACCTGATCACTTCCTCATTGTCAAACTACGAGAACTCACTCCAAAAATTCATTCCTTTATGTCTCAACTTCTTGACCATCTGCAAATCTTCTTCACTTAAAATCCTTTCTATTTTTTTGATCTTTTCTGTGTCAAATTCATCCAATCGCACCTTTCCCAAAGTTTGAAAACTTTTGCTACTCGATTCTCTGATAATCATTTTTGATTACATGCTTTCTATGCTTCTTTTCTCTTCTCTCCTTAATAGTTGCTCCTTCTCTTCAAATAATTCTTCTTCGCATAATTATAAAAATGATCTCAAATTCCCAAATTTAACTTACCAATTTATTCTAGTGTTTTGCCACCAAAAGATGTCTTGTCTATGATGTCAGCACAAACATTGAATTACTAGATTGCATCTCAAACATAGTCATGTCAGACTGACAACATGAACCAACAAGAAGAGGGGCCAAAATATTTTCCTTGAGAAACTCTTCCTGAGCCAGAACAATATGCTCAGTTATTGAAGGAAGAGGTGTAGGTGTCGGATTTCAATACACCGGGCTTTCTCTCATTATTCACTTTCTTCTTTCTCCAAACCATAAATTCCTTCTTCTTTGATTCACTAGAATTCACTGCATTCTTCTTTGTTGGATTCTTCAGACCACCTTCATTTCTACATTGATTACATAATGTCTGGATTTCTTGCACTTGTAACAATTGATGTTCCTTTGTACCAAATTTGCTGAATGTATTCTAGATATGCATTGATTAACCTTGTGACCATAACCATTGTATAGATGACAATATCCATGAAAGTTATTATTTACCTTATTTATTCCAACCGCATTATGATTATGATTCATAACATGATTTCTATAGTAATTTTTTGTGACCAAACCTCTTGCAGTTGTAACATTGAATTCTTCTACAGTCTATAGCCTTATGACCAAATTTATTGCATTGAAAACAATAACCATTAAATGATGCGTACCTTTGTGCATTCGATTGACGAACCAGTAGTCTCTTTGTAGTAGATCTTTGATTCTGGGTTTTTCTTGCATCTTTAGGTTTCTTTTCTACTTCAACTCTAACTTCCTTTCCTTTGTCTTTATCATTCTGAATTTAACATTCACCATTCTAAAATCTTAGTCTAGTCTTGTCTAAATGAGATTTTTGTATGTTAATCAAATAATCTAGTAACTTACTACTTTCAAGGACTTCAATTTTTGTCTTCAACTTTTTCACCTCTTGTTCCAGCTTCTCGCATTCTTTTGTCTTGAACTTAATTGATTCTTTCAGACTTAATTCTATTTTGTTCTTCTCCTCAATTTTCATCATCAGATTTTTAATGGTTTCATTCATCTTCTTCAGTTGATTGTTAACTTTCTTATGTCTCAACTTGAACTTCCAGATTTGTTCTCTTAGTTTTTGCACACATTCATTCACTACCTTCACATTCTCTTTCAATTCTTCATTCTCAGATTCCACACTTTCCAAGTCTTCAAGAGTTGTCTTCAATTCCTCATCTAGATGATATTCTTCAATCATACACATCGATGCCATGATTCAATGAACAAGGATCTCCCTCAAGCAGTTAAGATTTCCAGTAAGGGACGAAGCTCTAATACTAATTGTTGAATTGGTTGAATGGACGAGAATACTGAGAGGGGGGTGAATTAGTATTCCCACTCTTTAATAACTTTTAATGATGCACTAACCTTAACAATTAATCTCATCATCATGAAATAGAAAATACAAAATAAACAAATAACACAACCACAAATTGAGCACCAAATTTTATACATGGAAAACCCAAATGGGAAAAGCCACAAAGAGTGTTAGCTCTCAGGATAATATAACTAGTTATATGGTGTTTAAAAAAAGGGGTGGCTCACTACCATATGGCTCACTACCACATAAAAAGCAGTTCATTGCTAGAATGTGTTGGCAACAACAATGAAGGAAAAATGATTCACCCCCCCCTCTCAGTTTTCACTGGATCTACAAACTTAACCACAAATACACATCTGATAAATTGCAGCAATAACAAAGATAAGAAAATTGATAGCACAACACACAACACCAAGATTTTGATGTGGAAAACTCAGTTATGAGAAAAACCATAGTGGGAACCTACCCACAATAAGATGATACTCTGCAGTAGTATGTGTAAATATTACAATGGGGAATGCACATGCATTCAGGCACACTGCCTAGAGCTCACTACTCAAAATATAATGACCTAAAAGGCTACAACCCTTAGGGAAGTCTCATTGACTTACAACAAGATTCAAACTACAATCCAGAAGGAATGAACTGCAAAAATAGCATCTCCAAATGCCTGATGACAGTTCTGGTTAAGCACAATTGTCTTCTCTGCAACAATATTCTCTACTTATTCACAATGCTGAAGGATTAATCACTTGTTTCCACATACATCACTCTCTAATAATGCAGACACAACTACGAAACCTAAATTAAATGACAATATTACCTATTTATATAATTCATCAACCTTGACAACAAGGGCGACTAAACTCTCAACTCATAATTACAAAATTACATCACATGATACAAAGATCGACCACCAGAACAATATAATGATATACATGACATAACATGGACTTAATTCAAATCTCCAAACATGCAACACCACCAGAAATCACACCAAGATCAACTGCAACACGATGCACCACCAGGAAAACTACATAACGCATAGAACATCACCGGTTCAACAAAATCACCAATAATTTGCACAATGATCAATGAAGATCATCAAAACAAATAGGAAATAATTAGGAAACACCAACAAGAATGTTAGAATCAATAGAAACAACTGCACCAACACCACTTATCAAATCTTCATCGATCAACATCTGAAAATCAAGGACACTCAAATAGCAACAACTTTCATGAAGAAAGATAACTTGTGGAGCACCAAATCATGAACCATCTGAAATGAAGATACACAAGACCATCCCAAACAGTCTTCTAAATATTCAGATCTAGATCTAATCACACCGGAATATACCGGAGGAAATACTAAACTTTGAAAAGCACTGATCAGAAAAACAAACTGCAAAACCAGATCACATGATATGATCAATTAAGCTTCCCAGATCACCAAAACTAATTCAAAAGAATATAGTGATACTACACCATACACCAAACCATGATCCCAATAAAGCAATCAACAATCACCAGAGTAGGAATATGTTGACATCAATGACAACAACATATCCTAGCAGCAGTGATGCAGAGGCCTTCCTACACCTAAGGACAAGTCCAAAAGGTTAGAGTCCAATCCTTCAAATGACACAAATGACCCTACAAGGAAGGACTCCACATTTGAACTACTCTCCACTACTCAAGCCTAACACTAACTCAAGATGCGTAAATGACTTCAACGTCTCTAACATGCCTCACTGGTGACTCCTGCTCTTAGGGGCTTTGGAATTGGTCCATTCATGACTGCTAGGGATTGTTCCAAGAATTGTTCTAGGGTTTTGTCTTCAAATCCTTAAACCTCCTTTGGAAACCTACCACCTAGGCTAATAACTCTCCTAGACTGATATTTTGCCTTTAACTCCAAAATACTGAACACAACTTGGAAAATTGTTTACCATTCTAGATACCCTTTATGTAGTTACACTCACCCCCAAAATGGATTGGCAAGAGCTGCAACCTAAGGGTCTGAACCCCTTAGAAGCCTAGAGACCTAATTAGGGTGATTAGGTCTAATTTACAAAGAAACCCCCATTACCAGTACCCCAATTGCAAAACCAACTTTATGAGAATGTGGGGAATGGTGAATAACCTCTAATTCTAGGGTTTCATGCCTAGAATCCATCGCTATAAGGTTTTAGGATGATTGTCCTAATATTGCTCAAGGTAGTCACATGGAGATGCCTACCTAGATTCACTTCAAGTGCCTCACAAACAAGCCTCCCTTGCAAAAAACCATTAAAACCTTAATGTACACTGACCATTCTTTCACTCCACCAAAGAAATTAACTTCTAGAGGAAGGAGATGCAAGATATGACCATTTTCAAGAAAAACCCTAGCCAAACCCTTATTTTTCGGGTTACAGTCAGAAAAATGGAGGCTTCTCACTAAAAAGAAACAATTAAACCTCTAACCACCACCAAATAAAAGATAATTCATTCCTCCATCTACTCCATGAATGGTGTGGCTTGATTCACTCTGTACAAGATCATACAAATTCTGCAAACTCAGGATTTCTGGGAAAACTCAATTTTGTTTGTATCTTATTGCTTCCAACTTCAAATCATAACATCACCCCTCTTGGAAATCATGTCCCCAAGGATTATAAACCTCTTCAATGGTTTCCAACTGAATTTGGAAGAGGTGTGAGCTGTTGAAAGTCTTACATCAACCACATTTTGAAAAGTTGCACTTTCAAAAGTTGCATTTTTGCATAAAAAGTTGTCAAACTCTCTAAGGTTGGGATCCACACACTTGGATCAACCAAACTCCCCTAAAACATCCTAAAAACCTATCAAACAAAAATCCAAACATTCTAATACCCCTATTGACCATATTGTCCCAATTGGCTTATCAAATTGCCTAATTAGTGACATGGGTTTACATGGTGGGTTCTTATTGAGTACATGAAACTTGCATAAACACAAGACACTAAGACAAACACTATGATCCTAGTCTTCATCCTTAGAGCCATGATTTTATTGTGAATGAGGTGCCCCTACACCATACTCCCTGGGAGAAGAGATCTCAAGCCCACTTGAGATCAGAGTTTTTAGGTCTACACCATGGTTGGAAATTTGTTTATCTGTCATCCACACTGCCTCAGAGTTTGGTTTTCCCTACCAAGCCACTAAATACTTTATGTAATCCTTGTTCCTCATCCTCTTTGTGACTCTAGTGTTTAGAATCTTGCTCAACTTGGTGAATTATGCCTTGGAATATCATTGTCTACTGCAACCTCCATAGATTGAAAATGGGTGACAATCCAAGATCAGGAGGAAGTTGGATTTCATAGGCATTTTGTCCATATTTCTTCAAAATCTGACATGGTCCAATCTTCCTCTGCATGAGCTTGGTGTGATTACCTTTTGGGATTCTCTCCTTCTTCAAATGTACCCATACCAAGTCCCCAACACTAAACTGCACATCCCTCTTTTTCTTATCAGCATAAGCTTTGTACTTTTCTGCAAATTGTTGGAGATGAGACTTCACTTGGTCATGTACCTCCTTGATGGTTGATGCAAAAGCTTCACTATTTGCACTAATGGGCTCTTCCTTGGGAAAATCCCTCAACTTGAATACACCCCTTGGGTGGATTCCATACACAATTTGGAAAGGAGACTTCCCAGTGCTTCTATTTATGGTGTCATTGTATGAGAATTTTGCCTGTGATAGTATATTGTCCCATTTTTCTCCATGTTGTCTAGTCAAACATCTAAATAGGTTTCCCAATGACCTACTGACAACTTGAGTTTTCCCATCCATTTGAGGATGGTAGGTTGATGAGAAAGCTAGGTTAGTTCCCAACTTCTTCCCAAGGGTCCTCCAAAAGTGACCTATGAACTTCACATCCCTGTCTGAAACTGTGTTTAGAGGAAACCCATGTATCTAGACTATTTCTTTGAAAAAACAGTCTGCAACATATGAGGCATCACAAGAGGTTTTACATGGAAAGAAATGAGCCATTTTGCTAAATCTATCCACCACTACAAAAACACTGTCAAAACCTCTCCTTTTCCTAGGTAGGCCCAACAAAAAATCCATGCTTATGCTTTCCCATGGCCTAGAAGGAATGGGTAAGGGTTGGTACAAGTCTGCATTGGTGGATTTCCCCTTGGAGTTTTGATAGATTACACATGTCTCCACAAACTTCCTGACATCTGCTTGCAACTTAGGCCTGTAGTAATGTCTTTTCACAAGGTCAAGGGTCTTGTCAAGACCAAAATGACCTGCCATTGCTCCACAATGCTTCTCCTTAATGATATTCAGGCTCATTGAACACTTAGGAATGTATAACTATCCACCTTTAAATAGAAATCCATCTTGTATCAGAAATCAGAAAATTCAACATGATACCGATCACCATGTTGTTCACCAAAAGTGATAACCCAAGAACACCTGCAATTGATCTATGAAGTAGCCAATTTAATCTATGAAGAACCTCAGGGCTTGGACAACATGACAAGGATATGAATCCTTCTGCTCTTCAGGCTCTACAAAACCTAGGTGGGTATAACTTTGATGCTTAGAATTAAACCTATTACACACCTATGACAACATCAACATAAACCGATAGATCTCACCAGAGCTCTAAAACAAGTAGTTTATTGCAGATGGGCTAGATCTACACATAAAACTCAACTATGCTTGAGCATGAGATAGATGAAGCATTTCAAAACATAACATAAACCAAAGATATTCTGATTGGATTTTAAATTGGTTTGAGAACCCCCTTATTTGCAAGATCAGTGCCTTATCCAAGGGCAACAGAGTCATACATCAAACTATAAGTGAAATCACTCATTGCAAATCCATCTTCATCATGAAATCTTTCTGCATTAATGCCTTACATAATGCATTACTAAGCTTATCCACATAAAATATCAGATCCAGAAGCATGAACCCTATTTCATTAATGTTTGCTCACAGAGTTTAAAATCTTCCTTGAAGATTACCTACAAACAAGTATTACACTCACAGACACAACTATTTATGACAAACTTGGTCCTCCTTAAGAATCAAATTTGAATAAAATGAAGATACACTTCAGAGACAAATTCTATGTGAATTTGTGCATGCCTTACATACACAAGAACCTGCAACAAATAACACCTATAGCATGAATCAAACTCTATTCTATGGAAAAAGACATTGCCCTGTACAATTTTGAAAAGAACTCAGAATTGGAAGCCATGAAAATATGGAGCCATCCTCCAAATTTCTGGAACCCTTACAAATGAGAAGAATTGAGAATAAGAAGAGGAGGGAAAGATCAGATTTGCAACCGAAATTGCCAAGTGTCTATTTTCTCTAACTGAAATTCTTTACCTTCTTCTTTCCCATGTAAACTACTCTCAAAATATCCTTTATTTGTTAAAATTAACTACCTGATCAGATTCCTCACTCCGACAGCTTTCTAGAAACATATAATACTTCATGCTTTGGCCAAAAGCCTTGGGTGAATTAATCATTTACAGGTGCACATCATTAAAATTTTTCATTTTCTTTATATAGTCTCAACTATATAATAAACTGAATTTAACTTTGATTTTTTGCTCTGATTGTGCCCTGATGCCTTGCCATGTGTCGAGACCTGATTGGTTGATGGGGTCCACTAGGTGTCACCTCGGATGATGCCTCGTCACTCCGCCACGTGTCCACTTGCTTGTCGTCCACCTAGGCACCACCTCTGCGCCACATCATTGCCATCGAGACGGGACCTACCTGCTGGACATCTGACTGTACCTACCACGTCATCGCCACCTGGCTTTTGCCATTTTACATTACTCCTTTCACCATTTTGAGGCCTCTAACGGGTGAGCATCTTACCTTCGCGAAGCTACGCGGACCGTCGGATCAACCCTGACTTGCTCAATCTTTACCTCGCTGCATTTTTGGAAATGCTTTTTGCCATTTCGCGGTATCTAACCTTTGTGCATCTTCGCCTCATGAAACAATGCGCTTCATCGGATCATCTCGGACCTGCTCACTGGTTAAGTCGGCCCTCCTCTGCAAAATTTGCCTATCTGCCTCGAGAAGCATGCCTACGTGGGGTCCACATGTCACCATCTTATTTCTCCTTTGGTCTCCTTGGGATCTGTGCCTATGCGTGGGCCCACCTTGGGTGCCATCGGGCATCGTCCGTCAAAAGCCTTGATGGCTTTGACATATTAGATGGGTGGGCTTTTGCTTATAAATACCAAAAAAGACCTCCGCCCAGCCAATGTGGGATAATGTGTTTAGCCTAGGACTGTGTTTTTAAGCTTTCTCTAAGTGTTTTAATGGATGCCGACCACTGCCTATGATGTTTTCTTCAAGATTTCAATACCTTTCTTTACACCAAACACGGAGGAGGGAGGACAAGCATTTTTCCTACAAATTGCATTTGACTGGAGCTTCTATTTGATCCTAGCCATTCCACGCAGACAATCTTCTACTGATCTGCCAATTTTTTATCATATTTATGTCCTGATGATTTAATGGTTGTTATGCCTGATATTACTTTAGAAATATGCAAGTTATCTCTAATTTCAGTTTGATGCGATCTCAAATTTGTAATTAGTTTCTATGCCTCCTTCACCATATTGCACAGGGGATAAGGGGGCTTTGTTTGATTGGCATTTGCTTGAATGTTTTGCTGTTCCTTTTCCCCACCATCCACGCAGAGGGGTTATTGGACTACTGCTGCAATTGTTTTGATTTTCTAATAGCCTTTCAAACACCAATCACGCCATAGATAAGGGAGAGCTGCCAATCAAACTTGCTTCAGAGCTCCTGGTTGCATTCTCTAGAGACACAGATTTCAGCTAAAGTTTGGAGTATTTCACATGCCACGTGAGGAAGGGAATACTGCAACTAATTAATTTGCATTCCCTTGGCTTTTTACTTTCTGTGCTGGTTGTTACCACGTGGGAAGGGGAAGATTTCACTATTGCATTTGTTTGAAATGTTTGCTACTGTTGCTTTTCACCATGCCACGCACCACAGCAAGGGAGGCGAATACTTGACTGTTGCATTTGCATTTGCTTAGCACCATCCTCCATACTCCATGCAGCAATTAAACTTAGTTTCAAAAGCTCCAAATCCCTTTTCAGCACCTCCAACTCTTACATCCAGATAAAATGGATGAGACCCATGTTGGCTGCCCTTTTCCAATCCATACAAAAAACATTCGAAGGATGAACAAATAAAAAATCTTAATATTGGTCCTTCAACACCATGTTACCGAATAGATGCTCATTTCCTACATGTTGTGGAGTGGAATTAAACATGATTTCTTCATTGGAACACCTTGTAACTGCAAAACCAAATGGATTCTTGGTATATGAAAGCTTCAATCATATCACCATCATTGTTTCATAAAAACCAAACCACCACTTATGGTCCAGTGAGAAGATAGGGTCCATAATCTCCTCCTACCTGGCTTTCACTTTAAACCTTGATTCAAAAATTATCGTGAAGCAACAAGTCAGGTCGGGCCCCAAAGCGGGTCCAACTAATTTTTTTTTCATTTTCATGCAACTGACCTCTGAAATGCTTCAAGAACCTTACCCATACCTCTGGAAATGATCGGCATCATTTTCGGATCATCAGACTGAATTTTGCAACCTTCAGGCAATTACGCCACATTTTCGCATTTAATAACGAGACGTAATTTTCAAAGTGGTCAAAACACCTTTCTGCGCCTCGCCATCTGATAGGCGTGTACTCTGATATACAAGCATGAATTATACCAAACATTTTTTCAAGATGAGTCTCAAGTGAAGAGGTATTAATTGGCAAAAGTGGCCAACTAGCTTTGTCGACACTGCGGACCTAATGAAGTCAATGTTCTGGCAACACATGATGCCTTTCTCAAAAATATCAAACGACCTCCGTAGACCCTCAAATTTGAAACACCCTCAAATTTGAAACACAGGTACCTTGAAGTACATGTTAAATCTTTTAATTCTTAGTTAGATCACAAGATTGACAGGATGCAAATGGTGCGCTCATGAAAATGGCTACATTAACTGATAAAGCACTGAAAGTACGGATAACTGAAAATGATGGCTAAATGAGCTCTTTTGAAAACTGATCAAACGGATTGACAAAGGCTTGAAATTTGAAATATAGCTCATCATTTATACCAACATTGTCCTGGAAGAAACATTTTGGCATGACACTCACTGAGGCAACTTTTACACTTATGTGAAACAAGGCTTCGACTAGCTGTCGAAATAGGGACTAGTCAAACCACACAAACTGCAAACGGATTTGGCTTTGAAAACTGAGTAAATGGATTCATTAGGACTTGAAATTTTGTAGGTTGACTCAAATTTATGCATAGAATCCAATCCACTTTTAATTTCTTCATGAAAATCAACAGGGCAAAAGATATAATCGATCAAAGTAGGCTACTCGATAAAATCTGCATTTGGGCCTAAAATGCACTTCCAGCTCACCCCTTGAAATGGGTACCTGGTAAACTTATCCAAACTGAATTCTGAAAGTTTCACATCACTGAATAGGACAAATGAAAGGTTTACAACAAGTTTCCAAAGCCTTACCCCCTGAAAATCAACTGGCTCCGTTTTACCCTCTCTAACTAGGCCATTCAAACTGACTCATTCAAGAAATGCAAAGCAAAATATGAATGGGCCTCTAAATTGGGACTCAATTTAATGGTCCCAACACACCAAAAGGCTCACATACCTTTTATATCTCTCCCAAGTCTTCATCAATGTCATACATGTTCTTCAAGGAGTCAATACCAACACTTTCCATCTTGATTTGGTTGATGGTTAAGACCCTCTTACTCAAAGCATCTGCAACTTTATTCTTGACCCCCTTCTTGTGCTTAAGGTTGAAGGTGAAAGCTTGTAGGGTCTCTACGCACTTCATGTTATGATGGTTTAACTTCTCTTGACTGTTTATGAAGCTTAGAGCTTGGTTATCAGTAAAAACTATGAACTCCTTAGGCAATAAATAGTGCCTCCATTTCTTCAATGACTTAACCAAATCATACATCTCCAAGTCATAGGATGAGTATCTCCTCTTGGAATCATTTAGATTTTCACTAAAAAAGGCAATTGGCCTTCCCTCCTAACTTAGTACTGCCCCAATAGCCATGTGGCTTGCATCACATTCCACCTAAAATATCTCGTTGAAGTCTGGTAGGGAAAGGACTGGTTGTTATACAACTTTCTTCTTCAAGGTTTCAAATGAGTCATCTGCCTCCTTGGTCCAACTAAACCTGCACTTTTGTCATCCCTTTATGGTGTCAAGCATTGGTGCACAAACATGACTAAATCCTCTTATAAACTTCCTATAAAAAGTTGCTAAACCATGGAAACTCCAGACATCATTCATAATTTTAGATGTAGGCCAAGACAATATGGAACTTACTTTCTCCTAGTCCATTTCCAACTCACCATGTGAGATTACAAAGCCCAAGTAGATGATCTCCTCCTGCATGAACAAACACTTATCCAAACTTATCATTAGCTTCTCTTCATGTAACCTTTTGAGGACCATATCTATGTGTTTGAGGTGCTCTTCCCTTGTGTGGCTAAAGATCAAGATATCATCAAGGTATACTATCAAAAAATTGCCTTTGAGCTCCACCAAGACCTCATTCATCAACCTCATAAAGGTACTAGGGGCATTGCACAACACAAATGGCATGAATTTCCACTCATATAACTCATCATTGGTTTTGAAAGTTGTTTTCCATTCATCCCTTGGCCTTATCCTAATCTGATGGTATCCACTTTTTAGATCCATTTTGATGAAATATTTAGCACTCCCCAAGCAATCAAGTAAATCCTCTATCCTAGGGATTGGGAACCTATACCTATAGTTATCTTATTGATAGACCTTGAGTCTGTGCATAGCCTCCAAGTGCCTTCTTTCTTGGGTGCAAGGGTTGCCGGTACTGCACATGGGCTTAGACTTTTGCCAACTAGCCTTAATTCAAGAAACTCCTCAATTTGTCTTACCATCTTTGCATTCTGATGTGGGGTAAGCTTGTATACTGCCTTATTTGGTAGGGTAGATCTAGGGATCAGATCTATGCAATGACTTATGTCTCTCACTGGTGGCAGGGATCTTGGCATTTTATCTGAGATGATGCCTATGTAATTTTCAAGTAACTGTCTGATTGCAGGGTCTATGTGCCTTTGTCCTTCTTCTTTCCTCTCTACAAACTTCTCCCCTTTTGTCACCTTGGACTTGGCAATGAGGGTATAGAAAACTCCATCCTTCTCTGCTATCTCTTTCATGAACTGCTTCCCTTCTATCAACAACACTTTGGCAATTAGATTCCTACACCAAGTTGCTCCTCCTTTCTCCCATGGAGCTTGTGGCCTTCTCCGGACACCTATTGGCCATGTGCCCTTCTTGGTTTCAGTTGTAGCATCTAGGAGGTCCTCTACCTTGGGATATTTCTCTAGAGAATGGTCTTCTGCCCCTAAAGTTCCCTTTTTGATTGTAGCCTCCTCCTTGGTTATAATTGTTCTCTCCTCTGGTGCCTTCTTGATTTGACTCACCTTGGCATCCAAAACCACTTCCTTTGCCTCTGAAAGGACTTCTTCCTCCTATTTGTTGTCTCCCTTTTCCTCTACTATTTTGTTCCTGCCTTCTCTTTAGCTTCTCCTCCACCTCGAGTCCCAATTGAAAGCATTTTTGGACTATCTCTGGGGTGTGGAGGTTCAAATCTTCTTGGATAGAAAATCTCAGTCCATTGAGACATCTCGCCACCTTCTCATCTTCACTCTCCTTTACCTTGTTCTTCACACACAACTTCATGAACTCCTCTATATAGGAACTCACGTCCATCTCCTTCTGCTTCAAATTTGGTCTCCTCTTCTGCAATTGGACATTATAATCCATTGGAACATAGGCTTCCTTCACCAAAGCCATCATCTTCTTCCAAGTAGAAACTCTTCTCTTTCCCTCTTTCACCCTCTCATCTTGCATGAAAGTCCACCAAGTTAGTGCAACCCCTTTCATTTTGGATTGGGCCATCTTCACCCTTTGGTGCTCTGGTATGTCTTCACTCTCAAAGAAATTGTGTAAGGAGTCTATCCACTCCATCACTGTATTTGGTTTTATCTTACCGGAAAACACTGGAAGATCCATTTTCACATCCATTGTTATTCTTTTCATGGACTTGAGAGCACTCATCAGGGGTCTCTGGTCTGCAGGAACCTCTAGTTCTTCTTGCCTAGGGATCTCCTCTTTATCTCCTTCTTCATCTCCTCCAGACTCTCTCTCTCCCCTCTCCACTTTGCCCTTCAACTGGTCCATTTAATTTCTCAAGGCTTGATTCTCAGCCCTGAAATCTTTTCTCTCTACCATTTGCTTCTTTACCAAGACAACCAGCTAAGCATTGGTCATCCTTGATGGGATATCTTGGGATCCCTCTTCCTCTGACATCTTGTCTTCTTCTCCGGTCCAAAGTACACTCCTAAGCTCTGATACCACTTGATGCAGAGGCCTTCTTACACCTAAGGACAAGTCCAAAATGTTAGAGTCTGACCCTTCAAATGACACAAATGATCCTACAAGGAAGGAATCCACATCTTATGGTTTGGAACTACTCTCCACTACTTAAGCCTAACACTTACTCAAGATGCGTAAATGGCTTCAACTTCTCTAACATGCCTCACCGGTGACTCCTAATCATAAGGGCTTTGGAATTGGTCCATTCATGACTACTAAGGACTGTTCCATGCATTGGTTTAGGGTTATGTCTTCAAATCCTTATACCTCCTTTGGAAACCTACCCCCTAGGCTAGTAGCCCTCCTAGACTGGTATTTTGCCTTTAACTCCAAAATACTGAACACAAAATGGAAAAATGTTTACCATTCCAGATACCCTTTACGAAGTTACACTCATCCCCAAAATAGATTGGCAAGATCTGCAACCTAAGGGTCTAAACCCCTTAGAAGCTTAGAGACTTAATTAGGGCGATTAGGCCTAATTTACAAAGCAAGCCCCATTAATGGTACCCCAACTGCAAAAAAAACTCTATGAGCATGTGGGGAATGGTGAATAACCTCTAATTCTAGGGTTTTATGCTTGGAATCCACTGCTATGAGGTTTTAGGATGACTGTCCTAATATTGCTTAAGGTAGTCACATGGAGATGCCTACCTAGATTCACTTCAAGCACCTCACAACCAAGCCTCCCCTGCAAAAACCCATGAAAAAATAATGTACACTAACTAATATTGCACTCCACCAAAGGAATTAACTTCTAGAGGAAGGAGATGCAAGATATGGCCATTTCCAAGAAAAACCCTAGCCAAACCCTTATTTTCTGGGTTACAGACAAAAAATGGAGGGTTATCACTACATAGTAACAATCAAAACCTTATACCACCACCAAATAAAATCTAATTCATTCCTCCATCTACTCCATGAATGGTGTGACTCAATTCACTCCATACAAGATCGTACAACTTCTGCAAACTCAAAATTTCTAGGAAAACTCAATTTTGTTTGTATCTTATTGCTTCCAACTTCAAATTATAACATCACCCTCTTGGGAATCATGTCTCCAAGGCCTATAGACCTCTCCAATGATTTCCAACTGAATTTGGAAGAGGTTGTAGCTGTTGAAAGGCTTACGTCAGCCACATTTTGAAAAGTTGCACTTTTGCACTCAAAAGTTGCACTTTCAAAAGTTGCATTTTTGCATAAAAAGTTGTCAAACTCTCTAAGGTTGGGATCCACACATTGGGATTGACCAAAAACCCCTAAAACATCCTAAAAACCTATCAACCACAAAACAAAACATTCTACTACCCCTATTGACCACATTGTCCCAATTGGCTTATCAAATTGCCTAATTAGTGACATGGGTTTACATGGTGGGGTCATTGAGTACATGAAACTTGCATAAACACAAGACACTAAGACAAACACTATGATCCTAATAGTCATCCTTAGAGCCATGATTTTCTTGTGGATGAGGTGCCCCTGCACCAAGAAGAAATGTCCAACAATATCTCCCTTTGGCATTGATGGCAACATATGAATGTGAAAAACAGTCAATGAAAAGAAAGAAATTAACTCCAACAAACTCTCCCTAAGATGATGTAGATAAAACAATTTTTCACATGCTTCTCTCCCCCTTCAACAACAATTCCAAAGATCTCAAAATAGAAAACCAAACTCACTCTCTTAGAATATAAAACATGAATATCTCTCCCTTAAAAACACATAACTAGAATACTCCACCAGGATAGCAACACCAACTCATCAATCTGGATAGAAAGATAAAACTTTGAAATCCACCGGATTGATGCAACTCAATGCATCTACTTCCCATTAGGAGGGGTGGATACCCCTAACTTGTCTCTTAAATAGGCAAATATATCTGCAGACAAAGGCTTAGTGAAAATATTAGCAATCTGTTCCTTTGTAGACAAATATTCCAACTTCACTTCCTCTTCATTGAATTTTTCTCTCAAGTAATGATATTTTATTGACACATGCTTAGTTTTTGAAAGTTGCACCAAATTCTTTAACATGTTAATAGCACTGGAATTATCACAATATATGACATCAGGCTCATCATAGATAACTCTGATATCCTTCAACATTTGTTTCATCCAAACCACATGAGTGCAACTACCAACAACAACAATGTACTCAGCATCAATAATAGATAAAGACACCAAATCTTGTTTCTTACTAGCCCATGAAACCAATTTCTTACCCAAAAAGAAAGCACCACCGAAGGTAGTCTTCTGGTCATCAACATCACCAGCCCAATCAACATTAGTGTAAGTACATAACATAAAATCATCATTCCTCAGATACCACAAACCATAATTCATAATCTCCTTCAAATATCTAAATATTCTCGTTACAACAGTGACATGACTCTCTTTTAGATCAGCTTGATATCTAGCAACCATGGACACAACATGCATAATGTTTAGCCTAGTCTAAGTAAGATATAACAATCCACCTATTGGGAATATGATAGATTTGGTTAAGTATTGTCATTGATGTCAACACTGTATCCCAGTTGGATATGGTTTTTCTATCCCAGTTGGACCTATCCTAGTTAGAGTTGGTGTTTGTCTTGGTTTTGGCTGTGATTCTAATCCAGTATGATCAGATCCTTGGATTTGGTTTTTGATGGTTATTCAAGTTGGTCATATGCTTGTCATATTCCATTGGTTCATGATTTGGTGCTCCAAAAGCTATTGCTTATGTTCCTGATTGATATTTCTTGGTATCGGTTAGCTTTATCGGTTGGCGATACTTGATGATTTGATTAAGTGATTTTGGTCTAGCTTATGGAAATGGTTTCTAAATTGTTGAAGGTGTTATTGATCATGTTATAATTTTTTGGTGGCTTCACATTGGCTGGCATGCTAATTTGGTGGTCCTATTTGGATCTGGTTGATTATTCTATGTTATTGCACTAAGGGTTTCTACTGGTTGGTGAAACATGTTGGAGATTGGTCTTAGCGTAATTTTCAGTGGATGTAATTGTTTGGGAATTTGAATTAAGTCCATGCTATGTAATTTAAATCATATTAATGGTCTGATGATATCATGTGATGTAATTTTTGTAATTATGGGTTTATAGGTTTAGGGTTTATCCGACCTTATCATTAAGGTTGATGATCTGTATTTATCGGTGACTTAATCATGTAATCTTGGTGTCGATGGTTATGTTTGCATTATTAGAGAGAGGTTTATGTGAAGGGTTTAGTGTTATAGGGCAGACATTTGTACTTAACCAAAACTGTATCAAGCATTAGGAGATGCTACTTCCACAATTCATTCTTTCCAAATTGTTGTCCGATGTGTTTGTAAGTCAGTGAGACTTACTTTTGTGATGAGCAGTGCGCTCTAGGTGATTGGCCTAATTTCAAGTGCATCCCCATTGTAATTATTTCACATACCACTGCAGAAGTATTATCTAATTGTGGGTAGGGTTTCCCATCATGGTTTTTCCCTTTACCAGGTTTTCCACTTCAAAATATTGGTGTTGTGTGTATTGTGCTTTCATGCTTTATCTTTCATTGTGTTGTTTTCTTTGTGCTCTGGTATAAAGGTTATAATCTGCATTAACTATTATACTTGTGAGAAAACTGATTCACCCCCCTCTCAGTTTTCTCTCGGTATCATAACTATTTAACACCACCAACCATAGATCTATACAATCTCTAATTATCTTTTGGAGATTTATCGTTCTTAGAAAATTTGCAGCCAATCACCACAGGAGTTCCAACTAGTTTACAGTCATCTAACCCAAAATTCTTCAACAGTTCCTTCACATATTTAGTTTGAGATATAAAAATACCTTTTCTAGTTTGTAAAATTTGCAAACCTCAGAAAAATTTCATCTCTCCTATCATAGACATCTCAAATTTTTTCTGCATATCACCGGCAAACTTCATGTTGAAGTTATCATCACCTCCAAAGATAATATCATCAACAAAGACTTCAACAATCAAGATGTTATCATTCTCAATCTTAAAATACAAATTACTGTTAGCAGTCCCTTTATTAAATCCTAATTTTAACAAGTACTTATGTGGAGGGGAAAAAGCGAGACCAGGTGACTAGGACCTAATCCCACTTTTGCCAACACATTGGGAATATGAAAGAGCCTATGGAGATAGATAAATTTGGCTACTTCTTGTGAGAAAGATAGAGCCAAGGATTATCTCTTAGGGTTTATATTCCTCTTATTTTATATGAAGAGAAGATGTGAAAAATAGGGTGTGATTGATTAACTAGACTAGGAGATGAACAATGAAGCATATATGAACTAAAATTGCAGAAACTTGCAAGACTGAAACTAAGATATTGAAAGAAGAGAAGGGGGAGGAATTTGAATGTGTACCTAGTGTTGAAATATGAGTCAAACTGACCTAGATAGGGGTGCCATAACTTGGTCTTGTTTTGTTTGACAAAAAGATGCAACTGAAGGCCTACAAATTTGGTGTTCTGAGCTTCCATCTTGCTGAAAATCACCTGAAAGTGGGGGGACCAGGGTGCCACACCACTTTCCTTGGCAGGACTAGGGTGCCACGCCCTTGTCCTTGATGATTTTGGGATAGATCTAAGGATTTAGGACAGTCCTTGTACCTTTCAGCTATCTTGAAAGTCTTTCGGGTACCTGTACCTACACCTGCAATTGAAATATAGGGTTTTGGGTGGCTATATGGGGTTTTGCCTTAGTCAAACCCCTATTTTGGTGATTTCCACCTCAAAAAATAGTCGATTTGTATAGTAAAATAGTGTGTGCAGGAATCTTGTGTGTGTGCAAGACCCTAAAATAATGAATGCAAACAATCTAGAGTAACCCTATGCTTTAAAGAGTAATTCCTAAATGCTTGTAATTGACAAAGTAAATTCTCTAAATCAATGATGCCAAGTGATCTAAAGCATAAATGTAAATCTGCAAATTGATGTAATTAAGCTCATATAAAGACATGAAAACAACATGAAATCATACTCAACCCCAAGGGAGGGGTACAAGCCAATTGTCAGTTGGTGATCTCCTATTATTTTTCAATGTCTTCAAGGCTCCTAATTGATGATGAATACATGATGAATACTTGATGAATGCTTGATGAATCTTTGATGAATGCTTGATGAATTCTTGATAGATTTTGTTGAATATTGTTGAAGAATCCAAAAGACTTGCTCTTTCACTGCATAGAAGTCTCCTTGTGATCACTAGCTCCTAGGCCTTCAAATGAAGAAAGAGAGCTCTTATGTATGAAACCCTAGATCTTAATTTCATCTTTATATATACCTAGGAATTGAATTTCCCACCAATTTCTTGGGGTTAAGCATTATAATATCATAGAATTATACTCCCAAAATTTCAGAAAAAATGTCGAGGACCGTGTGCAACTTACACACGGTTTGACCAAATTTTCACCAAATTTTCAGGGTCATTAGATATGATGATATTAGAGTGAATCCCAAAGTTACATCTGATTTTGAGATGTTTTTATATACGAAATTGGGCCTTAAAGGTCGAAATAAGACATAATTAGGGTTTATGATTTAATTATTTATTGGAGGAATACAATAAAAAGGGGCACACTTAGGGTAAAGGGCCCAATTTTATAATGTGGGAAGTGATGAAATATGACTTTAGATTTAATTAAATTAATTAATTAAATGCTTAAAGGGAAATTACAATGCAAGATGCAAACATACTAAGGTGGGTGCTAAACTAAGCGTAGAATTCTAGCACCCTAGCAAGGGTGTACAATTTATGATGTTTCATTTAGCCCCCACTTTAGCAGTCATATGACACTACGTGCATATGCAAGCTAAAGTACATAAAAGTAAACATTCATGAAAATGGATATATCCATAAGTTGTTGGATGAAGCCCCCAACAGTATCTGCAATACATAGCTAGGAACCACACCCTACAAAACCACATGTTAGATAGAAACACAAAATCACCTAAATGCTTACTAAGGAAGGTGATGAAAATTTGAGGGTAGCTATATGCCCCCCCTATTTTGGCTTGCTAATTTAGTGAGTTGAAACAAGGTATCATGTTTACCACATCGAATTGTGAAAGAAGATTGATGACAAATGCTCACAAGAAGATTTGATACAAGATCAAAAGCTAATGGAGAATTGTTTGGTAAGAAAGAGGACTAAACCTCAAGTCCAACACAACAAAGAGTGTGAGGATCTAAGAGCTCTCTAACACAAGATGAAAGATTTAAATGGAAACAAATGATAAATGAAAAATGATATGCAAGAGATATAATCCAACAAAGAATGTCACTCCATAAAGGAAATTGGAAAAGAATGGAGGATTGAAAGGACATCAAAAAGAGATTATTTATAGAAACACTCTTCTAAAAGAAGGCAAGAGATCCACATCAGAGACATGCATTCTCACAAAATAGAAGGGTTTATTATAAAAGATACTATAGCACCAAACCTAATGCTAATCTATTAGGTTATGGACTGGTTTATGTAACGTGTTGGTGGATTCTCTCGATGTGTTACCGGTTGGATTTATTTAATGTTGTTTTGGTCTTAGGCCGACTTGGATTATCATTGGTTTGCGGGTTTATGTAATGGATTTATTGTATTATCTTTTAGGTGGCCAACCTAATTTTTTAGGTCTTGTGTTTGTATAAATATGATGTAAGATCTCTTTTTAGGTCATGGCATGTGGTCGTGGGTTATGGGATTATCTATGTGCGAATAAATTTGTAATCATATGGAGAGTTTTTTCTCGATCATAGGTGATCGGATTGGGTTTGAGTAAGAGGTTTAAGACCTCCGACATCGAGCTTAACCAAAACTGTACTCAGGCATAGGAGATGCTATTCTTGTAGTTCACTCTTCATTCCAGATTGTAGTTCAAAGATTTCTTGTAGTCAGTGAGGCTCCTTTTGTGATGAGTAGTGCACTCTAGGATGTTGGCCTTCCTAAATGTGCAAGCCCCTTTATATGTAATATTTATTCATGTGATCAGTGGATAGATGATAGGGTTTACCTAGCTTGCTCACACTTCTCCTATTGGTGTTGCTCACTCCACCAACTCCTCTAGGCCTTTCTATGCTTCAAGACCTCCTAGTCCCTCTCAAAATCTTTTAGGACTATTTCTTTGTCCACCTTAAGGTGAAATTCAACAAGTGTCTTCACTAGGAACTCTACCAATTCAATGCTCTTCACTAGTTCTCAATCCTTCAAACTGACATTTTGTCACTCTCACCCCCAATGTTGTCTTGTGTTTTGCAGAGGTGTGGAGGTGTTCATTCAACATGGGATTTTGTTAACAAGGTCCATTTTTTTAATTGCCAAACTCATCTTCCTTACCGATTTCAAGAAAATGCTTGAAAAGAGGGCTACTAGGAAAGAGCCCCAATTAGGCCTCCAAATCCAGGTTTTTAGGATTTCTTAGTCATACGGTTCAAATGACCTTGAAAATATTTTTAGGATTCTTCAATCACTCTTTTAACCCCAAGAGATTTTTTTGGTTTTAGACCCCTAAGTGTGCATACAATGCCCTAACCAAAAAATGAGGTTTTGCTAGGGTTTCAATGGCTTTTAGGACTGTGATTGTTCAACTTGGTGAAAAGGCCATCAAATGGATTTTTCAAGGCTTCTCCTTTCATCTGCAACTCTATATGGACCTAATAAAAAATTCCAAATGCTTATGTTAGGTTTTTGGTTTCACCCCTACATTCTTTCATCATTTTTCACCTTGTCTTTCCTAGTCGGGTTGCAACAGGACTCACCGAGGGCAAGGTGGAAAAAATAGTAAACTTCACTTCCATAATTACTCCTTGCATATTTAAAATTTACATTGGGTTACCTACCATGTCCCAACAGGCCATGATGATTGCACAGTGGGATTTTATGGGGCAACCATTTTTCATTGATATGCTATTTACAAGCCAAAACTGGTTGTTTGAAAAACAAAATAGTAAAAGAACTACCAAAACCTATTTACAGAGCATGAAATGGACTGAATGAAACTAGAAAACACCAAAGAACAATAACCCAAGTTTGGATCAATGGATTTAGTCCATTTGTATTCACTCTTTAATGCAAAATAAGAGAAAATGAGTGGTTTCAGATTGTCCTTCACAATAATCAATGCTTCCAACCTTGGTTTCCATTCAAGAGAGGGTTTAAATATTATTATTCATGTGTGGAGGCATCTTAGGTAAAATTTTTAACCCTAACTCCACCTCTAAGCTCTTTTCGGACCAACTTGTCATGACAACTTGAAAAGTTGTCATGACAACTATTACAATTTTCCACATCTTGCCTTTCTCACTTAGGCAACCTATTGAAAATCATTACTAACTTCTATTTCAACATTTCTAAATCTATTTAGATCCCCTCTAATACTTTAATCAACCTATGCCTCTTTTGACCATCTACAAGGCATCATTGACTATTCAAACCAAGAACAACCAACAAAGTGCAAACCTAGAAAGAAACCAACTAAACTAGGCATACACTTGACTCAACCTAGACTCTAATCTCACACATTGGACCCTCTTGGAGTCCTTATTGGAAATATGACTTGGCTAAGGTCAGTACAAGCCAAAATTGAAGAAGGACTATTAGCCTAAGTCCTAGGCGCTCCTGCACCATTCTCCCAAACAAAAGAAAATTAAGTCACCTCTTTTGGGATCAGATTCTGATCAATGCCTAACTTCTTGAACTCTGTCTCAGTAACCCATGTAGCCTCTACATCATCCATACCCTACCACTTAATTAGGTCCTCCCAATAAGTTTGGTGTCTTGTCTTTTTAGCGACCCTTGAACTCATTATCTTCTCAGCCTTTGGACTTGGTTTTGCTGGTATTTGAAGGTTATTTACATCATCTACTATCACTGTTTGACTGTGATCTGAATCTAGAATTGGCCCTTTGTAAGCCACTAAATCTGCTACATTAAAAACTGATGACAATCCTATGTCACTTGGTAGATCCACCTTATATGCATTTTCTCCATACTTGGCTAAGATGGCACATGGACCCAACCTTCTCATCTGCAACTTATTAGGTATCCCTTGTTGCAACCTTGCCTTGTTGAGGTGCACCATGACAAGATCTCCTACTTGGAATTGTAGGTTCTTTCTTCTCTCATCAACCTTTTGTGTAATCTTAGTTGTGTTATGTTTCAATGCTTGCTTAACTAATTCATGGATCTCCTTCATAGACTGAGCAAAATCTTTAGTGTATCCACTCCTTGTTGCTATATTCCCTAAGTCTCTTAGCTCAAGAATACCCTTGGGTGAAAACCATAGATCACCTCAAAAGGGCTCTTGCCTGTGGTTCTATTTATGGTATCATTGTAAGCATATTCAGCTTGTGCCAACACTTGATCCCATGTCTGACCATATTCCTTGGTAAGGCACCTCAATAGGTTGAATCCTAAGCTCCTATTTACCACCTTGGTCTATCCATCTATTTGTGGATGGTATGCAGACCCAAAAGATAGATTGGTGCCAAGATTTTTCCAAATTTTTTTCCAAAAATGAGTCATAAACTTTGAGTCCTTGTCTAAAACAATACTCATGGGAAATCCATGTATCCTTATCACTTCCTTAAAAAACAATTGAGAAATATGAAATGCATCATGAGTGGTCTTGCAAGGCACAAAGTGGGCCATCTTACTAAACCTGTCCACTATGACATAAATGCTATCAAATCCCTTCTTTGTCCTTGACAAACCCACTACAAAGTCCATACTAATGCACTCCCAAGGTCTATTTGGTATGGGAAGAGATTTGTATAAACCTACATTTGAAGATGTGCCCTTGGCCTTTTGACAAACAATACAAGTTTCCACATAATTCCTAACATCTTGATTCATACTAGACCAATAGTAATACCTTTGGACTAACTCTTGAGTTTTGTTGACTCCAAAATGACCACTAAGACTGCCATTATGCTTCTCTTTTATGAGATTTTCTCTTAATGAGCCTCTAGGCACACAGAGTTTCCCTCCCTTAAACAATAACCCATTTTGCAAGGTATAATTAGAAAACTCACTATGGAAAGGTTTTGATACTCTTTGCATACCTTATAAGCACTGGAGAAATATTCATCATCTGGGTATAGGTCTTTAAAACTGTCAATACCTATGCTTCTTAACTGAATTTCTTGGACTGTCAAGAGTCTCCTACTCAATGCATCAACAACCCTATTTAGTTGACCCTTTTTGTGCTTGATTGTAAATGTTTAGGCTTGCACATATTCTACCCACTTCATGTTCTGGTGACTAAGCTTGTCTTGTGAGTTTAGAAAGCTTAAAGCTTGATTGTCTGTGTCAACTACAAACTCCTTAGGAAGGAGATAGTATCTCCACTTCCTCAAAGCCTACACTAATGCATATAACTCCAAGTCATATGAGGAGTATTTCCTCTTAGCATCACTTAGCTTCTCACTATGAAAAGCTACCGGTATTTCTTCCTGACTTAGGGCAACACCTCTTGCAACATTGCTTGCATCACATTCCACTGTGAAGAGTTTCTCAAAACTAGGCAACACCAAAACCGGTTGAGTGGCTATCCTTTCTTTCAAGGTTTCAAAACCTTTATTTTCTTGTTCATTCCATTGAAAATTTTCCTTCATTCCACCTTTAATAGTGTCCAACATTGGTGCACATATAGCATTGAATTGCCTAATGAATTTACTATAATATTGAGCTAGACCATGGAAGCTTCTCACCTCTGTTGCTAACTTAGGAGTAGGCCAATTTACTATGGCTTCAACCTTGCTAGGATCCATCTTGAGATTTCCATGTGACAACACAAACCCAAGATAAACCATGTCCTACTTCAGAAATTCACACTTGTCCAAGTTCATGGTTAGTTTCGCCTCATACAATCTTTGTTGTACAAATTGCAAATTCTTAACATGATCTGCCTTATTCTTATTGAAAATGAGAATATCATCTAAATATACCACTACAAATTTACTTACGAAGTCCTTCAACACCTCATTCATGAGCCTCATGAAGGTGCTTGGGGCATTTGATAAGCTAAATGGCATTACTAGCCATTCATAAAGACTCTCTATTGTCTTGAATGGTGTTTTCCATTCATCACCCTCCTTGATCCTAATTTGGTGGTATCCACTTTTAAGGTCAATCTTGTTAAATTATTTGGCTTCCCCTAAACAATCCATTAGGCCTTTTATTCTAGGAATTGGAAACCTATATCTAATGGTGATCCTATTTATAGTTCTAGAGTCAGTGCACAATCTCCAAGTATCACCTTTCTTTGGGGCTAAGACAATAGGTACAACATAAGGGCTAATACTATTCCTAATTAGGCCTTCGTCTAAAAGCTCTTGAATTCGTTTAGCAATTTCAACATTTTGTAGGCCGCTTTGTTAGGTAGGGATGCTCTGGGTATGAATTCAATTTGATGGCTTATGTCTCTTTTAGGAGTTAAGGTGGCTGGCTATCCATCACTCACTATCTCTTTGAATTGTTTCAATAGGTCTTGAACCTCTATTGGAAAATCTAGTTTCTCCTTCTTATCTTCCTCTTTAGGTTTTATCACTAATGCAAACTCTATTCCTTCACCTTCCTCATGTGTCTTCAAGAACTATTTTTCACTCACCAAAAGGACATTAGGACTTGGTGCTCTCTTTTCACCTTCCTGAAGGATAGATTGTATCTTGAATGTGACTCTATATTTCTTGAATGAATATGCATCCTTGGCTCTATCATGAATAGCTTGTCTATCCAATTGCCATGGTCTTCCTAATAGAAGATGACATGCATCCATGGGTAGGACATCACATAGCACTTTGTCCTTATACCTCCCAATTGTGAAATCCACCCATGCTTTCTCATTTACCAAGACATGTTGGCCTTTATTCAACCAAGTGACCCTATATGGGTTGTCTGTTGTCTGTTGACCCTGAGTCAATTATCACCTTACAAACTTTGCCCTGAATCTTTCATTTGATTCTAAACAGTGATCTCCTTTGGTTAGGCTCTTCCTTGACAGGTTCTTGATCAAAGTTCTTATTATCATTAGGTTGTCACCTACCTCTAATTCTAAAGCCGCTTCTAAGGTCTTACTACTTGAAGACTCTTCTTGAAGGTAGTTTACCCTTCTCTCACCACTCTATGATGAAGATCCCTTCTCTGGACATCTATATGCTGGATAACTAAGATGATTGCAATGGTAACATTTCATTGAGGCAAAATATGATGAACTTCTACCTTGTACACTAGTTCTTCCTCTAAAGCCATTGTTTGACCCCCTTCCTCTACTAGATCCTCCTCTACTTGAACCAACTTCTTGTTGCGCAGTGAGTTTAGACTTGCCTTGTATTCTTTTCTTTGAATTTATTCCTCCAAAGCCTCCCCTATGGCCTCTATTTTCTTTTCCTCTACCTTTGCCCCTGCTACTACTTGAATCATGTTTCCTTTTCAATTTTTCTTCCACTTTAAGGGCAAGCTGATAGCTTTGATGTACTGTCTTTGGGTTCAGTAGAATGATTTCCTCTTGGATATTCCATCTTAGTCCATTTAGGTATCTAGCTACCTTAAGGCTTTTTGCTTCCACAACATGATACCTAAGACTA
Source organism: Cryptomeria japonica (assembly GCF_030272615.1). Taxonomy (NCBI): domain Eukaryota; kingdom Viridiplantae; phylum Streptophyta; class Pinopsida; order Cupressales; family Cupressaceae; genus Cryptomeria; species Cryptomeria japonica. The sequence goes on from NC_081415.1 coordinate 410,982,530, forward strand.
AGTTTGTGAAACTCCTCCATATAACCACTTACATCAAGGTCTTTTTGTCTTAGGTTTTGTCTTTTCCTATGGATCTGCACTTCATAGTCATTAGGGAGATAGGCTTCTTTGATTTTGACTAACATCCCTTTCCAAGAAGAGATGGGGGTTTTACCCACTTTCTTCCTCTCATCTTGCACAAATTTCCATCATGTGAGAGAAAATCCCCTCATCCTAGACTTGGCCACTTTGACTCTTTGAGCTTCAGTTATGCCTTCACATTCAAAATGGTTCTCCATGCCCTCTATCCATTCTAGAACCACTTCTACTTCCATCTTACCAGTGAACAATGACAATCCTTCTAGCGATTTACCACTTAAGGCTTTCAATGCCTTTAGGAAAGGTTCTTGTTCCAAAACAAGATCAAGTTTAGGCACTTTGTCTACTTCTAACACCTCTTTACCCTTCCCTCCTACTCCTTCAACCTTTACCAACACTTCATCTACCTTGGTTTCAATTTCACCAAGCTTACCTTCCAATTCTACCAATTTTTCCTCCAGGAGTCTATTTTCTTCCTCCTGATCATCCACTTTCTTTTCCAACTCTGCATTGGTCACCATGTTGTCTCCAATAGACTCTTCCAATTCTAAGTACATCAACTTTACCTATCCCAAATCTTATAGGCTCTGATACCAATTTGATAGGGTTTACCTAGCTTGCTCACACTTCTCCTATTGGTGTTGCTCACTCCACCAAATCCTCTAGGCCTTTCTATGCTTCAAGACCTCCTAGTCCCTCTCAAACTCTTTTAGGACTATTTCTTTGTCCACCTTAAGGTGACATTCAACAAGTGTCTTCACTAGGAACCCTACTAATTCAATACTCTTAACTAGTTCTCAATCCTTGAAACTGACATTTTGTCACTCTCACCCCCAATGATGTATTTTGTTTTGTAGAGGTGTGGAGGTGTTCATTAAATGTGGGATTTGGTCAACAAGGTCCATTTGTTTTATTGCCAAACTCATCTTCCTTACCGATTTCAAGAAAATGCTTGAAAAGAGGGCTACTAGGAAAGAGACCCAATTAGACCTCCAAATCTAGGTTTTTAGGATTTCTTGGTCATACGGTTCAAATGAACATGCAAATAGTTTTGGGATTCTTCAATAACTCATTGAACCCCAAGATATTTTGTTGGTTTTAGATCCCCAAGTGTCCATACAATGCTCTAACCCAAAAATGAGGTTTTGCTAGGGTTTCAATGGCTTTTAGGACTGTGACTATTCAACTTGGTGAAAGGCCATCAAATTGATTTCTCAAGGATTCTCCTTTCATCTGCAACTCTTTATGGACCTAATGAACAATTCCAAATTCTTAGGTTAGGTTTTTGGTTTCACCCCTGCATTCTTTCATCATTTTTCACCTTGTCTTTCCTAGCCGGGTTGCAACAAGACTCGCCTAGGGCAAGGTGGAAAAAATAGTAAACTTAACTTCCATAACTCCTCCCTGCATATTTATGATGTACATTTGGTTTCCTACCATTTCCCAATAGGCCTTGATGATTTCATAGTGGGATTGTATGGGGCAACCATTTTTCACTGATATGCTATTTACAAGCCAAAACTGGTTGTTTGAAAAAAAAATAGTAAAAGAACTACCAAAACCTATTTAAAAAGCATGAAATGGACTGAATGATACTAGAACACACCAAAGAACAATAACCCAAGTTTAAATCAATGGATTTAGTCCATTTGTATTCACTCTTTAATGCAAAATAAGACAAAAATAGTAATAATAGTCTGAAAATGAGTGGTTCAGATTGTCATTCACAATAATCAATGCTTCCAATCTTGGTATCCATACAAGAGAGGGTTTAAATAGTCTTCCCCATGTGTGGAGCTATATTAGGTCAATTTTTTAACCCTAACTCCACCGATAAGCTCTTTTAGGACCAACTTGTCATGACAACTTTTACAATTTTCCACATCTTGCCTTTCTCACTTAGGCAACCTATTACAAATCATTACTAACTTCTATTTCAACATTTCTAAGGCTATTTGGAACCCCTCTAATACTTTAATCAACCTATGCCTCTTTTGACCATCTAGAAGGCATCATTGACTACTCAAACCAAGAACAACCAACAAAGTGCAAACCTAGAAAGAAACCAACTAAACTAGGCATACACTTGACTCGACCTAGACTCTAATCTCACACATTGGACCCTCTTGGAGTCCTTATTGGAAATCCAACTTGGCTAAGGTCAGTACAAGCCAAAATTGAAGAAGGACTATTAGCCTAAGTCCTAGGTGCTCCTGCACCAAAAGATATTGTGGGTCTCCAATCCCATCGTGGTTTTTCCTCATTAAGGTTTTCCACATATAAATATGTGTTGTTATGGTGTTCATATTTGTGGTTGCAATATTACTTCTTGTTATCTTCTTTTATGCATACCAGTTGCTAAGTTGTTATGTTTTTGATTATGAGAAAATTAGGTTTTGAAGGGACCCCGAAACCCTTTACAAAGGAACCATAAAAGATAAAAGCATTAAGAAACTAGATGAGACAGACAATGAAAAAACCAACAAAGTAGTGGACAAAAGCTAGCATAAAAGACCAAAACTACTAGCAACAACCAACAAAAAAGAAAAAAGACAAATTACATTATGTTTTTAAGGGCATTAGCCAATTTCTCGCTAATCTCGTGCATTTCTTTGATATTCTTTCTGAGAATTGGGATTTCCTTTGAAGAAGCCAAGGCAGCCTTTTTCAAGCTCGCCCTAGTCCTTTTAGCCGCACCTCCAGGAGCACTATCCACATTCCCAACCTCAGTAGCAGCCTCTTCACCATCAAGGTTCACAATAGAATTGGTAGGGCTCAAACCATCAAGGTATTTGTCAATTTCCTCCATGTTTCTGGTCATAGAGTTGAGGATCTCTAGAATCAAAATTAGGAAGTTCTTCATGGCAACCTTCCCTTCCTCTAGCTTGCTGATCTAAACTTCTAGCTTCTCCACCTTGTAGTCCATTTCCTTTTTCCATTGCTCCAGGTTTCTTTCACCTTTCTATTCCTACTCTTCTTGATGTTTAGCCTTTTTTCCATTTTATTAATTCTTTCATAAACCCATCTATCAAAATCCAGATGAGCATCAGACTGGTTCTTAAGCTTATCCATGATAAGCATACCAGTATTAATCTCATCACCAGCTCTATACTTTTCCATGCTCATATCCTCCTTATCCTTGTTCAACTCTATTTTCATTTCCTTGTCCTCCTATTTTTTCTGGTTATTCAGCTCCTCCATGGGCTGGTTGTTGAGATCACCAGGGCTCACACTATGGGTAGGTTCCTCCTTATTACCCTCATCCTCTTCCTGATTTTCCTTCTCATTACCACTGTCCATTCTGGATGTTTCCTTGACCGAGCTTTTCTAATCGAAATCTTCCTCTTCTCCTCCTTCCTCTTCCCCCACTTCCTCATCTTTCCATCTCTCCACCCTGTCAGTATCGTCAGTCTCCATATCACTACTGTCGTGCCCAAACTTTTGGGCAAAAACACAAACAACAAATTTTTTTTTTGAACACTTAATCATATGCATCCTATGCTTAATTAGTTGTGACAACTTAACAAGTTGTTCCAACGAAACCTTAATTGTTATTAAAATGGGTTTCTAAAGAGAGGGACGAAAGAAAATTTAACTAGAAGCCTTAGGTTTCGATAAAACTCCTCGACGATAGAATTAGATTATTACTTACATAACAATTATGATAACTCCTATTATCAAGCAGAACAAATTAATTTTATAAGGACAATAATAAATTCACTCAAATGTCCCTTTTATTTTGATTGTGTTGTATAATATTTAATTAGATCAACTTCTACTAAATAGACATTAATATAATTACTCGATTCAATAATGGTTCATCTAGGTAAAGGTATATCAAGTATTCCCAATACATCGGTAGTGTAACCTCTTCATTTATAACTAAATCAATTCTTAAATCTATTCATTTAAGTATTAATATGATTTTAATGTAATAATATTAATTAATTTGAACAAATAAAATTGGAAATAATTACTCGATTCAATAATGGTTCATCTAGGTAAAGGTATATCAAGTATTCCCAATACATTGGTAGTGTAACCTCTTCATTTATAACTAAATCAATTCTTAAATCTATTCATTTAAGTATTAATATGATTTTAATGTAATAATATTAATTAATTTGAACAAATAAAATTGGAAACGTTACTATGTTAATTGATTTATTTAACATATGGTTCCATCTGGGTTAAATAAGTTCGCAAGATCAAGTTCATTGACTTATTTTAGAAATAGATAATTCCACCACAATATCCTCTTTCAAATAAACATTTAATAACCTATATTAAATGCTTCCGGTTAATTACAAATATCATTAAAAATCTCTAAAAAGTATTTATATAACTTAAATCAAATTGTAATATATTAATCCTCCAAACATTAGGTATTAAATATTTAATGCTCAACATTTAAATTACCTCTAGATTTTAAATTTAATCATTAAGTTTTACAAAAACCCATCAATAAACTTCTTTAATAAATTTACTCCATAGAGTACATTATTTCTCTATAAATTAATCCCTTCCCAAATTTAATAAATATTGACATTAGAATACTTTTTAAACTTAATTTAGATAAACATACTATTTAATTTTTTTTTCTAAAAACATTAATAACTCTTCAAATATATTTAGCCAAATATAAAATAGTTTATCACATTTCCATTAAATTTTCAAACTGGCCTTCTAAACTAAACAATAACTAAAGCCAAGAGAATAATTTCATTTCAAATTCTTAGAGGGACATCTTCCCTCCTCGATTCTTATTATTTTAAGATTATACATTTTTAAAACCCTAACTAGGGTTTGTTTTTATTTTACTTAAACTTATCCCTTATCTCATATTTTTCAATAACTAACCCTAACCCGTCTATGGGTTAGGGCTTCCTTTTTTTTTAAACATATATTTTTTTTGTGGGTGTGTGTAGGTGCGAAAGTGGTGAAGGAGGTCAAAACCAGCTGAAGGGGCGGCCAAGGCCAAACACAGAGGGCCAAAGTTCCTTAACATTTAGGGAGGGGGCGAGAAGGTGGCGATGGTTTGCAGGGAGCGGCCGCTGTCCACTATGGTTCACCACAGTGTCAGTTGTCGCCCATTGTGGGTTACCATAGTGGCGGCCATCGCCGCTGGGGGTCGCTCGTAGTGGCGGGTTTCGCTCCGCCCACTGTGGATGACCCACACTGAGTGGCGTCCACTCACTGTGGTGCCCATAGGGGGGAACAAAGGCCCCAATCCGACGGGGGTAGGGTTTTTTGGCCCTCCCCCGTCGGTCTGCCAGAAAAAAGGTTTCTCCTTTTTTATTTATTTATTTATTTATTTATATATATATATTCTTTTATTCTAATATGTAAAGCAATATATATATATATATATATATATATATATATATATATATATATATATATATATATATATATATAAGTATATATACATAAATAAGACAATAGGCTATAAAATATAATATACAAAATATATTCATATGTCTTTGGCAATAAGGCATATGTAGATCTCTGGTAACATTTTTTTTTCTTTATATAAATGCATGTATTTTTAAATTCATATACTTATGCCCATATGTTTAATCTGTGTGAAAGGCTGATTTATATATATATAGATAGATAGATAGATAGATAGATAGATAGATTCAACACCAAGCTACATTAGGATATTTAATAATCAGAGAACTAAAGTCTGGTAATACATCTTTATTTCCTACTTCTTAATAGTCTCCTTTTTTTTTAAGTATATATCTCTTTTCCCCCTTTTTGGTATTTCTATAGATGCAGTTATAAGGTAATAAAATATTGTCTGTCAGGAATATTAAATTAAAACAATATATCAAGTAGTTATTTTCCTTTTCTTTTCTAATATGCAGAATATAATACTATAATATTGACTGTCATGGAAATAAAACAACAACCTAAAGTTGGTATATATTTCCTTTCTTGAGTATAAGGCATTAAGATAAATAGTTGTTTACATTAGTTCTTTTTAAAAACAAAACAAAAAAACAAGCATCTAAAACCATCTACATTTTCCTTTGATAAATCTAAAAAAAATACTTAGATCTCTCCCCTATACTAAATCTAAATTTTCAAATCATATAAAAGCAGATTATTTAAAACTAACAGGTTCAAGTAAATGCATCTCTTTCTCTTTAGAATGTCTTAAAATTAACCTTTAGAGTTAGATGTTTTTTTCCTAGATTTATTTTCTGCATTTTTTTTTTGAATAAATGACAGAGATAAATAAATTACAGCAGCATTAATATTGTCTAGAAACACTTAGAAACATTAAAAATGCAAAACTATTATTCCTCTAATATTCATTTAACCATATTTTGCAATATCAACTTAACAAGGAATACATTTCTTATAAGGAAAATCTGAGTACAATATGTCCACTTTTACAATGGGTAAAATACCCAACTAGTCTCTCATTCCTAATAATGAGCACTTAAATAAATAGATACATTTCTCTTTCAAAGTAAATACAACACAAGACTCTTTTCTTTCACTTCTGCAACTAAAATAAAATCTGCAAGGCCATTTCCAAGCAACTTGCATACAAAATCTTAAGGCGCTAACCATGGAGTGCTCACCTCCCAGCCTAGGCTTACTAGAAGCCACCCCCGAGCTTGGAGAACCAATTCCTAGACAGGTTACACTCAAGAAAAAAAAAAAAGCAAGGGGAAAACTCAAGCAAACACATTCCCATCCCAAAGCTGAACTTTATCACATAGTGTGATATTTACATGGGTGGAAGTGGACCAAGTACCTTGAGGAGAATTGCAAGATAGTAGATCACAAGCCAACTCATGGCAACCAAGAACACAACATAAATCCAGCAAGATAGTAGATCACAAGCCGGTCATGGAAACCAAGAACACATCACAAGTCCATCTTGAACCAACATCCTTATGATCCCCAAGGCATACATGCCATAATTTCCCCCCTTATGACCCCCAAATGCATAAACAAAATTATGCAGCAAGGGTCACATAAACAAACCCTTGAGATCACTCTCATAATGAGAGCCTCTCACTCTAAGGCTATCAAAATCCTTCCACCTCCAAGACCATTCTACCCTCCCAAGGGTAAGAAGGCCTTGGATACTCCCAAAACACAAGAAAATGCATAAAAAGAAATAAGAGGAAGATCACATAATATTTTCACAAAGGAAAAGCGAGGAAAACAACATTTACATTCAAGCAATCCTACAAATAGATTTCCAACATACAAGTCAGAAAATGCACCAACCTTGAATCTGCCAAGGGTTTTCTAGGGATAGCTTGGAGAAGAGCAGCCCAATTCCACCATTCTTTTCTGCAACACTTAGACAAAATTCTATTCTAAAACTGGTTTTCAAAATTGCAAGATCTCATCTCCAAAGATGGAGAGTGGGTGATTAACTCACTAAGTCTCAATCTCTTGCCTAAGAAGGCTTCTCCCACTCTTTACAACCTCTTGGATAGAGTGAAAGACTCCCATAGGTTGGTTTTCCCTAGGTCTTACACACTCCCTAACCAAGGCACCTCAAGAAGAGTAATGTAATGGGGAAGAGGAATGGCACATACCAAGAATGTTATCTACCCAAGGATGGCACTCCTAAAGATGAAATTTGGCCATCTAGGAAAACCCACTTTTTTGGGAGGTTAAACAAGTCCTAGGGGAAGGACACATGGCCAAATTTGGCCTTCACCCATAGGTACTCCATGAGGCCCAATAAAAATGCTCCAAAACTGACTCTAGGAGTTGGTTTAACCCTTTGAAAGTCCACCTAAAGTTTACCTACGGGTCAAATCTGAGTTGACCCTCTTAATGGCTCACTATCCTAGATTTCTTGGAACCTTCAAGGATAATTTGGAAATATATCAATTAAACAAAATAAATCTCTCAAAAAGGTGACATGACAATGCCAACACAACATACAACATATGTGTCAAGTGACACCACAAAAGAGTTCCAAATCACTGATACACACATGGCAATTTGTCTCTTGTAGAATCTACACAAATAACTAAATACAATTTACACACATGCAACATTTACATTTACGAATAAAATATGATACATATGGGGTGTTGTCTCTCCAAATAGACAACCCCTGGTTTTACGAACATACATAGGTCTAGGCTTGATTCTCCATAATGTTTCCATGGTCACATGGATAATTTTCCTACGCATCTCAAATACACATTAGTAATTCCTAAATTGCCTCATATAATATTAAACACATAAATAAGAATACCAATCAATCACTTTGCATACAATTGACATCATACAAATCAGTTTACCATAAAACAATAAAATCGATATAAAGCAATTATCATAATCCCCTTAAATTCCAACCATTCATAAGGCATGCATCATAATTTCTAACATCATAATAAAGTCCTACAAATTCAGATATAGCTAACATTCGATGGATCCTATAGGATCTAAACCCATAACACATCAAAATGTGCACCACAAGGTAAAATGCTTCCATAACTTGGTTTAATTACTTTTCTCACTAATTTATCCATCTAACATAGCTCATCCTATTGAATTATTGCATTTATTTATAGGGTCAACCTTGGTCATCTAAGTTAACCAGAGCTTGATCAGGGAGGGGCTCTGCAACTACTTTCTTTTCCCATATAGTCAAGATCAACCTCCACATCCTTATGTTTATGGCTCAAATCCATGTCCTCCACATTTTTCTCCGCAAATCCTTTTTTAGCCTTTTTACTTTGTTTCTGCTCATCCTTTCTTTTCCTCTTGCCATTGCCTGGGGACATTGACAACCTTTTATTTTCCTAAATCGCCAAAATCTTACAATGCTCATAAATGAGAAAAATAAGACCATAATGAAGCACAGGAGAAGATGGATTCTTATTGTGCTTGTTCAAGGAGCGTGACAGGGACCTGAAAAGGTAATAAGGAAGAGACACCCTTTTCTCATGCCTAAAATGGTTTAGAAGCACAAAGTGATAGGTATGGACCCTAGTGAAGCGGTCCTCCAAAGTGATATACTCCATAATGGCATTAAGCACAAAACCCCAAATTTTTTTAATGTTAGACGCATCATAATACCCCCCAGATGATTTGCCTAATTTAGCTCTCTCCTTATCTTTGCGTGGAAAGAGCTTCACAACATTATTGGAGACTTTTAGGTCCCTAAATAAATTGAGACCAGTATGGGGCATACCTATGACCGTAGAGATGAGGTCCGCGTCCAGCTTGAATTTGACACCATGGATTTTGAAAGTGCCATTTTTCCAGTTTTTAGTCACTCTAGTAACCGCCAACTTAACTCTGCTTTTGTCATAATCCTCCAGTTTTTTCATGAACGGCATCATAAAACCCTTCTCCATCTTCGTCCAAATCTTGGGCATCTACTACCATCTAGAAAGGTTATTGGGTTCCTCTCATCTAAGGTCACCTCCCATTCTTGAATTCGTTCTGCAATTTTTCTGCTTCAACAAATTCAAAGTGAGCTTCCAGATGACACTTGGGCACTTGAAAATAAGCACCTACAAAGTGTGCAAATTTTTAATATTCTTATTTAAAATTTTCTCTTCTGACAAGCTATCATTTCCTTTTTAAAGTTTTGATGTTTAATCATTAATACAACCATGATTAAAATGCAATCTTTCTTTCCCCATAATTTTGTCCTTTCTAATGAGGTCTTTAATATTAAACTCAATATGATCTTCACCATTCCATATGCTTTGTTTTTCAGATATAACGCCAAGGTTAGCAATACCGTCTGCAATGACATTCTTTTCCCTAAAGGCATGCTCAATAATAATAGATTTAAAACTAGTAATAATTTTTTTGGCCTTAAAAATGATATTTTTGATAGACCACGAAGGCTCAACTTCACCTTTTAGGCATTTAATAATATTAAGAGAATCTCCCTCCAACCATAATTTGTCATAATTGAGATTTTTAGCAATAATCAAAGTATTAAGGGCAGCCGAAGCTTCAACATAATGGCTTGTTTGGTTACACAAAGGACCAGCAACAACCACAAGACAACCTCCAGCAAAATTCCTGACAATTCCCCCATATCCAGCATTGCCAGGATTTCCCTTAGATGCTCCATCAAAATTGGCCTTGATCCATCCTTGGGGAGGAAAGCTCCAGAAAAGACCTTCTCTGCCTTTATCCTTACTATTTCTGCTATTGGAAAGGTTCCATCTTTCATTAAAATCTTCTTTAGTAGATAATCCAGTATCAATACCATATAAGCAATCATGGACCCCTCTATAAATTTTATCCACCACCACTTCAGGGTTCACACTTTTTCCCCTAAAAATCCTGTTGTTACGCTCCTTCTAGATGTTCCAGGTGACAATGGGGAGAATAAGTTTCCAAAGCTCAATATTCTTAGAATTAGAGCTAGGGAAAAACCATTGCTACCAGAACTCTTCCAGTGAGTTCGAGAAAACCTAGCTCAACTTCCACTTATTAAGAATTATATTCCAAATATCTTGATTGAAAGTGCATTGGAAGAGGATATGGCAGGCATACTCCTCCTCCCTGCAACAAAGAGAGCACCTGTTAGGAAAAACAATCCATGCTTATGGAGATTATCAAGGGTTAGCACCTTACTTTGGATAAAGATCCAAAAGAAGATATTAATTTTGGGAGTCAAATTCTTCATCCACACTTTCGCCCATAGAGGAATCTCATCTAGAACTTTGTAATGCATAGAGACAGCTGAATAAATAGAATATCGCCCATCAAAAGTTTCCTTTCAAATCATACAATCCTCAGAATGCTCCATGAAGATTTTGGAAGAGAGAAAGGTCTCCAAAAATCTTAGGCTCGGACAAACTTGGCTAAACTCAATCCACTTATCATTTCTCCAGTAGTCCCTAACAAGGTCTACATGCCTTCTTTTAAACCAGTCTTTCCATTCATTAAGAATGGGGATTTCTTCCAGTGATTTATCCATTAGCCATCTTTCCTCCCAGAATCTGATAATCCTCCCATTACCCAGTTTCCACTTTCTTCCAGCAGCAGCCCAGACTTTAGTCGTTTGAACAACATTCCAAATAGTAGAGCCATCCACAAGGAAGGAATTATCCATAAATTCTTCATCAGACGGTTGCATATGAAGGTATTTCTTTTTCCAAATGGAATTCCATTCCCTTTCCTCCCCTTCCATTCTCCAAATTTGTTTAGCTAATAGGGCATTGTTCATAGTCATAATGTTCCTTATTCCCATGCCCCCAAAAGCCTTAAGAGTGCAAATATTATTCTAGGCAATAAGGGGGATTCTATTTTTATCTTCCACTCCTGACCATAAGAATTTTTTTTGTATTCTTTCAATTGCCTCAGAAAACTTCTTGGGATATTAAACAGACTAAGGGCATAGTTAGGCAGATTTTGAAGAGTATCCTTAAGCATTGTCACCTTGCCTGCTTGGCTGAGGAGGGCTCCCTTCCACCTAGACAATTTGGAATTAAATCTATCAACCAGCTTCATCTAGAAATTCTCTGAAGGCTTTAAGCACAGAGGGAGACCCAGATAAGTAGAAGGAAACTCTGCAATTTTACATCCAAGGATCCGTTCAATCCTTCTTTGTCTATCCACAGGGGTGTTGATGAAAAACAAAGAACTCTTATCCTAGTTTATTTTTTTCCCAAAAGCAGCTTCATAGGAATCCATGACAATCTTCATATTTCTAGCTTCTCTTATGGTAGATTCTCCCATGGTCATAGATTCATTTATGAACTATTCATGAGTTCAGGTTAAGTTGGATGAGGAAGGCTTAAGGCCTTTGAGTTTCCCTTCCTCCACACTTCTCATAATAAATCTGCCCAAACTTTCTGCCAAAATAGTAAACAAGATAGGAGAGATAGGATCCCCTTGTCTTAGGCCTCTAGAACTTTTGAATAAACTGGAGAGAGGTTCGTTAATAATAACAACAGAAGAGGTCGTACTAGTCAACTGAGAATGTAGCTAAATCACCTTTTCCCCAAACCCAAAAGCTTTCATAATTTTGAAAAGGAATTGCCAATTCACTCTGTCATAGGCCTTGGAGATATCGAGCTTCAGAAAAAAGCCTTGTTTTTTAGTGACGATTAGAGAATAAATGTTCTCATGATCCAAAATGATGGAATCCAAAATCTATCTACCAGAGTCAAAACCATTTTGTTGGGCAAAAATTATGCGAGGAAGGATATACAACATTCTAGAAGTGAGCACCTTATATATTATCTTGTAAAAAGAATTACAAAGACTAATAGGTCTAAAATTATTGAGAGAATTAGCCCCAAGGATCTTAGGGACGAGGACAATAAAGGTAGCATTGAGTTCTTTAAGAAGATATCTAGACCCAAATAATTCCTTAACACCATTACAGATGTCATTATCCACAATATTCCAAAATTTTTGAAAGAGGAACATAGGGAATCCGTTTGGACCAGGAGACTTGTCTCCAAGAAAGGAAAAAACTGCCTTTTTGATCTCCTGATTCAAAGGGATCCTAAAAATATTTTTGCTGTCATCCTCATTTAAAATGGTAGGTATAGCTTGAGAAAGAAGGTCTTGATTTCTGATATCTAGAGAATCCTCACCACCCAAAATATTACTAAAGAAATACACAACTTCCTTTCTAATTTCATCTTCATCTGACAAAATACCCCTATCACTAGATAAACTAGAGATTCTGTTGGCCACCCTATGCTTAAGAGCAGTCACGTGGAAAAACCAGGTATTTTTATCACGTTCCTTTAAATATAATGCTCTTGATCTTTGTCTCCAAAATGTTTCTTGATTAGAAATAAATTCATGGTATTTGGAAAGTAGCCCATTTTCAGAATTCCTGAAATCCTCAGAAAGGCCTTCCACTTGAATTTTATCTTGAACTTCATTAATATTTATCTTAATATTGGCTTTCATTTTGAAGATATCTCCAAAAGTCTCTTTATTCTAGATTTTGACTTTGGCTTTGATAATATTAATCTTTTTGGCCACTCTGAATAAAGATGTACCCTCAACCTTTGAATTCCACCACTCAAAAACAAATTTTTCCATAGGGAGTGGGATAACCATGCTTTTTCAAATCTAAATGGAAAATTATATTTTGAGGAAGTAGGATTGTCAGTGAAAGAGATAGGATAATGATCAGAGCCAATCTTAATGATAGATGCCAGAGAACAATTATACTTAGAGAGCCAATCGGGGGAGATCAGGGATCTATCCAACCTAACTTGAATGAGATCAGGGCCAGTTCTTCTATTGGTCTAGGTATAATTAATCCCTCTAAGATCCACATCCATCAAAGCTTGATCATTGATAAAGTCCATGAGATCTTGTCTTCCATGTAACTCCAAAGGAAGGCCTCCCATCTTTTCATCCTCTCTTAAGGGAGTATTAAAATCTCCCATAATCATCCAGCTTTTATCTGAAAACCTTTGTATCTCTTCTGCCAAACTCCTCCAAAATTTAGCTCTTCCAGCTTTAGTATTAGGTGCATAGATATTAGAGATAACCTAGACAAAGTTATCCCTAATATGCTCAAGAAAAAATGAGGTCCTATTAACCCCTGAAGCAATTTCCTTACCTTTAATGGAATTCTGATTCCAAAAGATAGCTGTGCCTCTGAGGCACCCTCTGAGCTAGTACCAATCACCCCATTATTTTTGAAAATTCAATTTTTTTCCACTTTATCCTTACACATCTTAGTTTCCTAAATAAGAACTACATCTGGTTTATGATCTTTAACAATATTATGCAACACATCCTGCTTGTGGGAGCGTTCAACCCTATGATATTCCATGAAATAATTTTCATAATTTAACTGGAGATAAGGCTGACTTGATGGAAATCTATGTTCCATCAGCATAGTTCTTCCAACTTTCCTATTCCCCCCGATTCTTTAGTGAGGGTCTCCCCTATTTTTTTGTTCTAATTTCCAACATCTGCAACCTTTTTATTCTTGCTTCTGGTCGAAATACCTCTATTGGGTCCTACCTTATTTGACTTGCCTTCTTTATTACTGGAAATCCAAGGATTTCCCTCAAGACCCACTGTCTCCATGCTTCTGGGAGCAGTTTTACATTGGGAGTTCAGGTTCATATTACCAGTTTGCTTAGGACTTCCATTGGTTAATAACAACAAAGATATTGTTTCCAAGATATTACAGTCCTGAGCTTCATTAAAGTCTTCCTCATTTTCCTTGTTATTAGATGAAGTTGAAACATCATTACTGGATAAATCAACAGATTTACCCTGGATGATAAGATCAACCTTCAAATCCGCAAATTCAGTATTTTGAACCAGGTCTTCAGTACCCTCCTCTCCCTCCTCATTACTTTCTTTTTGACTATTAGAATAGGCACAATCAGAGTTTTCCTTGTAGTTATTCATACCCTTATTTTCCTCATTTTCCAACTTAGTCACTTCCTTCTTAGGGATTAACTCTGAAGGTGGAGCATCATTATTCCCTTTCATTTGCCATTTATGTTGGATTATGATCAGTTTTACTATTCTTACCCTTTATGGAAGGACATGATTTCACCCAATGACCCGACTTTTTACAATGAAAACACACAAACGGGAGAGATTCATATTCAATCACTTGGGTCCATTTCCCCAGTTTAGACAAAATCTCAATGGATTGAGGCATATCTGTCATTTGATTAACATTAACACAAATACGAGCAAAAACCAACCTAGATTTGGCTGCAGTCATTGGGTCGATCAACAAGAGTTCCCCAAAGGAGCCCACAATCCCTTTAAAAACCTTCTCATTCTAAAACTCCAATGGAAGTCCAAGAAGACGCGTCCACACAAGAGCCAACACGAAGAAGGAATCATCCAACGATAAGTTAGGAGCCCATTTTTATAAAGCCAAAGTTGGCTTGCCGAGCATCCACGGACCTTCACAGAGCACTTTATTCAAATCTTCTTAATTATTGAAAGAAAATGAAAAAAAACCCCTAGGCAAAGCCACCACATCCACTTGGCCTTTGAGAAATCATTTTCTCCTTATAAAGTTCCTAACAACATCAATGTTAGGTCTAAAACCAGAAAATTGCCCAGCCAAAGTCATAGCCAGACCAGAGATAGAGAAATCAACCAGCTTATCCAACATAGATATAGCAAAAACCCTTGTCACCGGATCAAAAATATTTTTAACTTCTGGAAGTCCAGAATGCACCGAAGGCCTGAATCCAAATAAAGTTGTCCATTTCTTTACTTTACCTCTATCATGTGGGTTCCCTACTTTGGAATCTTTATCTTCAACCGATTTGTTTGTCGCCTTGTCCCCCACAGGACCCTAGGAGGCCTGGGAACCTGCATGATCACTAGCACCAGGCGCAAAAAGTCCACCATCACCTTGCTTAAAATTTGAATTTCTCGCTCACTGCTCACCTCCTCCCGCAAAGTCTGCCATCTCCTTTGTCATTGTTGTCACACCAAGAAAAAAAAACTGAGTTGTTGTGTTGATAAGGTTAAAATTAATCATTTTGGGAGACACTGTTTCACCCCCCCCCTCTCAATGTTCTTGGATTCCAACAATGAGAACATGGCTTAGAAGGTACCCTATAAAGAAATATGATGTTTGATTGTTTGAGGACTTCGAAATGCACATGCATATTCTTCATTACTGTAACCTTCTTGTTGCTACAAATATTCGGTTGATGAAATATCATGGTAGACCACTCAATAAGAATTTATGGAAAGTTCATGAATCCGACCACGAGGCAATACTTGACACAATAAGGGTTAGAGCTGACCACAAGGCTCATTAGATTGATTCTACAAAAGAGTAGAATGATTTTGGAAATTTTGTATATATCCTTGACAAAATTTTGTATATAGATGGCCATGAGTTGATTTTTACCTATTTAGAGGCCAATTTTTGTGTATAGATGGTCATGAGCTGATTTTTATGTATTTAGAGGCCAATTTTTTTATGTAGATGGCCATGAGCTGATTTTATGTATTTAGAGGCCAAATTTTGTATATAGATGGCCATGAGCTGATTTGTATGTATTTAGGGGCCAAATTTTGTATATAGATAACCATGAGTTGATTTGTACCTATTTAGGGGGCCAAATTTTTTTATATAGACAACCATGAGCTGATTTGTATATATTTAGGGGCCAAATTTTGTATATATTAATGACCAAATGATTATCAATGCATAAATGAAATTTTGTGATTTGGATCTATGATTCTATTTGAAATTCATGCACTATAATTTTGTTAATGTATAATTCATGCATTATTATTTTGTCAATGTGTAACTCATGTGTTATTATTTTATCAATGTGTGATTCATGTGTTATTATTTTATCAATGTGTAATTCATGTATTATTATTTTATCAATGTGCAAATTTTGCACGCTTCTCACGATATTTTCATTAACAGAAAAAATGAACGTTATGGTGCTTAAGAGATGATGTCGTGACAATAGGGTGCTGAACGTTTGGGCAACCTGGTTGTCCAACCAGGACAATTCCTAGCATAAATATCACCACCTGAACATGCTCGCACTAACAATTCATGGATACAACAAAAAATTGAGATTTACCCTATCTTGCAACTTTGCATTGTGCACAACTGACGATATTTGTATCAACAAAAAAATTGATGCCTTAAGAAAATGGTTTTGTTTCTTCAAAATTTGAGGTAGGTTATTATCGAGGGGCCTCATGTGAACCTATGGGTTCAAACAGATTGTTCTCATGTGCCCCAAATTCTGAGAAAAACTCGTCAATGTTTGACAGTGTTTTGAACTTAGGGCACTCAAGAGATGACACCACGACGATAGGGCATTGAACATTTGGGTGACCCGAGAACTCAACCAGGACCATTCTTAGCATAAAGTTCCCACCTAGATATAGTTGCATTGACGGTTCATGGATATGACAAATAAAACAATATTTATCCTATCTTGCAACTTTTCATTGTGCGCAACTAATGATATTTGCATCAACAAAAAAAATGTTGCCCTAAGAAAAAAACTTTGTTTCTTCAAAATATGAGGTAGGTTATTGTAGAGGGGCCTCACATGACCCTGTGGGTTCAAAAAAAACACATTTGTATGTGCCTTGGATTCTGAGAAACAACCCATCAAAGTTCAACAATTTTTTGAACTTAGGGAACTCAAGAGATGACACTGCGACAATAGAGCATTGAACATTCGGGGAACCTAGGGATCCAACCAAGACCATGCCTAGCATAAAAATCACCACCTAAACATGCTTTCACTGATGGTTCATGTATATGAAAATAATAATGAGGTTTACCCTATCTTGCAACTTTGTATTGCACGTGACTGATGATATTTGCATCAACAAAAAATTGCTGCCCTAAGAAAATGGCTTTGTTTCTTCACAATTTGAGATATGTTATTGTAGAGGTGTAGGGTCCCTCCTTGACGTATCTTTTAATTAATGCATTGATAGAATTGATTAGACTCTTATGTGATGTTCTGATTTATATTTAAGATGCTTATGGATAATGCGAGATATTTATATGGACATTTGATATATGATGACTCTATGGATGATTGGCATATCATAGACTATTATGATGATGGATATACATTTGATGGTCTTTATGCACTTATTATCATTGGATGATTCATATTGTTTATTGTTGGCATTATGGATGAATTGATTATGTTTTGCATTGATGTTTTCTCATTGATGTCAACACTAGCTATTATAGATGGTTACCGATAGACAGATTTTGGTTACTGGTAGAAGATCTAGTGTTACCGACAAAAGAGATTATCTGTTGGACACTTCCGACATGTTTGGATCTATGGAATGTGATTGGTTACATGTGATACGTTCTTCTGGAGCATGTTTTGGTCATTTGGTATTGGCTTGGTATTGGATACTATCATACACTCTTGTAAACCCTTACCAACATTGGTTTAAGGCTTTACCGATAGAGCTTTCATTGAGGAATCGTGACAGGATGCATAAGTGGTGTTGGTGCAGCTTCTAGATGGATTTTAGGATGCTAAAGATGTTCTTTGATCATGCTTCAACTACTTGAAGACATTGATTTGGCGTGGTGGACCCAGAATAGGTCTGATACCTATCTAGGTTATGGACCGGTATCATGCTAACGTGTACTCTACACATTACTGAGATGTTTTAGGAGGATTTATTGATTTGTTATTATTGTTTTGGTCTTAAGGCAACATGACATATCATTGTAATATGTAATTAGGTAATGATCTTATTGTAATATCTCTTAGGTGGCCGACCTAATTGGTTTAGGCCTTAGGGTTTGTATAAAATGATGTAAGATCTCTTTATAGATCATGGGGACTATGTATTGTGGCCTTGGAATGCAATATCATATGTGAAATAGATTTGGTCGATCATAGGTGATCTAATTGGGATTAAGGAAGAGGTCAAAGGCCTTCGATATTGAGCTTAACTGGGACTTGAATCAGGCATGGTAGATGCTATCTCTAGCAGTTCACTTTATTGGATTGTTGTCCATTTATCTTGAGGTGGTTTTAACCTCTGTAGTCAGTGAGATTCCTTTGTAATGAGCAGTACGCTCTAGGCAATGTGCCTTCCTGCATGTGCAGACCCCTCATTGTATCACATACTTTCTATAGAAGTATCATCTGATTATGGGTAGGCTTCCCATCGTGGTTTTTCCCTTTTCGGGTTTTCCACATACAAATCATGGTGTTGAGTTACATTGTTTACCGATATATGTGTCTACCGGCATTTGTTTCTATTTTACCGATATTTGAATGTTTATGTGCTCCGATTTAAGGTTGTATTATGGACTAAATGTTATAACTGTTGACAACTGATTCACCCCCCCCTCTCAGTTGTTCACCGGTTATCCTAACAATTGGTATCAGATCTTTGGTCCTCTTTTGTAGAAGTTTAACCACTTGAGGTAGATCCTATGGGAACTAGTACTTCTAATCCATCGGTAACTATTTTTAGAAGTGAAATCCCTAAGCTTGATGGAACAAATTATGGGATATGGAAAATTCGAATGGAGACTCATCTTAGATGTCTTAGCAAAGATATTTGGGAGATCACTGAGAAAGGGTACACACCTTATGATCTGGCATCTGGCAATCCTTCTCCTGTAGACTTGGATAAGAATATTGAAAATGATTGTAGAGCTAGAGAAGCCCTCTTGTGTGCACTTATTGATCAGCAGATCATGGAATTGACAGATAAATCATTGACAAAGGTTATGTGGGATGAATTGCAAACATTGAATGAAGGTGACCCTACTGTAAAAATTGCTAAACTTGATGGTTATCGGGTAAGATATGAAAACTTGAAAATAGAAGATAATGATAGAATTGTTGTATTTATGGAAAGAGTAAATGAGATTGTTATAGGAATTCAATGTTGTGGAGGATTTCTAAGTGATAGGGAGATTGCAAGGAAATGCTTGACAAGGAGTTTTTGAGTCTAAAGGTTCAATTTTGTTTCCAAAAGATCTACTTGTGGCAGTTGTATATGTTTACAAATCATTCTTCTGGTCTTCATGTTAAGAAACCCATGCTTCACTTCCTTAACAAACTCCCCAATCTGAGTGGGCTCATTCCCTTACTCATTCCCTATTGGTTTTGCCAAACCATTACATTTCTTCCAACACACTCCTCTGTCCATTTGGCCATGTTTCTAACTACTCTCTATTATCACAAGCACCTCCAATCAGTTTAGGGGACTAGATGAAGGTTTTGTTCAAAAAGCTTATTTTCATCTTCTTGTTTTGGCCTCTTAGTTTCACTTGCTCAAGCCAACTGCCTAGGTCTCACAACCCAAAATGCTTCACAATGGTTCCATAAAGATTTCTAAGAGTTCATTCACTATCTTGGTCTATCTTCCAAAGTTCTCCCCAATCTGAATGAGTTCAAGGTGTTTAGGTTCATGAAATTTGTGTGTTATGCAGTCAAAAGGGCTACTAGCCTGTGGAAGCCTAATTGACCTAACTATGCTCACCCTGCCCAACGATGGGCTTCTCCTCCAACAAACTTAATTTTATTGGTTTTTTAAAGGTATATGCTCATGGATTTTCCTACTTTAGGCCTTTGCTATTGTAAAATGAGGATTGTCCACTATTTGTGGCACTTTTGTAGGGTTTGGTAGGGTTTAAACCAAAGAACATTGAAAAGTATTTCCAACTCCACTCATCAAGCCTCCAAATTGGCTTAGAACTTCTACCACACCAAATAAAGCCTTCCCCTATTACTACCTTGCAAACATAATGCCAAACACTTGGCAAACAACTGAAATGTCACTGTCATTGTTAAAACTGCTCCTTTACCAGTCAATCTACTGCTACATCTTTGGTCCTGCATAACAAGGAGTTTGAACTGGGAAAATACCTTAATGAGGTCTACCAAATACTAATCAATCTTCCTATTACATTTCCATCATAGTTACAAGGCTTGGATAATGCTTTTGAAGCATTCCTTGAGCATTTTGACAACACAATTCACAAAAACAGCGAACTCACTGTTTTGTTTACAAAAAATGTTCAAACTTGCAAATTACAAACTTGTCAACTATTGAAGTTGAATCAAGCTAACATGTAACACTTCTTAGATTCCTTTCTTGGCATTTTTAACACTACAATGCATTTGATTACAAGAATTTGAGTTTTCAAGAAGGTTATTAGTCATGTTCCCAAAACTTGTCTAATCTTCACTCAAATTTGTCCTCCAAACATACTTTTGATTCAAAAAGAAATATTTACACAATGTACATGCATGAATCAACTTGACCCAATCCATTTTGGTCAGAACCCACGCTTGGATCAGTCAAGTTGTGGCATTTTCCAACTCCAAACCCTTGACAGGGCAGTGAGCACACAAAATGGAAGAAATTTTATTACACCAACTTTCAAAAGAAAAACCAATACAATGGTCACTTGAGGAGCATTAAATAATCAATAGGAAAACTTCCCAGAAGGTACAGTATGGACTGTTACTCCAAGGAAGGAAAAACCATAGAAAAGAACCAGAATTTCATCTTTCTTATTGAGTTTTCTTAATCATTACAATCACCAACCATCTTCAAGGAAAAGGGAGGTAGTTTTATAGTGTTTCCAATTAGTTACCAAGCCCTGTATGGACATGAGGCTTCCACAACTGTATTTTACTAGAAAAACCCAAAAATGACAACTTTGACAACTTTTGCAAGCCCAAATGACAACATTTCTTTCTCCAAAAGAAATTTTTGACAATCTAACCTTATCAACTTGTCTAAACACCTTAGACATGCTTAGAAACACTTATGAAACATGTTTCAATGCTTTGAAAAGCATTAGAAGACCTTTTTGGCAATTTTGCACATTTTTGCCAAAAATTCTCAACTCAAATCCTGAAAGGCAAAACTTGACCTCTTGAGCCCAAAATGAGATCAAAACCACTAGAAAAGACACACAATAACCTAAAACAACATTATAAACTTGACACAAGACATTACAAACATGAAAGCATTAAATACTCAAAAAGGAGAGTTTTGCTCAACTAGGTGCTCCTACACCATACTCCCCCAAATTGAAAAAGTTCCAAGTCTTCTTGTAAATGATACCTGCAAAAAATATAGGCTTCATCTTGACCTTTGGCATGTACTTGTCTTTGGCTTCATCATGCATGGCCAAATGAAAAGCTCCTTCCTTCATCTTCACTCAAGGCCTTGCTTCAAAATTCAACATCCACCATAGTTGTAGTTGCTCATAAGGTGTAGATGATACCATCAACTACCATTCCAGCAAACTCTTAGTCCAAGAACAACTCCATGAATAGATATGAGAAATCTCAATGAACTTCATCTCAAAGTGAGGAGAAGTGCTCATTTGTGTGGACCAATAGATGTGCTTGGTGTCATGCATTTTCCTAGTATAGAGCATTACTCCCATAAAGGTCATGACACCTTCATAAAAACTAATACCAATCTGATAGTGTTCATGCATGTAGACCTCTGTAGCAACATATGGATCAATAATAACTATCTCTATATCCTGCTTGTCAATAGGCTTCTCAAGTGCATGTGACCCTTGTATCATGTCTTCTTCTTGTCCAATCTTCTCAACAACTCCATCATCAGGACAAAGACTATGTGCTTCAGCCACATTGGTCTCTATCCCTTGCTCATCCTCAAGAACCTTTGCCATATAAGGTTCCTCTTCAATTCTTTGCTGCTCACTCTTCACTTTAGCATGCATCTGCTGCTGAAAGTCACTGAATGGACTGTCTACCTCTTTAACTTCACCTTCTATGGTACTTGGGGTCACCTTCCACTAAACTTCCATTGTGTATTTTTGCACCATCTACTTCTTCAACATCTTCCTCTTGGTGATTCTTATGCTCAGGGAAAGCTATTCTCTCAACCAATCCTAGACTTCTTGTTATACGCCATGTAGGATCATCTTCTTCCCTCATAGGGTTCAAGATAAAATTTCTGCCATCCTTAGAAAATTGATATAGATTCCTATAAGCATCATACATAGTGCAATTGTCATATTGCCATGCTCTTCCCAAAATCAAATGTCAATCTCTCAAGGGCATAATATCACATTCCACCATCTCATAGTAAGGACCAATATTGAAATGAACAATAGACTTCTCTAAGACATCAACCCAATGATCATCACTCAAACCAAATGCTCTGTAAGGTGACTCGTGTAGTATCCTTGGTAGATTCAACTTTTCCACCATTTCTATGCAGACTATGTTGTCAAGAGAACCACTGTCAACTACAACCTTACATACTTTACCCTTGCATTTGCACTTGGTTATGAAAATGGCTTGTCTTGGATAATATCTACTCTCCATGTTGTTAGGAACTTTTTTCTTCAACTCTCACAACTCACAACTAACTACAAGGATCTACTTCCTTGCTCTGATACCACTATGATAGGGAGATTGCAAGGAAATGCTTAACAAGGAGGTTTTGAGTCTAAAGGTTCAATTTTGTTTCCAAAAGACTTACTTGTGGCAGTTGTATATGTTTACAAATCATTCTTCTGGTCTTCATGTTAAGCAACCCATGCTTCACTTCCTTAACAAACTCCCCAATCTGAGTGGGATCATTCCCTTACTCATTCCCTATTGGTTTTGCCAAACCATTACATTTCTTCCAAAACACTCCTCTGTCCATTTGGTCATGTTTCTAACTACTCTCTTTTCTCACAAGCACCTCCAATCAGTTTAGGGGACTAGATGAAGGTTTTGTTCAAAAAGTTTGTTTTCATCTTCTTGTTTTGGCCTCTTAGTTTCACTTGCTCAAACCAACTCCCTGGGTCTCACAACCCAAAATGCTTCACAAGGGTTCCATGGAGATTTCTAAGAGTTCATTCACTATCTTGGTCTATCCTCCAAAGTTCTCCCCAATCAAAATGAGTTCAAGGTGTTCGGGTTCATGAAATTTGTGTGTTATGCAGTCAAAAGGGCTACTAGCCCGTGCAGGCCTAATTGGCCTAACTTTGCTCACCCTGCCCAATGATGGGCTTCTCCTCCAAAAAAATTAATTTGATTGGTGTTTTAAAGGTATATGCTCATGGATTTTCATGGTTTAGGCCTCTGCTATTGTAAAATGAGGACTGTCCACTATTTGTGGCACTTTTGTAGGGTTTAAACCAAAGAACATTGAAAAGTCTTTCCAACTCCACTCATCAAGCTGTTGGCATTTCAATAGAAAGAAAGATTATTGATATTCATTAAGGATATTGAGACGGTTGTTGAAGATTATTTGATATAACTGAAAAAGGATGATAACTATCTTTATAACATTATTTTGTCATTGATGTCAAGAAATTGATTTTCTGATTCAGTATGATGTTGCCATATCTTGAGGAGATTGATTTGAAGAGAATTAAGATGTTGGTAAAAGACATAGAAAGAATGTGATAAGAAAGGGGAGAAATAAGATATTCAATGGGAAACTATTACCGAGTTAGACAATGATGAGATCATGATGTTTAGATTATTTTGCTACCCTACATATTTTGTTGATTGTAAGGTTAATACTATACTATGCAACCGAGCAATGAACCTAGTCGGTAAACCCTAAGGTTATCGATATCGGTTAATGAAGGAAAAATGTCTACCGAGTAAAGTTTAGTATTTACCAAGTTGCAACTGAGTTATGACAGTGCGCATGGGATGGATAAAAGCATTATTTAATGAAGGACAATGATTAGCTGGAGATGTACAAATGATTGGTATGCCGTGCATGAAGGTTGTTAAGGATCTATGGCAATGGGAGATCGACAGGAAGATCTACAGCTCAGATTGAACCATAATAACCTTGTGCAAGTTCCAAGAAAGGAATTCAAGCCCCAAGGCGAGGTAAAATGTTTTCAGATCGAAGGATGCATTGAACCTAGTCAAGTTTGAAGATCTGATGGCTAAGATTGATCATGGGAAATGTGATCAAGGAGATTCAGTGGTTAGCAAATTGTTTATAAATAAGAAATTATTGATGAACAATGTATGCGGGCAAGTGTAAGCACAAGGATGCTACATAGTGATTACCAAGCACAGAAGCTTGAATACTTATTTGTATAACAGAGTAGGGAGCCCAGCAGAGGGACAAGATAAGTCCTATGACAAGATTGTTTTGAGAAAAATAGAATCTGCTTTAGCATTTTAGATGTGAAGTTGCAGATATATATTTTATTACTGTTATTTTGTAAGTGATAGAAAATCTCTTAACCAAGTGGACTTAACAGTCTTATTTGTAAACGCTCTAGCAAGGTAACATTCTAAATGAGTGTTTGAAATCCTTTGACAAGGTCACTTCTAACAAAGTGAAGATCCTAATAGATCTGAGGGAAATCCCTTAACCGGGTCACATCTAGCAATGTGTTTGTAATCTTTAACAAGATTTTCTTTTAACTGAGCATACTCTAGAAGAGTATATTTCTTAGTGGGTCTGAAATCCCATAGTGGTTTTTCCCTATTTGGGTTTCCATGTTAAATCTGGTGTTATATGTGTTATGATGATTATGTGTTTATGAGTTTGCATGTTTAGCAATTTTTGGTTATATTGCTGAAGTATAAGTTACTGAGGTTGAATTTGTTGATTTCTTGGAAGATTAAGTTTGTATGATTCACCCCCCCCCCCCCTCTCATCTTGTTAGCTATTGGCATCAGAACTTTACAATTGGTATCAGAGATTTGGACTCTAAAAGAAAAGTTTAAAGGTACTTGAGGCAAAGATCTAAAGATGTATAAAAGGGATGCACCAAAGCCGAACAAGTCAAGTTTCTCCACATGGCAGAAAAGGATGAAGTTGTATTTATCAGGAATTAGAGAATATGCAACATATTATTTGGAGAATGATTACATACCACCAAGCACCAACTCGATGACCTTCGAAGAGATAAATTCAAAGCAAGAACATATTCAAGCTATGATTGAAATAACATCAGTATTGACCGACTCAGAGTTTAATGATCTAGAAGGCTACAATGATGCAAAAGCAAGGTGGACTAAGCTCATATCTATGTATGGCGGTGATGAACATGTTCAAAGAGCAAAAGTAGATAGTCTAAGA
This sequence comes from Cryptomeria japonica, assembly GCF_030272615.1. Classification (NCBI taxonomy): domain Eukaryota; kingdom Viridiplantae; phylum Streptophyta; class Pinopsida; order Cupressales; family Cupressaceae; genus Cryptomeria; species Cryptomeria japonica. The sequence goes on from NC_081415.1 coordinate 411,008,129, forward strand.
GGACAACTTGAATCCATGAGAATGAATGAAGGTGAGAATATAAGCCAATACAGTACAAGGTTAAAGGAGGCTGTCAATCAAATTAAAGGAGTAGGAGGAACTATTGAAGAAAAGGATGTAACAAGTAAGTTGTTGAGAACCCTTCTACCTACTTATGCCATTTGAGTCTCTACAATCAATGAACTAAGGTCTATATTTAACATGCCAGTTTTTTTGGATGCTACTATTGGTAAGCTACATGCATTTGAGTTAAGTAATTTTGATAATAGTGGGTCTTCGGTAAATAAAGTAGAATCTGCATTCAGTTCTTTTCATATTGGTGAATTTGATGATTACAATGATAGAATGAGTAAGTACTCTGAAGGGAATCACAGTGGAGCAAGTGAAAGATTTCACAAGAACATGGAAGAAGTGCACAAACTGTATGAGGAAATCAAGAAGCAAGAAGAGTTTGAAGAATTATTAGCCAGAACGTTACCGAGAGGAAAAGGTAAGTATAAAGGAAAACTACCTTTAAAATGTTTCAATTGTGATAAAATAGGACATATGGCTTCTAACTGTCCTGACAAAGAATCTAGTGAAAAGAGAGAATACCAAGATAAAAGGTAGAAAGACAACCAATATAGAGGACACTGAGACTTCAGAAGGAGAGACATAAAGACATGCCTAGTAGCTAATGAGGAATCCAACGATGACAAATCTGATGAAATGGATACAGAGGAAGTTGTTTATGTGGTTATTAAAGATGGATCAGATGAAGAAAGGTATGAAGAAAAAGCCCTAATATCTCACATAAAGAATAATGACTCTTGGATCATAGATAGTGGATGCTCACATCACATGATAGGTGATAAACACAAGTTTGTTAAATTAGAAGACTATGATGGAGGCTATGTAAGATTTGGTAATGATGCACCATGTCCAGTGAAAGGTAAAGGATCTATAAAACTTCTTAACAATGCTAAATGTGATGATGTATACTGGGTTGAAGGTTTGAAATACAATTTGTTGAGTGTAGCACAACTAAATAATATAGGATACCGAATAGAATTTCAGAAAGGAATTGTCAAAGTTCATGACAAGCATGGAAAGTTAGCTACTACCGGAACACAAACAAAAGGTAATACATTTCATCTTGACTCAACTCGGAACAAGTGTCTTTATGCAAAGATAGATGATACCTGGTTATGGCATAAAAGGTTTTTTCATGTAAATTTTGATAACCTGATCAAAATAAGCAAGAAGCATCGAGTAAGAGGTCTACCGAGTCTAGAAAAACCTAAGAATGCTATGTGCCAAGGATGCCAGATGGGTAAGATGACAAGATCAAGCTTTACAAGTAAGTCCTACAGTTCTAAAGGAATTTTAGATCTAGTACACATTGATCTTTGTGGTCCCATGAAAGTTCAAAGTTATTATGGTGATAAGTATTTCATACTATTTGTGGATGATTACTCAAGGATGATGTCAGTTATGTTTTTAAAAGAAAAATCAGAAGCTTTTCAAATGTTTAAATGGTACAAGGAAAGAGTTGAAAATGAGACAGGAAGACAACTGAAATGTCTTAGATCTGATAGAGGAGGAGAATTCACTTCTAATGAATTTAACTTATTCTGCAATGATCATGGTATAAAAAGGCAAGTATCTGCACCAAGAACACCTCAACAAAATGGGATAGCCAAGAGAAGAAATAGATCGATTGTAGATTGTGCCAGAACCTTGATGATAGAAAAAAGGGTACCTCAAACATTTTGGAGAGAAGTAATCAGCACTGCAGTTTACACCCTGAACCAAGTTCAATTGAAGAAAGGAACTATGAAGACACCATATGAGATCTGGTATGACAAGAAACCTAATGGAAGTTATTTTAAAATCTTTGGAAGTAGATGCTATGTTCACAAAGATGACAAATATGGAAAGTTTGATCAGAAAAGTGAAGAAGGAACTGTAGCATAGGAAATAGGAAACCATCACAAACAATATAAACATACTAATCTAGCTCAATCACGAAAGCTCAAATGTAATGATCTATCCTAATTACATCCAATAGAGACATAAAGATAAAACATTCAAAAGTAAATACTATGCAAACCATATGTGGATATGAATGCTTCCTTCATGCGGCTCCATTGTTCTTCTTTCTTCTCCAAATAGCTTTGTTGTGGATCTCACCTACTAGTGCATGATCATGATATGAAAGCAAGTAGACAAGATGATTGCTCAAGAGTACTCAAAGCGTGATTTGACAAAGTGATTATAAATTCGATAATCTGATTAGGGATCAAGAATCAAGGGGTTTGATTGAAGAAATTCATCCAATTTATAAATAAATTGGAGAAAAGACAAGATTAGCATGATTTAATTCAAATGGAAATTGCAAATCAATTATGTCAATTATGACAAATTTATGACAAATTATGCACTTTCTATGCAAAATTTGTTAATTGATAATTTATGACAATTTATGACAAATTTCTATGTCAAAAATTGATTGATTGTCAATTATGACAAATTATGACAAATTTCTATGTCATTTCCATGAATTTAGGAGAGAAATAGGAGGAAATTGAAATTAAGAATTAGAAAATTAGAAAAATTAGAAAATTAAGAATTAAGAAATTACAAAAATAAGAAATTGATGAAAATTAGAAATTAGGTAAATTAATTAATAATCCTTCATTTATTAATTAATTCACAAAGAGGAATAATTAGCCAATTAAATGAACATTTAATTGTGACAAGAAGACTTAGGATAAAATAAATAAATTATTAATCCTAAAGGGAGAAATGACAAACAAGGTTAAATGATTAAATCACGAAAACCCTAGAAGATGAATTAGGTATTGATGAAAGATAATTAATTCGATTTGATTCTGATTAACAAAGGACCAATGTGATAAATGATTTGATTGATAAATACGCCAATTGACGAGGAACAATGACTAATTGATCCAAATTGACATGATTGAGAAAGATGATGATCGATGACAAATCGATCGCAAAATGACAAAATTGACAAGAGGACAAGGATTGATGACAAAATAGATTGCAAGACGATAGGATTGAAAATGACCATGATCGATGACAAATCAATCGTAAAATGACAAGATCGAACATGACAACGACCGATGACAAATCGATCACAAAATGACAAGATTGAAAATGATAAGGATTGATGACAAAATGACAAGATTGATAAGAGGACAAAACCCTAATTAGGATTGACGATGCCCAAAATGATGACAAATGAGCACGCACATTGATGCGACAGGATAAAATTGATCAAAATCATGACTGGATAGTGTTGTTAACAAGACCAAATTCGAGAGCGAGACAAATGAAGAATGTAGAAGAATGACTCGATGCTCGCAAATGATAAAAACCAAGTACGAATCATAGGAGAAATGTTAATGTGACGCAAAAACCTAAAATGAGGCAATGTGCAAATGTTAAAGTATGACTCCGCAAGCGTTGACCTTTTTTAGGTGTCTACATTTTGCCCCTCTTTAAGACAATGTGATTTTAAGCGTTGTTTCAAAGAACTTAATGAAAATGCCCCAGACAATGACAATTACATATGCATTCCCCCTCGAGGAATTGGCTGGAAACATGTAGAAAAGAAGCCAATTGATCGATAAAAATGATAGGATCGAACGGATTGACAATCGGAGATCAGATGCATGAAGGACAAGCAGTTGAAGATGCAAAAGACCACGACCAACATAAGATAGAGAGGGTGCACGTCCATCTATGCACTGACAAAGATCTATAAATGGGACCAAGAGAGTGATAATTTGCTCATTTGCACTAGCCAAGGAGGAGAATTTGTTGCTCTGGACAAGGACACTTGCAGATAGATGGCGAACATTCCAATGGCGGATCACCTCGGTGAACGTGTATGCACATTCAGATGACTGGACGACGTAGGAGCAGCGGTATGGATCTCAAAAACCCATGTTTTCAATTTGATGAATTTTGAGGGCTTACAGGACATTGCGGGGTCCACAGGGGATGCAGAAGAGGACTCCTGCGCTTGTGTAGGGCAAATCCTGTGCTTGTGTGGGGTCTTCTGCGCTTGTGTAGGGAGACACAGGCATAGGTTACCTAACACAGGCGCAATTGTGCAATGCAAACCCTAATTTTGGTCAAAATGACATGCAAATGATCTGGAAAAAGGGGACAAGGGTAGGATAGGTCAGATTAGATGAAAAACACCCTGATTAGGCATGAAAATGAGGAAATGCAACCCATAGGAGCAAACCCTAAAACTGACAAAAATATGCCCCAATTGTGATGCAGAGTCGACAGTATCCATTGATCACGCGAGAGAACCGACCAGATTGCTTCATGTTACGACATAGACTCAGGAGCATGGACAGAAATACATTAGCAGGACTTGGGATATGAGGGACATCATCCTTGAGACATGGCAGGGATGCGGAGGATAGAGGGAACACCCAGTGATAGAGGCACGTGCTCCTTAGGACAGATAGTGGACATTATGTAGTTTGACATTTTGTAGTCAGCCTGCGGGCCCTACTTAGGACAGACAATCCAATTTTGTACTTTGATATTTTTGTGGATATATGATATGATATGCATCAATATGATGGGATGCAATGTGTTATGACTTATGGTTATTTTCCATGTATGGATGGCTTATGCACTGTTTATTGTGAAACATGTATGGATGCATTTTTATGTGTTTTTGATGCATTGATAATATGAAATGGATAAAATGCTAGATATAATGCTTGATATAATGCAGATGTACTAACCAATGAGTGCAGGATGTAGCATATATGTATGGAGATCAGAGCACTAGACCGAACTGACTATCCGAACTGATGGAAGAAACGTTAGTAAGAAGAAATAAGACAAAGGATAGTTAGAGATGAGAAAAAACTTGCTTTTAGTAATGCACTTTGTAGGTGAGAACCTTTATTTTTATGTAGCAAAAGGGATGCGTAGCATCATGGCATTGAAGGCCAGAGCTGAAATGCAACCCTTTTTGCAAAAGACAAACACATCACAGACAAACAACAATCACAATCAAAAAGAAAAGGATCATGATCCATCCCGGTCACTCTAAATCACTTAGTGACATCATTGAGCAACATAGGAACATGATCGAAGATAAATCCATAAATGATAAGACTCGCCAATTCCAACAAGTCAAACAAACATCTTGATCTTCTTTGTCAAAAGTTGAAAGTGTTGATAGGACGATCATGCTGTCTAGTTTCAGGACATGCGGTACCCCGTCTAAGACAGGACACAGTCTGGTTTCGAGTATACCACACCTTGTATAAAACTCATGATAGTGTGCCAAGGACAAACGATATTGATGTTGATGTTCGATTGATATGACAATTATGATCAGTTTGAATGTCTAGGTTGATTGAAAAAGTTTATCTGTTTAAGCGTGATTTCATTAAAGCACAATGTGTGATTGCGTGTCGTTGGATGTATACTCAGCGATCTGTCTATGCACCAAGAGAATATTTATTGCAAAATGCTTGGTTTTGGATTTTAATGTGTTTGAAAAAAAAATTTGTTCATTTTTTCAGGACTTTATATGATTTTTTTAGGGATTTTTTTTTTTCAGGACATTTTTTTATTTTTTATGATATTATTTCAGGACATTATTTGATTTTTTTTGGATTATTTCAGGACATTTTTCAATTTTTAGAGATTTTTTTCAGGACGTTATTTGATTTTTTTTGGATTATTTCATGACAGTTTTCAAATTTTTTTTGGATTATTTCATGACATTTTTCAATTTTTTAGGATTTTGCCCCCAGTGTCTAGCAAGGCAAGGAATATGACAGGTGACTAAATAGGCTTTCTGAAATGATGGTGGATAGAGGGAAGATAAAGGCCTTTTATCATGGAGGCAATACGGATGCAATTTTCAAGGGCTATTGCATGATGGCACAAGAGACTGGATATGACAATGTATATCAGTGACATGGTATGAGGGACATGTCAAGAGGTGTTTGAAACCATGTTTAAATTTTGCATCCTTATGTCAGATCAAGATCAAGGAATGAAAAAGAGTGTATGGATAGTGATAAGATATGGATAGGATAAGCAAGACCAAGAATGGATAAGGGACATGGACTGAAGGTCGGGATAGGATACGGGATAGTGGCAGAAAGTTGCAATAAGCTAGGGAATATGGATGAAAGGTTGTAATAAGAAAATGGATAAAGACCAAAAGCTATGATAGACTGAAAGCTACAAACAAGATGCATGATGCTCATGAAGATCATCAGCCTTGTCAAGATCAAAGGTGGAAAGGGAAATTGGACATGAGGGACAATAGGATATGAAGGGTAATGACAGGGGTTCGATAAGATAATGAAGGGCAATATAATATGAAGGAGGAAACCTGCCCCCAAGTGTGGTGTGCAAGAAGTTCATAGATTACGCATGATGCCTGTTTGCCAGGTTTTCATCATAGTACTTGCCCAAGGTGCCTATTTGCCAAGTTTTCACCAGTGGACAAATTATTTTTGCTTTAATTTTTTTTTTTTTTTGTCTTTTTTTTTCACTTTTTTTTTTTTCTTTTTGACTTTTTCAATAGAAGATGGACACATGATAGGAGATGGAAGAAGGACTCAAGCGTCTTTTTTTTCTTCTTTTGGATAGTAACCTTGAAAAAAAATGGACCATGACTTTTAAAAGTATGCTCAAAGACGTTGGTAGGATAAGGACATGGAAAATAAGATGAAACTAAGGCAAGGATTTATGCAAAGGATTGGATCAAAGGGATGGAAGGATGGAACATATGAATTGGATAATGGATAGGGTATTGGAAGAATTGGTCTTCAGTGGATGGAAATGTTGGCAAGATCGACATTGGCACACACCTTGAGGGGTGATGGACTGATGGAGGACAAATGTATTTTGGATATTGAGATTTCGACAAAGGAACGACTATGGATTTTGGGACATAAGGGCCCAAAATGGATGAAGAAGGTGATGTAGGAGTAGACTTGGAAAGTTTGGATGGAGGAATAGCAATTTTGGATGCCAAGCTAGATGTTTCTTTAGGCTTTTGTGCTTCAAGAAGCTGCTTAGGGATCCACATGGTTTTTGATTTTTCATGCTTTTGTGGTTCCTTGGAGTGCATTGCTTGCACAAGGGATTTAGAAACCCATATATATTTTGAATTTGCTTTATTTTTCTCAGTGGGCCTTTGTGGCCTTTTGGATATTTCTTTTTCTTTATAGATCATATTGTTATTTGTTTTGACATGTCGATTATATTGGACATGTTGATCCTTGAATACATGTGGATTTTTAGACTTATGACTTTTACACTTGGCATTCAAATTGCTTGGAGGGGGAAAGGAATGCATGGATGGATATGAATGAAATGGACTTCTTTTGGATTAGTGAAATTGACTCAAGGATGTGTGCCTTTTCTGACCTTGCATAGAGGACGGAGGGATATAAGGACCTAAGATGGATGGAAGGGATGATGGGGAAGGGATATGTTTGGATTTTGATGGAGGGATACCAACGTCTTGAGAGTGAGTTGTGTAGACATGACCCTTAAGATCTTCTTTGATATGGAGGGGTTCTTTCTCATGAAGGTCTACTCCTTTGCCTTTATGAATATCTTGACTTGTAGGATACTCTTTTCTTTGGGAAGAAGACGCGAGTCCATTATGAGGTGGATATGATATGAGAGAAATAATGAGATCTTGAAGTGGATCGGATTTCACCAAAGTGGAAGAACCAATTGTGCATGTCGAGGGTTCATGAACATCTTGCACTAACATGTTAGGATCATGAGTGGGATTAGGATCATGAGGGGGACTAGGATTGTGTTGTGGACATGGTTCAATGATAGGCTCTTCAAGAGATGGAATGGGAGGAATAATGGGATCATCACAAGAAATATGATCTTGGAGTGTATATGGAGCATTAAGACAAGGAGATGGAGGAACAAAAGGATCTTGTGGAGGATTTAAAGGAATAATTTGATCTTGACAAGGAGGAAGATCATTGGAATCCTCTTTAAAGGTGCTTTTCTCTTGACTTTCAATGGGATCATCAGAAAGGATGGAAGGGATATCTTGATCTTTCTTAGAAAGTGGAATGTCAATTGGATTTGAAAGGACATTGTGTTCTTGGAATGGAAGGGGATCATTTGGGATTGGATGGACTAGGATATCTTGATCTTGCTCGGGGAATGGAGTGTCAATAGGACTTTAGATAGGATGGACAAGAATAGGGGAATCATTGCGAGTGTCTAGGGAAATGGGATCCTGGTCAACAATTGGATGGGATGATAAGGTTTCAGGATCTTGATCTTGATTTTCTTTAGGACTCATTTCTTCATACTCTAAATTATCCTCTTGACATGAGGTTGGACTTTGGATATGCATGGGGGATTCTGACAAGGAATCAATGTTTTGGCATGAAGGAAATGCACTTTGAACCTTTGTGATGGATTTTGGCAAGGAATCAATGCTTGAACATGAGGAAGAGGGACTTCGAATGGGGTCCTCTAAAATAGGTAATGGCAATAAAGTGCATGGTGGCATTGGGTCTTGTATTTTTGATAAAAGACAAGGATGTGCATCATGAATTGGATTATCTTGGCAATCAATTATGGATAGCCCTTGGATAATTTCATCCTTGGGTGTATTGTTTGATGAGGATAATATAGAAGGTTCTTGTGAAACTTCTAAAGGTGTAGGGATAGATGCCACTGGAGAGTCAATTTGTTTGTGGGGAGATGAGGTATTGCTAGACATAAGTGTATTATCTTGATCTTCCTCAAAGAACTCACTTGGTAATTTCCTTAAGATCATTGCAATAAAGCCACCTTTCTTTCAAGGTTTTGACATAGTTGTATCTAGAATTTGAACTTGTTTGGCAAGGAGTTGGTTCTGATTTGATGTCATGTTCTGATGTTGAACTACATGTTGATCAAATTGGTTTGACATGTTCAAAATTTGGCTTGGTGTGGGCTGCAACCTTTGTTTTTGAATTTGTGATTGTGGTTGTTGACATTGATATTCCACCATTGGTTGAACCATTTGTGGACATTGTATAGTTGGTTGGACATATTGTTGAAATTGGACCATTGGTTGTGTTGGTTGTGTCTGTTGGAAATGTTCAAACTGTTGAACAATTGGTTGTGATGGTTAAAAATCTGATTGATAGTAAACACCTTCTTGTTCTTGTTGTGGAGGCACATAATGTTGAAATTGTTGTTGTCTCTTTTCTTGAAATTGTTTCATCATCTCTATTTGGGAGAGGAGAGCTGGTATGTTTGATCGTTCAAGAAGAGATCTTACATCAATTGGCTCAATCTTTGGATTTCGACCTGGAAATTTTTGAAACATTTTGGACATTTGTGATCTATTCTTCTCAATGTTTTTCACTCTTTGTTCCAAAATCTCATTTTCTTGAGCTAGTTTCTCCTCTAGTTTTTGTATTTGGACATTTACATCATCATGATACGTTTGATCAATATTGCCTTGTTGTTGGGTTGGATAGAATTGTGATTGCATTGTCAGTTGATATGTTAAACTTTGTTGCATCATTGGTGCTTGGAACCTTGTTTCAATAGACATGTCACTATGCAAATGCAATATTTTTGGAATTTTTCAAGGATAATGTATGATATGCAACTAAATGCAAACTAAATAAATGAAGATGCAATCTATGACAAGAGTGCAACCTATGTTTTTGGTTGTTTTTGAAGATTTTGACAAACTTATGAATGCAAATCTAAAGACTCAACCTTGGGAAGTTGAAATGAAGCCAAGACCTCAAAGGACAAAAGGACCAAGTGACAAAAGGACAAAATGACAATGTCTCCCCTAATATGCTTGGATACTAAGCTAGGTTTGACCAAATGACAATAATGACATAAAAAGAAAAGGTCTAACAAGGTCTAGACTTCTTAACAATGACTTAGGGTTTATCAAAGATTTGGATTACTCAAGTATGACAAAACCTAGTTTTGACACTATATGCAAAGGGACAATTACCATGCAAATGACCCTAATATGATATGATAATGACCTAATCTTTATGAAGAGACTTAAGGTAAACAATGTAAATGTATGACAATGATATGACTTTAATGCAAGAGGACATATGCAAATGGATGACTCTTATTGATATGAGTATGACTTAGATGAAACCTAACCTTGGTACTTGACAATGAACTTTGCAAAATGCAACCTAGGATGAACCTAAATGTAAGTGACATGAATGTTGAGATAAGATTTTGAACAACGTTTGCTAACCATGTTTGAAGATGAGTTTTTGAATCTTGATAAACTTTTGTTGGATGAATGTCTCTTGTGTTTAATCTTATGTTTTGAATCAATTTGTTTTGCTTTTTGAAATGGGATGCAATTCAACTTTTGACAAGCAAAGAATACAAGATATTACAACTTAGACTCAAGACAATCATGCTCATTTCCACATTTCTTATGGTAGGCAAAGACATTAGGTACTTGAGAGGTAGACTCATTATGGGATTCAAGGAGAATACATAGATGCTTGACCCCACGGGCTCCCCTCCACGGCACTCACTTCTCAGGGCAGCCAAGCATTAGTCCCCATGGAAATCTCCCCATGGTGAACTTAGTATCTCTTCCAAGTATCCGAATTTGTCCTTCTCAAGCAACTAGAAGGGTTTTTGGCCTCTAAAAACAAGGTATGTAGTAAGGATTTCTGTTAAGCGTTACTCCTTGATGTCACACAAGCGTGATTGAGACATTAAGCCCATAAAGATACCAAACAAATGTAGTCACGCAAGCATGATTTAGACCAAGAGGCCCTACTTAGATGTTGATATGAGAAAGAGTTCAAGGGTCATCACTTCCCAAGTAACTACAATTCCCACGTAACACTTGCTTCAAAGCTTTCGCTCATCGGGTATTTTTTTATAGTGAGTTAGAATGCCAAGGATTTCTAGTCGTACTCACTTTGGGTCGTTCCCTTCTCATGATTATCACTTTCTTACAAAAGCAAAGTGGTCGGGAAGGCAGGCCCTCTAAAGGAGACACACAATCAAAGACAAAAGCATGGTATCGAAGATCTGGATTTATGATCACCCTAAAAGGATGAGAGCATACTCTCCTACTCCAATGTCACACTCAACAATCAAAGAAAAAACATGTTCATTCCAACCTATTAGAAATCACTAGGTGCCTAAAACATTTAAAGGCAAACATCAAGTTTAGTTGTTTCTCCAAGGCAACCTGCAAAAAACCCAAGTTAGAAGTTTGATTTGTTGTCTTTGACTATCGATTCTGCATAACACATGTTAGTAGTTTGATTTATTGTATTTTCCATGCGTATGCAAAGATTTTGCACAGATAATTAGTACCAAAATCCAAAGCACAGAAAACAGAATGCAAAAACTAAACAAATTTCAAGTAAAACACTGCATTTTTACCCCTGTTCTGGACTTTATACAGGCGCAGAACCCATGACACAGGCGCAGAACCCATGACACAAGTGCAGAATGTCTTTAACACAAGCATAGAATGCTCAACACAGGCGCAGGTTGTCTGACACAGGCGCAAAAGTCCCCAGAAAGCCCTACACTGCCCTGTTTTTGGTTTTTTTTGGCCTGCAAATCAACTCATAAGCACTCAAAGACACAGTAAAGGGGTTAGAGGGTTAGTGTTCACATTGGGTTCACCAATTAATGTAGCATAGGAAATAGGAAACCATCACAAACAATATAAACATACTAATCTAGCTCAATCACGAAAGCTCAAATGTAATGATCTATCCTAATTACATCCAATAGAGACATAAAGATAAAACATTCAAAAGTAAATACTATGCAAACCATATGTGGATATGAATGCTTCCTTCATGCGGCTTCATTGTTCTTCTTTCTTCTCCAAATAGCTTTGTTGTGGATCTCACCTACTAGTGCATGATCATGATATGAAAGCAAGTAGACAAGATGATTGCTCAAGAGTACTCAAAGCGTGATTTGACAAAGTGATTATAAATTCAATAATCTGATTAGGGATCAAGAATCAAGGGGTTTGATTGAAGAAATTCATCCAATTTATAAATAAATTGGAGAAAAGACAAGATTAGCATGATTCAATTCAAATGGAAATTGCAAATCAATTATGTCAATTATGACAAATTTATGACAAATTATGCACTTTCTATGCAAAATTTGTTAATTGATAATTTATGACAATTTATGACAAATTTCTATGTCAAAAATTGATTGATTGTCAATTATGACAAATTATGACAAATTTCTATGTCATTTCCATGAATTTAGGAGAGAAATAGGAGGAAATTGAAATTAAGAATTAGAAAATTAGAAAAATTAGAAAATTAAGAATTAAGAAATTACAAAAATAAGAAATTGATGAAAATTAGAAATTAGGTAAATTAATTAATAATCCTTCATTTATTAATTAATTCACAAAGAGGAATAATTAGCCAATTAAATGAACATTTAATTGTGACAAGAAGACTTAGGATAAAATAAATAAATTATTAATCCTAAAGGGAGAAATGACAAACAAGGTTAAATGATTAAATCACGAAAACCCTAGAAGATGAATTAGGTCTTGATGAAAGATAATTAATTCGATTTGATTCTGATTAACAAAGGACCAATGTGATAAATGATTTGATTGATAAATACGCCAATTGACGAGGAACAATGACTAATTGATCCAAATTGACATGATTGAGAAAGACGACGATCGATGACAAATCGATCGCAAAATGACAAAATTGACAAGAGGACAAGGATTGATGACAAAATAGATTGCAAGATGATAGGATTGAAAATGACCACGATCAATGACAAATCGATCATAAAATGACAAGATCGAACATGACAACGACCGATGACAAATCGATCGCAAAACGACAAGATTGAAAATGATAAGGATTGATGACAAAATGACAAGATTGATAAGAGGACAAAACCCTAATTAGGATTGATAATGCCCAAAATGATGACAAATGAGCACGCACATTGATGCGACAGGATAAAATCGATCAAAATCATGACTGGATAGTGTTGTTAACAAGACCAAATTCGAGAGCGAGACAAATGAAGAATGTAGAAGAATGACTGAATGCTCGCAAATGATAAAAACCAAGTACGAATCATAGGAGAAATGTTAATGCGATGCAAAAACCTAAAATGAGGCAATGCGCAAATGTTAAAGTATGACTCCGCAAGCGTTGACCATTTTTAGGTGTCTACATTTTGCCCCTCTTTGAGACAATGCGATTTTAAGCGTTGTTTCAAAGAACTTAATGAAAATGCCCCAGACAATGACAATAACATATGCATAAGGATTGATGACAAAATGACAAGATTGATAAGAGGACAAAACCCTAATTAGGATTGACGTTGCCCAAAATGATGACAAATGAGCACGCACATTGATGCAACAGGGTAAAATCGATCAAAATCATGACTGGATAGTGTTGTTAACAAGACCAAATTCGAGAGCGAGACAAATGAAGAATGTAGAAGAATGACTCGATGCTCGCAAATGATAAAAACCAAGTACGAATCATAGGAGAAATGTTAATGCGACGCAAAAACCTAAAATGAGTCAATGCGCAAATGTTAAAGTATGACTCCGCAAGCGTTGACCATTTTTAGGTGTCTACAGGAACATTTCTTGGTTATTCTTCTATAAGTAAAGCATTTAAATGTCTGATCAAATCATCTAACAAAATAGTGGAAAGTGCAAATGTGAAAATTGATGAATTTGTAGAAAGAAATGATAAAGGAAATTCCAAAGAACTAGAAGATTATGAAGAATTTGTTTATGTTCAGTCGAGAAGTCCTACCGAGAAAGCTGCTAAAGAAAATGAAGATAATGTCTAGTTACCGAGTGATGAAGAAGATCATACAGAACCTACCGAGCCTATATTAGCCAAATATGTTAGAAGACATCATGCATCAAGTCAGATTATAGGAGATAAGGATGATCCAGTAATAACAAGGAACAAACTGAGACAAAACACATGTTTGATATCTAAATTTGATTCGAGAATAGTAAAAGAGGCATTTAACAGTGAAGATTGGGTAAATGCTATGAAATAAGAGATTGATCAAATCAAGAAGAATGACACATGGACACTAATCCCAAGACCGAAGGACAAAAATGTAATTGGTACAAAGTGGATTTTCAGAAACAAGCTAAATGAAAAAGGTGAGGTCATTTGGAACAAAGCAAGACTAGTTTGCAAAGGTTATGCTCAAGAAGAAGGAATAGATTATGGTGAGACTTTTGCACCTGTGGCTAGACTTGAGGGAGTAAGAACATTGTTGGCATATGCTGCTTTCAAAAATTTCAAGGTATATCAAATGGATGCTAAATCTGCATTTTTGAATGGTATACTAGAAGAAGAAGTTTACATTGAACAGCCTAAAAGATTTGTTGAAGACAAGAGTAAAGATCAGGTATGTAAATTAAACAAAGCTTTATATGGTCTGAAACAAGCACCTAGAGCATGGTATGAGAGACTACACTCTTACTTAATCAAGATTGGTTTTATAAGGACAAGTGAAAACAACAACATGTACATGAAGAGTGATGAGGACAATGGAATACTGATCTCAGCCATATTTGTTGATGATATTATTTTTTGTGGTAATGACTCCTTATGCAAGAATTTTGGAAATGAAATATGCAAAGAATTTGAGATGTCATTTATCGGTGAGATAAAGTATTTTATAGGTTTACGGAAACTGCAAATGAAAGATGAGATTTTCATTACTCAATCCAAGTACATAAAGGAAATCTTGAAGAAATTTGGAATGGAGGAATCTAAACCAGTAAGTACTCCTATGACTACTAACTGTAAACTATCAAAGAATGATGAATTTGTATCTGTTGATGAGACACTTTACCGATCTATGATTGGGAAGTTGCAATATGTTGTGCACAGTAGATCGGATATAGCACATGCAGTAGGTATTGCTGCAAGATTTTCAGCAGATCCCAAGGAAACACATATGACAGCAATCGAGAGAATTTTTAGATACCTGAGAGGCACTGAAGATTATGGCTTAGTATATGAAAAAAGGAATGATTTTGATTTAAAAGTTTATACTGATGCTGATTGGGCAGGCAACATAGATGACAAGAAAAGCACAAGTGGTGGAGCTTTCTTTTTAGGAAAAAGACTAGTGATTTGGCATAGTAAGAAACAAGGATGCATTTCACAGTCAACAACAGAAGCTGAATATGTTGCTGCAGCATTGAATTGTACCAATATAGCATGGATCAAGCAACTGTTGGAAGGTATAAATGAGAAAGTTACCAAGCCAGTAACTATATTCTATGATAATACGAGTGCCATTAACATTTCAAAGAATCCGGTAATGCACTCTAAGACAAAACATATCTCTATAAAGTATCATTATCTCAGAGAAGAAGTTCAAGAGAAGAAAGTTGTGCTAGAATATATCAGTTCAAAGGAGCAATTAGCAGACATCTTCACAAAGCCACTGCCAAGGGACACTTTTGAGTACCTCGAAAGCAAGTTAGGGGTCCTACCCTGATCTTCTACTCACTGACAAAGTTTGGTGAAAGCATCAATTTGATGAATCTATAGAATGTTATGTGTGGATTGATGTTGATTTACGCACTTTAGAAGGTTTTCTAAAGGTGTGCAGGAAATAGTGAATAGAGACAAGTTGCTCTGACTGAGACTGAAATGATATGTGTGTAACACAGCAAAAGCAAGCATTTCACAGCAGAAGAGTTCATGATTTAGTTCTTTTACTTTTTGGCATTGTTGTCAAAGGGGGAGAAGACTAAATGGTAAAATCCTAAATGAAGAAGATAATAGAAGACTAATGACAGGGGGAGAAGATTACAAAAGGGAGAAGACTAAATGCAAGACAACAACTCAGAAGCTAATGAAAAAGGGAGAAGACTTTAGGAGATTTTAACAACTCAAGAATAACAGGAGAAGTCTAACAGCAATCCGAATCCGAATCAATTTGAATATCTTGTTGGTATTACCATTTAAAAGTTGGTTTTGCCATCAATGCCAAAGGGGGAGATTGTTGGCATTTCAATAGACAGAAAGATTGTTGATATTCATTAAGGATATTGAGAAGGTTGTTGAAGATTATTTGATATAACTAAAAAAGGATGATAACTATCTTTATAACATTATTTTGTCATTGATGTCAAGAAATTGATTTTTTGATTCAATATGATGTTGCCATATCTTGAGAAGATTGATTTGAAGAGAATTAAGATGTCGGTAAAAGACACAGAAAGAATGTGATAAGAAAGGGGAAAAATACGATATTCAATGGGAAACTATTACCGAGTTAGACAATGATGAGATCATGATGTTTAGATTGTTTTGATATCCTACATATGTTGTTGATTGTAAGGTTAATACTATACTATGTCACCGAGCAAGGAACCTAGTTGGTAAACCCTAAGGAACCTAGTCGGCAAACCCTAAGGTTATCGATATCGGTTAATGAAGGAGGAATGTCTACCAAGTAAAGTTTAGTATTTACTGAGTTGCAACCGAGTTATGACAGATCACATTGGATGGATAAAACCATTATTTAATGAAGGACAATGATGAGCTGGATTTGATTGAATGATTGGTATGCCATGCATGAAGTTTGTTAAGGATCTATGGCAATGGGATATCGGCAGGAAGATCTAGAGCTCAGATTGAACCATAATAACCTTGTGCAAGTTCCAAGAAAGGAATGCAAGTCCCAAGGCAAGGTAAAATGTTTTCAGATCGAAGGATGCATTGAACCTAGTCAAGATTGAAGATCTAATGGCTAAGATTGATCATGGGAAATGTGATCAAGGAGATTCAGTGGTTAGCAAATTGTTTATAAATAAGAGATTATTGATGAGCAATGTATGCAGGCAAGTGTAAGCATAGGGATGCTACACAGTGATTACCGAGCACAGAATCTTGAATACCTATTTGTATAATAGAGTAGGGAGCCCAGTAGAGGGACAAGATAAGTCCTATGACAAGATTGTTTTGAGAAAAATAGAATCTGCTTTAGC
The DNA here is from genome assembly GCF_030272615.1 of Cryptomeria japonica. NCBI lineage: Eukaryota > Viridiplantae > Streptophyta > Pinopsida > Cupressales > Cupressaceae > Cryptomeria > Cryptomeria japonica. Next base: position 411,025,188 of record NC_081415.1, read on the forward strand.
ATTTTAGATGTGAAGTTGTAGATATATATTTTATTACTGTTATTTTTTAAGGGACAGAAAATCTCTTAACTGAGTGGACTTAACAGTCTTATTTTCAAACCCTCTAGCAAGGTAACATTCAAATGAGTGTTTCAAATCCTTTGACAAGGTCACTTCTAACAAAGTGAAGATCCTAACAGATCTGAGGGAAATCCCTTAACTGGGTCACATCTAGCAATGTGTTTGTAATCTTTAACAGGATTTGCTTTTAACCGAGCATACTCTAGAAGAGTATATTTCTTAGTGGGTCCAAAATCCCACAGTGGTTTTTCCCTATTTGGGTTTCCACATTAAATCTGGTGTTATATGTGTTATGATGATGATGTGTTTATGAGTTTGCATGTTTAGCAGTTTTTGGCTATATTGCTGAAGTATAAGTTACCAAGGTTGAATTTGTTGATTTCTTGGAAGATTAAGTTTGTATGATTCACCCCCCCCTCTCATCTTGTTAGCTATTGGCTTAAGAACTTTACACAAGCCTCAAAACTAGCTTAGAACTTCTACCACACCAAATAAAGCCTTCCCCTATTACTGTCGTGCAAACATAATGCCAAACACTTGGCAAACAACTGAAATGTCACTGTCACTATTAAAATTGCCCCTTTACCAGTCAATCTGCTGTTACATCTTTGGTCCTGCATAACAAGGAGTTTGAAGTGGAAAAATACCTCAATGAGGTCTGCCAAACACTAATCAATCTTCCTATTACATTGCCTTCACAGTTAAAAGGCTTGGATAATGCTTTTGAAGCATTCCTTGAGCATTTTGACAACACAATTCACAAAAACAACGAACTCACTGTTTTTTTACAAAAATTGTTCAAACTTGCAAATTAAAACCTTTTCAACTATTAAAGTTGAATCAAGCTAACATGTAACACTTCTCAGACTCCTTGCTTGGTAGTTTTAACACTACAATGCATTTGATTACAAGAATTTGAGTTTTCAAGAAGGTTATTAGTCAAGTTCCCAAAACTTGTCTAATCTTCACTGAAATTTGTCCTCCAAACATACTTCTGATTCAAAAAGAAATATTTACACAATGTACATGCATGAATCAAATTGACCCAATCCATTTTGGTGGGAACCCAGGCCTGGATTAGTCAAGTTTTGGCATTTTCAAACTCCAAACCCTTGACATGGCAGTGAGCACACAAAATGGAAGAAAGTTTATTACACCAACTTGCAAAAGAAAAACCAATAGAATGGTCACTTGAGGAGAATTAAATAATCAATAGGAACACTTCCCAGAAGGTACAGTGTGGACACAAGTGCTACAGTACGGATTGTTACTCCAAGGAAGGAAAAACCATAGAAAAGAACCAAAATTTCATCTTTCTTATTGAGTTTTCTTAATCATTACAATCACCAACCATCTTCAAGGAAAAGAGAGGCCTTTTTATAGTGTTTCCAATCAGTTACCAAGTGCTGTACTGACATGAGGCTTCCACAACTATATTTTACTAGAAAAACCCAAAAATGACAACTTTGATAACTTTTGCAAGCCCAAATGACAACATTTCTTGCTCCAAAAGACATTTTTGAAAATATAACCTTATCAACCTTTCTAAACACATTAGACATGCTTAGAAACACTTATGAAACATGTTTCAATGCTTTGAAAAGCATTAGAGGACCTTTTTGGTAATTTTGCACATTTTTGCCAAAAATTGTCAACTCAAAGCTTGAAAGGCAAAACTTGACCTCTTGAACCCAAAATAAGATCAAAACCACTAGACAAGACACACAACAACCTAAAACAACATTATAAACTTGACACAAGACATTACAAACATGAAAGCATTAAATACTCAAAAAAGAGAGTTTTGCTCAACTAGGTGCTCCTACACCACTAAGTGAAGATGAAATAGTTTCCAAAGTCTTGAGAGCCCTTCCACTGGTTTACAAGATGAAGGAAACTACAATTAATAAGTTAAGAACAATGGCAAACACTTCAGTCAACAAAGATATTCTGATTGGGAAAGTATCTGCTTTTGAGCTTGAAGAATTTGGATCTTCTGGAGCTGTAAAGTCTGAACCTTCTTTTCATGTATCATCATCATCATCTACCAACAAAAGTGATTGGAAAGACCTACATGCAAAAGAATTGGAAGACATGAGGAAAGAAGATGAAGAACTTGAGCAACTTGAAGCCTTATTTTCTAGAAGAGTACCTAAAGGACCAACTAGAAGTAAGTATGAAGGAAAAAAACCTTTTTAAATGTTTTGCATGTAATAAGATTTTTCATTTTGCATCTAGATGTCCTGAAAGGAATGCAAGGTTTGAGGAAAGAGTTAAGAAATCTTTTAAGCCTAACTAGAATAGATATAGATTCAAGAAAAGTAAGCAGTGCTACATAGAAGATGAGGAAGGAATAACTAATGACTTTGGAGATGAACTGACAGAAGACTTTGCAAGTGGATTTGGCAATGGAAAATAATGGGTGTTCTATGCTTTGAAGGAAGATGAACTAGAAGTGGCTATCAAGAATGAAGAAAAGGCCCTTGCAGAAAAAGTTGAAGATAAGGATGAATGGTTAATTGATAGTGGATGCTTACATCATATTACTAGAGATAAAGGGAAATTTCAGTCCCTGCAAGAATACAATGGCGGTCAAGTCAGATTTGGAGATGACAAGGCATGTATTATCAAAGGTAGAGGTATTATTTCTTTGGATGGAAAGCATAATACTAATAAAATCTATTATGTAGAAGGTTTAAAGCATAATATTTTGAGTGTTGGTCAATGGGTTGATACAGGTTTCCAATTTCAGTTTAAAGAGAGAAAATGAAAAATCATTAACAAGACTGGTTTGGAGATTGCAACCAGTATTCAGATAGGAAGTAATATCTTCCACTTGAACACTGGTAATAAGACATGCTTAATTTATCATATTGATGAGAGTTGGCTATGGAATAAGAGGTTGTGTCATGTTAATTTTAATTGTATTGTTAAGATCAGCTTAACTAAGGCAGTTAGAGATATACCTAAGATTATGAAGCCTCATAGTCTGATATGTAAGGAATGTCAATTGGGTAAGAAAGTTAGAAGTTCTTTCAAGAGCATGCATGATAAATGTTATGATGTACTTGATTTGATTCATACTGACTTATGTGGTCCAACAAGGACTAGAATCTTTCAAGGTGATAGGTATTTCATGCTGATTATTGATGACTATTCTAGAATGATGTGGGTGACTTTTCTAAGGGAGAAGTCTGAAGCTTTTGAGAAATTCAAGATCTTTAAAGTGGTTGAAATTGAACCTGGATTGAAAATCAAATGTCTAAGATCAGATGAAGGAGGTGAGTTCACTTCTTATGAATTTAACAATTATTGTAAGACAAATGGAATCAAGAGACAACTATCTGCACCTAGGACTCCTCAACAAAATGGAGTAGTGGAAAGAAAGAATAAAACAATTTTGGACACAACAAGATCTATGATGATGGAAGCCAAATTGTCTCATATCTACTGGAGAGATGCTATAATTACAACAGTCTACACATTCAATAGAGTTCACATCAAAGGTGAAACTGGTAAGACCCCTTATGAACTATGGTTTGGACATACAACTACTATTAAATATTTTAGAATTTTTGGAAGTAAAAGCTATATCAAAAGAGATGATTCAATTGGAAAGTTTGATCCTAGATGTGATGAAGGGATATTTCTTGGTTATTCAATTCAGAGAAAAGCATATAGATGTTATAACAAAAGATTACAAAAAATTGTTGAGAGTGCTAATGTGAAAGTGGATGAGCAGTACAAAAATCATTCTATATCATACGACAGGGAACTGACAGTGGAAGTGATCATAACTAAGCCAACAATGCCTCAATTGGTATAGGAAGCTGAGGTAGTTACAATAACACAATCAGAAAATTCAACTATGACTGATGATCAGAGCAGTGAACCTGAAGTTCAAAAGACACCAAGGTATGTAAGATTAAATTATTCTGAAGATCAAATCATTGGAGATAGGAAAAAGGGAGTTATGACTAGAAGGAAACTGGCTAATGAAGAGGTGTCTTATTTCTAAAATTGAACCAGCAATTATTATTGAATATTGCAAGGATAAACATTGGTTAAAGGCTATGGAAGATGAATTAGATCAGATAGAGAAGAATGAAACTTGGGCTTTAGTTCCATGGCCTAAAAATAAGAATGTTATTGGAACTAAATGGGTTCTTAGGAATAAACTAAATGAGGATGGTCAAGTTGTAAGAAACAAAGCTATATTGGTTTGTAAAAGATATTCTCAAATGGAAGGAATTGATTATGGTGAGACATTTGCACTGGTAGCTAGAATTGAAGCTGTTAGACTATTTCTTGCCTATGTAGCTTATAAAAAATATAAGGTCTATCAAATGGATGTTAAATGTGCATTTTTGAATGATGAGCTTGAGGAAGAAGTATACATTGAGCAGCCTAATGGATTTTCACTGATAGATGATAAAGATATGGTTTGCAGATTGAAGAAAGATTTATATGGATTGAAACAAGCTCCTAGAGCTTGGTATGCAACGTTGGATAAATATATTTTGAAGCTTAGTCTTACTAAAGGCAATGCTAGTAGTAATTTATATTATAAGATCAATGATGATGATATTTTGATTATTGAATTGTTTGTTGATGATATCATTTTTGGAGGAGAAGATAAATTGTGCATGGAATTTGCTAACAATATGAAAAATGAATTTGAAATGTCCATGATTGGTGAGATGAAATTTTTCTTAGGTTTGCATATTACTCAAACTGACAAAGGAATTTTTATCTGTCAAACTAAGTATTTGAGGGAGTTGTTGAAAAAGTTTGGTATGGACAATTCCAAACCGGTAAGTACTCCTATGATGAGAAGTGAGAAATTATCTATCAAGGATACTTCTACACCAGTAAATGTGACAAGGTATAAATCTATGATTGGTGGTCTATTATATCTAATTCAGACTAGACTTGATATTATGAATGTAGTAAGTATTATTTCAAGATATCAAAGTAATCCCAAAGAAAATCATGAATGTGCAGTAAAGAGAATATTTCGGTATTTGCAAGGAACAACAAAATATGGCCTATGGTATTCCAAAAATGATGATTTCACTTTATGTGCATATACTGACTCAGATTGGGCAGGTGATACTGATGACATGAAGACCACTTCTGGTGGAGCTTTCTTACTTGGATAGAAACTGGTTTCATGGATCAACAAAAAATAGTCATGCATTTCTTTATCTACTGCAGATGCTAAGTATGTTGTAGCAGCAACTAATTGCACTCAAGTCTTGTGGATGAAGCAAATGTTGAAGGATATTAGGGTAAATTGTAGTGAACCAATAGTTATCTACTGTGATAACTCTACAGCTATTTACATGTCTAAAAATATGGTATTTCACTTTAAGACTAACCATATATCAATAAAGTACAACTTTCTGAAGGACAAGGTAGAAGAAAAGGAATTCAAATTGGTTTATGTGAACACTAAAGAACAGATTGCAAACATATTCACTAAACCACTGTCTAAGGAATCATTTGAGTATTTGAGAGACAAGTTAGGGGTTTCTACCCCTCTGGGAGAGATTTGATTGATGAATTTTGTCATCAGTCTAACATGCATTATCAGAGACATTATTCATTCCGGCACTGATGAGTGGTGCTACTACTCAGGGGGGGTAGTCAGCTTTGAGGTTTATATTATTGCTTTGATATTTTTGTCAAATTTTTGGCATTGATGTCAAAGAGGAGAGATTTATTTAGAACTTTACAGAGATATCATTCACACAGATTGTTGGTTGTCTTCCATAGGGGGAGACTTGTTTGGCACTTCTTGGTACTTAGATGTTTTTCACATCTAGTGTTGCCATCAATGCCAAAGGGGGAGATTGTTGGCATTATGGATGAATTGATTATGTGTTGCATTGATGTTTTGTCATTGATGCCAACACTAGCTATTATGGATGGTTACCAATAGACAAGTTTTGGTTACCGATAGAAGATCTAGTGTTACTGACAGAAGAGATTATCTGTTGGACACTTACAACATGTTTGGATCTATGGAATGTGATTGGTTACATGTGATACGTGCTTTTGGAGCATGTTTTGGCCAGTTGGTATTGGCTTGGTATTGGATACTATCATACACTCTTGTAAACCCTTACCGACATTGGTTTAAGACTTTACCGACAGAGCTTTCATTGAGGAATCATGACAGGATGCATAAGTGATGTTGGTGTGGCTTCTAGATGGATTTTAGGATGTTGAAGATGTTCTTTGATAGCGTTTCAACTGCTTGAAGACATTTATTTGGCTTGGTGGACCCATAATAGGTCCGGTACCTATCTTAATTATAAACTGGTATCATCCTAACATGTACTATACACGTTACCGAGATGTTTTAGGAGGATTTATGGATTTGTTATTATTGTTTTGGTCTTAAGGCGACATGGCAAATCATTGTAATATGGAATTATGTAATGATCTTATTGTAATATCTCTTAGGTGGCTGACCTAATTGGTTTAGGCCTTAGGGTTTGTATAAAATGATGTAAGATCTCATTGTAGATCATGGGGATTATGTATCGTGGTCTTGGAATGCAATATCATATGTGAAGGAGATTTGGTTGATCATAGGTGATTGAATTGGGATTAAGGAAGAGGTCAAAGGCCTCCGGTATTGAGCTTAACCAAGACTGTAATCAGGCATGATAGATGCTATCTCTGGCAGTTCACTTTATATGATTATTGTCCATTTATCTTGAGGTGGTCTTAACCTCTGTAGTCAGTGAGACTCCTTTGTAATGAGCAGTACGCTCTAGGTAGTGTGCCTTCCTACATGTGTAGGCCCCTCATTGTATCACATACTTTCTGTAGAAGTATCATCTGACTGTGGGTAGGCTTCCCACCACAGTTTTTCCTTTTATGGGTTTTCCATGTACAAATCATGGTGTTATGTGGTATGGTTGATTTGCATTGATTATCTATTTAATTGTCGAGTTACATTGTTCACCGGTATCTGTGTCTACCGGCATCTGTTTCTGCTTTACTGGTATTTGAATGTTTATGTGCTTCGATTTAAGGTTGTATTGTGGATTAAATGTTATAAATTTTAACAACTGATTCACCCCCCCCCTCTCAGTTGTTCACCGGTCATCCTAACATTTATGAGATTATGATGACATCTTGATTATGCTAAACCTATTCCATGATTATGATGATATTTGAGTTGATATTATAATGATTGTGACTGTCTCCTAGTGTCTTTGTGATAGGGACAATGTCATACCACTCATTGCGAGCATTAAAAGGCGTTGCAATTCTCTATCACTTGCCTGATTATCTATGATATATGTTATTGTATATGTTATGTTGTGGTTATTGGTGGTTGCAGGATTGCAAGTACTAGGCATCGACTCCACCTGGATTCATAGGCCTGAGTGTATCTTTATCCCAATGGTAAGTTGTTGGAGATGGCATGAGTTTCCTCTACACACTCTAGGCTTAGTTGTCATCCATGTCAATTTGAGCATTTTGGCACAAGTCGTCATCTTAGTATTTTGGATGTGGCTGTCTTGAGGTGTTGTGAGTATTTGATTAGTTAATTAATTAATGATTATTTTATATAGTTTAAATAAATTAAATTAATGTTTAGCTTTGATATTTTATTGAGCAATTTATTATTATTGTTCAATTAATGCTTTATTGAATGATTAATATTTATTTAGTGTTTTGATATTTATTTAATTGATTTAATGTTTATTTGATATTTATTTATTGTTTGTTTATTTGTTTAAATGTTATTTCTAATGTTGATTATGATTTTATATTTATTTGTGGCATTTATTTATGTTGCCATGATTTATTTTATTGGGATTTGGTTATTATTTAATTGTTACTCGATATTATATTATTAAATTCTATTCTCTTGTTACTAATTGGGTAAATAAGTGTTATAAATTTTACCTACCCTATTATTCTATTAGTCAATTTGTGGGGGGTAAGTAAATAATACTATTTTATATTATTTACCTCATATCTATGCATGGTAGGTAAGTAATATAGTTTATTGGAATATTTTGATTGGTGGAGATTTTTCTATAGTTTTGAATCCAATTTTCTATTTATTGGCATTTGTACATTTGCCTAGGTTGGCTACCAAGAGAAAATTCTGTGCGATTGAGTGTTTTGGTTGTGCTGGTTGTGGACTTTTGGTTCTTAATCAAATTATCTTGACTATAACTTCTATTGTTTCCAGGTTGGTTTCATTTCATCCCATGTGTATTTCATTTTCGGAAATAATTGTATGCCCTATATTTGTGTAGATTGATGCGGGTGATTTTGGGAAAAGTTGTGAATGGTATATATAAATATATTTGTCAAGTTATATTATTGTGATTTGGACAATCAATGCATTATGTAATTTTATTACTGTTTGGGCTATTGCTGTGAATGGTTTTCTTTGCTTGTATTTTTTGTGTATTGTCGGAAAGCATCTTGTAATGATTGTTGTATGAGAGAGAGAGCTTTGCTAATCATCTTTTGGGATTCTTGTCAATCCTTTTGTTGAATTTTTGTTCCCTTGGAATTTTCTCCGTGGATTCTCTCTATGTTGGTTAGACCCTATGTATAGTTGGGAGTTTCATTCAAATTTGATGAAGTGATTTTCCCATGATTAATTTTCCATTGTGATTATTTGTTAAGTCCTTAGTTTTAAGTGACTTTTGTGTCTCCTTTGGACTTGTCTTAGAACTGATTTTGAGCCTTAGTGATTTTTCTGGGCAAGTCAGAAGTTTATGTTTCTATTTTTTGAATTTCTTGACTTTGTTTCAAATGCGCCATAAGATGTGTTGTATGCACCACTTTATTGGTTAAATGCACCACATAATGGGTCAAATGCACCATTTTTCCTTTTCAGTGATTTTTGATAATTTTGTCAATCTGCAATCAATTTTTTTGAATTTGGCTTTGTACCAAAGGCTTTTTATGATATCCCTAAAGTTCTCGATTCTATGTTTTGCTCAAATTTTGGTTATTTGTATTCTTTGAGCTCCAACAAGAGGAATCATGCCTTGTCATTGAGTATGGTGTATGTTAATGAGATTGTTCCAATGAGATGTGTTATTGATGTCTCCAACGAGAGGATGAGAATCTTGTTGTAGAGGATATTTGGTTGTGCAAGAGGATTTATGCCTTTCCTTGTGTTTATGTTTATGGTTTTTACGAGGCTCTTGATTTATATGTTGGCTTTATAGTTTTTATTATGTTTTAGATTTGTATGTGTGCAAGATTGATGGTAATGTGGATTCATTTCTTGTGAGCCTCTTTGTTGTTCTATGTGATTTCAGTTTACCATAAGGTCTTGGCTCATGAATAGGGAGAGTGGGCTTCCATGTGATGGGTAGGGTCAAGAGAGAATAGGCTGTCAAGAGGTTCCTTGTAAGGATGCTTGAAGTCTAAACCACTAGGAACACATTGGGGGTTTTCTTGTTGTAATTGAGTGATAACCATAATAATTAATTAGTGGGATGGGTAATTAGGACTCACCTAATAATATAATAATTAATATTGGTGCCCCATCTCATGGCCCTTGAGTAGAGACTTGAGATGAGATTGGGAACATAATGGAGATGGTAAGCCAAACTCCCTTGATTCTCTCATAGGTTGAGATGGCTCCACATGTTTATTAGGGTGTGTCTTTTCCCCTTCTATGTGAGGATAACATGTGATGACACTCTTCCCTTACATATGTCCATGATCCTTATGCCTTGATTGGTTGGTATGCCTATAGGAGTTTCCCATGTTTTATGTTTATCCTTGTAGTGCGTTTTGATATGTGATTATTTGGTGGTGATGTTCTTGTGTTGTATCCTTGGGTTTTTAGGTGTCAACATAGATCTAGAGTGTGAGTGGGACCTTGTGTCATCTCCTAGCATGAGGAGTGGTTCCTTTGGTTCCACATGGTCAGGTGGTTTGATGCCTTCTTCCATTGGGATGTTCTTCATTGGATTCTCTTATACATGGATGTGGATTCTATTCTCTTCAGCTTATGGTTGGATATCGTAGTAGATTGATCTATATGACATTGTATTGTAGACTTTATGAGATCACTATACTTGTACTTGAGAGCTATGCTCCTAGATGAAAATGGAAATGTTTATGTATTGATAGTTGACATATTAGGATGAGGTTATGACTCTTATAAGAGGACATATTGTTGTATCATGACGTATCTTGGATATTGATTAATTTATGGAAATAATGTATTGTGTTTATCAATATTCATTTAGTATTATGTGGATGATTATTATGTTAGAAATTGAATTGGTAATATGGTAGATTATGTTGGAAGGAAATAAGAGTGTTAAGTAATTATTAAGTAAATGGGATTAGGAATAATTTGTATTGGTGCTTTAAAACAAACTTAAGAATAAATGGGTAGTGAAATGAAATAGTTTGCATTCATGATAGATAGATTAGGAAATTACCATATGTATGTGCATGAAAAGAGTAAATGATAGTTGTTTTATTATGCATTGGATAATGGTAGTGGTTATATTGTTATTGTTTATGGAGGTATATAAGTGATGACGTTGAGATACTCTAGGGATGTTTAGATGTTAAGTTGTGTTCAATTCCGCTTGTGTAATGAGTATTATGATGGTACTTTTATGTTCATGTTCATGATGGATATGCATATATCATGCTAATGGATGTAGTTGTATATGAGTGCTTTGTTATATGTGTTGCATTAGTTGTAGTTTTTTAAAAAATATCTCTATTTACATGTTAATTAGCTTTATTTCTCTAGGGTATTTTGGTGGGAATTACAAGAGGGGTTTCATGTGACCTTTTGGGTTCAAACAGATATGTGCCCCAAATTTCGAGAAACAACCCGTCAAAGTTAATTTTTTGAACTTTGGGCACTCAAGAGATGGCACTGTAATGATAGGGTGTTGAACATTTGGGTGACTTGGGGACCCAACTAGGACCATGTGTAACATAAAAACTCCCACCCATGTATGCTTGCGTTGACGGTTCATGGATACAACAAACATAACAAGATTTACCCTATCTTTCAACTTTTCATTGCAACTTTTGACAACTTTTCACAACTATTGACAACTTTTGACAACTATTTGTTGGCATTGTGTTGTCATTTATGTAAACTGGTATAGGATGGCAACTGGTATGGGATTTTGATGAGCACTATTGTCATTCATGCATACTAGAAATGGTGCCATTGATGTCAACTAGCATAGAAGGTCACCGACAAGGAAGAGAATTTCATCCAACATAATGATCATTAGAGTCACTGGTAAACAAGTTAGTGTTCACTTGTGTTGAAGACATGTATTGGAGACCAATATGGTATAACAACCAGTAAGTGATATATTGGCATTGCATTGTTGCCAACCGGCAAGTGAGCAAGCAGGGTGAGCTAATGAAGAAGTGGCAACCAATATGTTGTTGGATGTGGAATAATAGGAATCCCATTGGATAAAGATGTAGTCACCAGATAATGAGAAGACTCACAAAGTGGTATAGGAGAACCCCAACAATGAAGCCCCTTTTCCATTTTCATGTTTGTTGTAATAAAGATCCATTTTTGTAAGACCAATTGTCAAGTTGGTACACCTATAAACCACTTGGTCAAACTTGGTCAATGGATCTATGGTAGACTAGAAAGAGTCAATTTTGTCTGTCTTGTGTGCTTAGGGTTCATTTGGAAACCTTTAGAGTGAAGGAAAATACATAAATGGTCGATAGACCAAATGTTGTAAAAAGTTGTAAGAGTAGCACTATCAGCATAACTTATCCTGATAGAGTCGCCTTCTTGATGAATTGTCATCAAGTATCGGTGTAACCCGTTTGAGTACCACCTGATAACCTGATGGAGGGGCGACATTCTGAAGGACTTTTTATTGGGTATCGGTGTAGATGTTTTGCTCCACTCACGATGACCCGATAGGGTAGAAAACTGAAGGAGTCAGCATCGGGGGTCAAAAGTCGAGGATCCTGACTTACCCCAATGACCCGGTACGTCAGCACACTTGGAGTTTTGGCGTCAGCAATCGAAGAAGCTATTTTGAAGTCATCCCGATGACCCGATGGAAAAGCAGACTTGTGTCCACTAGTTATCAGGCATCAACAAAGTGGTGTTTAAGTTATCCTGAAGAGCCGATGGAAAAGCGCACCACCATGAGAAAGTTTCATCAGACATCGGATGGAGAGTTTTTGAGCTACTCCGAAGACCTGATAGGAATGCAACACTGACAGAGTTTGTGATTGGACATCGGGAGCCCTATTTTTGAGTTAACCCGATGACCCGATAGAACCACTTGATTGTAAAATTGGTCATCGAGCATTGAAGCTCATGTTTTTGACCTATGCTGATGACCCGATGGAAGTTGCCAACTGCAAAAAAATGCAATCGAACAGGAACTCGATCTCCCAACTCCTCCCAATGGCTAGGTCAATTTGGATTTTAGTTGAGGACATTGGTGGGGACCTATTTGAACAAGTTTGAATCATTTCCAAGGGAGAGAGGATTGATTCAATGAATGCAATTGATCTTTTGGTGTGGACAAAAATACAGTTGTAGGTTTCACAAAACATCTTTTGGTGTTGAAAAATCAATAAGTTGCATTGATAGGACTTGGCATGGCATGAAGGTTTAGAATTGTGTAGTTCCATTTGTTTTCAATTGGCTTAGGGACTGGGTGGACACATCTAAGTCAGAAATTCTTCTGCTTTAGTCTGTCAGCCAGGGTAAAGTGCAATCAGGGTTTCATCCAGCGATGGCTCTAACTTGAGTTTCCTACATTGGATGACAATAGCCATTTGGGGAGTTCAAGCTAGAGCAATGCATGTTAGGACTCTGGTAGTTGCAGCCTAGGAAGTGTCAACACTTAGGTTCCACACCATACCCTAGGCCAAGCATGCCCATGTGCTTGGTCTTAGAATTGAGAAAGTATGAGTTCAGAAGGACTCCAAAAGTGGACTAAACAAATCCAAGGTTGGATTGTGTGTGCAGGAGAATCCTTAGACTTGAACCTAATGTTTATTTAGCCTTGTGAATTCATTTGCAATTTGTTACTTCAGAACCAAACCTAGTTACCCCTATTAGGTCTATCGAGCCAAGAGGAGTTCAAGGGTGTACAAAAGGGAGTAGGAGCCTGTCCTTTTGGAATCTGAAAGTACACCATAAAAGATACTCAGATTTGAAGTTTTTTTTCTTCATCCTTTGGAAGAGCTGAGGCTATTTTGCAGAAAATAGTGTTTGGAGGGCTACAAGCTAAATTTGGTCTGGTATGACAGTATAGTAGCACTTGGGTGTTGCGGGTCTAGGATCTGTTGGGGATCAACTTGGTTGATCAAAACAAGTCATTTCCAAGCTTTGGGAACCCTATCCACTCCCTAAACCAAAGGGTTCGAGTATTTCCATGGTTTGCTAATTTGGCTAGTCATCCATTAGCCTTAGCATGCTAAGTAAGGTGACATTGTTCACTAGGTCAGAGTCAATAAAAGGTTTGATCATCTGCAGAAGGTTGGAGTTAGGGCTTAATTGTGCTTCCCCTACTGAGCCCTGCATCAAGTGGTATCAGAGCTTAGGCGAAGCCTAATGGAAGAAGTAGTTGAACATGTCTGACCAAAACCAAGAAGGAGAAGAGGAGATCCTTAGGATCCCTTTGAAGGTGACCAATGTTGAACTTGCAAAGATAGTGCAAGGTTTGAGCATGAACTACGAAGGTTGAAAGGCAAGCTTGCGAGGAGGGAATAAGGTCTAGTAGAAGAAAAGAGAGAAGAAGAGGAGACCTCAGAGTAGGAGGAAGAGGAATAGGAAATTCCTGCAGACCAAAGACACCTTATGAATGCCCTCAAGTCTATGGCTAGAAGGACTTCAGACAGTAAGTTGGACTTTCCCATGTTCAGTGGAAAGATGGACCCGGACCTAGTCATGGAATGGGTGGATGCATTGGAAAGTTTCTTCAAATGTGATGAGATCCCTGAGAACTAGAGGTTCAAGATAGAAAAGACAAAATTGAAAGGTGTACCATTGACTTGGTGGAACTTCACTCAAGGAGAAAGGGTGAAGATAGGAAAGAACATGATCACTTCATGGAAGGTGATGGTTGCCAAGATCAAATAAGCTTATGTACCTAAAGATTATGAAGTACAACTTCATAAAAAGAGATTGAACTTGAGATAGAAGGAGATGGATGTCAGTAGCTGTACTGAGGAATTCCAAAGGCTATGTCTGAATTCCAAGACAATGGAAGGTGAAAATGAGAAGGTAGCTAGATACCTGAATGACTTGAGAATAAACATTCAGGATGAACTGAACCTTTGCAACCTAGAGATGGTACAAAAGTGCTATCAATATGCACTGAAGGTTGAATAAAAGCTCAAGAGGAGGCAAGACTAGAACAATAGGGGTAGAGGCAAAAAGGACTTCAATAACATAGGTAAAGGAATGTCTAGTGTAAAGGGATAGAAATTTAGACCCCAAGGAGAGTCAAACCAAGAGAACTCACAAGGAGAGAGCAGTTCTAGAGGTGGATATAAAGGCAGGAGATCCAATAGAAAAGGCAGATTTGGTGGAAGAAATGGAGGTCCTATGAGGTGATTTAATTGCAACCAAACAGACCACCATGCCAATAGATGTCTAGAGAAGATGAGATCAAGCACGCAAGGAGATAGGAGAACAAACCTGATTCAAGAGGATGCACAAATTTCCCACTCATCCTCAAAGGATTTGGATCCAGAAGAAGGAGTATGCCTAATGATGAAGAGAACATTGCTGAAGACACCAACACCTTAAGAACCACCACAAAGGAAGATGTTTTTCAGGACCCATTGCAAGAGCCACAGTAAGGTCTGTAAACTTGTTGTTGATTCTGGTTCAACTGAGAATTTAGTGTCTAAAGAAATGCTAGACAAACTCAAACTTGTAAAGATGCCCCATCCCAACCCATCCCATGTATCTTGGATTAGCAAAGGCCAAAAAACCCTCATAAATGAACAAGCCTGGGTTGATTTCTCTATAGGAGAATATAAGGATAGAGTAGTATGTGATGTTGTAGACATGGATGTGTGTCATTTGCTATTAGGTCACCCTTGGCAGTATGACCTCAAGGCACAACATGATGGGATGAAAAACACTTATACCATTAATAAGGATGGAAATGTATACACCATGAAACCACTACTTGACTTGAGGAATGGAAACAAAAAGGAACCATAAAAGAAGGCAAAGGAGCCTATGCCTTAATCTTTAAGCCCAAGGAGCAAGAAAACCCTAAGGAGGTACCCAAAGAAGTGTAAGAACTTCTCAACATTAACAAAGGTGCTTCACTACCTAACACCCTTAAGAGATGTATGTCATCACATTTACTTCATACCTGGTGCTTCACTACCTAACAAAGTAGCTTATAAGCTTACCCCTGATCAGACTATAGAAGTCTCAAGACAAGTCCACCATCTACTGGATAAAGGGTTGATTCAAAAGAGTAAGAGCCCATGTGTAGTCCCTAGTGTATTAGCCCCTAAAAAGGATGGAAAATGGAGGCTATGCACCGATTCTAGGGTAGTGAACAAAATCACAATCAGATACAGATTCCCAATTCCAAGGATTGAAGATCTAATGGATCAGTTAGGAGGTGCATGTTACTTTTCAAAGATAGACCTTAAATCAGGCTATCACCAGATCCAGATAAGGCTAGGAGATGAGTGGAAAAATGCATTTAAAACCACAGAGAGATTATATGAATGGCTTGTTATGCCATTTGGCCTTAGTAATGCACCTAGCACATTCATGAGATTGATGAATGAAGTTCTTTAGGACTTCAATGGAAAGTTTGTGGTTGTGTATCTTGATGATATACTTGTTTTCAATAAGACCAAGGCAAAGCACTTGGAACATTTGAGTCAAGTCTTAAAAAGACTTCATGAACAGAAATTGTTGATAAATCTGGAAAAATGTGTTTTCATGCAGGAAGAACTAATATATTTGGGATACAACACTTTTAATTTTTTGAGCGGGATGGAGAGCGGTCAGATCCAGAATTCAAATTTTCTAAGCGGGTTTTCTAGTTCGGTGCAGGGACAGCTTGCTGTAGAAGATTTAGAGAGTCCTACAGAAGGGGGGAGCTTAGGTTGTAAGGATCACGATGCTCCCTTGGATTCAAGGGACCCAGGGGGAGGACCAAGACCACGTGAAGAGAGGATAGCAGGAGGCAGTGGGAAAGATCAGGTTCAAATTTCAAAATTAGAAGGTGGCAACTCAGAAGGAGCTCCAGGACAGCAAGTGGCTAGTAGTTCAAAGAACATGGTGGAAGGTAAAGCTTCTTCTCGAAGGGATCTCGAGAATCCGATGATCCCAGAGGATCTTAAGGGGGGACCTAGCTTGAATGGGCATATTGGCAAATGGTCCTCTCTGTTTGGGGTCAAACCCAAAGGTAAGTCTTCACTGCCCCCAGTTAAAAATACCTCGAATGTCTCTTAGGGAAAGTTTTCCATCTCTATTCTAGACCAAATCATAGACCATAATATTGCTAGAATGGAAAATACATTGATTGGTAATTTTTTTGGGACGAGACCGAATATAGAGATCGTCTACGGATTTGTTAAAAGAAAGTGGAACTTGAAAGGTGAAGTAGATGTGGTTGCAATGAACAAAGGCTATCTATCCTTCTCTTTCTCTTGTGAGGAGGATAGAAGAAACATTCTTTGTAGTGGATCCTGGGCAATCATAAAAAATATCATATACATCCAAAAGTGGTACCCTAATGCGGGAAGAGAAAATTTTTTTCTGGTTCAAGTTCTGGTCTGGATTAAACTCCCTGGGCTCCCAATGGGATACTAGGAGGAAGATGTGCTTGCAGGAATAGCCAATACCTTTGGGGAGCTTATTGATATATATCAGGTCATGATATCCAAAAGAAGGCTTATTTATGCCAGGATTTGTGTAGGAGTTGGACCTGATACGAACATGCCAGAGGAGATAGAGATAGAATCTAAATTTGGGAAGTGGAGGCAGAATATTGTTTATGAATCAATCCCTTTTGCCTACTTTCATTGTAAAAAGGCAAGAGACTGGGTTAAAAAATGCCCAAATAATGAGGTCAAATCTCATCCCCAAGCTAAGGTTTGGAAAAAAGTAGATAGCTCTCTGAAATCTTCATATTCTAATAATCTAGATCAAGAAAAACAGTCTCAGGTTGGAAGGACAGAGGTAGAACTCATCAGTGAAATGGGAAACAAATTGAAGAAAGGAGATAGTGAAAAAATAGATCATCAGGAGATGGAGCAGAGTGGCAAGGATCTAGGGCATGGAGAAAGAAAATCTAAAGACAACAAATAGAATGAGGAACCTGAAGAGGATAAGATAGAGTTAATCTCAGATAAGCATGAGAGTAATAGAGATAAAAAAATCCAAAGGCAACAAAGAGGAAGGAGATAATTTTAACCTTGTATCTAATTCTCTTGAAATAGATAAAGAAATAGACTGGATTTAGGATGCCCAACCTGATAATATTCTAGATCAAGGGTTGTCGGAGATCTCATTAGCTTCTCCAATAAAGATAAAGCTGCCCTTTTTGGATGAAAAAGAACCAAAATGGTGAGATGAGGAAGACATCAAAAAGGCACTGGGAAAGAGTGAATCAAAGAGGGAGGAAGAAGAAGGAGTAGAGGAAAATAGAAAGAACAAGCAAAAAAAAAAAAGAATAACAATAACATTAATAATAGTACTCTGACTAGAAACACCAGAAGAAGGCTTGGGGATGTGGGGGCGCAGCATACTTCTCCAGGAAGACATTCAAATGCTTAAAATAGGTCACTGTAAACAAGCAGGAATATTGCAGATGGGACTCAAAGAACCATCCTTGAGGCAGGTATTTCTAAAAAACCATGAAGATCATCTCTTGGAATATTTGAGGACTGAACAATCCTCACAAACATGATTTAGTTAAAAGTATGATTAGAGATAAAAACCCTGATATTTTTTTGATTCAAGAAACCAAGATGGAAAAAGATAAAGTAGAAAGTTTGAAGATGTTAAAAAATGGAGGAGTTAGTGGAGGGAGT
The DNA here is from genome assembly GCF_030272615.1 of Cryptomeria japonica. Classification (NCBI taxonomy): domain Eukaryota; kingdom Viridiplantae; phylum Streptophyta; class Pinopsida; order Cupressales; family Cupressaceae; genus Cryptomeria; species Cryptomeria japonica. Next base: position 411,043,305 of record NC_081415.1, read on the forward strand.
TCAGAAGGTGCCTCAGGAGGTATTGTTACTCTCTGGAACAAAAACAATGTAGAAGGAGAGGTGCTGATTCAGGACAACAACTTGGCTTGTATCAGATTTAAGCATTTTAAAAATTGCACTACTTGGGTCTTAACTAATTTGTATGCTTCTAACACTAAGACCAACATAAGTGATTTGTGGAGAAATTTTACTTTGTTAAGAAGCAGGTTTGCTGAGGATAGCTGGGTTATTATGGGAGATTTCAACACCCCTTTGAAGGAAAATGAGAAAAAGGGAGGGAGTCAAGCTATTCTGGATAGTAGATTGGACTTGATGGACTTTATTAACAATAATACTGTCCATGACCTAGAGCTGCAAGGAGTTAAATTTACCTGGACTAATAGAAGGAGTGGCAAGGATTTAATTCAAGTTAGACTTGATAAAGCTCTTTTGTCCCTAGATTGGTTTAACCTTCATGTTTGTTCTTTATCTTCTCACATAAGGGCGAGATCAAACCATTACCCAATTACCTTTATGGTAGAGGCAAAGAATAGTAGGAGGAATTTACCTTACATATTTGAAAGAATGTGGACTAAACACCCGAATATAGAAAGCAAGATTGAGGATTCGTGGCAGGTCAGTATTGAAGGAAATGCCATGTACAGAGTGGTTAAAAAGTTGAAGATTGTAAAAGAAAATGTTAAGAAGTGGAATAAGGAGTGCTTTGGGAATATCTTTGCCTCAAAAGCCACAATCCTCTTAGAGCTAAAGGATATATAGGATGAGATACAGAATAATGGCTAGACTAATACTTCAAGAGATGCTGAAGATGTTATCCTTATGACATATCATGACATTATAGCCAAAGAAGAAACCTACTGGAAACAAAGATCAAGAAATGGTTGGTTGAAGGAAGGGGATAGGAATACTAAATACTTTCACATGTCCACCATAAGACATAAGGCCATTAATATAATATCTTAGATTAAAGTGAATGGAAGAAGTGTTGAAGAAGAAGAACCCATGAGCAGGGCTGCTATGGATTTTTTCTCCAATCTACTTGCTAAGGATCAGAATTTGGATATGAAAGCCCAAAGGAATCTTTTGGAATGCATTCCTACAATCTTAGGGGATGATCAGAATTCTCACTTGATTGCTATCCCATCCCATGATGAGATTCTGAAAGCTGTCAACTCCTTTGAAGGCAAAAAGACCCTTGGCCTGGATAGTTTTCCCATGTTCTTTTTTCAAAGTATTGGCATATTATTGGAGATGATGTGTCCAAAGCTATATAAGAGTTTTTTGGTGCTAGAATTTTTTTGAAAGAGGTTAATGGAACTTTTATTGCTCTTATCCCCAAAAAGATGGGGGTTGATTCTATGGATCTCTTCAAACCTATAAGTCTATGCGATTCTCTTTATAAGATAATTTCCAAGGTTCTAACTTCCAGAATCCTGAAGTTGCTTCCCTCTATTATATCTCCTCAACAAAGTGGTTTTGTCTCAGGTAGACAAATCCTGGATTCGATCATCTTAGTCCATGAAAATATCCATTCTTTGTCTAACTCTAAAAAATAAGGCTTTTCTCTGAAGCTTGACCTGTCTAAAGCCTACGACAGAGTGGATTGGGATTTTATGATGGATGTGCTCATTGCTTTTGGCTTCGGCTCTAGAAGTATTAATCTTGTTAGATAATTAGTTTCCTTGGCTTCTTTCTATGTTTTAATGAATGTATCTCCTTTCCCTTTCTTTAAATCATCTAGAGGACTCTGGCAGGGAGATACCCTATCCCTGGTTATCTTTATTATAATGGCAGAGTGTCTGGGGAGATGTATTGGGAAGCTGGTTGAGAAAGGGGAGTTTTGTGGATTGAATCCATCTTTTGCGGATCAAATCTATTCCCATCAGTAGTTTGTTGATGATTCTATAATAAGGGGGAAAGCTACGGTGCAGGACTCTACAAGTTTAAAGAATGCTCTGGATAGTTATGGTTCATGTACTGGACAACTTATTAATTGGTCTAAAAGTTTTGTTTATTTTATCAACACCCCAGAGAGAAGGAGGATTAAAATAAGTAATATCCTGGGTTGTTAAGTAGGGAGTCTTCCTGCTTCCTACTTGGGGCTCCCCTTATGCCATGATCCACCTAACACTTTTCGGGGAGCTTTGGTGGATAAATTCCACAAGAAGTAAGGTCCAGTTGCTGAAATCTACTCTTGAAAGTATCCCTCTTAATGCCATTAGTCTCTTTAGAATTCTGGCCAAGTATGCGGAGGCTATTGAAAAGATTCAGGGAATTTTTTTATGGACATGGGTTGAGGAGAAGAAGAGAATGAATTTGATTGCCTGGGATAAGGTATGCAAGCCAATAAGAAAGGGAGGACTGGGTCTTAGAAGAATAAGAGACATAAATGAGTTCCTTATGGCCAAGCAGATTTGGAGAGGGTATAAAAATCAGGAAGAGTGGAAATTGATATAGGACAACAAGTATAAAAGACAATGTCCAAATCTTTAAAGCTTTCTTAAAGAAAAAAATATTCCAATTGGCTCCAACATTTGGAAAAATGTTTCTAGAACAAGAGACTTAATAGACAGAGGTGCAAAATGGAAAATGGGGAAAGAGAATCTTATCCTATTCTGGGATGATTCTTGGTTGCTGGAGTCCCCTTTGACTGAAAATCCTGAGTGGAGTAGATTTCAAAACCAATGCAAGGAAAGATTTGGATCTATGGTGGGTGATTACTGGGAAGATGGACAGTGGAAGGATTTAACTCAGGTGGATCAGTCCTTGGGAAGTCTGAACAAAGTTATGGACTCTATGGTAAGAGTTGAGGAGGAAGACCAATTAATTTGTAAATTCACAGCAATTGGTACATTCATTTTGGCTTCTCTTTATTATCAACAATACTCTAACATGGAAAGCCCATGCTGGGCTAAGGCATGGGTGAAAGGCCTCACCCCTAAGATTAACATTTTTTTCTGGACAACCCTTCAAGATAAAATTCTAACAATTAAGAATATTAGAAAAAGAGGTATGAGCATGCCTAGTGTTTGTATTCTATGTAAGAATAATGAGGATACCATTAATCATATGTTCTTTCATTGTCCTTTCTCTGCTGAAGTTTGGGGAAGATGTCTGGACCACTTCAAAATCAGTTGGGGCTTCTCAAAATCGATTCAGGAGGTTTTCAACTCTTTGCATCATCCTTCAAGGAATAAGTCTACTACTTTATTGTGGAAAATTTCCTTACCTCATATGTGTTGGGGTATATGGAAAGAGAGAAATGACAGAGTTTTCAAAGAGAAGGTTTCTAAGGCTAAAATTGTGTTTGAGAAAATAAAAAGAAATATAGTGGAAAATTTGAATATCATAGGAGGCATTGATAATCCTCAAGACAAGCATGATCAGTTTATCTAAAATAAGTGGAGATTAAAGGGTCGAGAGCACATTCAGATCAATCCTAGAGAGGGTGTGATATGGGTCAGCCCGCCCAATGGGTGGATGAAAATTAATTTTGACGGTGCATCAAAGGGTAATCCGGGTGTTGCAGGATGTGGAGTGGTCCTTAGGGACAAATGGGGAACATGCAAAATCATAAAAATCATACCCATAGGAAACCAGACAAACCATGTAGCTGAAGCTATGGTGGCTTACCATGCGATGATCCTTGCTAAGAAAGCCAAATGCACTAGAGTCTGGTGTGAAGGAGATTAATTGAACATAATCAATTGTTTAAATATGAAATTCCCACCTTCCTGGTCAATAAGTTGTTGGCATTTTTGATGTTTATGTTGTGATTATCATTGATGGACACACACTTGTATTGAGATCCCCTTTATATGTATGAGCTCATGCTCAACCGATATTTGTTCCAACCGGTATGTTGTATTCTAGTCTTTAGACTAGTAGTGATTTTGCAGAATGTGTTTCCCAGTCTGAAGCGACATGTCGACCCCAAGCAGTTCATAGATCACAAGCAGTATGAGGGAGAAAAGAGGCACAACACATTCTTACCAGTCTTCATTTTTATCAAACCGGCAACTGGTATTTTGTATGAACCGGTAATACTCTGTGATGAGTTACCAATCCATCGATTGTTTGACAATGCCGACACATTAATGGTGATTCTTGTGTCGTGTTACTAAGTATGTCTAGGTTCATTGAACCTAGGAAATTGTAAAGAAATCCTATTGGACCAACATGAAATCAGATTCCTTTAAAAGGACATCATGTATAGGGTTTTAGGTTGTTGCGAAAAGGGTTAATTTTGAGCTAGGGTTTAAGGTAGATGTTGAGTTGTTGGAAGAGCAATCTTATCTGAGAAGATTGAGTTGTAATTGAGAGAGAGATAGAGAAGACTGAAGTAATGCTGGAATGCATTAGCTGTGAGCAATAGTGGATCTAACCAAGCAGTTTGTGCTATTAGATAGATCAAACACTTGTTGATTACTCACATCTTTAACAAGTCAGTAGCCCCTAACCAGGTAGGCCTCAAAGCCTTTGTAAAATCCTCTAACAAGGTGGTTCACACATGTGAATCTAAAATCCTCTAACAAGGTAGTCTTTAATCAGACTTATCTCCTAACCGAGATTGAGATTCCTAACAGGATCTGTTTTGGTGAAGAACATTGTAAGACCTTAACCGGTCTGGTTTCTATTCTGTAGATAGTGACTTGTGAGTTCCATCTCACCATGGTTTTTCCCAGTTGGGTTTCCACGTCAAATATCTTGTGTTATGGTTGTATTGCTTTTGTGGGTGAATGTTTTATTTGCATTTTGGTTTGTATGTGTGGTAACCAGTTTGACTGTCAGACTGCTTTACCGGTTTATCTTTAGACTGTGTAAGTCTTTTAGTGCAAAGATTTTTGGCATACTAATTCACCCCCCCCTCTTAGTATTCATCATAAGCAATGCTATTAAAGCGACTAAGAAAATTAGTGAGGAATTTGAAATGTGTGTTTTTACACTTGTATAGGGAGGCCAATTCCTGCACTGATTGGGCTGCCAACCTGGCTTGCCAATTGGAAGACATCATTACTAGTTATGGCAAAAGTGAGATTGCAAGTGAAATGAAATCCCTGCTAAATCTGGACCGTAGCCATGCTAGGCAACGTGGTACTTTTAATCATAGTTTCTAATGCATCTACCCTTTTTTTCGATGCAGGGTTATTTTGGAGGCAATGAGCATTTATATAGGTGTCTTATCATAATTGTCTGGCATGGATTCTAGGCATTTTTATAGGGCTTCCATAGAAACCAAAGAAGAGGTTTTGAAGCTGAGAGAAGGAGTTTTGAGGAAAGGACTAAAAAAATGGGAGGTAATAAGAAAAGATTCAAACCCACCTCTTGCTCAGAATGGACAAAGAATAGTGAAGTGTGGGATATCCTTTAGCAGGGGGGTCTAAATGTGCTCATGGAAAGGCTAAGTGGGAAAGATCTCACAATTACCAACTATTTCATCAAGAACTGGGAAAATGGCAAAATCCTGGTCGGGTCCCAGATGATGAATGTTGATGAGGAGGTCATTACTGAGGCTACGAGGATGATTACAGAGGGCATGAAATTTTATAGGGACTGCAGCATATCAGATAAAGCAGCGGACAAGTTCCCAGTCACGGATGATGAGAGGATAAAGATGGTGAAAATCGACAATTCCTACAATGCCCCAAAGAGGATTTGCAAGCCATGGAGGTTTGTTTTATTTGCTTCTATCCCCTACATTACTTTGGATGGTAGGTTTACTAGAGCCTATGGTCATCACTTTTTCCTGCTCAACCATTTTCGACATGGGGAAAAGGTGAGCTTGCCTTATTACCTAGCCTGTTCTATGGACCACACTATCAAGGAGGTTCGGAAAGATCCCAAAAGTGACCATGCCCTCCACCAGGGGCTTATGGTTCTGGTTTATAAAATGCTTAAGGGGATATGCATTGAAAAGCCTATTAAAGGCAAAAATGAAAGAGATGAGACTACAGAGAGTGAAGCCAGTGGATTCAACTTTGATTCAGAGACTGAGGGAGATTCGGAAGAGACTAGTAAAAAAGGGAGGAATAAGGCTAAGAGGAAAAGGATTATGGTGGATTCAGACATTTCGGAGTCAGAAACTTAATCCTTTGAGAAAAAAATTATTAAAAAAAAAGAAAGGGAAAGCAATTGGAAAGCAGATTCAGAGGAAGAATACTAAAAAGGGAAACAATAAAGACATCAGCCATGTTCTGATTGATTCTGAGGAGGAAGTTGAGGAGAACAAGAAGGATGAGGGTCAGGACAAAGTGGGGGAGGAAAACCCGGTGATGGGCAACATTGAAGGTTTGAAAACTACAAGTCTGCAAAAGGAGGATAAAGGGGATAAAAGTGGTATCGGTGATAATGATACTATAAAAGCTTTATGTGATACCATCAGAACCATGGTGAAGGATATTAACAATTTGAAGACTGATATAAAGGCTATTACAAGAGTTACGGTTGGTGATAAACCCTTGGCGGAACATGTTAAGAAACTGATTATTGTACTTCACAATGCAGAAGCTATTGAATGTATGGTGGGTAAAATCATAGCAATGGAAAAAAAGGTCAATGAGGTGAAAGATAACAAGGAGATTAAAGGAATGGAAAATAAAATGAACAATCTGGGTAACAGAGTTGATAGAATGGAACTCAATGTTAATAAGATAGCAGATCAAAAATTTCAGATCCCCAAAGCTTCGGTGGATAACATGAACATCTTGATCAATAGATTTGAGAACAATGCAGAGAAGGATGGTGATAAAGATCAGCCAGACAAGAAGGGTCATGAAAAGAGGACCAGAGCTAATACAAGGACCAAGGGTGACATCAAAGGTCATGAGCTAGAGGAATTAAAGACCTCGATGAACAACATGAAACAAATGGTTGTCCATGCCGAGGATATCATGAAAAGTATTTAGGTCTTTGTCTCTATATCTACAGGGGTTCTAGGTTTTGTCTTTTTGCTGTCGTTGTGTTGTCCTTGCGCTCTCTATTTCTAGTTTTTTATTTTATGTAAGTTGATCCCTTTTTGTTCGGGTGGGATCTTTCTATTTTTTGAAGTGATCAGGCACATTTCTTTCATGTCCTTCTGATCTCTTGGCTTGTACAAGGTTCGGGTACCTTTGAAATACATGCTTTTACTTAATCAAAACTAATATATTTGGGATTTGTGATATCCAAAGGTACTTTGAAGATGGATCCAGAGAAGATAGATGCACTCTTGACTTGGCCAACACCAAGGACACTGAGAGAGGTGAGAAGCTTTCATAGGTTGGCAACATTCTATAGGAAATTCATTAATAATTTCAGTCACATCTATGCACCACTCCTTGATACCATCAAGGGAGGAAGAAAGGTAAAGTTTGAATGGACAACCAAAGCAGAGGACGCATTTGAATACCTAAAAGGTAGAGTGGCACAATTTCCTATTCTTACCCTTCCTGATTTCAATAAACTGTGCACAGTAGAAACAGATGCAAGTAATTTGGCCGTTGGAGCAGTCCTTAGCCAAGAAGATAGGCCGATTGAATTATTTTCTAAAAAATTGAATGAAGCTAAACAAAAGTATAGTACATATGACTTGGAACTACATGCATTGGTGCAAGCACTTAGAAAGTGGAGGCATTATCTTTTGCCCAAAGAATTTATTGTTTTCATTGACAACCATGCATTAAGCTTCTTGAGTGGATAGGAGAAACTAAGTTGCAAGCATATGAAGTGGGTTGAGCAATTGCAGGCCTATACATTCACTATAAAACACAAGAAGGGAACACAAAACAAAGTGGCAGATGCACTCATTAGGAGAGTCCATTTAGTGCAGGAGGTTCAGATCCAGAGTATTGGGATTGATGCCCTCAAATACCTATAGAAAGGCGACGCAGATTTTGGTGAGATATATGAGGTTTACATTACTCTTTCTGACGCATATCACACTTTGTATTCTGATTACATGAATTTAGAATGGATTATTGTTCAAAGGGGGATAGTTGTGTATTCCAAAGTGTTCAATGAGAGTGAATATCACTAAGGAGAAACATTATGGTCCTATGGGAGGTCATTTTGGTATCGATAAAACACTAGAGTTGGTTAGGAGGCACTACTTTTTCCCTAAAATGCAGACATCCATTAGAAAGTTTGTAGATTCTTGCATAATCTATCAAAGAGCTAAGGGAGTTAGCACAAATCAAGGCCTTTACCAACCATTGCCAATACCTACAAAACCATGGGATAGTGTGAGTATGGACTTTGTTATGAGTTTGCCTAGGACAAGACAAGGGTTTGACAACATTTTTGTCATTGCAGACAGATTCAATAAAATGGCACATTTTGTACCCTGCAAGTCCACAAATGATGCATCTCACATTGCAAATTTATTCTTTAAGGAAGTAGTCAGAATCCATGGATTTCCTTCATCAATCATATCAGACAAAGATGTAAAGTTTCAAGGCCATTTTTGGCAAACTCTTTGGAAGAAGTTAGGCACAAATTTGTCTTTCAGTTCTGCCTACCATCCTCAGACAGATGGGCAAACTGAAGTTGTAAATAGGTCTCTTGGAAACCTACTCAGATGTCTAACCAAGCAGTATGCACAAGCTTGGGATTCAATTCTTCCATAGGAAGAATTTGCATTTAATGATACTATTAACAAGAGCACTGGAAAAACTCCTTTTCATATCAACTATGGTATTCATCCTAGAGGGGTGATGGAGTTAAGAGAGCTACCAAATGGCAAAGTTTATCAAACAAGTGCATGAATAGGTGAAGGAGACTTTGAAATCTGTTGCAAAGAAGTATAAGGTACATGCAGATCACAGAAAAAGATATGTCAGTTTGAAAATAGGAGATCAAGTGTGGGCTTATTTGAACAAAGGCAGGTTGCCTAAAGGCAAGTACACCAAGTTGCAGATGAGGAAGATTGGTCCTTGCCAAATCATCCATAAGTTTGGAGATAATGCATATGAAATCTCTCTACCACCTAATCTTGCTATTTCTCCTATTTTTAATGTTTGTGATCTCACTTCATTTAGGAGTATCATAGGTGATAACAATTCTTTGCAGGAAGCTGATGATGAATAGGTTGAATGGCTAAAGGACCTTCTACCTATCTAACCACTCCAATTGGAGAAAGTGTTGGACACTAAAGTGGTAAAACAAACTAAGAAGAACACCTACAAGGAATATCTGGTCAAGTGGAGAGGTTTACCAAACTTGGATGCCACTTGGATGGATGAGCAGACAATCCTCAAGCATGGCACCACATTAGAAGAGCTACTCTCAAGTAGGAACTTGAGTTCAAAGAAACAGGGGGAGTATGATGCAGGAGCACCCCAACAATGAAGCCCCTTTTCCATTTTCATGTTTGTTGTAATATAGATCCATTTTTGTAAGACCAATTGTCAAGTTGGTACACCTATAAACCACTCGTTTAGCGGATCTATGGTAGACTAGGAAGAGTCAATTTTGTGTGTCTTGTGTGTTTAGGGATCATTTGGAAACCTTTGGAGTGCAGGAAAATGCATAAATGGTCGATAGACCAAATGTTGCAAAAAGTTGTAAAAGTTGCACTATCGGTGTAACTTATCCCAATAGATTTGCCTTCTTGAAGAATTGTCATCAAGTATCGTTGTAACCCATTTGAATACCACTCGATAACCTGATGGAGGGGTGACATTCCAAAGGAGTTTTCATCAGGTATCGGTGTAGCTATTTTTCTCCAATCGTGATGACATGATAGATTAGCAAATTGAAGGAGTCAGCATCGGGGATCAGAAGTCGAAGATCTTCACTTACCCCGATGACCCAATAAGTCAACACACTTCGAGTTTCGGCATTGACAATCGGAGAAGCTATTTTGAAGTCACCCTAATGACCCAATGGAAAAGCAGACTTGTGTCCACTATTTATCGGGCATCGAAAAAGTGGTGTTTAAGTTATCCTAAAGATCCAATGGAAAAGCGCACCACCTTGAGAACGTTTGATCGGACATCAGATGGAGAGTTTTTGAGCTACTCCGAAGACCTGATAGGAATGCACCACTAGCAAAGTTTGTGATTGGACATCAAGAGCCCTATTTTTGAGTTAACCTGATGACCTGACAGAACCACTTGATTGTAAAACTTACCATCGAGCATCGAAGGTCATGTTTTTGACCTATGTCGATGACCCCATGGATGTTGCCAACTGCTAGAAAATGTAACCAAATAGGAATTCGGTCTCCCAACTCCTCCCAATGGCTAGGTCAATTTGGATTTTGGCTGAGGATGTTGGTGGGGACCTATTTGAACAAGTTTGAATCATTTCCAAGGGAGAGCGGATTGATTCAACGAATGTAATTGATCTTTTGGTGCAGACAGAAATACAATTGCAGGTTTCACATAACGTCTTTTGGTGTTGAAAAATCAATAAGTTGCATTGATAGGACTTGGCATGGCATGAAGGTTTAGAATTGTGTAGTTCCATTTGTTTTCAAATGGCTTAGGGACTGGGTGGACACATCTGAGTTAGAATTTCTTCTGCTCTAGTCTGACATCCAGTGTAAAGTGCAATCAAGGTTTCATCCAGCGATGGCTCTAACTTGAGATTCCTGCATTGGACCACAATGACCATTTGGGGAGTTCAAGTTAGAGAAATATACTTTAGGACTCTGGTAGTTGCAGCCTAGGAAGTGTCAGCACTTAGGTTCCACACCATACCCTAGGCCAAGCATGCCCATGTGCTTGGTCTTAGAATTAAGAAAGTAGGAGTGCAGAAGAACTCCGAGAGTGGACTGAACCAATCCATGGTTGGATTGTGTGTGCAGGAGCATCCTTAGACCTGAACCTAATGTTTATTTAGCCTTGTGAATTCATTTGCAGTTTGTTACTTCAGAACTAGACCTAGTTACCCTTATTAGGCCTGTCTGGCCAAGAGGAGTCCAAGGGTGTACAAAAGGGAGTAGGAGCCTGTCCTTTTGGAATCTGAAAGTATGCCATAAAGGGTACTTAGACCTAAAGTTGGTTTTCTTCATCCTTTGGAAGAGCTGAAGCTGTTTTACAGAAAATAGTGTTTGGAGGGTTACAAGCTGAATTCGGTCTGGTATGACAGTATAGTAGCAATTGGGTGTTGTAGGTCTAGGAGCTGTTGGGGATCAACTTGGTTGATCAAAAAAAGTCATTTCCAGGCTAGGGGAACCCTGTCCACTCTCTAAACCGAAGGGTTTGAGTATTTCCATGTTTTGCTAATTTGGCTAGTTAGCCATTAGCCTTAGCATGCTAAGTAAGGTGACATTGTTCACTGGGTCAGAGTGAACAAAAGGTTTGATCATCTACAGAAGGTTGGAGTTAGGGCTTAATTTTGCTTCCCCTACCAACTTCTATATCACAAAGAGTGTTCCCAATGGAATCATATGTGTCTATTTAAAGATATGCTTGCTCAAACAAGGGAGCCATATTGGTGCAATGTTGGATGCAGTTGACAAGGATCCAATCCCATGGGTAAGTGGAACTTATCCCCTAACATGCATGAAATGCATTACATCTCTTCGAGATAGGTTTCCAAGAGTTAAAGGCATGTGGTTGAAGGCTCTCACCAGATGAACTAGTGAAACACCCAGTTGTCTTAGATGCATGAAATCAGAGATGTGTAGAAGATTTGCAAGGGTATACATGATGAGTTACCAGTACAGAGAAGAACGAAAAGTTGAAGCAGTTATAGACAAAGAGTGCAACCCGATTGAAGATGGAGAAAGGTGTTGCCATAGATGAAGACAAATGGATATTGTTGAAGGTTGATGACATGGTATTATCAAAGTGTGATGACTGGTAAGCGTGTTCCACTGGTAGATCAACAAACTACAAGTTTCAAGGTAGACCAGTTAGGGTAGAACTGATTGGGTAAGAGAGCTGGTAGATGAACCCGGTTATGTGGTTGGTCGGTGATATTGTTTGGACTGACATAGAAGACTTAGCAGAGGTTGATGCCAAAAAAGATGACACATAGGAGACAAGTGTCATTCATGCTATGGTCGGTGAAGTAGGTGGTGACTAGTTGACATTAACATCGATAGCGTGAATCACGGGTCGAGAGAAGAAGGGTGCGACTCAAGATAGATCTAAGATCAGAGATCGGATTCATTGGCATCATGATCGATGTAGTTTGTCCAAGTGTTGATTGGGGTAGGTGAAGCTATCTGCATGATTGCTTCATGGTGTTTGTCAAGTGCAGGTTGTCGTGTTTGCTAAATACAAAAAACATCTTTTGGATGTTGTTAGGAATACTAGTGAGCAACTAAGAGCGGGGTGAATCAATTGTTAACAAATTATGTGAATTAAAGAACTTAAAACCTTATATCGGTATAACTAATTAAGCATTAAAGAATAAATGAAAACAAAAGAACCAATACCATACAACCATAACATATAACACCATGATTTGTACGTGGAAAAACCAGTAAAGGGAAAAACCATGGTGGGAATCCTACCCACACTTAGATGATACTTTTGCTGCAAGTATATGATTACAATAGGGGCCTACACATGCACAAAGGTGCACTACCAAGAGCACACTGCTCATTACAATTAAGTCTCACTGACTACAAAGATATAAACCACCTCAAGATGTTTGGACTATAATCTAGAAAGAAGTCCTGCCAGATTACAGGTCCTGTTAAGATCAATACTAGAGGTCTAAAACATCTTTCATAAACCCAAATTGATCACCTATGAGCAACCAAATCCTCTACACAATTGATTATTACATTATTCTCTCCTTGGCCATCATACATGATCAACAATGAGATCTTACATACATTTATACCAACCCGGGACCTAACCAATTAGGTCAGCCACACAAATGATAATACAATAGATTCATTATATAATCCTGAAATAAAATCATAACACATGTTGGCCTAAGGCCAAACAAACAACATCCAATCAATGAAACATACCGGAAGCGCATCGGAGGATTCACCAACACATTTCATGCAAACAAGTCCATAACCTAGATAGCACAAAACCTAAATTAGATCCACACATGCCAAAGAAATGACACCAACCAGTCGAGGCACAAACACAATCACCATCACCATCCTGAATCCCTTATAGAAGTTGCACCAATACCACTTATGCACTACATCAGTGATCTTCAATAAAGCTCTGCCACTGAAACCCTTACTGGACCAATAAAGCAAGCTTACTAGAACATAAGATAGAATCTGATCATCAAGTCAATACTATTGGAAACCAATAACACTGAGAGGCAGGGTGAATCAGTTTTATACTAGAATAGTAAATTTTAGCCTTAACAAAACATTCATACACCAACCGGTATACCGGTATAAGCAGAATTGAAAGAATTAAAGAAACCAATAAGCCAAACACATAAATGAGAAACATAACATAGATTTATACATGGAAACCCTCAATGAGGAAAAACCATGGTGGGATTTGTGACCCACAATATCAATCCACTGGCCATATGAAGAGATATTACAATATATGATGGGCCTACACTTGTAGGAAGGCTTACAGCGTAGAGCACACTACTCAATCACAATAGGAGTGTCATTGACTACATAAAATTCTAGACAACAACCCGGAGAAATGTGAACTATTAAGATAACATATTCTATGCCAAAATACAGTTCCGGTTTAAGCTCTGTCTATTCTGATTGAAACCCTAAACCCCTTTACTAGAATAACCCTTACAGTAAATTCCTCACATACATAATCTCTTTGGATTAATTACATTTGCATATCCATTACATCTATATCCTTATCATATCAAAATGATCTAATCAAACTGCCCTATATACCCTATACAAATTTATGCCTTATGTCGGCTTACAAAGATATATACAATATCAGATTACATGTCAGCCATATATCACAAATGTATAAACATTAAAACAAGTTGCCGATGCTGGATCCAAGATAGGTCAGCCTCCAATATTGATAACCTTTTCTATACCATGTTGGTTTGCATTATCGGTGACCAAAGAAATCCTTCTGACCTGTCGGTGCTGGTGTAGAATCTGTGAAGTGCCTGTCGGTACACCATATGAAGTCAGAACACAAATTCATGTTGTCATCAATGATAACATAGTGAAACCAACCAATAGGGTATCAATTGCCAACAATCTCCCCCTTTGGCATTGATAGCAACACTCATGTGAAAATGGTCATAGTTTTATCTGTCGGTTTCATCCTGCCCTGCTCCCCCTGAGCTGAATATGAAAAATACTCCATATTTCCAAAATTCAAAAAACTCTATAACTCCCCCTAATGTATGCAACTTTTTATCCTTTTTCACATCCATACTACCCCCCCTTTGACATCAATGCCCAAAAATTATAAAAAGAATGTCAAAGAATAAGAACTGTACAATGAATACCTCCAAAAATGTCTTACTGGAGCTTGACCAATTTCAAGATTTCCGATTAAGATTTCTCTAGTAATTCCATATAAGTATCATAGTAGGTTTTCAATGTGCTAGAAATAGATACAAGACCACTCAATAAATGTACAAAAGATTCTTTTTCATTTACCTCTGCCGATGTGGGCTTTCCTAGCATATCCATGCATTTCTTCTTATGTACATAGAGTGAATCCAATCTTGGACTCACCAAACCTCTCAGCCTTCTGTCTCTCCAAATTATTTTATATATTTCCTTCTCATGAGTAGAATTTCCATTCTTTGAAATCAAAATTTGGCCATCAATTGAAGCAGTCAATTAAATTAATCTATCAAAAGATTTAGCAATACTAGCAATTTTCTCCTATATCTCTTTTATCTTTTTATCTACATTTGTAGTAAGTATTTCAGTATTACAACATACCCTATATATATTAGTACACTATTTCAAAGAATTCTCTATTAGAGTTAGCTTCTCCTCAATATTTTTCTTCTCTGTCTCAATTACCTGATCAAAAGTGGCTCTCTTAGCCTGAGTGAATCTTTCAAGTGCTTGCCAGTTAGAGATCTGTTGTAAGGATTGAAAGTCTTTTGATATGTTCTCAGTAATTACCTTAAGCTTTCTAGAAGAGATCACTTCATTTTCAATCTTACACTCCGGGACCAATTTGTGTAGAACAATGATTGATTGATCTATAATCCCCTTGTCTGTGGATCCCTCCTTCATTAGTTTTTGAGCAGCCATCATCATTAGTTCTATGGGACTCATCTCTGTGATGGTTTTCTTTTCTACTAGAGAAGTGTCAATTGTCAATAATGATGGGCTCCCAACTAGAACCCTATAGGATTCCCATGTTTTCTCTGGTGATTTATCCTTTATTACCTTCTCACTTGCACCAGTGGCTTCGCCACTTGGTGCAGTCTGTGTAACTTTTGGTTCCTCTCTAGGAATAGTATCCTCCACCTATACATTAGTATCTAGAGGAAAATTGTCCTCAATATTAGTATCATGTACAATGTTCTTAGTATTAACCGATGTTTCAGTATTTGTCTATACATTTGTGTTTACCGGTGGCTCAATTTCCACTATCTTGATATTTTTCAAAACTGAGGGTGGAGTACCCATAATCCCTTTTCCTTTATCCAAATCTTCTAGGGCTTGATTTTGTTAGGATTGATGATAGTCCAAATATAGTGAGAGGGGGGGGGGGTGAATTAGTATCTAACTGGTGTACAAAATATTTAACCTTATTAAGTATTTTGCATTCCAAAATAGTGTACCGGTAAACAAGAATTAATGAAGTATATAGGAACAATAAAGACAACATAGAAAGAACACCATAACATAAGATGTTTAACGAGGAAACCTAGTGTGGGAAAAACCTCAGTGGGATTTGTGACCCACAATATTCACTCACTGGCAAATGAATGGATATTACTTACAAGAGGGGCCTGCACATGCAGGAAGGCCAATCGTCTAGAGCTCACTGCTCAATCACAAAAGGAAGTCTCACTGACTTACAAAATGGATAATGATAATCCAATATAATGTATTGCTACAATTCAGCATCTTCTATGCCAGGTTTAGTACCAGTTTAAGCTCATACAATAACCATAAACCTTATACAAAATCTGCTTTAATATTCGCTCATCACTTCTACCATCTATCCATCCTATCTTCTATGTCAAAATAATTTTCAAGATCTCATACATATATGAGTCTTATTACAATATGCCATGTTGACTTTACAAAAGATATTTACAACTAAATACAATAAACAAAACTTTATTCCTGTCAGCTAGAGTGTCATTATACACTATTGTCACTGTCGGCGAAGTGTCTGCCAGTGCTGATGCTTGCCGGTGCAGGTGCCTGAAGATATCCACAAGGTTGCTGATAAGTTGCCATCAATGACAACACCATCATTTCTCACTAGAGTGTAGAATACCAACAATCTCCCCCTTTGGCATTAATGGCAACACTCATGAGAAAAATCCAAAAACCTATCCCAAAAATGAAGTCCAAAATTTTACCAAGAATGTATGCTCCAAAATGTGTGCTCTCCCTGAGCAGATGATCTCCTTTGATGACCATTTTTCTTTGTCCATTACTCCCCCTTTAACATGAATGACAAAGGTTGTCAAAATTATCAAATGAGTGCAAATTTTCAACTTGAACTTTGTAACCGGTTGGTTACAATCTAAAATAGGTCTGCTAATGCCAAGTTTAAGCTTTGTATAAACCTATTACTATCCTTCATAGCTAGCTTATTTCTCTGAATTATATCGGTGAGATGATGCATATGTTCTTCCGGTGTCTTTTGACCTTGAAATAATGCCTCAGAGATTTCTTTCAACAGAGAGATAAGATTATCTAACTTAGTACTGAGTTTGCACTTTAGCTCTCTGTCTTTTCCCTTTATCCTGTCCTTCTCTTTCTCTAAATTCTCCAATTTTTCTTCAAATCCAACAATTTCCTATTCAATAATTGATATAGGTTCAGATGAACCAATGATATTATCAGCTATGTCATTAATCTCCTTTTGAATTGTGCTTATTTTCTTATCAATGTCAACTGTCAATAGATTTTTCTTGCAAGTATCTCTGTACAGTTCCTTGTACTCAAAAGTTGTCTTATTTAGTGCCAGTAAAAGTGTATTGATGTGTTCTGTGCACTTGTTTATTGTTTCCTCAAAGAATTTTTCTTTTTCCTTTTCCATTTTCTCCTTGAATGTTTCCTCATTTATTTGATCAACTATCAGTATATTACCAGTAATATATTTAGACAGTGTGTCTAACTAACCTGAAGAATCCTTTACATGCTCTAAATTGCATTTGGGTGCAATCATCTTAAGAATAGGAATTGTGTCATCAATTACCTTATAGGCCAATGCATTACAATATGTTATTTTCTTTATTGAATCCAAAAGTACTTCAGTCACATTGGTGGGTCTAAATTTTGTCAGTGAAGTACTGGATGTCTGCCCAACTACCTTTACAATCTCAGTGCTTCCGATGGGACTAACCTCTTTTCTTGTCTCGACCTATGGTGGGTCAGTCTGTGTTTGCATTTCCACTAGCAAAGGTTTTGGTTTCTCTTTGGTTATCGGTTTCACTATCTCAATGTGTCCCTATGACTCTATCGGTTTCTTTGCTTGTTTTACTGTGTTATCTACTACCGGTATCTCCATTAGTTTTTCTTTATTCTCCATTGCCGGTATCTTAGTTACTGTCTCTACAGGTTTCTTTGTTCTTGCATTGGTATTGTCAGTAACCATTTCACTAACCAAGGGTTCCTCTAAATGCTTAGTTTGCTCTGCCTATACCCCAATCTCAATCTATTCTTCCTGTGTTCCAATCTCAATATTATATGTCAATTTCTCAGTAGCAACATCTTTCTTTTCCTCTGTGCTTTCCTTATCAACTACAATGTTAACCTTCCGAGTGTCTATGTTTATAGTGTACAAAATTTCCGACTCAGGGTTGGTATCCTCACATGATGTATCCACATTCTCAGTAGCCGGTGTGCTATCTGTCTGAACCAGTGGAGTAACCAAAGGTGGTGGCATGTTATCAGTTACTTTAATGTTTGATAGTCCACCTACCTTTCCTTTCCCCTTATCTCTATCCTTTTGACAGACTTTGAAAGTTTTCTTTGGTCTATTTAGCTCTTCCTGTTTTTCTTTGTCTACAAAGAAAATGTCCCATTTGTCTGTTGTTTCTTCTACAATATCATTTACCCTACCAGCCATTAGGCTCACATGCCGATGTCCACTTGCAAAAACTGGCCTATTTGCTTCACTGATCAATTCATCAATTTCTTCAATGGATTTGACAGGATGTAAAGCTAGAAGTTTCTCAATTTTAGTTTTCTTATCTAGCTCCATAATTGCTAACCTCTTAGCATCTAACGGCCTATACAATTCACTAGGCAAATCATCTATAACTTCTATTAACACTTTCTTATATATGTCAAGATGAAGGATGATGCTATTCTCTATACTTTCTTTCTCTTGATTAGTGAATGTATCATATAATTTGCTCACATTGGATAAGTTGTCATCATTAGTTATTTCATTCAGTAAGTTGTCCAATGGTGGTATAACCTATTGCTTCTTTTTCTTCTTTGGTGTCAACTTCTTTGCCGGTGGTCTCACTGCCTGTTGCTTCTGCCTTGTTGTTCTTGTTTTCTTGGGAGGAGGAGAGGGTACCAGTGAGGGTTTTCTCTTCCTATCAACTCTTTTAAACTCAACAATAATTTCACTATCAGAGGATATGCCAACTGGTGAGAGATGTGCCTCCAGTTGTAATCCTTCTAAGTCACTTTCCTTTATTCTAGTTATGTTCATGATGTTTTCTTTTATTTCCTTAACTTGCTTAGATGCACTCCTTATGTACTTTTCTCTTCTCTTTCTTTGTTATAATGTTTGTACACCACTTTCTATTGTTTCTACACTTCCAAAAACCTTTTTCTTTCGGTTCTCTAGGGGCTTCTAATAGGGATTTAGCATAAGTTTCAATGATGTTTACATTTGCTTCATACCCCATTTCTGTTACCCATACAATTCTAGGAAGAAATGCCTCCATCCATATCTCATCCTTTTTAATTACAAAAACATATTTCCTTTTCATACCTGTCTACAATACTTTGTGGTAATCTATCTCTTGTTTTCATTTTTTCTTTAAATGTTTTGAAATACTCTATTATGTTGTTATCCTTATCAGTGCCCATACCAGTGAAGATTTCTAACAGTTGTTTGCCTAACGGTATATCATAACCAAAGTCTTTCTTACCAATACTAGGAACCTCTTTTGTGAGATACAACATCAAACATACCAGAAGATTGCAAAAATGAAAAGTACCTTTCTTATCACCTTTGATATTTTTTAGATTATCTATTAACTCATCCTTTAACCACTCACATACATCTATTTTTGCATCATTATTGACCATATCATATGCACTTTTAATACAAAGACTAGAAACAGAGTAGAGTCAGTTTGCATGGGTGGCCTTACAACCTAAAAACATACTTATAAATTTGACATTCTCATCTTTAACATCATTCACTCTCAGGGATCTACTATCATATGTTGCTCCTGTTAATGTCATGACAATGTTATTAGGAACCTTTTTAGTTTTATCTAGCCTGCTTTCGGTGGAGGGTAAGCCAGTCACTGCCCTAACTGCTTCTCTGGTGATTTTACAAACAAAATCTAGCCAAAAGAATTCTCCATGAACTCTGCTAAGGACAATCCTTACTACTTCCTTAGGAAAATAAAGGATGTCCAATATTTCCACAAAACCTTAAGTTTCAATTACCTTGTGTTCGGGTTTTACATTTCCACTTTCATCACAGATAACAGTTTTAAACATTTTCAATATTTCTTCTGAACCTAATTCCTCAATATGGCAATGAATACATATTCTAGGATCTTCAACATATGCAACACCTTTTGGAATTTTTGAAAAAGCTCCTAGGGAATCATCCTATTTCGCTATCTTGGGGATAATCTTAAAAATGGGTCTAGGGTGTTTAACTACTTTCACAACAGTAGGGTTTGCAATAAATTCTGGAGCAGAGGAGGAAGCCATTGATAAATACCTTAATCTACCTGATAATGGTTTGAGTGCTTGAAAGAACTTGCTTCACTTCTTTGCTTGGATGCCTTCTCTCAGATTTCGCACTCTCTGAAAGTTTGAATGCTCGGTGAATTGAAAAAGAGGGAAAATCACTGATTTATAATGTCTCTTCCTCCAACAACCGTATTAAATTCTCACCGGTTAAGTGAAACTTAACACATCTTCTGGTAGAGAAGAAGTACATCTTCTCACCATCAACCGAGGGTAAGCTTGCATGATTTTCAACTTGCCACAATACCCCCAAGGGTTACTTTTTTAGTTGGATGAAGAGTCTCCTGCCGGTGGAGTTATTCTGTTCTACCGGTGAAGAAATAGTCTCATCAAAATTTTGATCTGTCTTTCTAATCCACTGTCTTGAAAATTCTTGCTTTACCTCATCAACCTTCTCTTTGCCTTTCAAACTGGGTCCTTTATTGTTTGTCGGTGAAGTCTTACATCTAAAATTTTTTGCAATATGTCCAATATTGTTACAAGCATAACAAGTCACATTGTTTTTTTGAATAGCTTTTCCATATCCTATGTCGGGTTGTGTTCTGCATTGATTAGATAAGTGCCCAGATCTTCCACAAACATAACATCTTACATTCATTCTGCAGTTTTCTGAATTGTGACCAATTTTGTTGCATTTGGAACATTGACTAGTGGGTGCATTAATGTTCTGATTGTTTCTAGATCTACACTGATTTTCTCTATGACCATACTTGTTACAGTTAAAGCATTTCCCATTAAATTTGTAAGCATTAGGTTGTCTTACCGGTTTACTATGATCATGATTGTTTGCAGTACCAAAACTTTCTCCAACTTCAAATCCAAGTTTATTAGTGTCTCCATTAGGTTTCTGAACTTTTCTTGAATTTCTCTTTATGTTGATTTGCAGTAGCCAACTCATTTTCCAGAAATCTCTTTTGTCTCATAAGTTCAGTTTTATCATGTTCCATGTGAATCAAATCTGTCTTCAATATATCATTTTCATGACTGAGTCTTAGATTTTCATTTCCAGCATCATTGAGTCTCCTAGTCAAGTCATCTTCATTCTTCTTTCTATCTTCAATATCTTTACAAAATCTCATAGTCATGTCTTGCATTTCATTCCTCAAAGTCATGTTTTCTTGTCTCATCTTGCTTACAAGCTCATTAAGAGTTTCCTTTTCATCATCATTACTCTGCACCTTCTCATGAAGTTATTTTCTCTTATTTCTAGCAGTAGTGAGATTCTCTTGAAGTCCTTGAATGAATTCCTATGCAATCCTCAGATCATCTTCAAGTTTGATATTCTTCAACTTCTCTACATCATAGTCCACAAGAGCTCCTTCTAATTGCTTTCTTAAATTCTCCATCTGTACCAGTGTCAGAATCTTCCTTAAGTTGTTAGACTTTTGAAAATAGAGGACCAAACTCTGATACCAATTGTTAGGATTGATGATAGTCCAAAGATATGGAGAGGGGGGGGGGTGAATCAGTATCTAACCGGTGTACAAAATATTTAACCTTATTAAGTATTTTGCATTCCAAAACAGTGTACCGGTAAACAAGAATTAATGCAGTAAATAGGAACAATAAAGACAACATAGAAAGCACACCATAACACAAGATGTTTAATGAAAACCCCAGTGTGGGAAAAACCTCGATGGGATTTGTGACCCACAATATTCACTCACTAGCCAATGAGTGGATATTACATACAAGAGGGGCCTACACATGCAGCAAGGCCAAATGCCTAGAGCTCACTGTTCAATCACAAAAGGAAGTCTCACTGACTTACAAAATGGATAATGAGAATCCAATATAATGTATTGCTACAATTCAGCATCTACTATGCTAGGTTCAGTACCAGTTTAAGCTCATACAATAACCATAAACCTTATACAAAATTTGCCTTGATATTCGCTTATCACTTCTACCATGTATCCATCATATCTTCTATGTCAAAATGATTTTCAAGATCTCATACATATATGAGTTTTATTACAATATGACATGTCATCTTTACAAAAGATATTTACAATTAAATACAATAAACAAAACTTTATTCCCATCGGCTAGAGTGTCAGTATACGCTGTTGTCGCTGCCGGTGCCAGTGCTTGAAGATATCCACAAGGTTGCCGGTAAGTTGCCATCAATGAAAACACCATCATTTCTCACTAGAGTGTAGAATGCCAACAAATTTCCGCCATGAGAGTCACATTCTTCTTAACCATGAAACATATGTTGGTAGAGTATTTCTCTACTAAATGCTTAGGTATTCTTATCCTAGACCTCATAGATTTTTGAAAAGCCTTAAAATAACCCCATATCTTATCATCTCTTTGACTTCCTAGTGCAACAATTGATTGTTTTAACTGTCTTCCTACCAGAATGTCAAAAGCCCATTGCTTCCTACCAGAATTGGGTGTATCATTCAAAAAGTATAACATCAAGAAGACTAACAAATTCCCATATCAGATGGTGCCCTTCTTCTCACCCTTAATCTTCCCTAAGTTGATCAATAACTCTTCAAGCATCCAACCACAAAGATCTAGCTTTACATTTTTCTCATCATCTTATATGCAGCCAAAATACATGAACTGAAAATAGAATTCATCTGGTTTGACTGAGTTACCTTGTATCCTATAACCATGCTGCCAAACTTGATGTCGGTGTCAGTGATAGTGCTCACTTTCATCGATCTCTTATCAGAGGTGGTGCTGATGATCTGCCTCACAAAGTCATTCGACACTTTCTTATTTGGATGTTGCCCTACTGATGGCAAACCAGTAATTGCCCAGATGGATTCCTTAGTGATTTTATAAGGTCTGTCTAGCCATATGAATTCCCCATGTACTCTGCTTAGTACATATCTAATTATTTCATCCTCAAACTCTAGAATATCCAGAATATCTGTAAACCCTAGATCTTCAATGTGTTGATATGTCAGTTTAATCTTTCCTATTTCTCCCATTAGTTCAGTCATATACATCCCCTTGATCTATGAAGTTCCTAAGTCCTCTATATGACAATGAATGTATGCCCTAACATCTTCTACATACACCATTCCGTCCAGAACGTGAGAAAATGCTCCAACCGAATCTTCCTTGGTAGCCACATGTGGATACCGCTTGAAAATTGACCTGGGGTGGTCCTTAACCTCCACTATAGTTGGATTTGCAAGAAAAATAGGAACAAAAGATGATCCTGCTTCCATGTTTCAAGAAAAATACCTTTTGATCATTCTCGATGAAAACCTTCAACAATTTCTTCCAGCCACTAGTTTGTTCGCTCAAGAAGAAATCTGATTGCCTTTGATCGCACTTAGTCACTTTGAATCTCTCTAAATGTAGGGTGATTAATAATGAAGTGTATTCAACCTTTTATCCTTTGAGAGAAAACCCTAATCTTCCATTGATATAAATGATTGCCGGTGAAAGATACCGGATCTCGCTCAGAACATATCCATGCTGGATAATCTTCTCCAAAATATGGAACATCTTCCAGAACCTCTTCCTGGGGCATATGCAACATCTTCATGAATTTTTCCTACCCCTAAGGCATCTGCCTTAGTTACCGGATGAGCTCACTGCCGGTGCATGAGCAGCCTCTTCTGCCGAATAAGTAACCGAGACATTCCCATCTAATGATTGTTCTTTAGTCTTCCCAACCCATCTCTGAATGTGATCTTATCGGATTTCACTAACCTTCTCTATTCCTTTTTCATTTGATCCTCCATTACTAAATGGTGGATTTATGCTTCTACAAAACTTAGCAATATGTTCAACTTCATTGCATGCATAACATGTACTATTGTTCTTTTGAATTTCTTCGCTAAAACCGGTGAAATTGCTTGACCTACACTGATTAGCCATATGTCCAAATTTTCCACAGGTATAGCATTTTACATTCATTTTGCAATGTTCTATCTTATGACCAATTTTGTTGCATTTAGAACATTTATCGAGAGCAGAATCAGGGTTTTGATTTTCTTTGTTTCTACATTGCCTAGCCATGTGACCAAATCTATGGCAAACAAAAAATCTACCATTGAATTTATAAGCATTGAATTGTCTTACCGGTGCCTTATGGTTTTGATCTTCATTAGCAGTACTAGAACTTTGTCCTTGCTCAAATCTAAGTCCACTGGAATCTCCAATCTGTCTCTGTCTCTTCAATAACTCATCAAGATGTGCTGAGTTGATCTTGAATTTTTCTTGGTACTAACTTGCAACAGTTAAATGATCTCTTAGTATTGTTATTTATCTTTCAAGCTCTTGCTTATTGCTCTAGGATTGTACCAAATCAGTTCTCAACGTATCATTTTCATGAACCAACCTACCACATTCTTCAAACTTATTCTTCAGCGATACAACAATATTTTCTTCCTTTTTCTTTCTATTCTCAATCTCCTTAGACACCTCATAGTTATAACTTGCATTTGAATCTTCATAACCATGTTCTCCTGACTCAATTTCTGGCATTGTTCCTTAAGTATATTTCTCTCTTCATCATCTTGATTTTGTAAAATTTCTTTCCTCCTGGCTTGAATAGATGATAGCCTCTCTTGTAGGACAAGAATGAATTCCTTAGTATAATTCAACTCATCTTGTAGCTTTAAGTTCTTCAATCTTTCAACATCATAATATTCACGTGCCATCTCAAGCTGCTTCTCCGAAGCCATATTCATGTATTTTGGTTTCAGGATCTTCCTCAAGCTATTAAACTTCCTCTGAGGCACAAGGCTCTGACACCAATGGTTGGAAACCAATAACACTGAGAGGGGGGGTGAATCAGTATTATACTAGAATAGTAGATTTTAGCCTTAACAAAACATTCATACACCAACCGGTATAAGTAGAATTTAAAAAAGTAAAGAAACCAATAATCCGAACACATAAATCAGAACCATAACACATAGATTTATACATGGAAAACCTCAATGAGAAAAAACATTGTGGGATTTGTGATCCACAATATCAATCCACTAGCTATATGAAGAGATATTACAATATATGATGGGTGTGCACTTGCAGGAAGGATTACATCCTAGAGCACACTTCTCAATCACAATAGGAGCCTCACTGACTACATAAAATTCCAGACAACAATCCGGAGAAATGTGAACTTTTAAGATAGCATATTCTATGCCAGAATACAGTTCCAGTTTAAGCTCTGTCTGTTCTCAGTGAAACCCTAAACCCCTTTACTAGAATAACCCTTACAATAAATTCCTCACATATCTATTACATCCATATCCTTATCATATCAAAATTATCTAATCAAACTACCTTATATACCCTATACAAATTTATGCCTTATGTCGGCTTACAAAGATATATACAATATCAGATTACATGTCTGCCAGATATCACAAATGTATAAACATTAAAACAAGTTTTCGATGCCGGATCCAAGATAGGTCGGCCTCCAATACTGATAACCTTTTCTATACCATGTCGACCTACATTGTTGGTGACCAAAGAAATCCTTTTGACCTGCCGGTGTCGGTGCCGATGTAGAATCTGTGAAGTGCCTCTCGGTACATCATATGAAGCCAGAACACAAAATCTTGTTTCCATAAATGACAACATAGTGAAACCAATTGATAGAGTGTCAATTACCAACAAATACCAACTAACTGAAACATACTTCAGAAGCATATGAACCACCCATACAAAAAAATTCCACCATGCAGATCATATAGGTGGCAATCAACGGATTAACTTTCCAATCTAATCCATCTACCAGAAGCCAGTAAACAACCATAACAACAAGTGTTGACATCAATGACAAAACATTAGTGCAACACATAATCAATTCCATCATATATCCAACAATCTCCTCCTTTGGCATTGATGACAACACTAGATGTGAAAAACATCCAAGTGCCAAGAAAATGCCAAACAAGTCTCCCCTAATGGAAAACCGCAAACAATCTCCCATGAAATGATATAGAAATGAAGCTCTGAACCAAAAATGAAACAAAAGGACCAAATGCCACAAAACTCCCCCTAAGGAGTGCAATTAATGGTTTTTCACATATATTCCTCTCCCTTTGACAACAATTCCAAAGAATCAAACAAAATGAATAACTCTAAAACTCAAAGCTGACTATTCCCCTTGAGTAGTAGCACTGATTCATCAATCCAGAGAAAAAGGTAGCTCTGATAATGCATACCAGACTGATGCACAATGACATCAATTAAGTCTCTACTGGAGGGGTAGAAAACCCCAATCTATCTCTCAAATACTCAAATTATTCCTAAGACAAAGCTTTAGTGAAGATGTCTGCTACCTGCTCTTTAGTGTTCACATAAACCAATCTGACTTCTTTTGCTTCCACCTTTTCCTTCAAAAAGTTATACTTTATTGATATGTGCTTAGTCTTGGAGTGAAATACTGGATTCTTTGATATGTCAATAGCTGCAGAGTTATCACTATGAATAACTACCAAATAATTACAACTCACTTGTATATCCTTCAACATCTACTTCATCCACAAAACTTGAGTACAATTGGTTGTGGCTGCAACATATTCAACTTTAGCAGTAGATAAAGAAATGCATGTCTGCTTCTTGTTGATCCATGAAACCAACTTCTTCCTAAGGAAGAATGCTCCACCGGATGCGCTCTTTCAATCATCAACATCACATGTCCAATCTGCATCTGTATATGCACATAAAGTAAAGTCATTATCTTTAGGGTACCATAAACCATATTCATTTGTTCCTTGCAAATACCGAAATATCCTTTTTATTGCACTTTCATGATTTTCTCTTGGATTACTTTGAAATCTTGATACAATATTGACTGCATTCATTATATCTGGTCTAGTCTGAGTTAAATATAGAAAACCACCAATCATGGATTTATATCTTGTATAATTTACTAAAGGGGATACATCCTTAATTGACAATTTTTCACTTGTAACCATAGGAGTACTAACCGGTTTAGAATTTTCCATACTAAATTTCTTCAGTCATAGACATTTCAAATTTACTCTGCATATTATCAGAAAATTTCATGCACAATTTTTCTTCACTTCCAAAAATGATATCATCAACAAATACTTCAATAATCAAAATATCATTATTAATGATCTTGTAATATAGGTTACTGTTAGCATTACCTTTTATAAAATCAAGCTTAAAAAGGTACTTATCCATCCTTGCATACCAAGCTCTAGGAGCCTGTTTTAGTCCATATAGGGCTTTCCTTAATCTGCAAACCATTTTTTTGTCATCTATTAGTACAAATCCATCTGGTTTCTCAATAAAGACTTCTTCTTCAAGTTGTCCATTCAAAAATGCACACTTAACATCCATCTGATAGACCTTGTAGTTCTTATAGGCCACATAAGAAAGAAATAGTCTAACAACTTCAATTCTAGCTATTGGCGAAAAAGTTTCACCATAATCAATTCCTTCCTTCTGAGAATATCCTTTGCAGACCAATCTAGCCTTGTTTCTTACAACTTGTCCATCCTCATTCAGTTTGTTTCTAAAAACCCATTTAGTTCCAATAACATTCTTATTTTTAGGTCAGGGAACTAAAGTCCAAGTATTGTTCTTTTCTATTTGATCTAATTCATCTTCCATAGTTTTCATCCAACATTCATCTTTACGAGCTTCAATTATTGGTGTCGGTTCAATATGAGAAATGAAACATACCTCTTGATTTTCCAATCTTCTCCTTGTCATAACTCCCATGTTTTTGTCTCTAATGGTCTAATATTTAGAATGATTTAGCCTTACATACCTTGGTGTTTTCTGATTTTTAGGTTCTCTGTGTTGCTCTTCAGTTACAATTGAGTTTTCTAATGATGTCGGGGTAACTGGTTTAGTATTATGTTCTGGTACAGGCACTACCAGTTTAGT
Organism: Cryptomeria japonica; assembly: GCF_030272615.1. Lineage (NCBI taxonomy): Eukaryota > Viridiplantae > Streptophyta > Pinopsida > Cupressales > Cupressaceae > Cryptomeria > Cryptomeria japonica. The sequence goes on from NC_081415.1 coordinate 411,071,173, forward strand.
TATGATCATTTCCACTGTCGGTTCACTGTCATAAGATTTAGCTTGGTCTTTGTACTGCTCATCCACTTTCACATTAGTACTCTCCACAATTCTTTGTAATCTTTTTTTATAACATCTACATGCTTTTCTTTTAGTTGAATAACCAAGAAATATTCCTTCATCGCATCTAGGGTCAAACTTTCCAATGGAATCAACTCTTTTGATATAACACTTCCAAAGATTCTGAAATACTTAAGAGTAGGAGAATGACCAAACCATAATTCATAATGTGTCTTACCAGTATCTCCTTTGATATGAACTCTGTTGAATGTATAAAATTTTGTACTTACTACTTCTCTCTAGTAGATATGAGGCAAATTAGCTTTCATCATCATGCTTTGGGCTACATCCAAAATGGTTGTGTTCTTTCTTTCCACGATGTCATTCTGTTGAGTTGTTCGGGGTGCAGATAACCATCTCCTAATGCCATTTTTCTCACAATAGTTATTGAACTCACCAGATGTGAATTCACCACCTTTATTTGATCTCAAACACTTGATTTTCATTCCCTTCTCTATCTCAACCATAGCTTTAAAGATCTTGAATTTCTCAAAGGCTTCATATTTCTCTCTTAGAATAACAACCCACATCATTCTAGAATAGTAATCAATGATTAACAAAATATCTATCACCTTGAAAGCTTCTTGTATTAGCATGACCACATAGGTCAGTATGAATCAAATCAAGAACATCATTAGATTTATCAGGTATGCTCTTAAAAGAAGTTCTGATTTTCTTACCCATTTGACATTCTCTACATACCGGATTATGAGGCTTCACAATCCTAGGTAAATCTTTAACTGCCTTAGTTTAATTGATCTTTACAATGCAATCAAAATTTACATGACACAACCTCTTATGCAATAGCCAACTTTCATCATTATGTGCAATCAAACATGTATTTTCACCAGAGTTCAAATAAAAGATGTTACCTTTTGTCTGTGTACTGGTTGCAATCTCCAAACCTGATTTGCTAAGGATTTTGCACTTTCCATCCTTGAATTGTAATTAAAATCCTCTGTCTAGCAACTATCCTAAACTCAAAATATTATTCTTTAGACCTTCAACATAATAGACATTATCAGTGTTATGCTTACCATCCAATGAAATGGTTCCTCTTCCTTTGATCATGCATGCCTTGTTATTACAAAATCTGACTTGACCACCATCAAATTCTTGTAGGGATAGAAACTTTCCTTTGTCACCTGTCATATGATGAGAACATCCACTTTCTATTACCCATTCATTTGTGTCTTCAACTATTTCTGCAAGTGCCTTTTCCTCATTCTTGATAACTGGTTCCAGATCATCTTCCTTCATAGCATAAAATAATCACTCTTTTCCACTAGCTAAATCTCTTGCTAGTTCTTCTTATGAGTCATGAGTTACTCCTTCCTCATCAGCATAGTAGCATGATTTGTTTTGTATTTCTTGTACTTATGTTTGATCTGATATTTAAGGTTAGGCTTAAAATATATTCTTTCTCTTTCTTCCAATTTTGAATTCCTTTCAGGACATCTAGATGCAAAATGACCGATCTTATTACATGCAAAACATTTGAAAGGAGATTTTCCTTCATATTTACTTACTAACAGACCTCTAGGCATCCTTCTAGCAATAGGGCTTCAAGTTTCTGAATCTCTTCATCTTCTTTCCTGATCTCTTCCAATTCCTTTGCATACAAAATTGCTTGTTGGTTGATGATGTAGATTCCTTAAATGGGGTATCAACCTTTGTAGCTCCAGGAGGACCAAATTCTTCAAGCTCAAAAGCAGATATCTTCCCAACAAGAGTATCTCTATTGAAAGAAGAATTAGGCATGGTTCTTAGCTCATTAATTATAGTTACTTTCATCTTATATTCTAGTGGCAAAACCCTTAACACTTTTGAAACAATCTCTTCCTCACTCAGAGATCCACCACAACACTGGATTCCCAATACAATTTCATTAACCCTTTCCATGAATGCAAAAATTATTTCATCTTCTTCTATCTTCAAGCTTTCATATCTTGCCCAGTAACATTCAAGTTTTGCAATTTTAACAGTAAGATCACCTTCATTTAGAGTCTCCAACTTGTCCCACATAGCTTTTGCTGATGATTTGTCTGATAGTCTCATGATTTGCTAATCTGATAAGGCGCTTAAGAGGCCTTCTCTAGCTCTGCAATCATTCTTAATGTTCTTATCCAAGTTTGTCAGTGCAGGAAGGCTAGATGTCGGATTATGATGAGTCTAACCATTTTGAGTTTTTCCCCAAATTTTCTTTCCAATGCATCTTAAATGAGTCTCCATTTGAATCTTCCATACTCCATAGTTTGTTCCATCAAGCCTAGGGTTGTCCTTCCAAAAAACATGAGTTGACCTATTAGTTGCCATAGGATCTTCCTCAAGTGATTAAGCTTCTACAAATAGAGGACCAAGATCTGATACCAATTGTTAGGATAATCAGTGAACAATTAAGAGGGGGGGATGAATCAGATGTTAACAAATTATGTGAATTAAAGCACTTAAAACCTTATACCATAACTGATTAAGCATTAAAACATAAATGAAAATCAAAGAATCAATACCATACAACCATAACACATAACACGGTGATTTGTATGTGGAAAAACTATGATGGGATGCCTACCCACAGTCAGATGATACTTCTGTAGCAAGTATATGATTACAATAGGGGCTTGCACATATAGGAAGGTACACTGCCTAGAGTGCATTGCTCATCACAATGGAGTCTCACTGACTATAGAGATATCAACCACCTCAAGATATTTGGACTACAATCTAGAAAGAAGAAATGTCAGTGATAGCATCAAACATGCTAGGTTACAGTTTCGGTTAAGCTTAATATCAGATGTCTAAACCTCTTACATAAACCCAACTCGATTAGCTATGATTGACAAAATCCTTTGCACAAATTATATTACATTATTCACTCCTTTTCCATCATACATGATCTACAATGAGATATTACATACATTTATACCAACCTGGGACCTAACCAATTAGTTCAGCCACACAAATGATAATACAATAGATCCATTACATAATCCTAAAATAAAATTATAACACATATCGGCCTAAGGCCAAACAAAAAACATCCAATCAACGAAACATCCTAGAAGCGCATCAGAGGATCCACCAACATGTTTCATGCAAACTGGTCCATAACCTAGATAGCACCGGACCTAAATTAGATCTACACCTACCAAAGAAATGACACCAATCAGTTGAGGCATGAACACAATCACTATCAGCATCCTGAATCCCTTCTATAATCTACACCAACACCACTTATGCATTACATCAATTATCTTCAATAATTCTCTGTCAGTGAAACTCTTACCGAAACAATAAAGCAAGCTTACTAGAACATAAGATAGCATTTGATCATCAAGTCAATACCAACTGACTGAAACATACTTCAAAAGAATATGAACCATCCATACAAACATATTCCACCAACTAGATCATACCGCTGGCAATCAACTGATTAACTTCTAATCCAATCCATCTACCAGAACCCAGTAAACAACCATAACAACAAGTGTTGACATCAATGACAAAACATCAATGCAACACATAATCAATTACATCATATGGGCAACAAATGTAGCATGATTGGTGGTGATAGGTGATCACTAAGTTGGAGATCAGTGCAGGGGTTGGTGCTCCTTGGGTTGGTGCCCTAAAATCAAGGGTTGGTGCTCCTTCAGTTGGTGCTCTAAAGCAGGGGTGGTGCTCCTTGGGTTGGTGCCCTAAATGTTGTAACCAAATGTTTCATTGTGAGGCTAGATTGGAGTAGTAGACTCCAACAACATTTCTCACTGACATTTTTCCCATGTTGGCTTTTCCTCGTACATCTGGTGTTATGTGATGTTACTCTTGTGTGTGGCTACATTAGTGTCATCCTCCTATCTCACTAGTATGTTTGCTTTATGTTAGATCTGCTAACTGGTAGAAATGACACCTTAGGTTGAAAAGGGTAAAGTTTGGATATTACTGATTCACCCACCCCTCTTAGTGGCATCTTGTGTTTAATAATTGGTATCAGAGCCTAGGTTCTTGGTTGATAAGATTTCTCCAGCTTGGGTAGATTCTAGTATTTGAACACAATGGTTTGTTTAGTGTCAACCCTTACTCCATTTTTTGATGGTTCAAATTATTCTATTTGGAGTTGTAGGATGGAAGTCTACCTATCCTCCCTTGGGTTTGATGTATGGATGATAGTAGTAAATGGCTGCCCTAGTAAATTCAGTCCTTCCACCGATTCAGATGCAGAAAGAAGATACAGGTGCAATGATGTAGCAATAAAGGCTATACTCTATGGGCTCTCAGATGATGTCTCATCATAGGTGGAAAGATCCAAAACAACGAAGAGCTTATGGGACAGATTAAATAAGCTCTACGGAAATGATCCTTGCACTGCAGAACTGGTTTGTGGAAGGAAGAAGGAAAATGTAGCACATGAGTCTACAGATGAAGGTGGATCAGTAAGAAACAACATAAATGATGAAGAGGAAGCTCACCTCTTCATGGCCCAAGAATTAGAAGATGAAAGGAACACATCTGAGAGTGATCATGCAGATGAATCCCACTGGAAAGATGTGTTTGGAAGTGACAGTGAAGATGAAGAAGAAGATGAAGAAAAAGTTGATCGAAGGAGAACTTGTAAGTGCACTCGAAGAACTTAGTAGAGTGAGGAATGAATACAAGTTGTTCAAGAATGCTGCAATTGTGGAACAAAACTAGTTAATCAAATGCCTTGAAGAATCTGAGAAATGTATCTCAGAGTTGAAGACTCAACAAGAAGACACCAAGGAATGCAGGTGTAAAGATCTAGCATCTGAGCTAGAGGCAAAGGATAAAGAGTATCAACAACTAGAAGGAGAAATGGTGAATCTCCTAAATGACCTTGAGAAATGTCAGGATGAGCTCAAGGTAAGAATCTAGTTTGATGGTAGCAGTGATGTCTTGGACAAGATGTTGAAAAAGCAAAAACACTCTAAGGATACCAGAGGCTTAGGTTGTGGTGTCGGTGAATGCTCCACCAGCAAGAATGTCCCCCACAAAGACATTTTGTTTGTCTCCTCCAATGGAGATAACAAGGGACAGACCTTCACTATCTGGAATACTCCCAAGAAAAGGTTGATCTAACCATAACCGGTGAAGACATGAAGCTAAGGATGAAGACCGGTGCTACAAGAAGGAGAAACAATACAGATCCCAAAGGAAAAGGAAAGATGGGAGAAGGAAGCTTCACCAAAAGAAAGAACTTGAGAAGAAGACAACAAAGAAGACCTCCTACTAGTAGAAGACAATGCAAGTGTGGCAAAAGAAGGGATCAGATGGTATAATTGTAAAGCATGGACAATCCAAAATCCATCCCTGGAGAAGCAGAAATGGAGATACTAAACTAGTAAGATCTCCTCATGCATGGTAGAATAAATTTGTAATTCATATGCCATCCTTTACTGGTTACAAATTCTCTTGCAAAGATTATGGTCATAGGGCAAATGAATGCATAAAGAGGTCTATAAGTAAGAATGTAGTTTGTCCAAGAAATAATGCTTATGGCCATAGTATGTCAAGTTGTAGAAACATGCATAGATATGCTCCTATGAAAAATAGGAAGATTCCATTTGCTGCCTCAAGAAATGCAAATTATGTATGTTATAACTGCAATGAATTTGGGCATAGAACTCATGAATGTAGGAATAGGAAAGTTCAGTCACATGACAACCGGTGTAGTAGCTATGCTCAATATAAAAAATGGGTATAGAGCATATGTGAGACAAAGTGTTGCATGTAATAAAAGAAGAAGAGGTTTTGTTCCTACAAGATCAAATGGTCCACCGAATCTGGTAGCCAGTTACAATAGCATGACCAAAAGAAGATGGTCAAACCAATTTGATAGAAGGTCCCCCAATCATGTGTTTGGTTTGAACATTGTTTGATTCTAAAGAAATGCTCCTAGTCATGAGGAAGAATTTGGTAGAGCAAGGACCAATTGGCAGAAGAAGGTAAGACCTACTCCCAATATTGAAAAATGGGAAGAAGAATGAGACCAAGCAGGTATGGAAAAAGAAGGAAGAGAGTAGGACCATGGACCGACACTATGAATTCAATGCACAAGTGATATCTCCTAAGGCTTAAAAGAGATGCAGGACCTTAGGGGGAGTAGCACATTGACCATATCATTCACTCCCTCAGTGGAAGAGCACAAATGGAAGGACATGTTGCTACTGGTATAAAGGAAGGAAATGAGATGGCAAGTGAATGTAGTGGCTGCCTTGGCTACACACCTACATATGAGAGATGGATTACTACTGCATGTGTCCATCAATGGCTAATTTGCAATTGGGATCAGAAGCAATTGACACAAGAAGACAAGAGTTAGAGGAAGATGCTCTGATAGTCTTGATGGACCGGTATAGGAAACTAGTTTGTGTTGTAGATTACCGGTATGTATACTAACTGGTATTGCAGGTTATGTAGGTCAATGAGGTCTGAGATCATTGTAATAACTATAGTGGTGTGGTATGAAGAATTTTTTATGTCTCGAGTGATATTGGAAAATACCTGAATGACATATGTTGGCCAAGTAGTTGATCATATATGCTTGCATCTTTATGGGCTAACCATTTTGATATGTGGCATGATAGTGATATGGTATGGAATTGTGTTCATAGAAGATCATGTCATAAGTAGTAGTGGATATAATAGAGCTGAAAGATCATCAGTTTATCACATATGCACAACTCAACTGGTATATGGTGTAGATTGGAGCTCTGGTTTAGAACCTAGCAGACAAAGATGACCTGAGATCTATGGCTCAGAAGGAGCTCACAACCATATTTTCTAATTTTTATGAGACATGATGGACACAGGGGGAGTGAAAGTGTCTATGGCTTTACCATATGATTGAGACTTTGTGATGTGCTCATCGGTCCAGGGTTGTGAGGTATTTCAATGTCTATCCAATTTGCACTATTGAAATCACAACTGGACCACCAGGAGTGTTGCCTACAATAAGGGAGAGTTACCTACATAGGAGGAGAGCATACAATTGGTATAGGAGAAGATACAAATGGTATCAGATTCAACTTCAATGCTTGGTATCAGCAACTTGGGGTTAGAATAACTTTTTTATATCAAGGGGGGATGATGCAGTTTGACCAACAAGTAAGTTGTATTCATTAACACATGTCCTTCAATTGGTATTAGACTTGTATATGGACTTGTTTGTATATACATTTGGTGGCTGAGTAATTAGTGTCAGTTGGTTTCTGTGGCCTCCCTCTCAAACGCTACTAGTTGAGAGGTTGCAGAGCATAGTGGTCAAAAGGAAAGAATCAACCAGTAGAAAGGGGGAGAGAGAGCTTGT